>NC_051080.1:58080711-58680711 GCF_004664715.2 Peromyscus leucopus | reverse complement strand
ACATTCACCCTTCCATAGAACACTACAGAATGCTCCATGTCCAGCCATGTAACCTTTCCAGAAGAGTTCTTCCTGAAACTACTTTCTGCATATGGAGAAAGTACAATTTCCTGAGAATTTGGTTCTATGTGAAGACAAAGGATAAAGTATGACAAAGAAAACGATGTTATATCACAAGTTCCAAGTGGAATGTTTTTAATATCCCAGTTCTCTCATTAGGGTCTGGACAAAAGAAAGTCTGTTCTCTGGGTATCCCAGTGAGTCACAGTATATGTATGATAAGACCATTGAACTACATGGAGAAAAACCTCATTCCTAAAGCATCTTTTCCTAGGAAAATGAGAGCATTCTTAGATTCTATTCACAAAAGGATCATCATGGACCGATTGTCCACTTAAAAAATACTGTATGGACCACAGGAAAATTTCATACAATGTATTTTTATAATATTCATCCCTCAACCTTTTCACTAATTCCTCCCATTTCCCATTCCTCTAGCCTTACTAACACCCACCTTCATTCCATATTAAAAAACATAATAATAATGCACAGAGCTGAGTTTGTGTTTCCAATACATTTTTGAATATGGGACTATTCACTAGAGCACAGTCTCTAAATAAAATTAACTCTTCCTCTCCCAGAAGCTATCAACTGTTCATTGCTCCTTAGATAAGGGTAAGGGCTTGCCAACCCCTTCCCATTCCGTGTTTGAATGCTGACTGGCTTGATCCTGTACAGGTCTTGTGCAGGTAGCCCAGAGCTATTGTGAGCTCATGAGAACAGTGGTTCTGTCATATCCAGAAGACACTACTTTGCTCCCATCCTCCATGACCTCTTGCTCCTGCAATCTTTCCATCCTCTCTTCCACAGAGGTCTGTAAGCCTTGACAAAGGATGAGTCATACAGATGTCTCATTTGTGACTGAGCCCTCCATGATACTTAGTCTGTGCATTAGGACCAATTGTGAGTTTTTGCATTGACCATCCACTGCACAAAGAACTTTCTCTGAAAATATCTGAGAGCTGTGTTAAACTGTAAAGACAAAGAGCTACAAATTTAGAAAGCAGTTTGGTAGAATGTCCATTTTGCAAAATATTAGTAGTAGGTTCCCCTCTTGGGCCTAGAAACTAAACAACCGCAGGTTGGTTCTTGGCCAGATGAATGCCACTGGGAATGTGTTTCCTCATGTTGAATGGGCCTTTGTTTTTTCTACATTTGAACACTATTGGCATAATTAAATGCATTTGTTTATTTGTTTGTTTATCCATTATTTCATCCTTCTCTCCCTCTTCCAGGCTTAAAGCTCCACAAAGTCAAGAATGAGGCGGCTCTGGTCATTTGCTTTGCAAATCTTTCTGGTTCCTCATTAGAAGGTAAGAGTCATGAGGACAATGGCCATGCGTATTTTTATTAACATCCAATATCTTAAGATTCTGGTGACACCACTAAAGAAAAGCAGATCAGATGGCCCAGGGTCCCCAACTCTGTGAACAAGAGGGATGTTGGGAAAGCTGCAGCTTCAGAGACAATAGAATGTGGAGTAAAAATATTGCTAAGAAAGGCTTGGATGCACACACATAGCAAGTTTCCCTTCTCTTATCCTCCTCACATTTCTTCCTAAAAGTCTTACTCTACTCCCTGAGAGGAATGACCTTTCTCTAAAGATGCTCCCAAGAATGGTGAAATTTGTAAATGGTATTTACTCCTTGTTTACTAAATAATACTCTAATCAATTTACGCTATTAATTCAATAATTAACTGGTCTATATTCCTAGGAGACCAGAACTCTGTGTGAGCTAAATTTACAAATGTCAGAAAGGACTTCCTTAGCTTGAGTAGTAGAATCTTAAATCAGGGAAAGACACAAGAAATCAGAAGCTCCAATTTCAACCCAAGCACAGTTGGAACCAATTGTGTTCTCTTGCTTTTTAAGAAACAGTGTGTTGCTTCATTTATTTGTGTTCATGTGTGTGCATGCACACCCATCCTAAGCACCACAGAATGTGTGCAGGGATCAGAGAACAACTTTGGGGAGTCGGTTCTTTCCTTCTATCTTGGGGGTCCTTAGGTTTAATTCATGTCATCAGGCGTGGTAGCAAATACTTTTACCTATTGAGTAATTATGCCAGCACAACTGTGTCCACTTTATAAGCAAGGCAGAAACATGGGGTGCCAAAAGAAAAGTAGGCTCCATACCTCGTTGTAACACAAGCCACTAGAGAGGAAAAAAATGTAGACATTTTGGAAGAACCATCCATCAAAGTTTAACAATACAAAGCATTACATTGATTAGCAATTTCTATTTCATACTCAATAAGGATTGGTAGCACCTAACATCTTCATCAAAACCAGAACTTCTATGGAAAGCAAAGGGGGTTTTCAGGCATGTAGCTAGAAAGGCTGAAGGTCAAGTAGTGACAGTGCAAAGGAAAGACTACCAAAAGTTAGTTATCCTTTCTCCATCATTGGGACCACAAGAACGGTGTTAAGTGAGATGAAGAGAGTGTAAGCACATGATTGTGCTGGGAAATGCTCAGCCATTTTGATCTGTCTACAACAGCTCAGTACTTTAATTCAACAGACTCTAAGTAGAATAAGTTTCCTAACTCTCTGACCAACTAGGCCTGGCATCCTTTTTACAATACAAATGTTTAGGTATTTATTTCATAGTGTGAGGCACAATTTGCAGTTGTGTGGATAATCAGTTAACAAAAATATGTATCTTCCACTAGCCTCAGCAAAGAGCCCTTTGGACACGGAAGCTTGTTAGCACCATTCACATCTCATCCAGTCTCATTGCCTAGAAATTACATAGACCTTAATAAATATCATGCACGTAGTCAAATGAATTGATAAGACTGCGGCTCTTATAAAGCCATATCAAGAGGCTATGAACAGCTCAGAATACCGAGGAAGAAGATTTTGCAGTTTTTTGCTGCTTTTTGCTTAATTCACTTTTTGATTACCTGGGTTTGAAAGCAGAAGAAAGCCAAATGAACAAGTGTCTTCCTGTCACACGAGTACCATTTAAGAGAAATTTAAGTTTTTCTAAATAAAAAAAAGTCTCCAAGTTTTAGTTCCTACTGTTCTTAATTATTTTAGTGATACAAAACCATTTGAGTGATGGCCAAGCCTCAAAAGTTTATAAGCCAATATGTTTCTAAAAGAGCTTGAAGAATTAAGGAACTTTGAGGAGAATGATAGAGAAACCCTTTACCAAAACCACATCAAGGGATGCTTAATTAAAATGTAGACATAATTGTCATCATTGGTTGAAGTTTTAAACCATATCTTAACTCCTTGAATTTTCCTTCCCATGAAGTCATGGATACAGAGGCTTTGAGTCATAATCAAAGAGGAATTGCAAAATGTGACTATCATTCACTTACTTTCATTCAAAGATAAAGAAGACACCAGGGTTGAAAGTATGTCAATCATGACTAGTGGTGGGAAATTAGAATATTGTTTAACAAAATCAAGGAAGAAGGCTCGTAGCGTGTGTGTGTGTGTGTGTGTGTGTGTGTGTGTGTGTGTGTGTGATGTAAGAGATGTGCCAAGGCCAGAAGAAAGGAATCAGATGTCCCACTCTATTGTTCTCTGCTTTATTCCTTCAAGTTAGAGTGTATGTCCTGCCCATACCCAGCTTTTTACGTGGTGCTAAGAATCAAAACCCATCTCCCTATGCTTGCACAGCAAGCTCTCATACCCACTAAGCAATCTCCCCAGTTCCAAGACCTTGTCCTTTTGTAAAGAGCCTAGTATTAAGAGATTAATTCTGTCAGCCTCTGGTGAAGATGGATTAGAACGGGCTGGTATGGACTAATAGCCCACTGCTTAATTCCTTTAGTTAACACAAAGAATACCTAATGTCCCTCCCAGGTGGATAAGCAACACTAAGCAGAGAACTCAGATAAAGCCTTGGAGCCTGATAAAGATGTTAATTGTTCAGGTTAGTAGTCCCTTCCTACATTCCCAGGCAAAAAGACATAGCAAAGCTTCCTTGAGCACCCAAGGGAGCTTGCCTAGGCAGCATCTATGGGAGCCTTGTCTCGATGAGTCCTAGGGGCACACATGATCAGGAGCCTCCCCAGCATACAAGAGAGTGTCACCTTAAGGGCACTTGTCCAGACTGCCCAGGTTCAAGCTAATTTCTACTTCTCAGTTGCAGTTATCTGCTAACAAAGCTATCTTTCTAGATCTATGCACTAATCCGTACTCTGTCAATATTTGTCATGTGGGTGAATGTTCACATCATCAGTCTGAAAGTCAGTCGGGGAGAGCTACACAATTCGCCTAGCTCAGCATAATCTTAAAATGCCACGTTGGACTTCTTACTCAAAAAGCCAGGGAAAGGGGGTCATTAAAGGTTTAGATATATAAAGATTTCTCTTTCTTCTACAACCTCATTCTCAATTGGACATTTATAGTGTGTTTTAATTTTCTGTTTTATTTATTCTAAGAAAAATTAAACATTCAAGTTACTAGCATGAATTTTACTCTTGACTCATCCAACAGCATTTTTCAATGCAACTATAAAAGTATTTGCTAATATGTGGAATCACTGACATTATATCAGTCTTATTTCATAATTTGCAAAAGTGTGTCAGTCTCATGAAACAGTTGAAACACGACCCCAGACTAACTCAATTCATTCTGTTTTACTTCTTGTTATAACTAATCAATGACCTCTCCCTTCAGTTCATTGATTACATAGGTTGACTAAGGAAGCAGAAGAAAAAGATGCTAAATTATTCCATCTTTCCCACTCTTTCTGTAATACCAGTTTTAGGATAAGTGATTGAGAAGGCAGTATGAGAAAGAATAGTTATGGTGTCACACCTTAGTTTTTCACATTTCCTTGAACGGCATCCTGTTCTTGGAATCATGGTGAGAACCTTGTGTGTATACACTCTTTCTCTGTAATGTGTACCACGTATTAGCAACTGGGTCAGCCTTGAAACTCTCACCAAAGTCAAAGTCAGTTGAATTATTCTCATAAAGCTCTGAGAAATATCTTCATATAATTACCTTATAAGATTGGCCTCTGACAAAGGAGGAGTTGGGGGGAAGGTGTGGAGAGGAGGCAGGGGAAAGAATGAGAGGGGGGAGGAAAGAGGGGAAAATATGATCAGAATGTAAAATAAATGAAAAAATTTAATTAATAATAAAAAAGAGAGACTAAATTGGCCTCTGTGGCTAAAGAAAAGGGAGAAAGACAATGAGGAAAATAGCTAATGGTGAATTCTGAAGCTAATATTTATCCATGACATTTATAATCCAGAAGGCTCCAAAGTGATTAAATGCAAGCAAAGTTCCTGACTAGAGTCGTTTGGTGGGGCTCTACAGGGTTCATTTCCCTTATCACCAAAACAATCCAATTCAACAAATATTTACTGTTTCACCATATGTTTGCTGTTCGGGTGCCCAGATCAGCAAATGAGACAGGGCTGAGACTGAATGTTGGCTGTAAACCAAGGATTTTTCCTCCCTCAGCACCATATTGATATTTTTTAAAAAATAGAATAAAGGGTTTCTGAAAAAGTATGAGAGCAATTTTATATTTAAAAATATTACCATTTTCAGTGTGTGCACAATTGCACACTGCCTCTCCCTGAAACTGGCACTGTCCATGTCTCTTGGAGCACATTACAATCGGGAGGGGTGGTATGTTAAGAGAACATTGGCTGTCTGTGTGTTGATTCATCAACACTTGTCAAGTTATATCAGAAAGAGCTGGCTAGGGATGCTATGGCTTTACATCTGAGGCAAGAGCTCTTGTGTACCTGATGAGAGAAAAAGACAGAATGGGAAGGAGGGGGACCAGGAGGAGGGTGATGTGGAGGAAGAGAAGGAGGAGCAGGACTATGTTTTCAGATTAATTGTGAATGTTTTCTGCTTCTTTCCATTTTCTAGGGGGTGACAAAGGGATTTGAAAAAAATATATGGTTCATAAAAACTTCTTTCAGAAATATTTTCTAAGCTTCTATTATAGATGCAGCCACATACTGCAACAAAACAACCACTAAGACATTGCTTTGCACAAAGAGCACTTTCAGTTGAGGGAGAGTCAGACAAAAAGCAAAGACACCGCAAAAGTGGCTGGACATATTAGGGCTGGCATCAAAAACAGTGGCCAAGCTTTTGGTATCTCTGCTATGAAATCACTGTATGTATCTCCCAAAATCCATATATTAAAATCCCAATACCCAATATAATGGTTGGTATCAAAGGGTGAGGTCTTTGAGATACGGTTAGATCATGAGAACTGTGTCCCTACAAAGAAGCCTCAGAAATCTCTCTCACCTCTTCTACCCTGCAAAGACTTAGCAAGAAGATGGCTATCTACACATCAGAACTGCGACCTCCCAAGATGTCAAATTCACTAATGCTTTGACCTAGAACTTTCCATCTGCCAAATTGTGAGAGAGAAATGTTTGTTGCTTAGGAGTCACTCTCTTTCTGGAAGGTTTTTAGAGCAGTTCAGACTGACCAATAAGCATCTGGCACACAGTGCAGTGGGCTCTCGACAAATATTTAGCAAATGCGTGAATCCTTGAGCAAGTTATGAACAGGTGTCTTAGAGGTGATTATAGATTTTTAGTTATTAAAAACAGTTTAGGAGATGGAAATATGGGTCAATGGTATAACACTTGCTAAGCATGCTCAAAGCCCTGGGTTCTATCCCAGCACCACTAAAACATACAGAAAATTATTAACAATTATCAAGGGTTTTTCTACACCAAAAGAACAAATGCAAAAGTTGGCACAGTATGAATTCTAAAGAAGTAAGCATGGCCATCCTGTGTCCTGGGCAGGGAAGAGATTATCTAAACACAACAGCAGGAGACAAGTAAGCAGGAGCTCCACATGTCACTCTAGGGTGATGAGCTTTGCACAAAAGCAAAGAGCCCCTGAAAGACTGGAAGTTGAGAAGAGGATAATGAGTTTATTTTAGGAGGCTCACGCTACCTTCAGTGTTAACTATAGACTGCTGAGAGCCATCACATAAAAAGAGAGGTACAAGTCAAGCTCAGTGTTAGAATAAGGATCGAGGAAGTAGGGGATAAAAAATTCAGTCAAAAAACATGATTGGAGGTTGTTAAGGGTACACTGAGAAAGCCAATAATTAATTAGCTATATGAGTTGAGTACTTGTCCTTTTTCATTTCTATTGTCTGTGATAATATAATCAGACAAAAACAACTTTAAGAGAGAAAGGATCTATCTGGCTTACAATTTCTTATTATAGTCCATCATTACTAGGCAGGAACTTATAGCGCTAATCACATCTACAGTCGAGAGCAGAGTGAGAAGTAGTGTTATTTGTACTCAACAATTTCTTTGTACTTACATAGAGCAGGATGCCATGCTTATGGAGTGGTGCTGTCTACTGTGGACTGGGTCTTCCTGCATCAGTTAATGTAATCAAGACAATCCCCTAGACATGACTACAGACCAACCTGAGCTGGAAACCCCTCATTGCAGCTCCCTTCTCAGGCGATTCTAGATTGTGTCACGTTGATGCTTAAAAATAGCCAGTGCTGGGCTATAAAAACCTTTTACTAGAAATAAAGAGATACTGTAGTTCCATAAATATTAAAGTCATAAACTTAGAAGAGATCACTGAGGGAGATTGTAAAGAAGACCAAGGGAGCTAGAAACCACAATGTCCATGCAAACATAAGTAACAAAGGAAAACACAAAAGAAGGAGATACCAAAGAGGAAAATACTTCTGGATGAAAGAAAGCAATAAGATGAAACACAAAGCTAAGATTAACAAGATAAGAGTGTGGATATTCTTTCTGGATTGGGGAGAAAATTCCAAGGCCTTGGGCTCACTGCCAAGAATAATGTGCCGTGGGTGCAGCTGCCAGGCTCCACCTGCCTGCAGATGTCGTCATCACATGATATGGTAAGATGATTGTGCACTCTCTAGCCAACATCTGGACTCATGATCTATCACCACCACCTATGAAATAGGTGGCAAGGTCTACATGTACCCTTGGTAAAAGGGGTAGTTTACCTACACACACCAATACCAGACTATGGTCTATTTAAACAACTTTTGTTGTCTTGTCAGTAGACAGTGGAAAGGAAAACAAGTTGACCTGGGAGATCCTGGGTTTGTAAGCTGTTTGTCCTTTGGCAAGTGTAACTGGAAAGTCTAGTTTATTGACACAGTTGAGGAAGTATACATGTGGTTTCAACTGTCAGCACTTTAGGGTAGCGACAAACTACTTACCAAGTGGCGGCTCTCGGCAGACATTAGACTCAAGAATACACATGGCTAGAATACTGTAGCTTTGTAATTTGAAAGAAATGTGTAACGATGGCATATACTAGGACTAAAGGAGAAAGACCGACCTGGGAATTTGGGGGTTGGGATGCCCACAAACTTCCACGACTTCCTCTCCATGATGGGATCACTTTTTCTTACATTAGTATAGTATGGAGGAATGTTTTACACATAATGATCATAGGCCCTGATGAGCTGCACAATGAATTTTTTATGTACCAGTTTTGTATTCAATTTCCTCTCTTCCTCAACTTTTCTCAGCTTTCTGTCTCTTTGCCTTATGCATTCTATGTGGTTCTTTTTCTATCTCACACCATTCTCTCTCTCTCTCTCTCTCTCTCTCTCTCTCTCTCTCTCTCTCTCTCTCTCTCTCCCCACCCCCTATTCTTTCTGCCTTTCCTCTCTCCCTACTTCAATCTAAACATTCCTTGTCAGGTTTTCTTGCATTTCTCTTCCATTCAGCACCCCCTTCTATTTTCTCTCTCTCTCTCTCTCTCTCTCTCTCTCTCTCTCTCTCTCTCTCTCTCTCTCTCTCCCTCCCTCCCTCTCTCTCTCTCTCTCTCCCTCCCTCCCTCTTCTCCCATCACCTCTCTCCTTCCTGTTAAGATGTAACACAAGAATGAGATAAGTACATAAGAAAATAGCAGAAAAAGTTACATAGGTTATATAAGTTATATTCAACAAATCTTGAATTATACTGAAACACACCAAGAACATTTCTTTTAGAATTAGAACTCTGAAATATTGAGTGGGGGAATAGATTTTTTCCTAGGGATATAGGAAGATGAACTACTTGCCCTATTATGAGAAAGTTCAGTTGATATTGAGCGAAAGAAAAGTATCATTAAACATTAATTGCCAAGTATGGCATATAATGAGGAAGAAAATGTCAAAAGTTCCTGAATCAAAAACTGACAAGATCAGAGTTACAGGAATTCAATTGGAAAACCAAATTTAGCGGACAAATAAAGTATATGAGTAATACAGGGGAAATATGAGGATAATAAAGTGAACTCTTCTTAAAAAGTGGAATGAGGACATGCAGAGTTGCCTGAACAGACAATAAAAAGGGGAAATCTGAAGAAACAAAGATGTTGAGATATCTCAAGTGAAAGTTAAGAGAAAACTATCTCCCAAGAAGAAGACAATGTACTTTCTTACTCCACCTCTGGTTTATTGGTTTCCACACCAATGAATTCAACACTGATTGTCAGTGTTACGTAATTCAACCTTGTCATTGGGCTTCACACTGGTTTCCTGTGAGATGATTCCTAGTTTTCCTTATTATAACTTCCTTTTCTGACTCCCCATTTGGCTACAGTACACCTTAGACTTGGGGCAAAATTGAATGCCTGGTCACATACTGTTTTCTCCTGCCTGTCGTATCTCTGGAACCTGTTTCTGATAAATCCCGCCATAAAACAGCTTGCCTTCTTTGGGATAGGTTTTCCATTGTATTTAACTTTAATTATTCAGTCTAGGAGGGAGATCCCATGTGAAATTTGTAAAAACACATCAATTAGAAGTAAAGACAAATAAGTTGGCCAAACAACTGATCTAAGACAGGTTTTAATTATAGCTCTTAGCACTCATGCTGACAGCTTATATTCTCCCCAACCCAACTATGAACATTCAATTTAGTTAGATGATGTGATGGTTTAAATAAGATCCATTCCCCATAGGCTCAAGTATTTGGACAGTTGGTGCTGTTTGGGGAGGTTGCAGAACCTTTAGGGGGTGGAGCCTTGCAGGAGATAATTTGTCACTGGGATAGGCTTTGAGGGTTCATGGTCTCACCCCACTTCCAGTTCACTCTCTCTGCTCTGCACTTGCTATTGCAGATGTGATCTCTCAGTTTTCCACTTTGGCCTCTTGTTGTCCTGCCTTTATTGTATTATGGACTTTACCTATGGAACTGTAAGCCTAAATAAACTCTCTCCTCTAAATTTTCTTGGTCATGGCATTATCATAGCAACAAAAAGTAACTAACCCAGATGAGTTCCAATTCCTCACAGACTTTTTTTCATGACATCATGGAAGTCAAGCAGATTTCCTGACATTTAGCTTTATTTTTGTTTGAATGACTTGCCCTGGCCCACACAGTGTCAATGGACGTGATATAAGTAGAAAGTTAAGCTGTGCTTGCATGATATAACTTGTCCTCTTGTGTTTCTACAAGGAGTCCAAGACAATTTAAAAAGTTCTTGCTGGGTGCCTAAGAAAAGAAAGACATTTGTTGGGGCAAGCCATAATTCTTAGAGTCTGAGTAGTTGATCAAGGGATGGCAGAACCAGGTCAAGGCTCTTCTGGGAATGGTCACCATATATGATGTTAAAAATAGAATATTAACTATAAGCAGATATGCCATTCCTTGGTTCAAGGTTGTTATCTGACTATCAGACAACCCCAAGAGATGCCAGAATCCTCCATCAGCCTCTTTCATATCTTCCTGGGAAATAGGAAATGTGAGTGTACATCCAGGACAAAGAGGCTTACCCATGGTGCAAAAAGATGAGCACTCCCTCTGAGTTCCACTACACAAGATATCTGGCTCTTAAGCAGGGGGTATGAAGAAGGATATTGAAGGCATGTGTGACTTGTAATTTTATTTATAGCTGTACTCCAGCAATATAGGCCTGTGATTTAAAAGTTTAGGCATATTTCATTTGATTTCTCATATCATGAGCATCGGCTACAGCAACAATTGCATGACCAGCTCCCCATAACAGACACCTTATTTCTGGCTCAAGCATCTGTATATTAGCTGAAGTTTAGTTGTTCTAGACTGGGTTAAGTTAGGTTTAGCTGCAAACTGTAGAGTGAAGTCTAGGTTAGTTTCAGGTGTCCCTCATTTGCCTTAATCCAGCAGAAACATAAAGTATGTTCTTCCAATCGAAAAAGATACAAACACGAGAGGACGCAACTTCAGCCCTTTGGTGTACCACTTACACTTCATAAATTTTGGTAAAATAATTGAATTATTAAGATCTCAGTTCTATTGTCTGTAAAATACGAACAATAATAATTTTGTTATTATTATTATGCTAGAGTTATCTTGAGAGTGAACAGAAGCATCCCTGGGAATTCCTTAGGAGACTACTCATGATACTATGAAGATTTAATAAGTGAAAGTTATTATAGTGCTGATAGCATTTATTCAGATAAAACTCTTGAATTTTTTCTGGGCCTCTTTCTATCTACACTTATATGTCTCAGGACAGTCTCAAGCACGATTTCTACAATTTCGTATTCATCAGTGGCCATCATTGTGGAATGAACTGTATCTGGGATCCATGATGTGCTGAAACTATCAGTAACAATGCAATCGTTAAAAACTTAACAGTTCTTACATCGTTAGGAAGAGAACATTCATGAATACTTAAAGGTATACAAGCTTCCTGGCACATAGTGACTGCCTAATAAACGATCTAGATTTTACAAAAAGCCGGGGGCAAATGAAGATTGTGCAGCCATAGCTATCCCTCTGCCTCTCTTATGTGGATGTCTACTTGGAAACAGAAAAATGTCCCAAATCTCTAAGAAAATATTTGGGTATAGAACACATCAGTGTCTTTGAGGTGGCATCTCTGTGTCACCAGGCTCAGAGACATTTTGCTTGATAAAAACCTGTGCAACATCATCAGGAAGAAGTCCAATACTCCAAACCCAATACTTCTGTGGCTATTATTTTATAGTGAGAAGAGTATGTTTTATTCACATGAGGGCTATGCTTTCTTCACTACACCTTGTGATGAGGTGTGTTTGGTTTTGAGTAGCTCATGTGGAAAGTAGCTATAAATACATACACTCCACTAGTGTTAGAGGTTCTACTTAGTGGCTTAAGCTTCCTCACGTGCCTTTTCTGGGTGGAAATTCACACCTAGAATAAATCTGAAAGGCAGAGAAACTAAAGGCCTATCTGAGACCTCAGCCAGTGAAAATTAGTACTTTCCCAAGGAAACAAAATTTCTATAGAATTAGGCTGGGCTTGACCAAGGGGCATACAGGAAATCTGGGACCACCTACTGAGTCAAAAGAGAGACTCTGACACTCTTTCTCTGACACTATGACATCATAATCAAGGAAAACCAACTTAAAAGAGGAAAGACTTATTTTGATGCACAGGTTCAGATTTTTCCATCTATAGCTGGTTGGTTCTAGTGCTTTGAGGAAGAAACATCTAGCAGAAGAGCATTGTAGAAAAACACTAGTCACCTCATAGCAGCCAGGAAGTAGGAAGAGTGGAAAGTAAGGGTGTACCCCAGTGATCCATTTCCTCCAGTTGACAGTGCTTCCAAAAACCCCATTCAATTATGTAGATGATCTGTTGATGAGGTTAGTGCCCTGAGTCTCCAATCACTTTCTGAAATGTCACTAGCTGGCAACCAAACATCAGTGCATGACCCTCTAGGAAAGATTCCAGATCCAAACCATAGCATGGTTGCATCTCCCTGTAACATTCTAATAAAAATGTAGCTCTTTCCTGATTTTTTTTAAATGGAAAGCCATAATGTCCCACCTGTACCCTTTAGAGTATTGGTTTCATTCTACTATAAAAGTCAGAGAAAACTCACACTGTCTCATGTTTGGCAAATGGGGCATCCAAGGCCTCCTCGTGGGCGACTCTGGGAAGCAATACTGTCAAACCCCACAAAAATGAGATATTAGGAGGGCAATTTCTGTCACCATTTCTTCTTCACTCGTCCTCCCACCTTCATAGTTTAGGAAGGATGCCATGGTGCAGAACAGAGAAGGGAGTCATGCGGATAACATGGTGCAGAACGAAGGAGGGAGCCGTGCAGATTCCATTGGCCTGACATCCATTCATTTATTAATTAGAGCCATTGTGATGCTCTCAGAAAAAAAATTACAGCCAAAAGAATTGAAGTCTTAGGAAAGTGCATAAAGGCTCTATTACTTAATCTCTGCCTCTTATCTCTCAAGACCAGCAAATTCCATTAGGGCTATCTTGGAAGTGGCCTAAAACATAAGGGACTTAGATGTTGATGGGCTCCCCGGGAGATCAAGAGCTTCGGAGCTACCAGAGATACAGTGAGTGGATCTATTAGTTCACACAAAGAAGCTTAGGCTGTTGATAGTGAAGACACACCAAACCACAGTACCTTAACACAATCAAGTTGGGTTTATCTCTCAGAGGAGTGTCTCCTGTGGGTCTGTAAGAAATGTTTTTCACTATTAGAGCCAATTCGGTTTCAGACTCTTTGCCATCGCGTAGCTACTTGGTTTGGAAGTCTTATTAGTTCCTTAATCCATGGGAGAAAAGAAATGTCTCTGATCAGGCTACCTGGAAAAGAGATAGAGAAAATTTTGTGTACAGAAAGGTTATCGGGCTGTTAACTAAGAATTGGCATGTGTGATGGAACAAAGGAAACAGTTTAAACCAAAACCTGATGAGCTATAATGCGATATCGCTAAAAGCCATGGTCAACCCAAGAGGGAAATCTGGAGCCACAGTGGTTTGGCGACCATTTCCCCTTAACCCAAAGGGCTTGGCCCTTTATTGCTTAGTTTAAACCAGTCATTTGATTGGTCTGACTCCAAAGTCAGGGTCTGACCTTGGGGAATGCCACTCTGATCTATGGAGAACTCTTGGAAAGTAATTATCTGATCATTGAGCTGACAGCTCCCTTAGCAGCTGGGGGAATGACAGCCTGAGTCCTGAGGTACAGACCTGAGAGACATGTGCAGCAGCTACAACAAAGGGACTGGACAGCTGTCTGTGGGTGCGTGTGAACATGCATGTGCGTGCATGTGTGTGTCTGTAAGTGTGCATTGTGTAAGTGCATGTGTGTGCACTTGTGTGCACGTGTGTGTGCACATGTATGTGTGTCTATAAATGTGCATTGTGTACGTGCATGTGTGTGCACTTGTGTGCACGTGTGTGTGCACGTGTGTGTGTGTGTGTGTGTGTGTGTGTGTGTGTGTTTCATTGCCTCCAGCTAGGAGGGACATATGCCTTGTTTTATCATCTCATTTCAATGACCAGAGCAGTAGCATAGTCCCACCAAATCACAGGAATCTGACTCTGATGTTTGGGATATGCTATTCTTTCTGCCACAGTGTTGGAGGGATGTCTCTGGAGCTGCTCATTTTTGCACTGCTAATGCTGTTTACATTCCAGCATGGTACAGGTGAGATTTGGCATCCAATGACTTTGTAATAAGCAGTCTACCTTCCAGCATGGTGCAGGTGAGATTTGGCATCCAATGACTTTGTAATAACCTATCTAGTTTCTACCTCCAATTTTCCTACAAACCCTTCAGGCTCCCTTTCTCCCAATGGCAAGATTGGATCCTTCTCATATCTTGCTCTCACATTATCTAGTTATCAAGACAACTTTCTTAGGTCTTTTCTTCTTTATTTATTGTTTTAATTTTTTCATACATTATATTTGAGCCATAGCCTTTCCTCTCTCCCAACTTCTACTAGATCATTCCCTTACCTACCCAACTTTATATCCTTTCTCTCTTATTAAAAAAAAATGTTTTAAAAAGCACAAAAACAATACAAACAAACAAAAAATGAAGTCTGTTCTTGTGTTGTCCAACTATTCCTGGGCACGCAGCCTGACCTGGAGCATGGCTGATCTACCCAGAGTCACACCATTGAAGACAACTGGGCTTCCTTCTCTCAGTAGGTATTAATTGCTAATAACTACTTGGTTATTGATGGGATTCTGTGCCCACTTCCCTTTCTACCTGCTGGGATTTTGTCTTGATTGAACCTGTGCAGATCTTGGGCATGCTTTCAGGTTTTGTGAGTTACATGGGCATCAGCTCTATTATGTCTGGAAGAGGCTGTTTCTCGGAGTCATCTATTATCTCCAGCTCTTATAATACTTCCACCTCTTCTGTATGGATCCTAGAGCCTCAAGGATTAGGGTGTTGTACTCACTCCAGTTCAAACAAACAAACAAGGTGGGAAAAGGGTGACTGCACCCTTACTTTGTACCATAGTTTTCCCAAATTGAAGGGATTTTTCCCTCATCAATTCTCTCCATTTATTCTGAGTTCTGGAGTCCTGGTTGTCCTAATGGACCCTATAACATGGCATGGCATTCTTTTCAAATCTCCCACTCTCATACTTTACATTATTGAGATAAATATTCTTTCCTGGACACCTTCCAAGTGTTTGTTGCTATATCTTCCAGACTATTCTCCCTAACCACACACCTGATTGGATTTCTGGTACTGGAAAACCTCAAATCCTTGGGACTCAGCTGAGACTACTAAATTTGTACAAAAATAAAACAGATACCTTCTCAACCTTAAAATTATTTGAAATTGCATTTTCTCTGGTCAGCTATTTTTTTCCCTCTTTTAATCACTTGGTTCTTCCTAGCAGTCCCTGTATATACACATTACTTTTCATCATTAGGGAGTCATTGCATACTTCATCTAGACAGTGCCCTGTGCTTTAAGGAGCTAAAGCAATTACAATTAAGGCAGGGTATGGATCACTGCATACACGGCATTAGTCCTTGGACACTCCGTAGCTATTAACATACTTTAATATTTGACTGAAGCTATTGATTTTTTACATAACTATATGTTTCCATCTTAGTGGAACCAATTACAGTTTATAAGTCTATGGAAGAACAGCTGACTTCTCAAAACTTGACTAACTTTGTCTCGTGGATTTGGGAAATAACTCACGATGACTGTACAACCTGTGATCCAAGGCTCACTGAGATTGGGCTACCATGCAAGTTCAACTCCATGCTCCATCAGTATCTCCAATGAAATAAGACCTAGAGATAGGAAAGTCGAGACTATAAAGTGCCTATAAGACAAGCCACCATTGTAAATCCACAGTCACTACCTATTTAACCCATATTTTCTAAACAGACAACTGGCCACCAACATACTTTTTTAATTGCAGATTTTTTGAAATTAGAAAATTTCACTTAAAATTTTATAATCTGGGTGTGAACTAAAAATTCAGACTTGACTATGCTGTGCCCTCATTCCCCAGAGCAGTGATTGAAGGCTCCTGAGTAGTAATGGCTCTCCTTTAGGAGATCAGGGCACTCATCTTCCAGTTCATGAAGACCACTTTCTCCTATTCCTGTGGAATGAATCGTGCTCCCCCAAAATTCTCATGTCAAACCGTTAACCCCAGTGTAACTGTTTGGGGAGTCTACCCTTTAAAGAGGTAATTCAATGGGGCCACTAGGGTAGACCTTTAAAGCCAATCCAACTGGTATCTTTGAGAAGAGAGATACACAAGGGTGCTTGTACACAGGAGAAAAATGCTACATGAAAATACAGGAAGGCACGATCTGCAAGCCAAGGAGAGGGAGCTAAGGGAAAACCAAACAGACCTGCTGACATTTTTATCTTGGCCTTTGAGCCTCTGGAACTGTGAGGGACAATTTTCTGTCACTTATACCAGCCAGTCTCTGGTGCTCTCTTTTGGAAGCCCACTCATACTAAAGTGCCCTGCTGTGGGATGTTCTGTATGCTGTGAATGTGTTGCTCTGATTGGTTGATAAATAAAATGCTGATTGGCCGGTAGCCAGGCAGGAAGTATAGGCAGGATAAGCAGACATGAAGAATTCTAGGAACAGGAAGGCTGAGTCAGGAGACACCAGTCCACCATCCAGGGAGCAGCATGTAATGGCACACAGGTAAAGCCACGGAACACATGGCAACATATAGATTAACAGAAATGGGCTGAATTTAAATGTAAGAGCTAGTCACTGGTAGGCCTGAGCTAATGGCTGAGCAGCTTTAATTAATATAAGCCTCTGTGTGCTTACTTGGGGGATGCCAGTGGGAGAGATTTGTCCCAACCGACTGCTGGTCAGCAGGGACACAGGAAAACTTTCAGCTACAGTACCCACTGTACCTTCAACAGCTATCACTTTGCATGTGTTCCGGAGAATTTCCTCTATACTTCCATCCTTCCATTCACTCTATGTGAGTCAAAGAACAGTCACATGTAGATGTCTCGGCAGAAACTAACAAGCATGGCTGACATTGTGTTATCAGTGAAGATGTTAACATAGATCTACTATAACTAGATTAACTACTTAGGCAAAAACAGTTTCTATAAAGGTAGATTTGTCTAACCCAAAACAGGCTACCAGAAACAAAATTTTAACAGGTACAAATTTAAGAAGAATGCAGTGGTTAAGATCCTTGACTGTGAACCAAAAAAAAAAGAGGAAAGTCTAAGTTCAGACCTTATCTGAACTGAATGCTCTCTGGTTGTGTGAGGAGGCCTGCATTTCCTGGGCTTTAAAATAAGCATAATGAGGCAAGAATGCATGCAGTATGCCTAGAATGGGGCTAAGCAAATAAAAGCCACCAGATCTTTTTATTCTATTGGGATGTTTCCAGCGCCAAACAGTAGGAATTTTAAATCAAGGCCATCTAAATACCAAGGAATTAACTTGGCTTGACACCTGGAAAACCAAAGCTGGATTTGGGTTTCAGGGTTGATTTAATTTAGTAGCTACATCTATGTCTCCACTGCTCTCTTAATTCTTCCTCTGTCATATGTCCCTCCCCTTTAGGTTGGTAACTGAATGTTTCTTCAGTCCTGGATGTGACTGCCTCCAGATCAAAGGATAGG
The DNA here is from genome assembly GCF_004664715.2 of Peromyscus leucopus. Taxonomy (NCBI): domain Eukaryota; kingdom Metazoa; phylum Chordata; class Mammalia; order Rodentia; family Cricetidae; genus Peromyscus; species Peromyscus leucopus. The sequence goes on along the minus strand of NC_051080.1, from coordinate 58,662,815 downwards.
TTTTCTCTATGTAGCTTTCTATTAAGTACCCATAAACTTTTCTTCATACTCCATTGAGTTAAAAAGCCCATGCCACTTTATTGTTATGGGAATGTAATTGTCTAACTGACTTTATCCCAGGTTCCCAAACCCATCAACCAAAAGAATAGGATCACAAGCCAAAAATAATCAAAGATCACTGTATAGTTTCGATCAGATGAGCTTTGCTGAGGCTCACTGGCTATTTGGCAAAGGCTCTACATTTCTGAATAAAATCGGGGTCCTGTTGTGAAAGAAGGAAATAATAGAAATTATGGAGGCAACTAAGAATTGACTACTATGTTGAAATTTTTATTAGTGAGAAAAATTCACAATTTAAAGAATTGAAATTATACTTAAACATGGTATGTGCTAACTACTATAACACAATATAAATATAATCAACTAATTTAATCTTCAGTTTGATCAACAGTTTTGAAATAGTCTTTATGATACATGTTTTACACATAAGGAACTGAACATTTTTTTTAAAGAGAAATGTATCCTTGAATAAATATCTTTAGAAAAGGAGCCAAAAGTTAGAATCACATTTCTGACTTCATTTATTGTTTGAAATAAAAGTAGTGATAGTACTTAGCTCATAAGATTCCATGAGAATGGCCAGGCAGTGGTGGTACATGCCTTTAATCCCAGCACTTGCGAGGTAGAGGCAGACAGATCTCTGTGAGTTCAAGGCCAGCCTGGTCTACAGAGCTAGTTCAAGGACAACCAAGGCTATTACACAGTGGAACCCTGTCTCAATAAATAAATAAATAAATAAATAAATAAATAAATAAATAAATAGAAATTCCATGAGAATGAAATTACTCAGTACACTTGACATGATTTGATGGAGGTTAGTACAAGGTCATGAAGCTGTAAGCACAGCATTGTCTTAACTTCATTTCATGGAATTTCAGGTCTATTTGGGGGAAAGTAACTTATTTTGTGTATCATCAAAAAGGTAAGAAAAATGCTGCTAAACTTTAACCTAAAACTTACTTTCCACTTAGGATTTCTATAGCGTACTTCTTGAAGGAATAAATTTATCTTCATTGGACATGTATTTTATCATAAATTGCCTTATGCATACTTAATAAGAAAAATGTGAGTGAAATGAATTGTTAAGATAGTGTAAACTTTATTTAAAATTCAGTCCTCATCTTCACTTTTCTACCATAATCGTAAAGGTCTTCCCACAAGCAGCATCCTCTGCAATGAGAAACACTGGTGATAAAGATTATACTAAGCTTTTCCTAAAAAGTGTATACTTTGGGTCATCTTAACATGATTTTGTAATTACGTAGAGCTCATCCTCTTTGACTCTAGAAAGAGTGGAGACAACACCAAACAGTGGTGTCTGTTAGTTTTTGAAAAATGGATCTAGTCATGGTTCAAGATTTTCTTCTAAGTCTTTACCATCCATCCAGCAGGTTTTGATGTTGACACCTCAAATGCGTTTCAGGTAATGCCAACTCCTGTACTACTTCTGCTCCTCAAGAGTCCAATGCCGCCGGGCGGTGGTGGCGCACGCCTTTAATCCCAGCACTCGGGAGGCAGAGCCAGGCGGATCTCTGTGAGTTCAAGGCCAGCCTGGGCTACCAAGTGAGTTCCAGGAAAGGCGCAAAGCTACACAGAGAAACCCTGTCTCGAAAAACCAAAAAAAAAAAAAGAGTCCAATGCCATCAGCTGAAAATGCCTCCCAGCTTAAGGATCTTAAGATAAGGAAGATGTGCATCTCACTCTGTCTCTCAGCTGGAAAACAGGCTTCTGAGGAACAATAACATTATAATAATACAATATGATACGCTAAAACAAAAACTAACACCTCAGAATAGGACAAAACAAACAGAAGAAAGACAGCCCAAGAAAAGGCACAAAAAACAGAGACCCACTCCTTCATACATGGTGGATCCATATGGAAGGGGAGGGAGGGAGGGATTGGGAGGAGCAGAAGAAAGGAAAATCATAGTCACAATGTATTATGTGAGGAAAAAAATCTATTTTCAATTTTAAAAAGGGGGAAAGATGTACATCTCACTGATGCTGAAACAAAATAGTCTCATTTTATGGCTAGGTTTTCCCTCTTTATTGCCTGTCTGTCTCTAAAGAAGTAGGCTTTTTGTAAAGCCAAAATCAGATGCCAGAAGTGACCAAGTACTGGATAAAAAATAGCCAAGAGCAGAGCAAGTATCCCACCGCATACCTGCTGAGCCAGTCAAGAAGTTAAAGGAAGGGGACACCAGAAACCTTCAGTAGGAAAAGATGTCATTTTTTTTTATTGTTAGAGAAATGAGTGCAGAGATTTAGTAAGGCCAGTCACCCTAGTATAGACTTCCTTTTTCTCCTCTGTAAAGTGCTGAGTTTAGAGGGTTGATATACAGAAGCAGTAAAATGTCTACCCAAGGCTGTCACTCCAGCACTGTGCATAAAAAACACTAACCTTGGTGTCTTTAACAAGGTCCTCGGGGAAGACTGGAGCTTGATCCATCCTGAATGAAGAGAGCTCTACTGCAGAGAGAAGCGACGAGCTTTGATGTTCCAGGGGCAGGAGCTTCCACCTTCATGCTCAGGCTCCTGGAGGGCAGATGGAAAGGGCAACAGCGTTTCTCAGACTTCATTTCTAAAATCTTTCCCCCTTTTAAAAAAATAAATAAACATCTATTCTGCCTTATTTAATGAATGGTCTTAGGTTTGCTTCTTTGGTTGAAAACTGGAGATTAAATAAGAATAACAACATTTGACAGAATGATTTCAGAAGTTACTTGTTTAAACCTCCTAAAGTTCATAGACAATGCCAGTATCGAATTGCAACAACTGTCAATATTCCAGGGTTCATAAGAGGTCAAGGAATTTGTCTTCAGTGTTTCATCTACTAATAATTGTAAAGTTTAAATATAGATAGATAGATAGATAGATAGATAGATAGATAGATAGATACATAGATACTTAGATACATAGATAGATAGATATTATATAATATATTTATATATGAATATCCCCTGAATGCAGCATAATAAGATACAATAAGACTAGGTGCAAACCTTCATATCAAGGCTAGGTAAGGCAGCCCAGTAGGAGGAAAAGGGTCCCAAGAGCAGATAAAAGAGTCAGAAACATACCCACTCCCACTCTCAGGAGTCCCACAAAAATATCTAGCTAACAACCATATCATATATGCAGAGGACCTAGTACAGACCCATGCAAGCTCCATGATTGCTGCTTCAGTCTCTGTGAGCTCCTATGAGCCCTGCTTAGTGGATATCTGTGGGCCGTGTTCTAGTATCCTTGACCCCTCTGGCTTCTACAATCCTTTCTCCCTATCTTCCATTGGATTCCCTGATTTCTAAGGGAGGAACTCAGTGGAGCTCTCCAATATAGACTCTCTCTCTCCACCTAATGTTTGTCTGTGAGTCTCTGCATCCTCTCTCATCAGCTGCCAGCAGTAGCCTTTAGTTATGACAACTGGGCTAGGCACCCATCTACGAGTATATAAGAATAGTGCTACAAATCATTTTATTGGTTTTTTTTTTCTGTTGTAGGCCTCTGGGATATTCAGTCTCCAATTTCTAGTCATCCAAGCAATGTCAGGCATGAATTCCTTCAATTGATTGGCCACTCCCACAAGTTCTGTGCCTCTGTTGCCCCAGTATCTTGCAGGCAAGATAGATTATGGGTTGAAGATTTTGTGGCTGGGTTGGTCCCATCTCAGAAAGCCTTGCCTTGTTACAGAGGATGGTTGATTCAGGCTCCAAATCCTTCATTACTAGGAGTCCTCACTAGGGTCATCCTCACAGAATCCTGAGTTTCTACTGGACTAGTTTTCCACATCACCCCCACCAAATGTCCTCCAACTCCAGTCATCTCTCCCAGGACTGTCCCCCTCCATCCTTCCCACCCCCCCTAAACCCTCCTATTCCCATCCATACTTGCTCCCACCCCATTCCACCCAGAAAATCTATTTCATTCCCCCTTCCCAAGGAAGTCCATGGGTTCCCCTTAGAGTCCTATTTGGTACTTAGCCTTTCTAGGTTTGTGGATTATAGCATGGTTATCCTTTACTTTAAATCTAATATCCACTTATAAGTGAGTACATATCATGTTTGTCTTTCTGGGTCTGGGTTTCCTCACTCAGGATGATTTTTTCCAGTTCCATCTATTTGCCTGCAAATTTCATGATGTCATTTTTTTTTAATCAGCTGAGTAATGCTTCATTGTGTAAATGTCCCACATCCTCTTTCTCCATTCTTCAGTTGAGGGACATCTAAGTTGTTTCCCCATTAGAATTCCAACACAATTCTTTACAGACCTTGAAAGGACAATACTCAATTTCATAGGGGGGGAGACAGGATAGCTAGAATGAACCATAACAGTAAAAGAATTTCCGGAGATGTCACCATCCCTGATTTCAAGCTGTACTACAGAGCTATAGTAATAAGAACCACAGGTATTGGCATAAAAATAGACACATTTGTCAATGAAATTGAATCAATGATCCAGACATAAGTCCACAGACCTATGAACACCTGATTTTTTATAAAAAGCCAGAAATAACACAATGGAAAAAAAAGAAAGCATCTTCAACAAATGGTATTGGTCTAACTGGATATCCACATGGAAGAATGTAAATAGATCCACATTTATCACCCTACACAAAACTCAAGTCCAAGTGGATCAAAAACCTCAACATAAAACCTGATACAGTGAACTTGATAGAGGAGAAGGTGAGGAATAACCCTGGATGCATTGGCACAGGAGACAGCTTCCTAAACAGAACACCAATAGTATAGGCACTAAGATCAACAATTAATAAATGGGATCATGTGAGACTGAAAAGCTTCTGTACGGCAAAAGATGTCATTAATTAAACAGAGTGGCAGCCTACAGAGTGGAAAAAAGATTTTTACCAATTCTGCTTCTGATAGATGATTAATATCCAAAATATGTAAAGAACTCAGGAAACTAGGCATCAGCAAACAAATCCAATTAAAAAAAATAAGTTACAGATCTAAACAGAAAATTCTCAATAGAAGAAACCAAAATGGCTCAGAAATGCTTAAGGAAATGTTCAACATCTATAGCCATCAGAAAATAAAAATCAAAACTACTTCGAGATTCCATATCACACCTGTCAGAATAGAATCACAAGTGACATGCTGGTGAGGATATAGAGAAGGGGAACACTCCTCCACTGCTGGTGGGACTGCAAACTTGTACTCACTATGGTAATCAATATGGCAGTTCCTCAGAATCCATCTACCTTAAAACCCAGCAATACCACTCTTGGGCATATACCCAAAGGATGCTCCATCCTACCACAAAGACACTTGCTCAACTATGTTTATAACAGCTTTATTCACAATAGCTAGAAACTGCAAAATGTCTCTTCTAAAAAGACTTTGCAAACTTCATAATGAGCTTTATGTATTTCTGCTATATGACATTAATTTATGTCAGGCAACAATCACCACTAAAGTAAAAAATACTAAAATGTACCTTCATCTCAAAGAGAGCAGAGTCTAGTGTAGAAAAGGTAAGATAGAAATTAAAAGACAGTGTCATGTGTAGTTGAATAGAAAGAAATAGAAAATATGAAGGAGGAGGAAGTAAAAGAGGAGGAAGAGACTGAAACCAAATCTAAGAACTGGAATAGATTGGCACTGCAGAAAAGAGTCTATCCTGTAGCTAATTCCAGCCTCATTTGTCCTGAAAGTGCTTCATCTACTCCTCTTTGAGAAATTAGAGCACAAGGCAAGCTGTATGGTGACTGTGACAGATAGATCTGCAAGTTTTCCCCCATCTTGATAAGTAATTGCATTCCTCAGAATCCACTGCAGTTTAAACTTCTGAAGCCAAGAGAAGGTAGAGGAACCAATTTCATATCTGATTAATTTTGGTGTTCTTGCCCAAAGGAATGAAACAGTAGCTCTTCTACCTCAGTAAATATTGAAAAACAACTCCTCCTCTTGAGATGTGTAACCAGGTACATTTGAAAATAAATGTTACCTAGTTGCTTTGGTCATCAGTCTTAGCCTTTAGCCACTGAGCCCTCTCATCAGTACCCAGATATTTTAAATGCCAAGGAATGTAGCGATGCCATTAAGAGGATAAAGAGTGGCTCTGATGGATAATGAGCATCATTTAAGATGAGTCAAATGGAATGTGTCTTTAGGTTCATTCAAGAGAATATGAAGTAGGTAGCTGAAAATGTAAGTGCTAAGTCAAAACACAGAACTGTATTGGCAAAAAAAATTAAAGAAGATTAATATATCAGTGATAACAATGGCTATCCCATCAGTGTTCACTAAAATAATCCATTCCATTTGTATAGCAGTAACAAGTTTCAAAGCACATTTATCCCACAATAATGTCTCATCTTAGGTGGGCAGCTGTCATCTCTTAGAGACCTTCTCTTTTCTGAAGAGGAAATGGGGGTTGGGTCTGGAGGAGAACTAGGAGGAGTGGAGAGAGAGAAACTGTGATTGGGATGTGTTGTATGAGAGAAGAATTATCAAAGTTCCCTAAGTGCCTTAATTCATAAGGAAGTAGAGTGAACAGAAGAGTAGGTTGTGGGCTGTTACATAAGAACATCAAGTACTACTCATGAAGGGATGATAAAGAATGTGGATACGTATGAAATCACATACAGTCTATGCTACCTCCTTCATCATTGGGGTTCATTATTCAAATGATTCAGAGCAGAATACAGGCAGTCTTCCATGTCTATGGATTCCCCATTTGAGGTTTCACTTAACCACATATCAAAAATATTGAAAATAAGAGAGATGGGTTGGCGGTAAAGGCACTTGCCACCAAGCCTGATGGCTTGAGTTCAATCCCAGGACCCACACAGTAAAAGAAAACAACCGACTCGTACAGGTTGTTCTCTGGCTTCTCCTGGCACATGGGTTGTGGGCAGGCACACAACCTGTCTTAGTTAGGGTTTTCTATTGCTGTGAAGATACACCATGACCATGGCAATTCTTATAAAGAAAGCATTTAATTGGGGTGGCTCACTTACAGTTTCAGAGGTTCAGTCCATTATCATCATGACAGGGAGCATGGCCAGGCATGGTGCTGTAGCTGAGAGTGCTACATCTTTCAGTCAAAGGGAAGTCAACTGACTGTCACACTGAGGGAAGCTTGAGCAAAAGAGACCTCAAAGCCTGTCCCTACAGTGACACACTTCTAATAGGTTTTCTGTCCCCTGATAATGGGTTTCTCTGCCAACACAGCAAGCCAGATTAAGCTGAAATGAAAAGGTATAACAACAGGTTTATTGGAGCAAAGCACCTCCCAGGTGAGTTCTCCAGCCCCAGTCCCAGAGAAACTGCCCAGCCAAACTAAATCAGGAGCATTATATAGGCTGTAGAAAAGGATGATGTGTCCACCACAAGCTAGGTTTGTGCCCAAGTATGATCTAAAGCTGAACACTTTAGGTGGGGACTTGGGCTGCTGATAACTTCAGAGAAGGAAGCTGCCTTAGCCCCAAAAATGCAGAACTGGGCATTTTGGTGCCTTCTCTTTGTTCAGAGAGTCCCTGAGTGGGGAGAGTTTGGAGACACAGGGATGGGGCTGTGCAGGATCAAGCTGGAGGTTCCAACTGAGCAATTTCCTTCAAAAAGGTCACATCCCCTAGTATTACTACTCCCTTCAGGGGTCATTTTCTTTCAAACCACCACATTCCAGTTCCTGGCTCCCAAAGGCATATAGCCATATCATAATGGGAAAAAATGCATTCAGTTCAACTTCAAAAGTCCCCATAGTCTATAATAGTCTCAAACTTGCTTCCAAGTCCAAAGTCTCTTCTGAGATGTATTACAATCTCTTAATTGTAATCCTACATAAAAATCAAAATCAAAAAATAGATCATACATTTCCAACATATAATGGCACAGGATACACATTATCATTCCAAAATGCAGGGGAAAGAGCATAGTGAAGAAATACTGGACCAAAACAAACAAACAAAAAAAAGAAAAAAGAAAGCCAGCTGGGCAAACTCCAAACTCTGCAGCTTCATGTCTGATGTCAAAACCACTCTTCAGATCCCCAACTCCATTTAGTTTTATTGACTATAACACACTTCTTTCTCTTGAGCTGGTTCCACTCCCTGTTAGCAGCTCTCCTTGGCAGGTGTCCCACAACTCTGGCATCGCTAATATCTTGGGTTCTCCAAAGCAATCCAGGCTTCAACTTCACAGACTCATGCAATGGCCTCTCTACTAGGCCTCCATTCAGGAACACCCCTGACATACACCTAGCCTCAGCAGCTTTCTTTAGGAGTAGAGGCAAATTCCATAACCCATTTTTTTCTATCCTTACCTCTAAAGCCAGAACTACATGGCTGAAGCTGAGAAGTTCTGCTGCTTACTGGGGCTGGAACATGGCCCCTTCATTTAATTACATCTTCATCAGCTTTCTGTCTTTCACTGTCTAAACTTGGATGTCCTGAAACTTGGTCTGTATACCAGGCTGACCTCAAACTCAGAAATCCACCAGCCTCTGCCTTCCCAGTGCTGGGATTAAAACTATGCCCTACCATGCTCGGCTCTAAGCTTTTTTTCAGTTCATTTTCACAGGTTGGAAACATAGCTGGGTGGGATCTTTTCCTGAGGTCGCCACTCACTTTATTTCATTTCTTAATCCATCTACCTCTTTGAACAGAGGATGTAGCTCCATTCCACTTCCTGATGCCCTTCTCTTCAAATATTTTTCCTAGCTCTGCTTGCTCCTCTTCACTATGTATCTTCATTAGAGTTGCCACTAACATCCACACTATAGAGTGTACACTAGGTTGTTTTGAGATTTCTTCTGCCAACAGAATTAATCCAAAACTCTTCACATTGACCTCAGGCAGACTCTTTGGACAAGGGCAAAAGACAGCCACTTCCTTCACCAAAATATCACAAGAACAATTTTCTAGGCAGCATACTAAAATTCTTCCCCTCTGAAACCTCTTGATCCAGCCCTGGACAGTTCATTAAATCACACTCAGCACCATTGTCTTCCATGCCCCTACTAGTATGGTCCAGTAAGCAGCGCTTAAAGGATTCTACTGCTTTCCTAACCCAAAGTACCAAAGTCCATATTACTCCAGAAAATACCATGGTCAGGCCTATCACAGTAATACCCCAGGATCTGGTACCAACTTCTGTCTTAGATAGGGTTTTCTATTCTATGAAGAGACGCCATGACCATGGCAACTCCTAAAAAAGAAAATACTTAACTAGGGTGGCTCGCTTACAGTTTCAGAGGTTCAGTCCATTATCGTCATGATTAGGAGCATGGCCAGGCATGGTGCTGGAGCTGAAGAGTGCTACATGTTCCAGGCAACCAGATGTCAACTGTCACACTGAGAGAAGCTTGAGTAAAATAGACCTCAAAGCCTGGCCCCAGAGTGACACACATCCTCAAACAAGGCCACACCTCCTAATAGTGCCACTCCCTTTGGGGGCCGTTTTCCTTCAGACTACCACATAGCCACACTTAGAAATGCATAAATAGCAAATAAATAAAATTAATTTCAAAAATTAACAAGAGTATTGGAAACAAAAATGCATCTCTATTAAATAGGTACAGATTTTGCTGTGGTTTTTCCCCCTGATCAATACTGCATAGTACAGCTATTGTACATATTGTACATACATATTGTACAAATATTGTACATATTTGAAGCAGCTAGGAAGACACACAGGCCTGGTTATTCTATGCTATTGCCTGTAAGAGACATAAGTATCGTCAGATTTTGTTACCTTTGGAGATCCTGGAAATCAACCCCTCATGAAGACTAACCAACAATTGCAGTCTCTAAGCTAAATATTGATTTCCTGTGAGAAACTGGTTGAGGTTATTAATTTTCCATAGAGAAAGTACATATGTCAGGCAAAATGGGACTCTATGGAACAAATAGTATTTCAGGAGAAACTTTTTAAAAAATGGTGGTTTTACTTCAAGGCAAAAAACAAGAACTTTGCAGAGAAGAAAGAAGTATTGAAGGAAACAGAAGAAGAAATAGAAGCAATTCTAGCAGCAAAAGTGCTCATCTTAGAATGAGTGTGCATCCACCATGTAGAGACACACCTGCATTTTAAAACTAAAGTGCAAATGAACATTTCAAGTGAAGCCATAATGGGGGAAACGCAGCAAAATGGTCCAGAAGTTGAAAGACATGAGTGATCCTCAGCAGCTGAAATAAGTTCCAGACTCGACCCTATTCTCACATCGCATGTAAATGTCAGGAGCGTATTTTATATCCCAAGGTAGAAATTTTCATGGGAATTTTGCACACCAAGGACTCCAGAGTTTGAATACATAAAATGAAGATTTGAATTTATAATCCTAAGAATGGATCAGAAGGGCCTCAGTTTCTTTGAGAAAGTAGAATTTGGAGTTTGAATGCTATTTTTTATTTGGTGGGGTTGTCAATTACCATTGTTTTATTGGGGTATTCTCAGTTGGGCATCTTTTCTATAACCTTTAAATATAGAGACTGACCAAATAGCTCATGTAGACGAGTCAGTAGAACATCCGGGAATAAATGAAGAACAGGAAATGAAAGGTGGGTAACAACAATAAAATACCGTATGGAGAACAGTACACTGCTCCAGAGTTAGATGAGAACTTAAAAATAAGTGAGAAACATGAAGAATTGAGAAGCCTTACTGTGGTAATCTGGAGAATGTCATCCTTGATCAAATAAACTGTCTGTATGAAGGAAGAACTAGTTTACTTGCAAAATACAAAAAAAGAATATATATATATGTACAAGCACATTCTGTGTATCAGTGTTATAGGGTTCTTGGTGTCATAGAGTTTCAAAATATGTTCACTACACCTGCATTTCCTAATTGTAGTGGAAAATGCCTTGATATAAAAAGCTGTAACCATTTTTAAGTAAAACATAATTCAAGCATCATCAACTTTTATAACAATGGCACAATTCCTAACTTGTATATGCATCGTATCCACATTGGAGGACAGAAATGAGTACAACTTATAGCACGTACATTCTAATTTCCATGGCCAGCCGTGATGATTGACTTAATGTGTTGACTTGACCATGCTAAGAGATGCTTGGATAGCTGGTAAAACATTGCTGAGCGTGTCTGTGAAGGGATTTCTGTCATCAACAAGTAGACTGGATAATGACGGTCTTCTTAACCAATGTGAAGAAGTATTATCCAACTTGTCCTAGTTTCATCTCTGTCATTGTGATAAAATACTCTGATGATAAAAGCAGCAAAATGTTTATTCTAGCTCACAGTTCCAGGCTACAACTCCCCACTTCAGAGAAGTCACAGCAGCCAGAGCTTGAGATAACTAGTCACATCACTTCAGAGTCAAGAGCAAGAGAAATGAATGTATCAATGCTTACATTCTTGTTTGCTTGTGATCAGGTCAGTTTCTCTACTGCTGTATACATCAGGACCCCCTGTATAAGGAACAGTGCCACCCACAGAGGGACAGGTCTTCCCATGTCAATTAACTTAAATAAGACAATTATTGAGACTCTCTTTTCAGGTGATTCTGGGCTGTATCAACTTAACCGTCATACAACTTATTGAGGGCTTACATAGCTCAAAAGGTTGGAAAAGAAGTAATTCATGTGCCCTCTCTCTCCCTCTCCCCTTTCTCTTTTCTCTCCCTCCTCTCTCCTTTTCAACTTGGGCATTCATGTGTTCACTGTTCTTAGGAACTCAGTACTTCTGGTTCTCAGACCTGCAGAGTCACGGACACCATCAGCCCCAAAGGTTCTCGGGCTCTCGCATTTGGATTGGAGCCAGGATATTTAAACCATCCAGATTGTATACAGCAGATCTCAGGACTTAATAGTTTCCATAGTCAAGCAAACAAATATTCTATAATGTCTCATCTGAAATTCTGTATTTACTAGCACTTCCATTTCCCTAGAGAACCCTAACAAGTCCATCAGCAGAAGAACAGGGGTAAAAAATTATCCTTTCTCTTAGTTTCCTTTTCGAATAGGTGAAATCAATAAGACAGTTTTACCCATTTGTTTCACAGAATTGTGAAGAACAAAAGATAAAATGTATTTCCTACTACAAGGACACAATCTTAATGTGGTGTCACTCATTTTTTATAATGCACTATATTGTTTTCTTCCAATAAAAAAATGTAAATGTGCAAAGATAATCCAGTAAAAGTCAACCATAAATACCACCATAATAAAAGAACTTCTATTAATGTTTTAATACCTACATATATTTTATGGGTATATAATTTAATTATTCCCAGATGGCTAAACAATCTATCTTGTAATTTGTTACTAGAAATGCTAAACATGTTGTAAATGCCATTACTGCTTCCTGTCTTGCTCTGATTCTTCCTTTAATTTGGAGAATTATTTTAAATAAAATGTTCTGATAGCTACTTTTTCTCCAATTGTTTTAGTTATAAATGTCTAAATGGTGTGCCTTCCTGTCATATTTCAAATATTCAGAGCATACTAAGTTCAATAAATGTATTTTAATTTTTATTTAACTTTATCATTAAAGCATATGCATGCAGTATGAGTATGAGAGTGTGGGAGCATGCATGTGACAAAATGTAGAATTCAGTGAACAACTTTCTGGGGTCAATTGTCTCCTTTCACAGTGGATTCTTAGGAGCACACTCAAGTCATCAAGCTTGCCAAGCAAGCTCTTATACCCACTGAGATCTCTTGCCACCTTTCAATAAATGCATTATATAAGCTTAGAATTCACTATTGTTTTGTTATTAAGTGTGATTTTTTCAGTATAACCTATACTGACACCTGAAATGGGTTATTTAAAACCTAGATAAAAAAAAAAAAAGATGGAAATACAAGCTTAAGATCTGAAAGTAGTTTTTCTGGGATGGTCTCATTGATTGGTACCTTTTTAATAACAAATTATTTGGGAACATAAAGAAACCATGATCCAATGGTAGGTTGGGAAAACATAGCTACAATGCATGACAGTCACTGTCAGTGGAAAGGGGACTCCATTTCACCATCCCATAAACCTGAAACTAGCCTTGCATGTTTCAATTAATAAATAAAATGTGGCAGACATGATGCTCCAAGGACTCTGGAGTCTATGGTCTCTGAGACAACTTCTTTTACTCTCCAATGGCACTGCCCTGGTGTAGTCATGTAAGTATTCAAGTCTAGCCTAGGGAGGCCATGAGGTCATGTGGAAGAATGCTAACCTACAGCCAGGCATGTGAGTGACATCTGGATGGATCTTTGTGGCGATATTTTATTTGTGCTGAAATGTGGTGATATTTTATTTGTATGCTAATAAATAAAGTTTGCCTGGAGATCAGAGGACGTAGATAGCCAGTCATAAGAAGAAGTCAGGCAGTGGTAGCACATGCCCTTAATCTGATCACATGAGAGGCAGAGTCTCTGTGTGTTCAATGACACAGCCAAGCATGGTGACACAGGCCTTTAATCCCAGTACCAACCATAGAGACCTGGAGGTCTGTATAGACAGGCAGTGACGAGGAAGTGAGGTGGCTGGACTAAGAGCCAATGAGAAGGCAGAAGAGTAAGGCAATAAAGGCGCAGGTTAGAGAGGAAGAAGCTAGTTCTCTTGGGAAGGTATGGCTGTGGTGTGGTGAGCTAAGGTTAGCAAGTAACTCTACTATTTCTCTAATCTCTACAGCTTTCACCCCTGCATTTGGCTCTGTGTTTCCTATTTAATAAGACTTTAGAAATTCATCTACAGATCTTCTAGTACAATTAACCTTCTACCTGAATGCAACTACTAATGAGAATGAATGAAAACCACTAAGCAAAATCGGCAGCGGAGCCTCACAGGCAACCCAAAGACTCATAATAGAAAGTAAATTACTATTCACTTGAGACATTTGATTTGGGGTGGGGGGTGGGGGGAGTTTGTTTCTCGACAGCTGTGGGCGATACTAGACACGTCTGTATCACTGACTGATCTCACTTCTACCCTAAAATGAAAAATAGAAGGCAGCATAGATCATGAAAATTTTCTCCCAGAGGCAAATAAATTCTTAAGTTTGAATGTGAATCAAGTATGAGGTGGTCAAAATCAAATGAGTTGTTTATTTGAGGAGGAGAGATTAACAAGATCAAGTCATATTTATGATGTAATCTAAATGAAGTAGAAACGGTCAAATGGCAGGCAACTTCTTCCCTGCGCCATGGGGCCATGAACAGACCTCAATCTTACGGGGCCCACTCCCATGCATGAGGCATCTCAGGGTTGCAGATACAGTTGCAATGTGCAGATAAGCTGGGAGATGTGAAGGTTCCCATAGCACCATCACATTTTAGAGCAGAAGCTTAAAGAAGGCAAGCATTCTAAATTCAAAACTGGACTTCAAAGTTATGGTGGAGATATATTGATTTGCCAAGACATCAAGATACCTTAAAATAAAACTATAAATAAAATAAAAAAGATAGGAGCTGGAGAGATGGCTCAGAGGTTAAGAACACTGACTGCTCTTCCAGAGGTCCTGAGTTCAATTCCCAGCAACCACATGGTGGCTCACAACCATCTGTAACGAGATCTGGTGCCCTCTTCTGGTCTGTAGGCATACATGCAAGCAGAACACTGTATACATAATAAATAAATAAATCTTTAAAAAAAATAAATAAATAAAAAGATAGTTTATTTAACTTTTGTGACTTGATTTAAAATGTTAAAATATTTAGACCTACCTAATATGAGTTTGCATTCTCTAGAACCCCATGAAAGGGAAACATGGCTCTTTGACCACTGAAATAGGGTTTATTGACACCAGGGATCATCAGCTAGACTTTTCTATCACACATTCACATTTGATAGTATTTTCATCATTTGCTTTTCAACTGAACATGTATAAAGTAAACTCTTCCCATAGATGAATCCTCTGTAAAGAGGTACTCAACAATTACTGAAATAACTCTCTGTTTGAAAATAAATACCTTCAGTATTTTTAATTTTGGTATTCCATGGAATGTTTCTGTGAGACTTCAAATAGCGTTAAGCAATTTTGTTGGCCTTTTATACTCTCATTTCTAACTCCTTTTTAATAAGAAACTGAAATGTAGATGAGATTATAACTATTCTTTATAGTTTTCTTATGTATATTCTCTTGAGTTTTTTAATAATGAGTCTGTGTTGCTATGCAATGAAATAAGGAGAAAAAAAAACCTCAACCAGTATATAAAAGCATGGAAGTTTTTCTGTGGATAATTCCCTCAACCAGGAAAGTAGCAAAATTCACAGGAGGGAAGGGTGGGTTGAAGGAATGTTGGATAAATCCAGGCAAGAGAGTGCAAGTGATGATGGTTAAAGATGAGGTGGTTGGGACGAAGAGAAGTGACGGGGCTTCTGTTTAAAGCAGTTGGTAGGGAGGCACTGTCGTTCACTGAAATGGGAAGCACAGGGAGGGAACCAACTGTGAGGATGGAGATCATAATTAAGTACCAAACTGCTGCATGTAGGGAAAAGGCAAGGAGGCAGAGCATCCCATCCCACCTGTACTCTTCTGTCAGCTAATTAAAGCCACGATCATCTGTTTTTAGAAACATCACTCCGTTTGTTTTCTTTGAGCATGCCTACCTGAATCAAAAACCATGTCTTGCTTGCACTGTATATGACACTGTATTTTGCTAGTGAGGCACCCCTTCTCCAATATCAAGCAGACTCAGAGGAGCTGACCTGGAACCCCTGATAGAAGCACCACAAGAAATAAAAAGTGGGTTCCAGTCTGCCTGGCTGTAGTGCCTCCTCTTAATGGATAGCAATGTAATATTCATTAAAAAGAATTCAGACTTCAATCATTCTAATGATCACGAAACTTCTTTCATCAATGCATAATAGAACAAAAAGATTGATTTTCATAGGAATGGCTTTCAACATTTTTTTTACTTCTGTATAAAAAATAAATCTGCTCAGAATCATACAAAGTGCAGGATTTTTCAACTCTGCTTGGAAACAGAAGGTAAGTTGTTATACTATTTCTTTCCTTCATCACTGCAGTAAAGTTAAAATAGTCCATTCTCTGGTAAAGTTTAACAGTCTAAAATCACCTTCAATTGAAAAGCCCTTTACTTCTCAGTAAAATGTCAATTTTAAATGGACATTTGTTATGGCCAGGACATTGCATAGCTCCTTCTCTCCTGGTGATGAGTTATAACAGAATTAAGAGTCAGATAGCACTCAATGGTGTCATTTCATTGCCTATCTGCATTCCTTAAAAATTAGAAAATGATTACTTAGCCATTTCCGAGTGTCAACAAAACCCACAATACATCATCAGGGTAAGACTCATCCATAGGCATCTGTCTTGATGAGGCATTAAATGAATGTGAGCCCCAGATTGCATGGCCACTTTAGACTGTATAGACTCGCCTTGCACTGTGAAGGTGAACTCTAGTTAAGCTTAAAGCTGACCCTGTTCACAAATGTAGGAGGGTAGAATTAAAATGGCCCACAGAAGTCACACACTCAGACATTTATTATTATTAACAACACCCACGGTTATTGAGCCAAGGGTGAGGATGTGACCAAGTCAATAGAACATGTGGAGACTGAAGTTAATGCAGCTGAAAGGGACTCATATAGGCTTTCCCTTTCACAAGTCATTTGAGCATATGGGATGAGTGACATGTGTTGCAATGTATAATACTAAAGCTGGGTGCATTTGGATGAATGAAAAATTGAGAACACTGACAATTAGAGAGGTTTTATAGATTTTTCCAAAATCACAGAAAGATAGGAAGTAGAAAGTAATCTTTCAAAAAAATAAAGAATAATAACTCTTCAACTAGCTTAATCATAAACGACGTCTATTGATTTCCACAGCAAAAATCCAGTAGAGGACATTTCCAGGCTCAGCTGGATGCAAGAGCCTAAAAGTTGTCACCAAAGATTGTGTCTTTCTTTATTTCTCAACTGTGTCTTTCCTGATCATTGGTTTTACAATGAGACTTTACGTGGTAACCCCAGAAGTCCATATCAACCTATTACTTATTGGCAAAAGCATCAGGACAAAAAGAAATGTACCATTTCCCCGAAGTCATCACATAACTCCACTGGCTATCACTGACACCAATTGAGTCATGTGACTATCCGTCTGGTCCTGGCATTGTGCTGTTCTGAGGCTCCATCTTCAATGCTCCAACCTCAGCTGCCACAGATGAAATGAGAATGATTTCGGGTGGTTCCCGAGGGGTTAAAAAAAAGATTATCCTGTACCAGGAGATGCTAGCTGCTTGAAGCAGCAGTGCCCAACAAGCAATAGCTGGATCACAGGAACACTGACTTCTGAGTGGAGCTACTTACGTCATGTTTTGCCTTGAAACTTAAAAATCTCTAAACAAACTTTAAAGAAAAAGGGAAGATCAACAAGCAATGAGTGCTGATGTCAGTGGAGCAAACACAAAATGATAAACTGTTCACCACTGTGCGTCCTGCTCGGCCCCATGTTGTGTGAGAGCTTTTCCTGGGAGGCAACACACAGAGAGACACACATACAGACACACACACACACACACACACACACACACACACACAACACACACACACACACACACACACACACACACACACACACACACACACACACACCTGCTCACCCCAGAAAGGGAGCCACAATAGACCAAAGTAACAACTGTACCAAAACCCAACTCGATAAACCTGAAAGATTTTACTGGTGTTACTGACAGGAGAGCATGGGTATAGGGTTACTTATGAGAGCAAGGATAACCCAAAAGCAGCTACATCACCAAAAGTTCATCATGAGCTTTCCTCCTCCATCCTGGAGGGAATGTTACAGTTCTGAAGGAACTGCTATAAAGCACCCCATTAGACAAGCAGCACAGACTCAGATGCAGCTCATCCTCTCACTGTACCAGACTGGTTTCCTTGGAGTCTCATTCACCACACTGTGGTTCCCTTAATCTGAGACTAGATTGTTGTAGGATTCCTGAAGAATCCAGGAAGAGAAAAAACAGCTGCACAGGCTAACCTATGTCTTTAAATCAATGTGATCTCTCTCTCTCTCACAGTCTGTTTCTTCTTACAAAATAGCCAATCAAATTATATGTCACCATGCATGGGAGACAGAGAAACAAGAATAATATGAAAGCCCTGTTCACTGTTCTTTCTAACAGGAGTCCTGCTGAATCTTCTAACATAATTAAAAGTTGTTTTCCTGGAGAAGCCTTGGTGTCCATCTCTTTGATCAGAATACCTCAACTTTTTTCACCCTTCATGTCTGCAAGTGTTGGAGGGAGGAAGACCCCCTTAAACCTTCAGATAAAAACCTTCCTGTGTTCTACTTTCTGTGTTCTACTCATGCATAGGAGACACACTCAACTACTAAAAGGAGACTGATGCCTGCTAGGATAATACGCTCCATCCATGGCAAATGTCTTTTTTTTTTCTTTTTTTTTATTTATTTATTTATTATGTACACAGAAGAGGGAGCCAGATCTCATTACAGATGGTTGTGAGCCACCATGTGGGTGCTGGGAATTGAACTCAGGACCTCTGGAATAACAGTCGGTGCTCTTAACCTCTGAGCCATCTCTCCAGCCCCCAGCAAATGTCTTAAAGTTCGGTCTTATTCAGGGCCAGCCAAGCTTTCTCAGCCTTAGTTGTATTTATAATTGTAGACACTGTCTTTCATATCTATGGCTTCCACAGCTGATCCCATGTATCATAGGATAATCTACTATCCTGTTCTTATGGTGTGTGTAAACACACAGTTAAAACTGGGATCAGTCTTTTTTTTTTTTTTCTTTTTTCTTTTTTCTTTTTCTTTTTTCCATTGTAACACTTTTGGCTTCTTTGTCAAAAATTATATGTCCATAGGTGTGTGGGTTAATGTCAGGGTCTTCAATTCGATTCCATTGGTCCACATGTCTGTTTTTATGCCAATACCAAGCTGTTTTTATTACTGTAGCTCTATAGTAGAGCTTGAAGTCAGGGATTGTGATGCCTCCAGAAGTTGTTTTATTGTACAGGTTTCTTTTAGCTATCCTGGGTTTTTTGTTTTTCCATATGAAGTTGAGTATTATTCTTTCCAGGTCTGTGAAGAATTGTGTTGGTATTTTGATGGGGATTGCATTGAATCTGTAAATTGCTTTTGGTAAGATTGCCATTTTTACTATGTTAACCCTGCCTATCCATGAGCATGGGAGATCTTTCCATTTTCTGACATCTTCTTCAATTTCTTTTTTCAGGGACTTAAAGTTCTTGTCATATAGGTCCTTCACTTGCTTGATTAGTGTTACCCCAAGGTATTTTATGTCATTTGTGGCTATTGTAAAGGGTGATGTATCTCTAATTGCCTTCTCAGCTTCTTTGTCCATTGTATATAGGAGGGCTACTGATTTTTTTGAGTTGATCTTGTATCCTGCTATGTTGCTGAAGGTGTTTATGAGCTTTATCAATTCCTGGGTGGAATCTTTGCAGTCACTCAAGTATACTATCATGTCATCTGCAAATAGGGAAAGCTTGACTTCTTCCTTTCCAATTTGTATCCCCTTAATCTCCTTATGTTGTCTTATTGCTCTGGCTAGAACTTCAAGTACTATATTGAATAAGTATGGGGAGAGTGGACAGCCTTGCCTCGTTCCTGATTTTAGTGGAATTGCTTTGAGTTTCTCTCCATTTAATTTGATGTTGGCTGTTGGCTTGCTATATATTGCCTTTATTATATTTAGGTATGTTCCCTATATTCCTGATCGCTCCAAGACTTTTATCATGAAGGGGTGTTGGATTTTGTCAAATGCCTTTTCTGCATCTAGTGAGATGATCATGTGGTTTTTTTTCTTTGAGTTTGTTTATATGGTGTATTACATTGATGGACTTTCGTATGTTGAACCACCCTTGCATCCCTGGGATGAAGCCTACTTCATCATGGTGGATAATTGTTCTGATGTGTTCTTGGAGTCTGTTTGCCAGTATTTTATTGAGTATCTTTGCATCAATGTTCATGAGGGAGATCGGTCTGTAGTTCTCTTTCTTTGTTGCATCCTTGTTTGGTTTAGGAATCAGGGTAATTGTAGCCTCATAGAAGGAGTTTGGTAATGTTCCTTCTGTTTCTATTATGTGGAACAATTTAGAGAGTGTTGGTATTAACTCTTCTTTGAAGATCTGGTAGAATTCTGCGCTGAAACCATCTGGTCCTGGGCTTTTTTTGGTTGGGAGACTTTTAATGACTGTTTCTATTTCCTTAGGGGTTATTGGGCTATTTAAATAGTTTATCTGGTCTTGATTTAACTTAGGTATGTGGTACCTATCCAGAAAAATGTCCATTTCTTTTAGGTTTTCCAGTTTTGTGGAGTAGAGGTTTTTGAAATATGACCTGATAATTCTCTGGATTTCCTCAATGTCTGTTGTTATGTTTCTTTCTGGTTGCAAATTCCTGGCTAAGGAACCAGCTGCCCCAAGCTGGCACGTGTGCCTGACTCTAGCCAGAATGGGACAAAGGAAAGAAAGCGACTGTTTCCACAGTGACAATGGAGTGACATAGAGAGGAGATGTCTACAAAGTCGATGAGATGTTGAACAACTGACTCAGCAGGTGTCCATGACAGAGCAACCCCACCACCTCTATCTAGACCAGCGTTTCTCACCCTGTGGGCGGGGTTACATACCAAACAGATATCCTGCATATCGGATAGGTACACTACAGTTTACAACAGTAGCAAAATTACAATTATGAAGTAGCAATGAAAATAATTTTATGGAGAGGGGTCACCACAACGCAAGGAACTATGTTAAAGGTCACAGCATTTGGAAAGTTGAGGACCACTTATCTACAAACTCCTACTACTGCCTTCTAGGGCAAATTCAGTATCTCAAGCTCAGGCTATCCTACTCTTAGTACTAGTAGACAACAGTTACATTTATCTAACCAAAACAGAAAGCTTGCTATTAATATGAGAATATCATTTCTTCTATATGTTATAACCAAGGAATTTATCAAATGATTTTTAAAGATATTTCACTGTTGTAGAATATTAATTTAAGGTGTGCTACAGTTGTTTATGCTGTGGAACATTTGTTTAATGATGCAAAGATGTATTGCATTCTTTTATGTTGTGTTTGTTTAATTCTGTGAAGCTGTTACTTTGCTTGTCTAAAACACCTGATTGGTCTAATAAAGAGCTGAATGGCCAATAGCAAGGCAGGAGAAAGGATAGGCCAGGCTGGCAGGCAGAGAGAATAAATAAGAGAAGGAATCTAGGGGAAATTAGATCAAGGAGCAGGATACGGAGGAGGACTACAGGGGCCAGCCATTCAGCTACACAGCAAGCCACAGAGCAAGAAGTAAAGAAAGGTGTGCAGGAGAAAGTAAAAGCCAGAGGCAAAAGGTAGATGGGATAATTTAAGTTAAGAGAAGCTGGCTAGAAACAAGCCAAGCTAAGGCCAGGCATTCATAAGTAAGATTAAGACTCCGTGTGATTTATTTGAGAGCTGAGTGGTAGGCCCCCAAAACAGCCAAAGAGTATAGAGTAAAAACAATCAACAAAATTTCGCAAATTTTCTACCAATAAAGGCTCACAAATATTAGACATACATTATCAATACTCATGGGAAACATTTTTATGTACTCACCTTTAAGTATAAAGTCTCAAGCTTCAGTTCTAGGTTTCACCCTGAGGTCATTGTCTCACTCTTCTGTTGTAACTTTTATGACCAGATAAGTTCTTAGTAAGAGACTAGAGTCCGTAGAATGTAATTAATTGGATATAAATATAAAATATACAATCTTACACAGTAAGGCCCAAAGTAAACACACTTAGATGTGAACGACTCTGGGTTGCGTTAGGTTCCCAGATTTAAATTTGGTCTTCACAGGCCTTCGCCTTGCTGGGCATTAGAGAGAAAACTTGAAATTAATTTGATCTTCTCCCTTTTTTCTAACCACACAAATCAAACAGTCTCACTAGGTGACCCTGTCTTGTTCAGGTAACTTTTCTTTCCCTATTTGGCAGATAGCTATGAGGCGAAGAAGGAGTAATCATGGTGCCCCTAGTGCCACAAGGATTAGCCATTGCCAGTGCTCTGGACACTCCAAAACCCCATCATAATCTCTTGGTAAGCCCCAGGTGGAACTCACCAGCTCTAGGGTGACTTGGTACCCTGGAGACATCCATCCTTCCTCATAAGTTCACCACGTCCCATTAGCTGCTTCCCACTACAGGACAAGTCACAGTGTCTGCACCTTCCACCTTGCAGGGACGGAACCTGTCTGCACAAAGAGTTTGCATAAATGGGGTAATACTGAGGGAGTCACTGCAGGGTGGTATAGAATAAGCCACCAAGAATCTCCGCTTAAATAGAAATGTAAACCCAAAGCACTTCTTGGGACCTCTGTCGCTCTCCTTAGAACATCTCTAAGGTATAGATTTCAACCCAGAAAGAAAAGGTCAGTGCACATCTGTCCGCAATCTATTTTGCCTTCCTTTTGACAACCAGTTAGGAGACAAAATAGTTAAGAGTTATGAATCCCTTTTAAGCCATAAATTTCTTTATATTACATCCTTTTTGTTCTGGAGTAGGGGATCAGATGGCAGCCAAGGAATAAGACACAGGAGAATGGGCAACCAAAAACAGTTAAACATGCCAATCAATGTGTTCCCATTTATATTGGTGTGTTTATATCAATCAGTGCCCAGTATTGGTAGTGGTGCCTTTTGCTCTATATTGGAAGTTGTTACCTCATTTGGAAGGAGTTGGTCACATTTATATTTCTCCTATTTCATTAGAACTCACATGTGGAGAACTATGTAAAAAGAACCATGCATGTAGAATGTTCTGACTTATTCCCACGAGAAAATACCTCTCATCCCTTTACAAATAGACACCAAAGGTCTGACCTACCCCGGTCCAGCTCTGTCTGGACCATAGCTTCCCTGATAAGTGAGATATTTGAAAACTACTGAAGGAAAACAAATGAGACTTTCCCGCCAGTGTAATTAAATTAGCCAGGGGAACAAAAGGAAGTATTTTCGGAATGAAGGTAAGCAGCCATCCAAAGCATCTCTGCCAAGAATAAATATTTATGGATTTGTCTATTGATGGGAAGCTCTAGCTCCTGAGTGTACTCTGGGCTGTGTGGTCTCCAAACACTTCCCATGAATTCACATTGCTGGGCAAAAAGTCATTAAGCATTATGTCCTGAACATCTGCTGCCTGAAGACCTCTCATGGTTCTCTGTAGAAAAGGTCTCATGCCGTGCAGATGGAAGAATTTCATATTAAGTGAGAGTTTCAGCCAGGAAAGATTGTTTCTGCCAAAAGTCTTTAAACTCTAACTAACATTACTGCTACAGAGAAGTCAGTATGTTACATCCCAAATGAAATCACAACCATCAGAGATTCAACCCTGGGGTCAGAAAGCAGAATATTATCATCTAGTCACCCCTGGGGTCTCATCAGACATTAAGGGCGATGTGCATTCTCCTCACTTCCATCTAGTCTCGTGGTTCTGATCCCAGCCTCATAGCCACATGTGCCTTTCTGAACACAGATGCTTGCCACAACAGTCCCATCACTGCTGTGCTAACTCCATGCCTATCACTGAAGCAAGACTCTCCCTGTGCCCAAGATTATTAATCCAGACCTGTAGATTACTCTCAACATCTCTGTACCTGGTCCTGGCTAGTGTGAACTGAAGTTCCTAGAAAAATGCTACATCTGTGTAAAACTTTCCACAAGGCTGGATGACTGACTAAAACCTATGTAATGTATAAAGAGCTGGAATATTGTAAGTTCAAAGGCTAATTATCTCGAGCTATCTTAGCCTTGTAAATAGGTAGGTGTTGCTTAATTCTGTGTGTGACCTAATGTCCTTGTTCAGTAAATCCTTCTGGAATGTACAAACAAGACCCCTGGCTTCCACCAACCCAAAGGCTAAGAACAGCCTCAGATAGCATTGAGTCCAAAACAGACTTCCCAACTTTATTGTGATTTGTCTGCTTGATGATTCTACCAGTGTGTATTAAGTGTTCCTTGATAATGACTTTCTTTGTAGGTTATACCATTACTACTACACTTCATAAAACTTACCACTTGGGAACATTGTATTGAATGACTTGGATCTATATTTCCAGGCCATAATCACGGATATTTGGCTCTGTAACAAGCTATCTCTTGTTCTGTTTCTTACAGCAACAGGAGCTTTGTGGACGATGCCAGCTCTTCCAAAGGCCCCAAATAACTACTCTGTCAGGGTCAACAGCTTGGGGCAGTAGGCAAAACTTGTGAAAATAGATCAGAGAAGAGCCAAGAAAGAGGTTTAGCCTTCAATTTAATAATATAATCTCTGCCATGGTGATCACATTATCTGGGTCTTACTGACAGAATGTTCCAGTGTTCTGTGCCATCCTAAATATCATGTACCATTCACTTGAAACATGGCTTGGAAATACTATTGAATACACAGTGAAATCTGTATAAATTCAAACCATTTGGTAGTATGTTACTCAATGTTGTTGGATCTTCAGATTCCCTTAACTGTGTCTCCGATGTAAACAAAGTTTGTGTCTTGTTCTATTCTGCTTCATCATAATTTGTGAAAAGCACAGTCTTCATGTATATGGATGGGTAGGCCTTCCCACTTTTATGATGTCGCTAGTAAAATCAGTTCAGAGAGCAGCAAGCCATTCTGCACAGCCCTCATCACAGCCTGATGTCTGACCATTCTTTCTCTGTGTCATACTCAGCTTTTTTTCTTGTCCACCTTCAAGCTGTTCTTTCACTAAGTCTCCTCATCTTGCCACTTCAAATGCTTCCAGCCCTCTTAAAACAACTGTCAGAGAATGAACAATGATAAATGCCATGTGCCGATACTGCCTTCCAGATCCCAGGCAAAGCTGGTGACTGAAAACATGCCCATGTCTCTGCCAAGCCTTTGCATGCCCCATTGCAGCCCTCAGCTTAGGCAGCCCAGACAGATCTGGCTGACAAGCTAGAAAATAATGTGCTTGTCATCATAGTCTCGAAGGAGGTCCTTGTCCAAGGTGGTTTTCATAATTTGGTATTATTCACCAATGGAAAAAAATAACGTTTACATTCTTAAGTGAAAAATGCCTAACATTTATTTTATGAGTTAGTCAGTTTCTACTTCTAAAATGATCTTTATTGTACTCAAGGCCATATGATGGTGTTCATTTCCATTGTAAAAATTGAGGAGGTAAAACCTCAGACTGTGACTTTTCATCAATGTTTCATTTATCAGTTATTAAAAAAAAAAAAACAAAGAGGAAGGTTTGGAAGACTTAAACACTCCTTGCCAGTAGCGTGTATATACAGGAGCTGTTCATGTGTGTGGTGTGTGTACATCTTATGTCTCTGAATACCTACAAATGTGAATAGATCATAGGAGTCTGATAGTTTCAAGTTTTGCTGGTTGGACCTTTATCATGGAAAAAACCGAACTGGAGTTACCATGACAACCATTTAAAAGGGGGACTTCAATCACAGAAAGCAATATCTGATTCAATTGATGAGAGGTTCATCAATTTCTGCTGTTCAAGCTATTGATAACAAACACTAATTTCCTGTCTGTACCTAAATGAAGGCTTCCTGGGTGAAACCATAGTAAGAAGTAATGCAAACAAGTCTTCTAATTCTTTACAAACCCAAGAACTCCAAGCGACTGCTCAAAAATAGAAAGGCCAGGTACAGTGGTGCATACCTGTAATCTCAGCACTTACGGGACAAGGGATAGGAGGATCAAGGGTTCAAGATCAACTTCAACTACATAGCAAGTTTGTGGGGTCTTGCCCCACCAGGAGCTTAGGTCACCTCTGAAGAAGTGGCCTGGAACTGAGGGAAGGTAAGTGCAATGCTCGCCTGTTTCCCAGCCTTCCTCTTACCCAGAGATAATCAGATGCAGCAGGATTCAAGTCAAGCAAGAACTCGTTTATTGTTAGGAAGTAAGCCTCTTTTATAGCAGAAAACCTCAGAACCCTCAGAGAGGGTGGAAGGAACCAACCAATCGTTTTAAAGGTCACCCTATACTCATTTCCTTGTTTAAGAGCTGTTTATGTACTGACGTTATCTCCAGATCTTTGTATCTAATCTCAGGGTAAACAACTTGGGCTAACTTCCTCTTGGCACCATCTTTGTAGCTCATTTATGCCCCACACAAGTTTGAGGCTAGGCTCAGCTATATGGGACCCTACCTTTAAAAACATAAGAACGAAGAAAAAGAAAACAAAAGCAACCAAAGTTGAAGGAATGTGGACATAAAGTTCACTGAAATATTTTGTTCCCCAGATATATTTTGAGTGAAAATAACAAAAATAAAGTGATGAGAGGAAGAGATACCTGGGGGAAGCCAAAATGCTACAAACTACCTAGTGGTTTGATACCGGGAAAGGGATCTTTTTCTTGAGAGCATTCTTTCTCCATTTTTTTTTTTTTTTTGGAGGTTGAAAGACATATGTGATAAAAACAAAAACACAACCAAGCCCACAGGGAACTCTAGTCTAATCAGATGCAGGAAAAGAGAAGACATCCTGGGAGTGGGAAAATGGGAAAAATCGGTTTTACAGAGCATATCAGGAGTACGTTATTTACTTCTCTCTGCAACACTGAGAGCAAGCAGGTAATGAAATTTTTATTACAATATTTACTACAAATTGCCTTTGTTTCCTGCACCAACTTATATTTTAGCTGTGTTATGCCCCTTTGCTCAGCCACATTGCTCAGTTTGCAGTCTTTACATCCGTCGGGGTCTTTGTCATTCTCTCCACTGATACCTCCTTTTCAACAAATCAAACCGCTCCCTTGACGTTCCCTTATTCCCCAGCCTTCTTCAAATGAACTGTGACATCTGTGCTGGCTTTCTGAGTTACCCTGACCCTAATTCTTCCTTTTAAGGTGTTGGCATATGATCTTGGGACAGAACCCTCTTCTCAGTCCCAGTAGATTTGTATCTGCTTCTCCATATTGTCCCATGATCTCCCATACTCCAGTAAAGTGTCTCCATCCATGATTTTGGCTACTCAACCTCCACATCCCACTGACAATAAAACCCAACCTGTCCACCAACCCATGACCCCTTTTCTAAGCCAGCCTGTCCTCTGAGTTTTCCTGTTTCCATTCTTTGCATCTCAGACTCAAACCTCGCAGTCACCTCCCACATGTTATCAACTGCATCTGCCAACCCTGTGTCTCTTTCTTCATCCTCCCGTGTCCATTCCAGCTCAAACCTCATTACACTTTGCCTAGCCTACAGGGAAAACTACTTCATTGATCTCTCGGCCTTCACCCATGCCAATCTATCCTACCCCAAGCTATGGATTAATCATCCCAAAGCACAGCTCCCATCTTCTTGTCCACCCCCAGTCATAAAACTTGAAAATGCCTCACTGTCTTTGAAATTAGCCACAAAACCTTGACCTTGCCACTCAAGTAGCTTTCTAAATGAACTGTAGCCTGTCTGTCCACATTTACCCACCATATATCATCCAACTAAGCTAATGTGAAGACGAAGAAATAGAAAGAGCTCCAGAGCTGGACAAAGTACAATAAAATCAAGAAGTGGTTCAACAGCAAAAAGGACATTTCAAGACAGTACCTGCCAACCGCATCTGTCTTTCCGCAGCCCGTTTCTCTATAAATAGTCGATGCTCCATGCATTCTTGTTAGGCAGCTTGCCTTTTCTGCATTTTTAAGCCAGGATTTCACATTTGGACAAATCACAGCCAAAGAGCAGATGTTTCCTTTTGCCTTTTTAAATCAATGTGGCTTATTATTCTCTATTCTCTGCTAATGCTCAGTGTTGCAAATACATTCCTCAAACTACAACTCATCTATATTTTTGATAAGAAAGAAAAATCAGCTTTCACCAAAGCTCTGTGAATAATAGCAAGCCTTTTCCTTTCATCTTTCTGCTAACAATGCCTCCATTCTGTCAATGAAATGTCTAGAGTTTCAAACTGCTTAGTCATGCTTTAGATATCCCATAAATGTGATGATAATATAAAAATAATAGTTATAATAATTTCCCATTTTAAGTTAAGCAAAGGTTTAGTGGAGACATCAGTAAACTTTCCCTGAAAAGCCAAATAACCACTGTTTGGGGTTTTGTGTGCCGTGTATTTTTTAGCCTTTATTTTTATTGTATGTGTATGGATGTTTTGCCTGCATTTCTCTGTGCACCACATGCATGCAGTGCCCTGGGAGGCCAGAAGAGGATGTTGGATGCCCTGAGGCTGGAGTTACAGAAGGTTGTGAGCTGCCATGTGGATTCTGGGAATTAAACCTGGGTCCTCTAGAAGATCAGCCAATGTTCTTAACTGTTGACCCACATCTCCTACTCCAACCATGTGCTCTTTGCTGCAACCAGTCAACTTCACTCTGGGTTTCTACCACAAATAGTGTATGATATTGCTCATACATTCAGTCCAAAACAGTTGAACTTATAGTAAAAAAAATTAATAGTTTGCAGGATCTAAGGGATAGGAGAAATTGCAAGATGTGGATCAGAGGTACAAATTCCAGCTATAATACAGGTTTCAGGCTGGGAAGATTTTCAGTGATTTCTGCTCTTGCAGAAAACCCAAGTTCCAAGCCCTTGTATCAAGTGGCTCACAGTTGCTTCCTGTGGTGGTAATCTAATTGTACTGAAATATTATTTTGATTGTATGTTAATAAATAAAGTTGTCTGGGGGTCAGAGCTATTAGAGCCATAGCAAGAGTGTGGCGGTGGTGGCACACGCCTTTAATCCCATAAGATCTCTGTGTGTTCAGGGTCAGAGCTATTAGAGCCATAGCAAGAGTGTGGCGGTGGTGGCACACGCCTTTAATCCCATAAGATCTCTGTGTGTTCAGGGATACAGCCAGCATTGGAGACATATGCCTTTAAGACCTAGGGGGCTGTACATTCAGACAGTGACGAGGCAGTCATGTGTTTGGGTTTACAACCAATGAGAAGGCAGAACAACATACTATAAAAAAACAAGCCGACAGGAAGTAGGTCCTTTTTCGCGAAGCTGGGACAGCAGAAGGAAGGGTGAGATTTAGCTCTGAGCTCTGACCTCTTGGCTTTCTCTTTTACATTGTTTCTGTGTTTCTTATTTAATAAGACGGTTGGTTACATCAACATCTGGCGCCCAACGTGACAAGAATCCATTAAAAACTGCTTGGCTTGGCGGCAGGTCCGCTTTCCCGCAAGGGCGGCAGGCGGCCCGCGGCGGCGGCGGTGGCACGCGGCGGCCGGCGGCGATCGGCTTCTTAGTCCGAGCCTGGGTCTAGTTCTGCTTGACCTCAAGCTGGACTATCGGTGAGCTGCTTGCTTAAATCCTGCTTGCTTAAAGCCAGTGCTACAAACAACTCAGAGTTGCCCTGCCGAACAGGGCCCTGCCTGTAAAGCCAACGCACGTGGTCGGAGCTTAAGGAAGCCAGACCCAAGCCTTGATTAGGCACAAGAGGGAACACGTGGCTGCATTTAAACTTTAGCCAGCTACGCTTTCTTGCTCGCTCTCTCTCTCTCTCTCTCTCTCTCTCTCTCTCTCTCTCTCTCTTTCTCTTTGGATTTACACCTGGGACACTAGGTGGCTGCTTTGAAAATCCCCTCGGATTTCTACTGTTCTACGCAGATTTGGTAAGTCATAACATATCAGATATTTTAAAGGAAACTATCTAAAAGAGAATTTTTTCCACATTAGAAAACAAATGGGTTTTATGTGTACCTTGGAAGAAAATTGGTTTTTGTTCGAAATTTTAGGCAGTCTGGCAATGGAGCAACTATATAATATTAGTATTTGTGGAATTATGCACCTTATCACTATAATAATCCACATTTTAATATTTAAAAAGATAGTCAATTTAAGTGCCAGGATAACAGCTTTAGAAGAACTTGTTAAACCTGTAAAAATTCAGACAGAAGAAATTAACAGTGAAGTTGTTTCAAGTCGGGATCATAAGGTTGCAGAAAGAAAGCCTGTTTTCACACAGTCACCCTTAATTTATCCTGTAACCGTACAGCAGATGCCTGATCAAATGGCTACACAAAATACTTGGGCTCCAATTGAAATGTTGGATTTAAAAAGGTTTAAGGAGGCAATAGTATCTTATGGCATGCATTCCCCATATGTAAAGCAAATGTTAAACTCTTGGTCAACATATAATAGGATAGTACCACAGGACTGGCGGGACCTGGCACAAGGTGTTCTGGAACCCAGCCAGAGACTTCAATTTCTGACTTGGTTTAAGGAGGAGGCTAAAAACATAGAAAAACAATGGAGGGATAAAGGAATACAAGTTTGCCAGGATCAGCTTATGGGCGAAGGCCAATATGCTTCAGCACAAACACAATGTTTATATGATGTCCAAACCCTAATTTTATGTCGAACGGCAGCCTTGAATGCATGGGACAAAGTTGAGGAACCAGGAAAAAAATCTGAGTCATTTACAAAGGTGAAGCAAGGCCCAAAAGAGTCTTTTACAGATTTTTTACAAAGACTGGCTTCAGCAGTAAAGAGAATGGTCTCGGATTCAGAAGCTAGTAAGGCAATAATTGAATCTTTGGCCTTTGAGAATGCGAATGCAGCATGCAAAACAATAATCAGGCCATTAAGGGCAAGATCTGCACCTATGGAAGATTGGATTAGAGAAACAATTAATGTTGAAGCTGATGAGCATGATGATACATGGGTAGGAGAAGTAATTTCAAAAGGTTTGAGGAGTGTTAGATGTTTTGGATGTGGAAAGCAAGGACATTTGAAAAGGGACTGTAGACAGGTCATTCCCAGAAACAATGTTTCTTCAAGGAACAATGGCAACAGAAGGCCCCTTCCTTCTGGAGTATGCAGAAGGTGTGGTAAGGGAAAACACTGGACCAACGAATGTAGATCAACAAAGGACAGACAGGGTAATCCTTTGCCTCAGTCTTCGGGAAACTCCCAGAGGGGCCTCTCGCAGGCCCCCAGTGCAAATCCAGTTCAAACCTTTCCTGCAGCCATAGAGGAAATGCCTGCTCTGGAGAGCGATTAAATAACCAAATGCCTATTGGAATAAATCATGCTGGTCAGGATGATGAAACAGAGAGAATAAAAAATTCAGGAGAAAACATAAAGAAAATTTTTTGGCAAACTTCTATTAATGAACAAAGACCAAAATTAACAATAAAAATAAATGGTGTTTTGTTGTCTGGTCTGGTAGACACAGGTGCGGACGTTACCATAATTGCACCAGAATTTTGGCATCCAACTTGGCCTCTTCAGGAGGTAAACGTTCAACTGTTAGGAATTGGGACATTATCTCAGGTGAAACAGAGTGCAAGATGGCTCGAATGTATAGGTCCAGAAGGACAGAGAGGAAAATTAAAACCATATGTGGCTAACATAACTATGAACCTGTGGGGTCGAGACTTGTTGCAACAATGGAATACTCAGATTAACATCCCTCCAATCTCAGAAACAAATCATAAATTAGCACATGTTACTGAGAGAAATATTAGAAGATATTGTTCTAATGAGTGGTCACCAGCCATCCATATTATACAAGAACAGGGCACAATAACTGATGATCTTCCAAAGACACCAACAGCTCTACCTTTAAAATGGTTAACAGACAAGCCTGTATGGGTCCAGCAATGGCCTTTAACAACAGAGAAACTCCAGGCTTTAGAAGAGCTGGTAGAAGAACAGTTAAATGCTCAGCATATTGAAGAATCAACCAGCCCTTGGAATTCTCCTGTATTTGTTATTAAAAAGAAATCTGGTAAATGGAGAATGGTAACAGACCTTAGAGCAATTAACAAAGTAATTCAGCCAATGGGCTCTCTACAATCTGGGATGCCTTTGCCTACTCTGTTACCAAAAGGATGGCCTCTCATAGTTATTGATTTAAAAGACTGTTTCTTTTCAATACCCTTACAAGAAAAAGACAAAGAAAGATTTGCTTTTACAGTGCCTACTTATAATAATTCTCAACCGGTTAAAAGATTTCAATGGAGGGTCCTCCCACAGGGAATGTTGAATAGCCCAACTCTGTGCCAATATTTTGTGCAACAGCCATTGGAAGTGATACGTAAAAAATTTTCTAAATCTATAATTTATCATTATATGGACGATATTTTACTAGCTGACTCAAATGCAGATACTTTAGAAATAATATTTGAAGAAGTAAAGAAAATTTTGCCTTGCTGGGGATTACAAATTGCTCCTGAAAAGATACAAAGAGGAGATTCTATTAATTATTTAGGATATAAAATAGAGCTACAAAAAATTAGACCCCAAAAGGTGCAAATTCGGAGAGATAGACTAAAGACTCTTAATGACTTTCAAAGATTATTTGGAGACATTTCTCATCTACGAACTATTGTTGGGGTAAAAAATGATGAACTGACTAATTTGTTCAAAACCTTAGAAGGTGACAAGGACTTAAATAGTCCAAGAGAATTATCACCTGAAGCTGAGAAAGAATTGGCCTTGGTAGAAAAGAAAGTGCATGAAGGACACGTGGATCGTATTGATCCAAAGCTGGATTGCATTTTGGTTATCTTACCTTCTAGGCGTTCTCCTACTGGAATATTAATGCAGAGGGAAGATATTATATTGGAATGGATATTTTTACCAAATAAACCAAATAAAAAATTAAAAACTTATGTGGAAAAAATCTCTGACTTGATTTACAAAGGAAAATTGAGACTTCGTCAATTAGCAGGCATAGACCCAGCAGAAATTGTCGTACCATTAACTAAGGAGGACATTGAAAAATTATGGACAGAAAGTGAACCTTGGCAAAGAGCTTGCAGTAATTTTTTGGGAGAAATTAACAGCAAATATCCCAAAAGTAATAGAATTGATCTTATAAAAAGAGCTGAATGGATCTTGCCTCAAATTGTACGGCAAAAACCCATATCTGGAGTTCGTACATTTTATACAGATGCCAACAAAGAAGGAAAGGCTGGTTACAAATCAGAAAATTTAAGTAAAGTGGTTCAAAGTCCGTATAATTCAGTTCAAAAATCAGAATTGTATGCTATTCTGTTGGTATTAATGGATTTTTCAGAACCTCTCAACATAGTAACTGACTCTCAGTATGCTGAAAGAGTAGTGTTACATATTGAGACTGCAGAATTTATCCCTGATGCTTCAGAATTAACTTCACTATTTATTCAATTACAAGATACAATCAGGAAAAGGGATCATCCTTTATATATAACTCACATTCGATCCCATACTGGTCTGCCAGGCCCTCTGGCACAAGGCAATGATGAGATTGATAAATTATTGATAGGAAATGTGATGGAAGCCTCAGAATTTCATAAAAAACATCACGTCAATAGTAAAGGTTTAAAAAAGGATTTTTCCATAACCTGGCAACAAGCCAAAGAAATAGTAAAGAAATGTCCTACTTGTTCCGTCTACAATCAAACGCCATTACCAGCAGGATGTAACCCAAAGGGTACTCAGAGAAATGAAATCTGGCAGATGGACGTGTTTCACTTTGCAGAATTTGGAAAATTGAAATATGTACACCACACTATCGATACTTATTCAGGATTTCAATGGGCAACTGCTTTGAGTTCTGAAAAAGCTGATTCTGTAATCACTCATTTGCTAGAAGTTATGGCCATCATGGGTATACCTGCACAAATCAAAACTGACAATGCTCCATCATATGTCTCTGTTAAAATGAAACAGTTTTTTGCTTATTACAATATAAAGCATATTACAGGCATACCACATAATCCTACAGGTCAAGCAGTTATAGAAAGATCAAACAGAACTCTAAAGGATATGCTAAATAAACAGAAATGGGTAACAAAACCCCCCAGAAATAGACTGCATAATGCTCTTCTAACTTTGAATTTTCTGAATGCCAATGAGAAAGGAACAACAGCTGCAGAGAGACATTGGATAATAGAAAAAACTACAGAATTAAATCAGCCTATATACTTTAAGGATGTGCTGACCTCAGAATGGAAACCAGGGTATGTATTACATTGGGGACGTGGTTTTGCTTTTGTTTCTACAGGAGAAGATAAGCTGTGGGTACCATCAAAATCGATAAAGGTTCGATTTGAACAAGAGAGACCTCTTAATTAGAGGAGGTGATAGTTCATCAACCAGCATGAACATTCAATTTAAACTAACTTGTATCAATAAAACATGCCTTTTCATTTAATCAGATAATAACTTGCCAAAAAGGAACATCCCCAAAATTAGTCTTGGGGAAAGGTTTTTGTTTTTGTCTTTTAGGAAAATGAAGGTTAAGGAATCTGAAGAACACTGGACAAATGAGACAACTGAAGAAAAGGGACAAATCATCTATCCCAAGAAACAGAATGAAACGGTGTATGGGTATATATTATCTAAAAAATTTTATGTCTTCCTAAATGTTTGTTTCTGCTTTTCTCTAAAGATTTAACACTATTGGTCTTCTAACAGTCCCAGTTCAATTAAAATTTAAAGCTGACTTTGGAGTTGGAGAATGGCTCTCTCCTTCTTTAAAATCAAGCATGTTGTTAAAAGGAAAATGCAAACTCCCTGTATCATGCCAGAATAAGAGCCATCTTCTGCTATGGTACAGGACAAAAGCAAAATTAATTAAGGGACTATTCTATTACTAATCTCAACTCTTTTGATTCTATTCTGATTCTTTAAACTTTTCTTAAAGTATAAATTTTATATCAAAATTTACAAGATTAATATATATATACATTTTAAACTTTGTTAAGATATGAATGGTCAC
This sequence comes from Peromyscus leucopus, assembly GCF_004664715.2. Taxonomy (NCBI): domain Eukaryota; kingdom Metazoa; phylum Chordata; class Mammalia; order Rodentia; family Cricetidae; genus Peromyscus; species Peromyscus leucopus. The sequence goes on along the minus strand of NC_051080.1, from coordinate 58,628,114 downwards.
ATAGAGTACTAACTAATTCTAGAAAAAAGGCTAGATGCATATATATGTTTTTGTGTTCGAGTCTCTTATCAGTTTTCTGCAGGAAATCACGGCCAGGCCTAACATCAACTGAAGTCTCCAGAAAGAAGATGGGGCCCCACAACAACAACAATTCCACGTGGACAATAATAATATCATTAAGCTGACAAACATCATCCATAGATCAGCTTTGAACTACAAGGTGCTCAGAGCAAATTTGAGATGACTAGCTGAGATGATCCAGTCTCAAAGACTACTTGAATAAGGACTTGAGATAAACCCTGAACTTTGGCATTATACACAGACTGGATAATGAAGGATATAGTTACCTCTCCTAGAATTTGACAATTAACCTAAAATTTTTCTTTCAGGATAAAGAAAACTTCGCCCATACCCAGCAGGAAGCAATTTTAAGAATACGACGCCCACATTCCCAAAGAGGTGGTGTGGGGCGGGTGGTTTTTTGGTCTTTTTAATGGGTTTTGGGTCTGGGATAATTTTCAATATTTAGGGGGTTGGTTACAAGTTATTGTCAAGGGTTAGGAAAAAGGCTAAGCAAAGGAGATTAGATTTAAGGTTCTTGTTTAAAAAAAAAAAAAAGAAAAGAAAAGAAAAAGACAATTACTAATTTTAAATACTTTACATTGGATTGGATTGTTTTATATTGTATACAAATTTGAAACTGATATTGCTAGAAAATGCTATATGTATATTTCTAATTGTATTTATTCCATCCATTTAACAATGTAATGCAAATTTCTGATCCTTGAATGTTATTATTATCAACTATTAGGATATAAAGAAATGAAAGCTAGTAGTTAGACATTATCATAGAACTTGTAGTCAGATTAGATATGTTTTAAAAATTAAGCAGAGATGTTTTAGACAGGTCATCTTCAAACCCTTCAGAGATCTACAGAATATGGCATTTAAAATGTTTTAATAACTTAGAAAATTTTTCTTTTTTGAGACATGTCAGCTCCTGGCAGTACTAATCTACTTCAGAGAAAATATGGGCATTGAAGAAACTGCATAAGGAGTCAACTTTCCTTGTGGCAAAAGTTAGCCACTGGACAACAAAGTATCCTCGAATCAACAGGACAAAATGGACAGACAGAACACGAAACAAGGGACTACTGATTCTTGCCAAAACAAGTGTGGTTATGGCTTTATCAAAAGGCATCTTCTGAGGCCAGGACAATACGGCCCCATCCCTGAAATGGCCTTCGCATCCGGAAAAGGTACGGTGCCCTTTTCTTCAAAGCAGCTTAACAGGCAGAGGGCCAATGGATTCTGTTATACAATGGAACAGCAGCTGAAAGCTCATGCCTCTCGAAAGTAGACTGGCATTTAATAGAGGGATGTGGAGAAGAAGGGGATGCTGAGATGAAGCCATATATACACAGCCAAGAAGAATGGACAGCTGAATTAAAAAACTGTCAACAATTTCCAGAATTTAAAATCCTGAATCATGACAGGACACTAGTGGAATTCAGGTGTTTCTGGTACGTGGACTGCTCTCACCCAATGTGAGGTTGAACTGTTGACCTTGTGTACATCCTACTTCACAAATGAGTCTGTCAGATACACTAAGCCTATAGGCTGAAGATGATGCCCCAACACTGCAGAGAAACCTCAGGTGACTGCCCAGGCAGCTGGCTGTTTCTGTCAACTCACAAAATTTTTTGGAAGTTGCTTGCATGCACTTCCTGTTTTTATTTTTGTTAGCTAATATTATTCCCTTCTTGGGTCTCTGAGGGAGTTGAAGATTAGTTAGTTATGGTTGAAGATTAGTTAGTTATAGTTGAAAATTAATTAGGATAGAAAGTGCATTAGATACATCTTGGATTTACCAAAATAGGATAGATAATGGAATTATTTTCTCTGATTTGTCAAATACCTGTTTAGGTATTTATTACTTGTATATATTGTATATAGTTATTGTACTTTTGTATATAGTTTTTCTTTTGTTAGTTATAACCTTTTGCTTTTTTTCTTTTTATTAAAATAGAAAAGGGGAAATGTGGTGGTAATCTAATTGTACTGAAATATTATTTTGATTGTATGTTAATAAATAAAGTTGTCTGGGGGTCAGAGCTATTAGAGCCATAGCAAGAGTGTGGCGGTGGTGGCACACGCCTTTAATCCCATAAGATCTCTGTGTGTTCAGGGTCAGAGCTATTAGAGCCATAGCAAGAGTGTGGCGGTGGTGGCACACGCCTTTAATCCCATAAGATCTCTGTGTGTTCAGGGATACAGCCAGCATTGGAGACATATGCCTTTAAGACCTAGGGGGCTGTACATTCAGACAGTGACGAGGCAGTCATGTGTTTGGGTTTACAACCAATGAGAAGGCAGAACAACATACTATAAAAAAACAAGCCGACAGGAAGTAGGTCCTTTTTCGCGAAGCTGGGACAGCAGAAGGAAGGGTGAGATTTAGCTCTGAGCTCTGACCTCTTGGCTTTCTCTTTTACATTGTTTCTGTGTTTCTTATTTAATAAGACGGTTGGTTACATCAACAGCTTCCAACTTTAGTTCCAAAGTATCTGACATGCTCCTCTAGACATACTTTCATATACACCTCACACAAAGGTAACTACATATATACATTATTAAAGATAATAAATCTTTTTTAAGCAGTAAACAAATTGTAGGCAGGTCTATAATGGCCTTGTTAATTAACTTATAGTAATCATTATACAATGTGCAATAATATCAAGTCATCATATAACCCCACATATGAGTCTACATTCAAAGGGATTAAAAAAGAATGTAAAATACTCTCTTCACTCCCATGACTACTATGATATCATTCATACCTACAGTCTTAGCTATTGTGAATGAACACCTTCAAAATATACAATCTTTGTCAATTCCAAACTTTTAAAAGTACATTCCACCATGTGAGGATGCAGTGAGAAGTCACTATCTGTGAACCAGGAAATGTCCAGACACCAAATCTGTTAATGCCCTGGTCTTGAACTTCTCTTCCTATTCTAAACCCATCAGAAACAAAGTCCTATTGTTTATACCTCATGAAACTTATGGCATTTTTTTCACACCCATGTGAATGGACCAAGACAAGTGCTCTCTTCACTTTATAGGTGATATTTCTGTGGCTCAAAAGTTGATATGACTTGTGTCTGAAATCCTATAAGATGATATCAAGGTTAAGAGTGAAACCAACTAGACTTTAGTTAAACATCCCTGTGCTTGGTTCCTTTTTAAGCTCCTTCATGAACTGCAGTTTTAATGGTTTAAAAAGAAGAAGGAAAACTGAGTTCAACCAGGTTTCACCAAATAAATAAACAAGAAAGAAAGAAAAGGGAGGGGAAGGAAGGGAGGAACTTGGAAAAGGAAAATGAAAGGGACAAGGGATTCGAGGAGAGTGACAAAAACAAAGCTTCTGTTATTCCTAAAATGTCCCTAGTATCTTGGAACCAGGATGATGCCCTTAGGGAAGGTACACACAGATCCATTCCACACCCCATGGGGACTTCAGTGAAAGGGCAATCACAGAGCACTGACCATGTCTAGCAGCTCATTCATCCTCACAACCGCCTCTGTGGAGATGGAAAGTGAGCTCTGATGGAAATAGAGGTGACAGTGTCTACTGGTCACCATCGTGTTGGAAGGCAATGATGGTGTCCAGAGAAGGAGAGGGAGAACCATGATTCCAGAAACACTCTGAACTGGAAAGGTATTGGTTTTATTGTCCTTGATGAGATGTTACTCATTATCTGTAAAGATGCTTCGTTAGCTTGGGGAGGACACTGCTCTACGCTGAAAGACTGAAAAAGCGGAAGAGACAGAGCTGAGAACGGACAGTGTTTGGCTGTACATAAAAGAAATGGACTTCACAGAGAGAATCCATTATTTCAAATGTGTTGGTTTTTGCTTAGGTAAATACCGTGTATGGACATGAAATCATTGTCGTGGGCATCCATACTGTCCCAGGACTTTCTCAGAGGCCCTAATGAAAAGACAATGGGAACTTTAGTTCTGTGTTCTTGTCCAGGAATGGATTTGGCAAAGTCTGTCTGATGCTGGAGCCAGTGCCTCATAAGAGTCAAGGTTACAGCTTCTGGGGACCTGACTCTTCCCCTGGGCTGTGGTAACCGGTCCAAAGACAGCTGTGTCTGAGGTAGCCTTCATTCCCTTTGCCAATATTGTTAGACTCAGTTCTCTGCTTACCTTGACCATGTTCCCCCTGCAAGTAGTATCTATGAGGTTGCACTTCTTAATAAACTTCCTTGGCATAAGTCATCAGCTTATGCAAGACCTCTTTGTGCTAGCTATTGCTTTTAGCATCTTTATTTCTTATCCCTGGTCTCCCCACTAAACATCTCACTGTCCAGGACCTTTATTCCTGCTGGTTCTGGTCATATGAAAAACAAACAAACAAACAAACAAACGCAGTCAGACTATCAAGAGGAACAAGAAGATTACTGAAGTAGTCTTGCACTATGTCTGTAGTTACACCCTTCCCTGACCCAAGCTAGAAATGATGGAGCTGTACTGGCTTACCCTTTGGGATAAAGCCCCTTAAAGATTACGTCACCAGGATCATGGCTGGCCAGCAACTGTCTAAGACAGACGTTATTTTCCTTCTTCTTAGGATTTAGCTGCTCCTGTCTGGCATTTCTAGAGCTAGAGACAAGCTCATCTCCCAGGAAACTGTTCAAAGATAGTTTTACAAAAACAGACTATACTCTCACCTTTTATATAGGTATAAGGATTTACCCGTTTATCAGTGGAAAGGTTGTATCAAGTATTATGGATAGAAAGTTTTAAAGGTCAGATAAGGATATCTAACCAAAAAAAACTTCAGTGGCATGCCATGACCTACTAACAACAGTGCACCTAGTATTCTATAGAAACTAACATTATTTTAGTGGGAGAAATGCTCAAATGTGTTTTGGGACTCAGTAAGTAGCACTGTGCATCACAGCTCTGTGTATCTGCCTGCATCTGGGTATGGGGAGAACCAGAAATGGTGTGGTCCTTTTGTCATACCTGAGGGATTCTTTAACTAACCTTGGGCTTGCTTTAGTTTATGCCCCCACCACCTAGATCTGACTACTACCAACATATGAAAAAAACTGGAATGGTTGCTAGCATGTTCTAGCCTTCTATTGTGGGCTGACACCTTATGAGGGATAAGTTTGCTATTTTAATTATTCATCCTTTCTGTTAGCAGAGGCACATGCCTAAACTTCATTTGCCTCCCATCAGACTGGGATTTGAAGGCTGCTTTCCTACATCCCTACACGTTACCCTCGACTATTGAAAACGTAGCACAGACTTCCCTCCTTGATATTGCATTTCTTGATCCCCACTTTACCTAACATTTAACTGCCTTCCCCTTATTAATAACTTACATTTGAACTTCCTTACCACCCCCCGACTTGAATTGTGTTGATCTCTAAGGGCAGGCATCAGTCTTTCCACATAGACATCACTACTATAAATATTCAATAAATAAAAATAGAAATAAGCTTTTGACTGTATTATGTTCATGTTCTCCTGTCTGTTGGATAAACTCCCAGTGATCTATGGGAAAAGGAAAAATCTAAACGCCTACTTATCCTGAGGAAGTTTTAAGAGATGACTACAAAGTCGGCATGGAACAATTAGAATCCGTACATGAGGGTTCCATAACACTAACTGATCTACTGTTCAATAACCAACTCATATATGCAGAATCCCTCTTTCTTCATCCCTAATGATACAGGACTCCAGGTCCTGCAACAAGTCCTTCCTAAAGGACAAATGCATGTGTTCTCTACACAAACATTATACTAATGGCCTTTTTTTCCACTATCTTACCATGTCATAAGAGATACCACATGATTACAAGTTCTGCTAATTAGAATTACTCACACTAGGGTAAGAACATCTAGAATATGGAAATAAATAAATCTAAGACTGAAGGAAAAGCAGTCAAGGAATGCAGATCTTGAAGTGACTTTTGGACTCTAAATCAAAATGACATTTTAAGAAGTGCTGGAAAGGGTACCCCGCTGGTCCTGTGATTGCTGGTGCTGATATTAGAAACTGTGTTGTACAGCCCAACTACTGCTGCTGTCTTTAGGGGGCTCAATTGGAGATTTGCTTCACTAGCTGTAATTTAAGAGTAAAGGCATTGGGAGTTGAAACTGAGCACTCCACAATCATATCAGCAAGGAGATTTCTGTCCCCATGGCAGAAGCCTTGGGTCTATGCCACAGTTTTCCAGCTCTCTGTCATCTTTTTGCAATTAGAGAATACATCAAGCAGAAAGAGATGATCACCTACCAGCCATATCTGAAAATTACCAGCTCGGAGCCTCTGTGAGATTCTGAGCTCTGCACCCTGGAGAGGTACTGGGCAATTCTGAGCACTGATTGAAGCTCGTTATTGCCAAAGTGGTTCTGTAGCTCAATTTTATCCACCCCATTTCACAGATGGCCAAATTAAGGTCCAGCGAGGTTCGCTAGCTGGCAAAGTCTCACAGCTACTGAACCGAAGGTTTAGGAGCTTAGGATCAAGGCTTGCCCTTTAAATGCAAATCCACCCCCCACCCCACCCCATTCTCCACCTCTTCCCTTCATCAAAATATTCAGACAGAATTTCAGTTAAATCAAATACATAGCATGAGGGTTAGGGCTCTGAATAAAACGCTCCACAGAATCCACATGAGATTTTGTTATCTAAAGCTTTTTGTCAAGCTATTGAAAACAGCCTCCTCTGACTAGGATAAAAATCTGTCTCTTATCATCAGCAAACCTTTACCACTTTTCTGGGATACCTTACATCCCAACACTGTTTTGTATGCCTCCAGCAAGTCTACCCTTCCTCCATTATTGCTGCTTGCCATGATGAAAGTCGGCGGCGGGGGGGTGTACATAATGATCCATCGCAGTTAGAAATTTGTCAAGAGCTATTCACAGCACTGGCTGATGGTTTGGGGGTGGGCTGTCTGTGTTCACCCTGACAATGACAAACTGAGTTCTACTACAATTGCAGAGAGTTTGATTTTATCATTTATCCCAACTGTGAGATGAGGTTCTAAGCCCACAGAGTTCAGCCAGATTACATATGGAAAGGATTTAGGAATGCTTGTGGTGTGTGTTGAGAGCCTGTTAAGGGGTTAGCTATGAATTTTTTCCTGGTTTTTCAAGACAGGGATTCTCTGTGTCACCCTGGCTGTCCTGGAACTCACTCTGTAGACCAGGCTGGCCTCTAACTCAGAGATCCACCTGCCTCTGCCTCCCAAGTGCTGGGATTAAAGGTGTGAGCCACCAACATCACACTCAGCTGTTGGCTACCATTTTTGCTTCATACTATTCATTTGGTGTGTGTGTGTGTGTGTGTGTGTGTGCGTGTGTGCGTGTGTGCGTGTGCGTGTGCGTGTGCGTGTGCGTGTGCGTGTGCGTGTGTGTGTGTGTGTGTGTGTGTGTGTGTGTGTGTGTGCTTGCTTGCTTGGGTTTGTTTTATACAAAGAATCTTGCTGTGTAGCCCAGGGTAGCCTTGAACCCACAATTCTTTGGCCTCGGCCCTCTTAGTGTTGAGATTACAGGTGTGTGCCACAACCTCTGGTTTAGCTATCTTTTCCCCATTGCATAGCATCTACCCAGGGCCACTTTAGACCTCCAGTGCACTACAGGAGAAAGAACTTAAGGGTAGAGCTGACACAGATTCTTAGGTTCCAGCGTGGATCTAGCACAGGGTACTCTTTTCTGTAACTTTCTCCCTCTACTGAGGGTTCTGATATTTGTCAAATCTTCTCAAAGTTTTAAGAAGTCTCAAATATATTTGTAGTTTGCAGGCTGTTTGAAACAACCAATACGAGGGTGAGTAATTTTTTCCCCAGATGTCTTCATCATTATGTCATCATTACCTTCGTGTGGGAGAATATGAATCTATATGAATCTGAAACACAGTGGGGTTGAATTCCAGTCCCACCACAGATTGGCCTCATGGTGTCTCCATGTTCTTATATATTTTATATAGATGGATGGATGGATGGATGGATAGATAGATAGATACATAGATAGATAGATAGATAGATAGATAGATAGATAGATAGATAGATAGATGTGTGTTTGTGTGTGTGTAACAACAATTAATGAAAAAAAGAGGCCTTGAATTTGAAAGAGAGCAAGGAGAGGTACATGGGAGAGCTTGGAAGGATGAAAGGGAAGAGGGAAATGATATAAATGTTTTGATCACAAAAAAATAAAAGAAGTAATTTTAAAAATCAGAGTCTTAATAAATGAAGAACCACTGCTAAGCACAACTGGCCACAGCCAAAGTCAGGCCTCGCACATCTTTTATTATCCTGAAATAAAACTCAGAGAGACTGGAAGCTGTCTGCTCCATGATGTTTCTCAAAATCAGTAAAATGGCTTAACCATGTTATAAAGGAGACAGAGAGGGGGAAATCACTTAAAACAGGGTCATTTGTACTTCAGAAAGTAAAATCTTGGCAGTGATCACCTCGAGAGACCTGGGGAAGTCAGCAGACACATGCACCTCTCCACAGACTCCTACACAGTCCAGCTTACCCACGAGGCTCAACACTACCAACACTGGAAGGGGTGTTCCTATCAGGGGTAGGCATTTCCAAAATGAACAAATTCTAGCGATGTTTTGAATAAGGCAAAAATATGACATTATCTCAATTCATTCAGTGGCTACATTCATAGAAAATTCAATGTGCATTGAAACTATGCCAAAAGTTACTATGCTCATATCCAGCAGAGTTCTTAGGCTTGATAATGACATCTTAGGTTTGGCTAAAAAACACTTTATTCATCTAATAAATTTCTTTATAGACATCTGAAACTAGGCAGATATAGAATTAATTTTTGGCAAAACTTTCACACATCAAAGGATTCATAGCATGCCTACCTTATATAACCAAGAGCTTTCCTGGTTATGGTAACCAAAACAGCCTTACAAATTCCAAAACCACTCCCTAGAGAGCCAATTTCCCCATGAGTCAGTGGAATCTTAACATAATCATAAAGCTACATCCATCAGGTACCTTCATATTTTTCCCTTTTCTCTTGATTCCTACTTCATTCTAAAAATTGCTAGGCAAAATTTTCTCTCTGCCTATAAATCAAATTATATTTTCAGCTGAAATTCTGACCACATTATCACTTCTTAGAGGTGGTGGGAGAGGCGACGTCTTGTCTAAGAACCTTTCGTTGGCCACCATCAGTCTACATTAGAACCTTAGTTATCAATAACTTGAACTTGAACTCCATTTCACGAGAGAAAAAAAGAGGTGTATTGTATGAGTGCAGGTGATTCATCCAAGCTCATATCACAACTGTCTGTGGAGACAGAAGCCCCATCCACCAAAATCTTTACTTTCCTCCTCTGCTCCTCCTATTTCCCTATGCAACCTAGAGACTCATTAGCCTTTTTTAGGAAAGACTAGTTGGGAGGGCAGACAAAACCCCAAATCCCTGTTTTGTACCTAGCTAGCTATTCCTTTAGAAGGAAGTCCATGGTAGAGGATGCATTTCCATTCATTCAAGCTCTCTCCACCCCTAATTTACATAGTCTTCCACCACTTAGCCCTTAGGCTCTAAGCTTAGAGAAACGGTAGCCACCACCAAGCTTGCTCTGCCATTGAGAGCTGATCTTTGCACCTGCTGAGATATATCTGAGCAGATCGTGAACACACTCAGACATGACCAAGCAGGGTCAGCCATTCAGCCCGGGAAGGAGTCATACAGTGTGATGCCTGTCTCTATCATTGGCAGAGGTATCATAAAAAGTAATGATGTGGAAGAGAGCCTGCTGTTGCCTTTCAAGGGTCATGTCAGTGAAATTCGTGCAGGGTCATGACAGTTTCCCTCTCTTTGAGTGAGGGACAAAAGAAACACAGAGCCAAAGAGAGCACATGCACCAGGAACACTCCCAACACTGTAAAATAGAGGCCCTACTGGATAGCCCAATACATCGCAAGGGTTGGTTCACAGAGCTAGAGAGGCTACCCGTGGAAACTGGCACATGGTGCCACCTACGTGAGCAACAGCAGACTTGTTCTTAACCGTGGTTAGCCAGTCTCATGGGCAGCTCTCACTTTCGGATCAGTCATTTTCTAATGGGGCCGCCGGGTTCGTGCTTGTTCTGATAAAGAGACCTCTGACTTTCTTGGAAGGATATAGAGGATTTATTCGGTGTTCTCAAGAGTGCCCACTTGGGAATGAACACCAGGCAGCGGGTAAAGAATAGGTCAGTCTCTAAAAATATTTTTAAAGCTTCCAAAGACTGATGTGTTTCTGGGGGCTCTGAAACGCTCAGTGTAACTTTATAACATCCAAACCGCAATGATATAGCTGCATCACTTTGGGTGGGAAGACAGTCTTTGAAAGGTTTGACCGCAGGTGTATTCAGATGTCACCATGACCTAGGTGGTACTCTAGCATCTGACAGGCTATAAAGCATGCTGTTTGTCACCTTAGGAAAGCCGAGCAATCTCTTCATCTGTTTCTGGGACTACAAGGACACCTACTTCAAAGGAGTAGAGAGAGGACTTGGTAGGTTACAGTAGGCTGCCATCTGGATAAAATTATGGGCCGGGTGGTGGTGGCACTCGTCTTTAATCTCAGCACTCAGGGGGCAGAGGCAGGCAGGATCTCTGTGAATTCAAGGCCAGCCTAGGCTACAGAGTGAGATCCAGTACAGTCAGTCAGGACTGTTTCACAGAGAAACCCTGTCTCAAAAAACCAAATGTGTGTGTGTGTGTGTGTGTGTGTGTGTGTGTGTGTGTGTGTGTGTGTAATAAAAAAATAAAATTTATGGAGTAACAGCCAGGAACACTGAGAAATCCATAGAAACTGGTACTGAGTGGATGAACTGGAAATACGGCTCTATGGGTTTTCATCTTAGGAATGCAGAAAACTCCCACATGCTTCAAAATCTTCCTGGTTGGGGTTTTCATCATCACTGACACTGTGGCTACCATGCCTTTGGATAAAGATCGCTCATCACTGAGACCACATTTTCACCTTATTTATCCCATTCTAAAATGTTACAAAGTTACCTGGTGTGATACAAGAGCTCTCTGTAGCTTTAAATCAATGGTTCTCAACCCTTCTAATGCTGCGACCCATTAATACAGTTCCTCATGTTGTGGTGACCCCCAACAATAAAATGATTTTCATTGCCACTTCATAACTGTAATTTGGCCACCGTTATGAACGATAATGTAAACATCTGTGTTTTCCAATGGTCTTAGGCTACCCCATGAATGGGTTGTTTGACCCCCTTCCAGAGGGTTGCGACCAATAGGTTGAGAACCACTGCTTTAAATGGAGTCATGTGTTTTTTCAAGCCACTTTTTAATGTCTACTACTTATTTATTTAGTTATTTACTTTTGAAATTTCACTATGACAAATAGAGGAAACTCACTGTTATCAGGATATGGCTCTCTTTAGTTATGTCCCTGGGCATCTTGAAAAAGGAAGTGGAATTGGTTGTTTTAAATCCAATAAGAAATGTTGACAGAAATTAGCTTAGAATAAGATTACTTTATTATTTTTAGCATAGATGTTGTGCATTTTTTGAAGTTGTAAACTCTTTTTTTTTTAATTTTCCAATAAATGTTTTCTGACTTTGGTTGACTATAGGTAAGTGAACTCATGGGAAAAAGGGAATACTGATTATAATCTTTTAGTTTTAAAAAAAAATCATCTTTTGTTTATTTAACATGCATGTCCATTTTATGAAAGTTTTTTTTTTTTGCTTTCATTTATTCTTCTTTGAGAATCTTATGCCTACATACACTGTGTTTTAATCAAATCCAGTCCCCTCATCCCTCCCCTCTCCTCCTATGCCTCTCCTACTCTTCCCTCACAACTTCGTAGTTCTCTTCAGGAATGTGGCCCCGGAGAGAAGACCCATGCTCCAGCAAACTGCCCTATACTCATTCACAGATAAGCAGCTTAAGTGGACTCACTGAGTTGTTTTTTTTTAAGATGTTACTTTAGCCAAATATTTGGTTCTTTTGTTTGTTGTATTAAACAAATACTTGTTAAGAATCTAGGCCAGGACTTTGCAAAGCAGCAGGACTGTAATAATCAACATTTTGTTCAAATATATTCAATATATTGAGTCACCCTACTAAAGATGGCAGATAAAGAAGATGAGGGAAGTAAGATAAGTCTGCATTGAAGATTCGGAAAGTGATCTGCATTGGTATTAACTGGGGATGAACAAGGGAGCTCCACAGAAGGATTAGAAACATAGATTGTTCACAACTACACTACATAGAGGTGCATTTATGGCAAATAAAGTATTTGGAGGGAAGGAGAACGTGAGAAAATAAGATAACTTGATGCCATTTTGTTCCCCTCCTTCCCCACTGCCCACCTCTCCCACCTTCTCCCCAACTTTCATTTCAATAAGCAGCCAGGGACTAGCCTCTTGGCCTTGAATCTTTGAAGAGTAGTCAGTTTTTTCCAGCCTAACTAATCACGCTGAACACATCCAGTGTGACCATTCTTGGAACAGAACGATCCGAGGTCAGAAAGGATCTGCAGCCAGCCTGAGCATGCTCACTTCCTGCCCCTTGTTACATCTCAGTTGTAACGATGATAAAAAACTATATGTAGACCTTCCGAGGTTATCCAACATGGTGGACCTGGACGTTGATATCAGTCAACTGGAAACTGCACCTAATAACAATAGTCTTTGGAAAGGTTTCCAGCCTTTAAATCCCTAAACCACATTGGACTTGAAAGTATTTTTACAAATACTATTTACATCCCATCCCCTTTAGAGAGGAATTAGGGATAAATTTTGAACTTTTAAACTGGGACCTGTCATTCAAGTAGGTATCCATGTCCGACTTGAGCCTTGGTTTCCTATTCTACCAAAGACAAACACACAAAACAAACAACAACAAAAACTAAAACAGTATTTTGCTTCTCCCTCCTGACAAAATGCAGCAAAAGCACTTTTGCCTGAATCTAAAATCCTACGCTGTTTCAAAGTTTTGGTTTTTTTCATGCTTTGAAATATCTTCTCTCAGGAATAGTTTCAAGAATGTCCATTGGAGCTGGAGTGATGAATCACTGGTTAAGAGCACTGATTGCTCTCCCAGAGGACCCATGTTCAGTTCCCAGCTCCCACATGGTAGCTCACAGCTGTCTGTAACTTCAGTTCCAGGAATCCAACACCCTCATACAGACATAAACGCATGCAAAACGCCAATGCACATAAAATAAAAGTAAATAAATTACATATATATTTTTTAAAGGCTATCTACCCCCTGTTAAACAAAAGACATCCAGACATGTGATACAACAGAGAGGCCGGAAGCTGTCCCATCATCCCTTTCTGTCACTTCCAGTGGCTAGCATAGTTGCACCTACAACTGAATTCATCCATGTGTACTGTGTGTAGATGGTTAATGACTTTCTGAGACTCATATAACAGGAGCATCCTGAAAGGACCCACCCAGCACCACCACCACTGAGCACCAGGTGGCAGCAGCCACCATGCAAGGTGGAAGACTTCAGCGAGGACTCAATAAAAAAACGTGCACGTGGCCACAGTAGCCAGGCCTCCCACAAGGGTTGCACAGCCAGCTCTGAGAAAAAGAGCTGCTCTTCTCCCGACCCCAAAATAATCAGAGGAGCCATCGCTAGACCTGTCACACCAGGACGTAGCCACCACTTAAGATGATTTGGACCCAGACTGCTTGGGTGGTGTTGATCGTTCCAGCATCCGAGCTCAATCACAGTTACAAAGAATGCACCAGTCGTCACCCAAGAGCCTCTCATCATGAGTTCATGAGAGCAGGAGGTCTGGTTTTATATCTAGGAAAAATGAATTCTGTCCTTCACATACTGAGGCCAAATCCCAACTTCTTTTCAGTAGCCCTGATCTCATCAGACATCCTCAAGCCCCGGCAGCACACTGTACTCCAAGACCTACTTAGAGCAGAGCATCCAGCAAAAGCTACCTTCCATCTGATCAATTTTAAATATGTTTCCCATTGCTGGCTCCATGGCTGCTGGCTTCCGTTTTGGCTAGTTTTCCCATGGTGGGCCCCAGTTCTTGTCTTGATGATACATTTCCTGTTAGATGCTAAGAGCCACTGGTTCTTCTTGGTGTGATTTTTCACAATGGTGGAAGCATGGATGAACACTAAATGAAAGAGTGCAGGGCTGGGAGACACAAGTCTTGCAGCCAGCATGGTGAGGCACTAGATTCCTCAAGCAGATCTGAGATGCTCAGTGTTGGTCACCTCCAACAACCAGTTCCTGTTCAGATGCCTGCAAAATGATGAGCACATCACTTCCTTGGCCCTCAGTCTGTTGCTAACGGCCTACTCCCTGGGTTTCTAGATCTGTTTACCGTTTCCACATCCCCTCCAAACAGAGACTGTCCTCTCACAATCCTTGATGTCCAAGTGTTGTGTTGGTGATCTGTGATTCTACCTCCTACTCATCCACCAAAAGGAGACCAACAGGACAGCCTGAGCAAAATCAAATAATCCTATGGACAGCTTGCAGCCATGACCAAATGCCCTAACTCAAAAGCAAATATATTGACAAGCTGGGCCCGTTCTTCTTTCTGGAATACACATTTAGAAAAGGAGGAGACTGAGATATTTAACAATGAACAAAAAAAAGTCAAAAGAAGCTAATGTCTGCTTTGCTGCTGTGGCAAGCTGCAAAGTCATGGGCAGGCATAATTTATGAGCAAGCAGAAAGTACATGAAGTGGAGATTCAGAAAGGCCAGTGCAGAAGGAAGAGAACAAAGCAGACGTGCAGAAAGAGAAAGACCTTGAGGAGAGGACACAGCTTTCTGCCAATTCCAGAGCCTTTAGGGCTGATTCCTCTTCTCAGGAGAGAATCTTACAATAGCATCTTTTTCAAGGAGACAACTTGGCTAGAACAAAGGGGTCTGATTAAGCACTGGATAAATGTTACTTCTCTTGCCTGATTTACTAATACACTCAACTATCTGTCTCATCACATGCTCTGGCACCCATTCTTTATAAAATGCATGGATTCAGTTAAAGAATTCTTGACCACCTACCATGTGCTAGGCATTTGCTGTATGCCCGAGTATTCAGCACTGAACTTGAATCTTGTGCTCTTGAAACTGTGTTTGTGTTTCTCTGGGCATTGGGCAGGGGGATGAGAACCACACAGGAGTGGCAGAGAGGAGACAGAGATATTTAGGAAAATAGCAGAATGCTCATCGAGTGGCTAAGAGGGGTCTCCCCACCCCTTGATTCTCAGCAGCACCATCCAGCGCCAGCATCCACAGTAGAAACAAGCAGGAAGGTCTGAGATTCTCCTTTGTTTATTCCCCTGTGGATCTGCCCAGACTAAGACAGGATTCAGAGCACGGCTTTCACAGCAGCTCCCCCTGATCTTGCCCTGTGGCTGCAGGAATGTGTTTCTCCCCATGCCCTGCTCAGTCCTACGGCTTTTCGTGTGCCGTCACCTGTCACAGGGATGTTGACAGCTCAGCAAAAGGCAGCTTTAATTCTGTGGATTATTTTCCTCTGTCAGCTTTAAAAAGGTAGTGGGAGGAAAGTGTGCCCATCCTCTCTCCTTACAAAAGAGTAACGCATTACAGGAAAGAGATGGGGGAGATCATGGGGCCACCAGGTGTCTGAAAGAGTCTGTAAGATCAGGTTCGCTTTCAAGTCCAAATATGAAACAAGCAGATGGCTCCTCTCGGGGATGTTTACTGGCTTTACAGCTCTGTTTGAAAAGACCTGCTGCTGAGAGCAGAGGCCGGGGCGCGGGAGGACACTGCAGTGGCTTGGAGTCAGCCATCTAGGTCAGGGACTCCATGCTTCAGAGTAGCCATGGGAGTTGGAGGTCTGTGTTAGGCATCATCTCCAAAGCCTCACAGGCACAGCCTGCTTCTCCCAGTGAGAGAGAGACCCTGTGAGCTGTGGAACATCAAAACTCCTGTCTGTAGTCTGCAAACAATATTAGCCAAGCCTGGTTAAGGCTTGCAATTCCCAGCCACAGGACAGGGGTGGGAGAAGTAATTGGCAGTTCAGGGCCTCTAATCAATATCAGATTGGCAGTAAATTAGTTGTTTAATTAAGTAAAGGTAATTTGTTGAATTGCCAATTATCTTTCCAATGTGAAAGACCTCAATTCAATAAAGCAAGAGCCTGGTGAGAAGACAGAACTATTCCTTCCTGGCTTTATACAGCATTCCACCGTGAAATCTCCCCTCGGGACGAGGCTTGCGCCTATACAAACAACAGGACCTTCCACAAGGTTAACGGTCCAGACTGCTTGCCACCTTCCAACATGGCTGCAAAGGTCAAACCTTGATTCAGTCGGTGCTGTTTGCCCCTGGTTAGATAGCCTGAAGGATTAAATGTTGCTCCTTCCAACAGAAGGCAACTGTATACTGAGAACTGGATGCTGTCAGTAGGAAAATTAATTCCAGGGGGACACGAAGTGTTAAGCTCCCTGTTTAACTTAGTAATTATTTAATAATAATAACCGTAACAGTAGTAATAAATAGGAAGCTAATGCGTCTTTCTGAAACCCAAGAGCCTTGGGGCTGACAGCAGAAGCAGCAGCGGGGCCTGGCGTGCTAGCCGGCTTCCCAACACTAGATGGCAGCTCGAGCCTGCGTTTGGATCCATGCCTCTGCTGTGGCTCTCCAGGACTTCCCCCAACCGCCCAAGAGGTTTTAGTCCTCTGAATTTTAACCAATTGTGCTTCATCTTTTGTCTCCAAAAGGACAGAAATAGGCTTCCTCTTTCCCTCTAATTGATTTTAAGTTTCCCTTTGTTCAAGCTCTGCTAAAAAGAGGAGCGAGCCCTATTTTTCAAGGGCTGGCCTGCTTGCGACTTCTATTAAGTGGGCCAAATAATTATACCCCGAAGACAAACCTGGGCTCTGAAAAAAGCACTCGGCATTTGCTCTCTGAGAGCAATGTTTGCGCGACTTTGTGCTGCGACACACTGCGGGGGAGCCGCCGGCCCTGGGGATGTTTGCATCTTCTCTTCCAAACCAAATCGCTGGTTTTATTGAACACGAATCATCTGCTCTAAATGTCCTCTCAAACTGGCTAGTTTATCGAAAAGGGTCTTAAGTTTGCTTTTTTGGTTCCCAGGTCCCTTTCCTGAGTGGATTTTCCATTTACCCCTCTTCAGATAACTACATCCCCTACTAAGGACAAACAGCTTTTGGTGCGGATTAATACCGTCACCGTCCCAGCTACGTCCCGATCCTCCTTCCTCACCAAGTTCCTATCATTTCTGACAACTGTCCAGAAAGCAGGTGTGTGCTCTTGGCTGCGGCGGCAGCACCCAGGGCTTTGAGCATGCTGTCACTTTCTACCTCAAGCACCTGTCTGCTTCTCTTCCGGCGGGTGATGTCACTAGTCCCTTCGTTTTCAACTCGGATGTCTCTTCTTTTGTCAACCGTCAAGGCCAAGGCCAAGGAGCTGGCATTCTCCGTCCTGGAGGCTCACACCCTCCCAGGGTTTTACTGCGTCAGAACTTCTAACCTTACAACTACCAGCAGTTTATGAGTCATTACCCTCCAAAGAACAGAGGCCCCCCGAGGGCGGTGTCTCCATCATAGATTACCCTTAACGCTCAGAGTACAACGTTGACTAATCAATATTTGTTCAATTAAATAAGTGTAGAACTAAAAATTTGCCTTACAACTATGAATTCAGCCAAATATGTGTTAAAATATAGTTGAAAAAAATAGAGAACTGTGGAAACCCCTAAGTGGCTTATTGGAATTTGTCACAGAGTGGCATCATTAATATATGTTTCAACAAAGGGAAATGGGTATGGTAGAATCCTGTTCAAATACCTCTGCTTAGCATGAAGTCATTCTAAAAACTGGCCATTATTTAACCTATCATTTTTATTGCCCACTTAGTATTCTTCCCCTGCCACATATGTTCTGATGTTTGTTACTCCCCTCCCACTCTGTGATTCATTACAATGGCCTGGCTTATGTTGGCCTCCCCGAGGTCTCTCTGTTCATTCAAGTGCCAGCAGGCCTCATCACCCTGCTTAACTTCTGTCTTTGTTGAGGAGCCTCCTTTCACCACTGAAGCCCCCACCGAGGCCCATCTCTGAGTTCTGGTGGCCCTGACTTACCCACACTTGCAACTGCTAACATCAAGATCCAAACTATTCAAGATGGATCTTGCTAGGGAACACACATTCTATGCTAACTGGGAGTATAATATGTATGCATTCCTTATTCTAACTGCTTCCTGCCTATAAACCTATCTTCCCCAATCAAAAGTAAGCTATCGAAGGAATGCTTTATGCTATTCATCTTTTATATTTTACAAAGTTTCTAATATGATCCTAGACATTCAACAACACTCTCCACACTGGTTCATATAAAGTAGGTTATCCGATGAAATGACTCATCCATAACCCAAAAGCAATGCCAAAAATGATCTATTATTATCCTATGCCGAGTGTCAGCAGTCCCTGCGCCAGAATAGAGAAAGAACTAAGATTCTAAGAGATCTCATGCCTGATGCCAGGAGGATTGTGGACTCACACTTCAATAGACATGCAGTGCTTCCCCAGAGAGTGCAGCCCAAAGTAGGACTTCAAAAATAAGCCATGATAAATCATGGTGGTCTCCAGCTCCAGCACAGATAGCCCCTGAGGCTACAGTCACTTGTCATCAGTGTGTGTGTGTGTGTGTGTGTGTGTGTGTGTATGTGTGTGTCTGTCTGTCTGTCTGTCTCTGTCTCTTACACACACACACTCCTGTGCACACACACACAGAATAAGAGAGACAGAGATAGACAAAGATGAGAGGATGCAGTATTTTGTCTGATTTAGGCTTTGACCAAGTAATCCTACCTGGTGGCGGGACAGTCACTTGATTATGCTCCATTTCCTGACCATTCAACCAGTGGAAGATAGAAGGCACTTCTGAGCTTCTGTATCGCTCACAAATTAAAAACCTGAAGGTTTCTGTGCTTTTCAAAACAAAGCCAGCAGAGCTGAAAGCAGACTGATACGGCTCATACATTTATTGGCGTTATAACATTGCTGTTTTACTGCTGGTATTGGGGTGACATCATTTTTCATGAAGACACCATAATTGTCTTTGAATGTAATAAAGGTGAAATTTGTTCTCCTGGAAATTAAAGAGGACATTGCAATGCTTCACTCAAAAGGGAACTAAATGATACAGATGATAAAATGTACTGGCTTTAAATTTCTGTCCATAAACCAGGAGTGAAAGCACAGAGAATTAGACTGAGGATGAAGAGTGTAATAACCTGGAATTAGTTTAGGCATCCCTCTAATCTCATTTTCTCATAGTGTAGAGCTATTCATTGGGAAATCTGTTTTCCTTCACTGGCCAATATTTTAGCTGTCTGTGGTTGAAATGAAAACACGAAGGGGGAGGGGTGGTGAAGACACTAACTGAAAGAGATCTTACTATAGATGGCACAAGCCACTCACTTCTCACTAAAACGCGGGAAACCTCAGAAAAAAACCAAGGTGGAATGTATGTTTGCTTAAAATACTTAGGCTCTCACCCAATCAGCAGCCAGAGCTTCTTAAAGGCAGATCCTAGAATCTGTTACATACTAATTTCTCCTTCAGTCTAGGTGGTGGGGCCCTGGACAAGAGCTGAGGAAATCCTTTCTACTCCACATCTGAATTCCTTCCTCCTTCATCTCAACTCAGCTGGACTCCCACACCCATCCATAATCCCGCTGCTGCCAAGAGCCTCAGAAATCTTTACATTATTTATTTTTCTGTGGATTCGTTGTGTTTTGGAAGGCTCAGAAGAAGCCAAGTGCATAGTTTCAGGGCAATAAAACAGTCAGAGCAAATGGCACACTGTTCGGCTTGGCACTGTGGAATCTGGCATTCATCTGTGCATTCCTCTCTCTGTGGCTGGCAAATGCTCAAGTCTGGCCCTCAGTCTATGTCATCAGGGTGCTTTGGTGACTATGTGAGACAAAGCCTTGAAGCAGAAATTTAGCATTATGGGTCAGTGAGTCCTGACTTCCATGTGCACAAAAGTCTCTTGGCAGGGGAGGTCTTTCTAAATATGGTTTCTGATAGGTACATCTGTATATACAGTCTAATGGTCTGTATTTCTGAAAAGCTTCTAAATCAGTGGTTCTCCACTGGTGGGCCGCGACCCCTTAGCAGTGGAACAACCTTTTCACAGGAGTTGCATGTCAAATATCCTGAATATCAGGTATTTACATCATGATTCATAACAAGAGCAAAATTGCAGATATGAAGTGGCAATGAAACAATTTTATGGTTTGGAGTCAC
The DNA here is from genome assembly GCF_004664715.2 of Peromyscus leucopus. NCBI lineage: Eukaryota > Metazoa > Chordata > Mammalia > Rodentia > Cricetidae > Peromyscus > Peromyscus leucopus. The sequence continues at coordinate 58,607,798 of NC_051080.1, read as the reverse complement.
CAAAACATGAGAAACTAACTGTATTAAAGGGTTGCAGCATTAGGAGGTTGAGAACCACTGTTCTAAATGATGCTGAGGCTGTAAGCTATGGATGACATTCACACTCAGACATGAAAAGTGTTAGCTGCCTATTCACACTGAGTGGGATTTCTTGAAATTCAATCTGTGCTTGCTTGCACTTGGCTCTATTGAAATTAACCTAATTCAAAAATGTCCATAAAATTCCCCTTTCCATTCTAAATTCAGCGTTCCTTAAGGAGTGAAATGGACACTCGCTAACCCAGGACGTGGGGAGGAATTCTTTGATCTTTTTTGCTGAAGTGTTTTTTCATTCTTCTGTGCCAAGTGTGTATTTTACTTTCTTGTTCAAAGTGGCTTATGCCAATTTTCTCTTGCAATTTCATTAAAAGGCTCATCTTAGCTAAGTACAGATCCATCTCAGAAATGTCACTGCAGTCGTGTGCATCCGCACAAGGATTAGACAGAGCAGAGCTTTGGCATAACCTGCTGTATTCTGCTCACCCGAAAGGAATCTCATGTTCCTTTCCAACCCAGATGTCATTTGGGGTGTTATTATATAGAAATTCCAGTAATTAAACCCACTAAACTATGACCAGCTGGTGTGAACCCTCCTGTTAGGTCACAAATTGCTTCCTTCTCTTGTATGAGAAGATACCTCAGATCGTTTGTGTGTTGAATTAGTCACAAGCTTTCAGGGCAATAACCTCTGAAGACACAGGCTCAGCATGCTGCTGTGATCAGTAAGGAATTTCTGTGTGTTGTGTGGATAATGTCCATGAATTTATGTGCACAGACTAGCTACCTGAGGTGGAGGGATGCAGTATGCTTTAATTTCAGATTTTTTTTTGTAGGCATCATTGCCGAGGTAATTTATCCAAAGGTCTAGAGATTAGAAAAATTCAAAATCCATTAAAAATGGCCCCAGAGCCTGCCCTATAACTCACATAGCATTTTTAAAGGCTTCCTTAACTAAACACCCACTCCATGAATACTAGTCAAAAAAAAAAAAAAAGTACAGAGGTACCAAAAGCAATGTGTTGGTGTGGAATGTCTTTCTGTATGTTGTGAATATGTGTTGCTCTGCTTGGTTGATAAATAAAACGCTGATTGGCCAGTAGCCAGGCAGGAAGTATAGGCAGGGTAAGCAGACCAGGAGAATTCTGGGAAGAGGAAGGCTGATTCAGGAGTTGCCAGCCAGACACAGAGGAAGCAAGAGGACAAGGCAGAACTGAGAAAAGGTACCAAGCCACATGGCTAAACATAAATATGAATTATGAGTTAATTCAAGTGTAAGAGCTAGTCAGTAACAAGCCTGAGCTACTGGCGAGCAGTTATAATTAATATAAGCCTCTGTGTGTTTACTTGGGGGGGGGGGTTGAGAGATTTGTCCCACTCGCCAGTAGGTGGGGACACAGGAAATCTTCCATCTACAAAGTGTTGTTTGGCTAAATGGAGTCCAAGAATGGTCATTAAGAGACCTCTTGGGTAGACAATATTCTGAATGAGTTACCCATGTCTTCTCTTGTTCTCAAAGAGACAAAGCTTGGCTGAGAGAAACAAGTGAAAGACAGTTACATTTCAAGTTGTCTATGACATGAGTCATACTTTAACATATCTCCAAGTATCTGAAGGGTTCCTAGGGATGCGGGGGAGGGTTAGATTTTTGCTTTATAGAACATGCAGAAATAGAAAGCAGCAAAACTCAGAAGAAATACTTGCCTACTGGGACACTTTGGTCTACTATAAAGGAAATAAAAGTGCATACCATTTAACTCATTCCTCTCTAAAGTTAAGTACCTGCTGTTGTCAAGAAAACATGTCTTCTCTCATAAGAAGAGTTTAAAAGGATGAGAAAAAAACTGAACATAAGATAGAAAATGCATCTTATTTCACCCAGGGAGCGCTGGGTCTGCTACACAGTAGGTGTGCTTAACTGTCTAAACAACAAAAATATAATCTTCATGAATTCTCTGAGTTCTGGGTCAGAAGCCGTATTCTTTCAATCATCCCCACTACATCTCTGCCCACATCTCTCCCACCTTTACACTTGATGTGTGATCCCCAGTTCAGCTCTGCCTCCTCTGTGTCCTTAACAGTATCTCACCATCAACAATCCACTTAAGGCTCCTCAAAGCAAGCAAGGATTTCTGATGGCTTCTCAGAGAACCTTTGGAACCACCAGGACAAAGGGTTTGATAAACACTTCTGAAGTGTTTACACTGTCTTAGCAGCCTGTTATCTTTTAAGGTCATCTTACTGGCTTCAAGATCACATCAGAAAAATAGGGAGGAAAAAAAAAACACCTCAAGTCAGTTTGAATGAAGCTTCCAAAAGGGTGGCACATTGGGTATTCACAGGTATGGTTGATGAGAGAATGACATCACTCCATCTCTTTCTAGTATCTATTATCTAGTATCTTTTAGTATCTATTGGAAATTTTAATTCATATATCTCTTAATACATTTATGAACATTTCAAATATTTTTCTATAAGTACCTGTGTGTACAATGATCTATGCACAAATATATTCATTGCAGCATTTTATATGGCAAAATACTTAAAACAAATGTGCCTTGGGGCACGAATGATAATGTTCCAGAAAGTTCAACAAATAAGATTATGCAAGTTATAAAAAAGGTGGATGGGCTGACAAGATCGCACAGTGGGTAACCATGATTGCCACAAATCCTGAACACCTCAGTCCCATGCCCATGACCCACATAGTGGAAGGAGAGAACCAACTCCTGGAAGCTGGCCTCTGACCCTCACAGGTCACGGCCCAGGGTTTCTCATGGCACAAGGTCTCCCCCTGACCCCCCCCCACACACACACAAGTAAATAAATAATATAAAGAAGGAAATCACTTCCAAGACCCATTACTACAGTGATATGAAATCAAGTCTTAAAGGAATAGACATCATCGGTGGATTCAAAGATCTCACACACACACACACACACACACACACACACACACACACACACACACACAAAGCATGTAACATGCAGAAAACTAGAAATAACTGTTACTTCAGAGAAGGAAAATTGGGTGCTAAAATAAAGTCCTGTGCGAACTTTCCTGGACCATTTGCATACTTTTACCATGGATCCATGTTAGTTTTTAAAGAAAACTTGATGAAATTAACACTGGGGTATTTGGGTAGCATCCAAGGTGCCAGCCATATTGGGCTGAGGAACTCCACAAACCCTGCAGCCTCTGCTTCCCTGCACTCTGCCTCAGGATGGCAGTCTAGCTCTTCCATGCTGTCCTTATTCCAGCCAAAGCTCAACAGGGATTTGCTCTGGAGTTCTCCAACTTCACCTCTTCCAGTCTGCAATGAATTCAGTTAGTAAGGAACGATTTCCTCAGAAGGAAAACTGGGCTCTGTTCTGCTTAATCCACCTGATCTTTATTTTTTCCAAGCTTCTCTTTCTTTTACACTCTCTCCAAAGCAATTCTTGCCTAACTTCACAAAACACTGTTTTCCCCTTACTAGCTTGATGGGTGGTCAGTTTCCAGAAGCTCCCTGTGATGAAGCAATCACTTTTAGATACCTTCATACATGGGCCTTGTTTTCTCATTATTTTGAGCAATGTTTTCATTCCATTCCTTTTTTGGGAGCCCTAAACCTGCAATTCTACATTCTTTCCTATCCAAACTACGGTGAGGATTTTTTTTTCCTCCATAGAATATTTTTCATCCAAGAAATTATTCATGGGTTACCTAACGAGTCCAAGCTGGCTTCACTGGCTCACAAAGGGATGGCTGTTGGGATGGAGTGGACTGACTTCCTCTGTTATCTTTCCTTCCCACGGCTCACTTGCCCTGCTACTCTCTTATCTCCCTCCAGCCTGTTTTAGTACCACAAAAGGATGACTAAGACTAGGTAGTGTGAAAACAGCTACTAGAGATCAAGGGAAGCTAAGGGCAAGGGAAACTTCAGCTCGGGTCAGTATTTGCAGAGACAACACTATTAGGGTGAGATGGGAATGCTCAGCTCTGGAGTCCAGGTCTTCTCCTCCAAGCTGCTGGGAAGGCCTAAAACACGCTGTGCAGCAGCCTTCCAGGAAAGCCACAGCCCATTGGTTGAAAGCCCTACGATATTTTTTTAAGAAATAGGAGCATAAAAGATACTTTAATATTTATGGTGCCAAGAAAATGTTATAAAAATTTATTCCAATAAAGCTTGTTTTCTTGGCATGAAAAAAATTTAATGGAAGTGTTAAAGATGTATTATTCTAAATCCTCTCTCTCTCTCTCTCCTTTTTCCCTGCTTTCTCCCCCCCCACCCCCTTTTTTTTTTTTTTCTTTCTCCAGCCACAAACAGGACTAGGGTACTCATCAAGTTCTCTTCCTTTGGTGGCCAGTGCCAGCCTGAGACAGGAATTTGTATCAGAAAGCAACAGGGTCTTGGAGTCCACACAGGCACACATTCTAGCTTCGCTAGAAATTCATCGGTGCTGCAGAGCCGACAGAGTCTCAGCAGCTCTCTTGTAAAAGTCAGCTAAGGTCCATGAGCATCCCAGCGGAGCAGTCACAAACATGGAGTCTGCAACTAGGTGGTATGACTCAGATCCTAGCTTCAGGGCCTCATGATGTGTTAGATGAGTTCCCCATTCAGAGTACAGAAAGTACAGGTACCTTCTTAGTAAGTATTAGAAAAGTAATATCTAAACTTTCAACACCTTTGAGCAGTATTCAGCAAGATTTAAGTTTTACCTGCAACAGGTTAAAGAGAAATGTCGGAGAACATCCCAGCAACTGGCATTTTTATCTCAATTCCTCCTCGCCTCCGTGAAGCACGTTTTTTATTATTGTTCACATGCACGTATCGTTTTCATACTTTTAAGAACGTTAACAAATAAAATCCAGTCCTAAGTATGAGACATTGGTTAAGTTACTTTATTCCCCTGAATTTGTTTTTCCTCGGCATAAAATGAGGATGATTTTGTCAACCGCCCCTTGTCTCCTTCTTCTCTTTGTTTCCATATGGAAACACTGTTTCTGCAGTAAGTGGACATCTAGCACGTGACCTGTTAGTTGCTTCGCTGGCCTTGGCCCCATCCACAGCGCAGTAGCGCTAGAAGAACTCTGAGGTTCGTTTCAACAATGGGACTAATATGTGATGTTTTGATACCCATATCTGGGAAAATTAGAAACGTTCCATCTTGTACTTCTACAAGGCGGAATCCCACAGGATCTCACCAGGCAGAACCTGAGGTAGCAGGAGGGCTGCGCTCCTATCTAGAGCTTCAGGGCTGCGCTCCTATCTATAACTTCCAGGGGAGGGATGGTTTCCAGCCCTGTTCAGCACTGTTAGCCTTTCCTGTTTCCTTGCTGGACCTCCCTTCATTTTCAAGGCCAGTGAAGTCCTTGTTCACATTCAATCACTCTGACCTCTTTTTTGAATCCACACCCGCCAGCTTATTTCTTTTAATTTAGGCAAAATTTCTATTTAAAAAAAATTAACCAGGTTAAGGCCAACAACTCAGTGGCAGGCATTTAATTCATTCACTGTGCACTAAATATTCAGGAGACGGACCCCCTCCCCTGCTCGCCCATCCCGCCCCACACCCGCCCCGTAAGCCTGGTGGTACCGGCAGAAATGAATCAACACCACTTCCATCTAATTCCCAAATACTTCATCATCCCTGAAGACAACCCCACACTCCCTACTCTAGCATCCACACTCTACTTTCCGTCTCTTAGGTGCTACCTATTCTGGACAACTGATGAAGTCATACAGCAGACGATCTTTCATGTCTGACTTCCTTCACTTGGAACAGTTTTGAGATTCATTTATGTTTTAGCGTGACCCCTTTCCCAGCTAAAAATAAATATCCTGATGTTTGGGACTCAGTTTGGGAGCAAGGTTCTGCCTGTACAGTCAGGAGAACCTCAGTCGCCTCCCCTGCATCCATGTAAATGCTTAGCAAGGTGGCACCCTTCTGTAACAGCGAGGCTGAGGTGCTGCAGAGTGGATACAAGAAGAGCTTTGAGAGCTCATTGGGCAGCTACCTTGAGCAAATTTGAGCTCCAGATTTAGTAAAGGACCCTGTCTTAAAAAACAAAGTGGAGAACAAAGAGTATGCTCAGTGTTGACCTCTGATACTCACATACATGTTCACCCACGTGGACACAAGCACACACACACACACACACACACACACACACACACACACATAAATGGTGGGGGCCATAGCTGAGGAGTGGGAAATGTGCCTGGTTTACAATAAATTTAGGAGAACAGAAAGTACCAAGTGTTCTTTTCTTACAAAGCATCTTTATCTGATAAAATAGATTGGTCTTTTAAACAGCAAAGCATGTCATTATGATAGCAACACACAGCTCTGATTTGCCAAACATCTAAAAATGTACGAAACTTTTGACTTACTGGTGGGTAGCCACATTTCCTCAGACAAACCACTGAAGAGTTGAGGATCACATCTTCACTTTCTACTACTGTTCCTGGGCTATTCTTATGACTGTGATCTGCAGGGAATTTCCTGTGCTCAGAAAATGTCTATGATTTGCCCTTATTAAGTGCTACATTTTTATTAAATTTGAAAATGAGGTGCATGTTCTTTGGTTTAAAAGCAAACACCATAAAACATGGGCAACTATCATACTTTAAATCTTGCCTTTGCTGAGAGAAAAACATTCCTTTGTCTGGTCTGATAATTGGTTTCCAAGTGACTGGGTAAAGAGTGAATTTTTCTTTAATGTCAAATACTCTGACACTGGACTTGATTATTTTGAATTTGTTCACGGTGTTAGATGATTCTCAGCAAACAAGAAAACTTTGTACAGAGGAGAAACTGTGGCTTAAAATTGGTTTTCTGTTCAATTCCAATAATTTACTTGTTTATAATTGTCTTTCCATTACATTAGCTGTTTTTCTTTGGTGAGAGACACGGCTTCATTAGCCATCACAGAAGGCCAACAAAATATAAAACTATTGATCCACTCCTGGGCACCTGGATGCTGTGAGGGTGTCGGGATCAGGGGCTGGAGAATTCAACATCTTTCATTCTGCTTTCAAAGCAACTCAAAATTAATTTTTAAAGTTTGACTCTGTGGTTGTCTTTCTTGTCTAGAGCTTTGCTCTGATAGCCTAACCTTGAAAGTTTGACTCTGAAACTGAAGTTCTGATCATAATGCAACTCTTTTTTAAAAAATAAAAGGGTCTATGCACCAGAAACACTAACAGCCCACAAAAGAAGAGGGAATGGATTACTAAAATCAGAGTGTAGAATTTCTCAAGACAACGGCTGGAGCCTAGGTATCAAACATAAAGTGGAAATAGAAATGGACAGCTTGATCATCCTGATGAGATAACGACATGTTGAATTCATATATTGAAATATTTCATCATAGCCCATAAATACGAGCAATTATGTTCATCAAAAATTAGTTTTAGAGGATATTTTAGGAAATGTACACGTTAAGACCCCTATTTCATCATTACATATCACATACAAGAATCAAATTATCATACTCAATCCCATTAATATATACAATTGAGATAATTTTAGAAATTAATTTTGAAAGTTGGCAATTTATCATTTCTCTCACCAATAGAAAGGCTCAAATAATTAAAGTAATTAAACCATGGGAATGATAGTAGTACTTATAAACAAATGGAAGAAAGAGAGTGACCCTTTCATAAACTCCCATTAGAAAAAGAATCAGCTTGGGCAGGGAGTGCAGCTCAGAGGCAAAGTACTTATGCTGCATACATGAAGCCCTGGGCTCAACCCCCAGAATCACCACTAAAAATAATAAAAGAGTCAGCTGAGTACCAGGGACATGTGATCTCACTTCCATGTGGGAAACATGTCCAACTTTGCCTCTGCTTGCCCTTGTTATGTGGTAGCTCCACAAACCATTGCACTTTTACAACATTGACCCTTTCTCCAGTAGACTCTAGTGCAGTGGTTCTCAACTTGTGGGTCACGGCCTCCTTGACAAACGTTTATCTGCAAAAAAAAAAAAAAACGAAACAAAACTACATTATGATTCATAGCAACAGCAAAATTGCAGTTATAAAGTAGCAACAAAAATAATTTTATGGTTAGGGTCACCACTACATGACGAACTGTATTAAAGGATCACAGCATTAAGAAAGTTGAAAACCACTGCCCTTGGGATAAAATACCATTGAAATCATTTGCTCAGAAGAAAACAGTGTGTTATCATACTGCACAAAAACTTCCTTTCTGACAAGTTGAGACTATTTCAACTTTTCTTTAGAATGGTCTTTCTTATTGCCTTCAGCAAAGAGACAAATCACTTGGTAACTTTTATCTATTGATTGAGTTTGTTCTTTATTATTTACAGTCTTTATTATTTACATTTGTATTATTCTCCATAAAGGATATGTCCATACTGTACCTTTGACATATGTAACATACATCATTTTTCCATCTGAAGATTTAAGCTAAGGGAATTTTATTTAGGGTCCGACTAAGTTTTTATGTTATATTTTACAATTTTTTTTTTTGGTATTTGAATTTTTGTTTTCAGACTAGAAATCAACCAAAACAAGGACCTGCATTGTGCTAGGCACAAGCTCTACCACGGGGAGTCCCACCCTAGCCCCTTAGCTACTGAAAGAACTATCTTTTCCTGAATAAAGGAAAATACATCCCTTCTTTGAAGCACTCCTCCTGCTTTACTAATAGTCAAGAAATGGAATATGTTGAGTGTAACATGAATCCTAAAAGGTCTTATTAATAACAACAAACCTGGAGCCAGGTACTGGGGTCAATGCTGGAAGATCAGAGAAGCAGAACAAGCCACAGCCACCTCACCTCACAATTCCTCAGCTGATCCTGTTTCCTCAGACTGGAAGCCTCTATGTCCTTATCCGAATGGATCTCAGCTAAACTGCTTCTTGAAAGCCTGAAAGTTTAACCAGCTCTAATTCCTGGTCCTCATGCCTTAAATACCTTTCTGCTTTCTGCCATCACTTCCTGGGATTAAAGGCTCTTGTTACCATGCCTGGCTGTTTCTAGTGTGTGGCTTTGAACTCACAGAGATTCATATGGATTTCTGCCTCTGGAATGCTAGGATTAAAGGCGTGTGTGCCACCATTTTCTGGCCTCTATATCTAGTGGCTGTTGTGTTCTCTGACCCCAGATAAGTTTATTAGGGTGCACAACATTTGGGGGAACACAATATCACCACAGTTGAGAATATGAGAATATATATATCAGATACTCAAGGCAATACACATTAATTTGAATTTCTAAACCCAAAGCTTCAGGACATGATCCAGAAATGTTGGGATCTAGAGACTGTCTTCCTAAAGGGAAGCCACCATACGATCTTCATGCTTCTGATGCCTTTCTGTTCTTTAATCATTTCATGAGATGTTTGTTGTATGTACTTTTCAGGGCAGTATTCTAATTAATTCAATCCCTAAGACTTCTGAAGTTTTCTGCCCAGTTATTGACAGCATTGTTAAACATCTTTACCTGAATTATTTTTTCGTATGTGTTAGCTAACAGCCTAGTATCAGTGATTGTGATGTTAGATCTAACAAAAACTCTGGCCTACAATGAATTCACAACCCCATCAAAAATTAATCACTTTCTCCTCTTCTGTCTACTTTTCCCTCCAAGAGCAGTAAATCAAACAGCAGCCAACTAACACGCAGCATCCGTTGAGACCAAAACTTATTTCCAAGGAAGTTAAATAACACAGAGTTTGCCAAATGCTGTTTTAAAATTCTTCACAAACATCTTAATTAAGCTCAGATAATCCTGTAAAGTACTGTATATATGAAGAAGCTTAGGCTTAGGTAGCTGTATGTGGACATAGCCAAGGTCACATTGTAGGAAGCATAATTTGAGTTGAACCCAAGTTCTGGGTAACTCCAACCATCCTGCTCTTTCTCATGACTTTAACCTTCCCCAAGGGCGCCTGGTAGTCATCTGAGTAGCGAGTAAACAAGAGAACAAAAAGAAAAGCCTGTTCATAAACGTAGAGATAAGAATTGTACTCCCACAATCCTCAGATACAGATGACTGGCAGACTAATAGAATAACAGTTGCCTCCTAACTAAGGGCCCTGCCTAGGCTTCAGGAGTCTCCCCAAAGCTCTCACATCAATTTCCCTTACTAAGCACTAACAAACAGGGCTCCAGTAAGAGCCTTGCATTGTGTGAGTCAACTATAGAGCCCAGGGCATTAAAATGTGTTGAGAGGAGCAAACAACTCACCAGGAAACAAACAAAGCATAAGCTAAATAACTAGGTGGACTGGATTTCTAGTACAGGTTGACATTTGAACAAAGTCGTGGAGAACAGGAAGAAGATAGCTGTGGGAAGAATCTTCCATGGAGATGAGTAAATGCAAGACTGTACAGGCAGAGAAAAGCGTGATTTTCTGGAAGAGGCTGTGAAACACGCAGCTGTCAGCTTTTGAGCAGCAGGGCCGGAGATAGAGAACAGTGTGGACTAAAAGGCACAGCCCTTGGGCAAGATAAGCCTGAAGTTTTTCCTATATTCAACTTTGCACCTCTGTTAGCAACCAAGCATAAGCTCTCTAAGTATGGGTAATCTTCCAATTAAGAAATACTCCTATTTTTCTTCTTAGTATTTCCTGAGGATGTAACCTCGGAAGGAGCTACTCGGGGCTGCTCAGGTTCTGCTTCACATGGAGAGAAGATTGGCTAATTACCACTTGCACTCAATCAGCATCATGGCTCCTTACTCTCGGGACTTCAGAGTAGCCGGTGCTACCAGGGCTTTGAAGGCGGTTACATCTTGTACATCTCCTGCCACTTCACTAGCTCTGTGACCTCGGACAAGTCATCCATTCTCTCCAGATCCCAGTTTCCCCTCTTTACAATGGGGACGCTTTTCTTCTTGTATTCATTCTCTGAGAACTAAGCAAGATAAAATATCTCCATTTCACAGCACAAGGCCTGACAGATTACGAGTACAGGATGCACACACACGGTCTAGCCAATTTCTCACTATTCTTCAGGTAAGAGAAGAAACAATCCGAGAGATGAATGGACTTGTCTAAGTCTGCACACTTAGACGGAACTAGAACCAAACTCAGTGTGCTTCATCTAAGCCTGCTGCTCTCTAGACCACCGGGAATCACTATAAAGTGAAAGGTTAACAAGCCTAGTTCCACCCTATGAGAGGATATCACGTACAGCCAGAGAAAGGTCAATTTCTGGGAGTGTGGCATTACTTTGAGCATTGATCTAAAAGCTCTTACGCAAGAATTTCTTCAGGGCAGACTTGCTTTCCATTAAGCATTTTTCTTTGCTGTTTCTGCTGAGCAAAATGAGAGGGGGAAAAAATCCTTCTCTGTACTTTCTTAAAAGCAAAGACAAATGGAAGTTTCATGAAATTGTGTGGGCGCTCTTGACTTATCTTTATCCATCACCCTGAAATGCACCTATGTGGAAGATAAATAGTGTTATTACATTCCATGCTTAGCACTTAGTTCCCCAAAATGCTGACAGGTCACTAATATCAATAAAATATATGGAACTTAATTATAACTGAAGCTCACAAAAGTCAGCCAGGAGATTGCAATCAGCAAGATTCACCGAGTGAACACTTTGTTCTCTGCTGTGTGGAGTACTCACAGTTCTCATCTTTCCCACCACCTGCATCCCCCTCCTGCCTTGCCTTCATAACTCCTAAGCACCACGCCAGTGCTATGAACTGATGTGCGGCAGCTCTGAGAAGAAGACAATACATTTTAATGTGCTCATTCATAGAAGCGCCCAACTGCAGATGGCCAGGTGTTCTCTCTGTAGTCTGAACTGGGAAGCCATTCTTCCATTGTCTCTTCCCAAGAAGAACACCCCTGGGGTCCTCAGTGCAGAAGCATCTTTCACAGAAATATGATTAGCTGCAAGGACCGCAGAAGGTGAGGCAAATACGGATTGGTGCTACAGTCTGATTATATTAGGTAAATGATTGTAAGAGTCATGGTTCCTGGCTGGGAAAGGACCACAAGATTATATGCCTGGAGATAGAGCTTCAGTTAACCCTGCATTGAGGAAAAGTATGAGCCATAGGAGTGTGAATGGAACCAGATGTTTGAGCTTCTGCAGCCTGCTTTTGGTTGTCTGGAGAAGCAGAGTAGTTCATACATTTATCCACTCAAAACCCCACTTCACAACATGTTTGACTCTGTGAAAGACACCATGCTCCCAATATGGAACCCAGGGAACATTAATCATTTGAGAAACTCATTGAAAAAAATCTACGTTTGCAATTCTAAGAATAGCATTTGAAATGCTTACTACAAGAGCCCACTCAGAAGGCTCACAAGGTATACAAATTCTGAGAAAAGTTCTACAGTTAAAAAAAAAAAAAAAAGGTTAATTTTGTTTAAACCAACCATGTCTCCAGCTAACAGGCTAATAACCCCTTTAGTCCTTTTCAGCCAAGCCTGATAAAAATCCATGGAGCCAGGGTTTCAAAAGCACACTGCAGTAGAGGCCATGACCCTGTAGTTTATCTTTCCTAAGACCACCTTTTAAACTATGAATTTATTTTAATTTGTAATCTGTAGTTTTCTGACAAATCCCTTTTCTAAGACATGCATCAAAATTACTATTAATTTCTTTGTGCTTCCTAAAAGGTGAAATTCTTAAGTCCCTGTAACAGACCATAGTGTAGATAGTGTAGTATTATATATATATATATATACATATATATATATATATATATGCTTAAGTCAGTCATTAATGCTAAATTGCTTTTGAGAAGCTCTATAATAATTTAGATTTTCTCTAGCATAAGATGGTATGACATTTTGTTCCTATCTCTAAAATTATTTGATATTACCATGATTTTAACATTTGCTAATTTCATGAATTATTTATTATTTAATATATGTTACTATTTATTATTTATCACCATGTTGGCTTCTCACTAGAGAATGTGGACTACCAAAATGGTTTTTTTAATTTTATTTATGGGGATGTATATGACTAATTTGTGAGGATTTCTTATATTGAGGAAACATTTGTACTCTCCCTCAGTTGGAAACTAGGTTGCAATAATCGACTGTAAGTAAGCTCTCTCCAGTTCATCAGAACCCTGTCTTCCAGGACTGCCCTCTTGCACACAAGGAATAGACAATTCTATTCCACCATCTTGTGCCTGGTACTGTTCTTACTGTCTGGCCCTTGTAAGCACTTGAGAGCTTTCAAGATAAAACCTGAAAGTGTGGTTATGCCCACATCTCAAAGTACCATACCTACTTCTGGGGCCTTACCTCCTACATTCTGACCTGCCATGCCCTCAACATTTCAGCTGTATTAACTATTTGCAGTTCTTCAAACAAGTCTTGGTTTCTACTACTAAAATAGTGTCTAAAATAGTCTTCTAATACTTTGTCCCTATATATAATTTTATGTATATAATTTTATCATGTTTTTAATACTTTACTCAACAGAGCACACCTTGTACCAGTTCCCTCTGCTGGGTGATGAGATTATTGTTGTGGCTAGTATTGGTCCCAAACTCACTAAAGAGAAAGAATGAAACAGGAACAGTAAGTAAATAGTATAACCACTCTGTGATTATTAATATTGGTATTTGCTGTGGATATCGCTCTGTATGCTGTGAATGTGTTGCTCTGATTGGTTAATAAATGAAGTGCTGATTGGCCAGTAGCTAGGCAGGAAGTATAGGCAGTATAAGCAGGGAGGAGAACTTTGGGAACAGGAAGGCTGAGTCAGGAGTTGCCAACCAGACACAGAGGAAGCAAGATATGAAGGCAGAACTGAGAAAAGGTACCAAGCCACGTGGCTAAACATAAATAAGAATTATGGGTTAATTTAAGTATAAGAGCTAGTCAATAGTTAGCCTGAGCTGGGCTGAGCAGTTTTAATTAATATAAGCCTCTGTGTGTTTACTTGGGTCCAAGTAACCACAGGGCCACGGAAGCTGGGCAGGACCAGGAAAACTTTAGCTACAGATGTTGAACTTGGCCATATCTAGAGTTACCTAAAGCATAAGTCTACTGGCATACCTGTGAGGGACTTTCTAGATTAGGTCAGCCTCAAGATACGCCCTGAGTAGGTCAGGTGAGCCTAAATGTAGGCGACAACACCATTCTTGTGGACTGGGTCTGTGGTGGTAATCTAATTGTACTGAAATGTGATTTTGATTGTATGTTAATAAATAAAGTTGTCCGGGGGTCAGAGCTATTAGAGCCATAGCAAGAATGTGGCCGTGGTGGCACACGCCTTTAATCCCATAGATCTCTGTGTGTTCAGGGATACAGCCAGCATTGGAGACATATACCTTTAAGACCTAGGGGGCTGTACATTCAGACAGTGACGAGGCAGTCACATGTTTGGGTTTACAACCAATGAGAAGGCAGGACAAAATACTATAAATAGACGAACAGACAGGAAATAGGTCTCTTTCAGGAAGCTGGGACACCGAAGGCGGAAGGGTGAGATCTTAGCTCTGAGCTCTGACCTCTCGGCTTTCTCTTTTACATTGTTTCTGTGTTTCTTATTTAATAAGACGGTTGGTTACATCAATATGGGTCCCTGGGCTGAATGAAGAGGAGAATGATCTGAATAGAAGTAGTCATCACTCTTGCTTTTCTTGACATTGAATATGGTGTGACCACTTACCTCAAGCATCCAGTGGCTGAACTACATGTTGAGCCAGAATAAGTCCTTTCTTCCTTAACTTGCCTTTGTCAGGTTATTTTATCACAGCAAGAGGCAAAGAAACAAAGATGCATCCTTTAATACAAATGTGTATCAGAAATCAACAAGGTATGAAAAGTAGCATCTTAGCTCTGAGCTCTGGCACATTCCAATAGCAACAAAATGTGGCTGAGAAAATGATGAAGACACAGAAAATAAGTCACTATTCTACACATTAACTGTACAGAATAATTTTACCAAACACAGAAGAGCAAAAAACAAGATGCATCCTTTAATACAAATGTGTATCAGAAATCAACAAGGTATGAAAATAGCATTTATTGTCCTCTTGTGATTAAACATTGACCAAAATCAGCAACTAAAATGGGCGAGAGTGGACACACACACACACACACACACACACACACACACACACACACACACATTGTATGTTATTTTGTTTGTGTTCAGACAAATAAATCTTGTCTGAAGATCAGAGGGTGGAGACAGACACGAGTTAACAATAGAAGCCAGGCAGTGGTGGCTCACACTTCTAATCTCAGCACTTGGGAAGAGGAAGCAGGAATTCAACCCTGGGCTACACAAGATTGAACCAGTCTAAAAGAGAAACAGAGCCAGGCGATGGGGTGCATGCCTTTAATCCCAGCACTAGGCAGGTAGAGACAGGATCTGGGGCCCATTTGGTCTGAGGATTCATAGAGGTAAAAACTCTCTGATGGCTGATTGCTCTGCTTCTCTTATCTTTCACAGCTTTCACCCTCAATATCTGATTCCATGTTTTTATTTGCTAAGACTAAATAGATTCACACTTCACACACACACATGCTCTCTCTCTCTAACACACACACACACACACACACACACACACACACACACACATACACACACAGAATCCATGAGAGAAACTGAATCCAGAGGACTGGTCAGAAATGTACTTAAAGCCAGTTACTGCTTTATTTCCATATGAAATTATGACAAAACCACTAGGAAAAAGTATTTGTTAGTCTAAAAATAACCCCATGTATTTGTGAGCAGCAGTTTGTATTCTTACATAAATTAATCAAACATTTTTAATGTTTAAACTTAAACTATGCCTGGCATTGTATTGAATTCTAAAGACACAAAAAGTCAGGTTGCTCCCTATCCTAGGGCCCCACAGCCTTCATGGGAAATGTGATAATCTAAATCAAAGGTCTGAAAATATTATCTTAAAGAGCGACTAAATGCTTTTAGTTTTAAAGCAAAACCAGATCTTACAGGCAAGCACATATATGGCCGTTTCAGACTTAGCCATGTTAAAAATGCAAAATAATGTAGTCTATTACAGTGGTTCTCAACCTTCCTAATGCTGTGACCCTTTAGTGGTCATGGTGACCTCCAACCATAAAACCGTTTTCATTGCTATTTCATAACTATAATTTTGCTACCATTATGAATTATAATGTAAATATCTGCTATGCTACCCCTGTGAAAGAGTCATCACACACACACACACACACACACACACACACACACACACACACACACACCCCGCAAAGGGTTCATGACCCATAGGTTGAGAACCACTGCTCTAAAGTGAAGGCTAAGTGGTTGAGAGCAGATACTGCTTTTCCAGAGGACCTGAGTTTGGTTCCCAACATCCACATGGGGCAGCTCACAACCACCTACAATTACTGCTCCAGGGAAATTTGACACCTCTGGCTTCAGCTGATACCCACACTCAAATACCCATACTTGCGTAAAGGCACACACATAATTAAAAATAATAAAAAAAAATGTTTATGCAAAAAGTGTGCTCATCTGAGAGGCCATAAAATATTTTATGGGCCAACTGTTACATATAGTAACACACTGAAACATTTTTGGTGTACTGTGTTGAATATGGTAGTAAAAATAATGCTATTTATTTCTTCCTGTTGTGGTATTGGTATCTATACACAATACACAATATTGGTATCTAGAAAACCATCTTAAAATCCTATAAACTGTTTCTCCCATGATTCTTTCGAGAAACATTGGTCTAGACAACTTGTTGGAAAGGAAACCATGATCCACAATGAGTCTATTACACTAAATAAAACTTAAAAGCATGCCTCTTCTTCATCCTCCCCTCCAACTCAAGATCTGTTCAGCAAGGTCTCAGCAGCCAATCAGATTTTCCCTTCTCTCCTCCACTGAGTCACTCTCCTATCATATTGCACTATTTCCTTTCCAAGTATTTCTGATATCAGTGTACATATACCCTCACTTCCTTTCTGACCACTGATCCAATGTCAGTTCTGCAGAAGCAAGACCTATCCACTATCTTCATGGTGGTTCTACATCTGTCTGGCCATTTATTATTGGCCTAAAACTGTGACATCTGTAAAGGAAGAGTTCTGATCATCTAAAGAAATATAAAGAAATGAAATTTCTGAGAAGACAAAGAAAAGTCAATTTGAACACTGTGGAAATAGTATTCTGCTATTATTTAGCAACTTTTATGGTGAACAAAGAGCTTGAAAGCAGCTTGATATTAAAACCATATAAAACAACTCCAGCCACTGCCCTCAGTTACTCTAATATTTAATAAGAGTATCACCAAGAGTCCAAACTGTAACTACTCTCCTGGATTTGTGTATACCACAGTTCTGAGTAATGTATATGTATTCTCTAATTTAATCCCCCAAATAATCCATTAGGAAAAATATGATTATTTCCTTCCTTTTAAAAATTAAATGAGCCAGGCAGTGGTGGCACATGCCTTTAATCCCAGCACTCGGTGAGGCAGAGCCAGGAGGATCTCAGTGAGTTTGAGGCCAGCCTGGTCTATGGAGCGAGATACAGGACAGGCACCAAAACTACACAGAGAAACCCTGTTTCGAAAAACCATAAATAAATAAATAAATAAATAAATAAATAAATAAATAAATAAATAAGTAATTTTTAAAAAAATTAAATGACTGAGGCACAGAAGGTGAAGTGACTTACTCAAGGTCACCCAGCTTTTAAGTAGATTAGAGGCAACATCTAAACTTGCTTATCCATTGTACTACATATGATAGCTCAGTGTTTGCACTGGTGTCAATGAGAATGACCTTCACAGGCTCATGTATTTGAATACTTGGTCACCAGTTGACAGAACAGTTTGGGAAGGAATAAAAGGTGTGACCTTGTCTGAGGAGGTGTTTCACTCAGAGTGGGCTCTGAGGTTTCAGAAGACTTCCACCATTCCAAATTTCTCTCTCTCTCTCTCTCTCTCTCTCTCTCTCTCTCTCTCTCTCTCTCTCTCTCTCTCTCTCTCTCTCCCCTTTCTCTCCCCTCTCTCACTCACTCACTCCCTCCCTCTCTCCCTCTTGCCAATCAAGACGCAAGCTCTTAACTGTGCTTTTGCTCTGCCATCATGGATTCCAACCCTCTGAAACTTAATTAAAGGCTTTATTTTATAAGTTGCCTTGGTCATGCTGTTTTATCGCAGCCATAGAAACCCTAACTACTACAATGACCTTCCCTGATTTTATTAACTTTATCCTACTGAGAGCATGCTGAAAGACTATTACATAACACAGATCAGAGACATCGATCTTTAAAAATCTGTTTTAAAAGTAGATGGAAGTCTTATTGCAACAATGAGCCACAAGGCTGAAGAATAAATGGAGAGAGAGAGGGATAGCTGACTTTCAATCTGTCTTAAACACCCACTCTCACAACAGGGAGGAAATGAGGCAAATATTTTTCTGCTCAATGCTAAGCATATTTGTACATTTTAATCTTGTATGTATATATACCCTTGTAAATTCATCATAACAATCGTTCATTGCCTTTAAAGTCGCTACATCAGTGTTTGTAAAATCCACACTTGCTCCAGCCATTCTCAACTAAAATGATGACAATCTCTGTGTTCGGTGACAAGCAGGCACCCCAAAGTGAACACTAAAGTACTAGCTGCTGGGCAGCACCGCCGCAGAGGAAGGAGGACACTTGAGAGGTTGATTTATCTGTAGGCACTTCAGTCTGGAGTTAATAGCTCCTTACTCACTGCCCTCTTTATCCCCATCTAAGTTGACATAATCTACTTGCCTCCTGTAAAGAGGCTGGATCCCACAGCCCACTATCATTTTCTATCCTCACCAGAAAAAAAAAAATGAATGAAACCACCTCCCTCAAAAGCCCCTTGATTAAAAGGCACCTTCCACTAGCCATTGGTGCTCCCTTCACTCAGTGAGGATTTATTTCTGTGGTTTTGTTTGTTTGCTTGCTTTCCTGATAATGGGAGTTGAACCTAGGGCCCTGCACACACCAGGCAAAACACTCCACCGCTGAGCCATGCCCCTGGCCCAGATTCTTGGTTCCTTCATCTTGGCCTGCACAGAGAGTTTAGGGTAGAGTTTCTGGGATCATCTTACTAAAGTTACTTCACCTCTCCTTTGTGTCAGAACTGATCTGTTGACCAAGTGCTGCTGCCTGTTGTCTTCAACAAATGGTGCTGGCATAATGGGATGTCAACATGTAGAAGACTGCAAATAGAGGTACATCTGTCGCCATGCACAAAACTTAAGTCCAAGTGGATCGAAGACCTCAACATAAATCCGGTTACCCTGAACCTGATAGAAGAGAAAGTAGGAAGTGTCTTAAATGCATTGGCACCGGGGATAACTTCCTAAACATAACACCAGTAGCACAGACACTGAGAGCAACAATTAATAAATGGGATCTCTTGAAGCCTATTGTCTTAAATATTCAACAAATGACCCTTTGTCCATTTTGTATCTCACCGTTGTGGCAAAATGCCTAACAAGAGCAGCTCATGAGTGAAAGAGTTGGTTCTGGCTCATGGTTTAAGGTGTAGGTCAGCATGT
This sequence comes from Peromyscus leucopus, assembly GCF_004664715.2. Taxonomy (NCBI): domain Eukaryota; kingdom Metazoa; phylum Chordata; class Mammalia; order Rodentia; family Cricetidae; genus Peromyscus; species Peromyscus leucopus. The sequence continues at coordinate 58,588,268 of NC_051080.1, read as the reverse complement.
GATAAGAGGCTCTAGCGGAGGGAGCAAGAGGATGAGATGGCTGATCACATTGCACTCACAACCAAGAAGCAGAGAGAGATGGATGGTGGCGCTCCTCTTACTCCATCCTTCTTTAATTCAATATGGGGCTCGCACCTATGGGAAGCCCCATGTTCAGGGTGCAACTCTTTTCCTTAGTAAAACATCACTAGGAACTCCCTCACAGACAGATGCTGTGGAATATTTCTTTACATTGTTTGAATATATATCACTGTGGTTGGTTTAATAAAAAAGCTGACTGGCCAATAGCTGAAGAGAATAAGGTTAGGCAGGAAGTATAGACAGGGCAACCAAACTGAGGATTCTGGGAGGGATAAGGGCAGAGTCGGGAGTTGCCAGCCAGATGCAGAGGGAGCAGGAGATGAACATGCCATGTTAACAAAAGTACTGCCACATGGCAGAGTGTAAATAAGGAATATGGGTTAACTTAAAATGAAAGAGCTAGTTAGTAATAAGCCTGAGCCATTGACTGAGCATTTATAATTAACATTAAGTCTCTTTGTTGGTTATTTGGGAACTGGCAGACAGTATAGAAACTTCCACCCAGAGGTATGTCTCCTAGGTGATTCTAAACTGGGTCAAGTTGACAGTGCAGTGAAGACAAGCCATCACAGACATCATTATGCTAAATACACAACATTCTAAAGCACCCATGAAATAATACATAATTCCTGTGATTTAAAAATTCGATACATTTACCAAAAAAAAAAAGGTGGACATAAAGTATGCTGGATAAGAAAGAGAATAGATCTAAGAAAGTGAAAGAATAAGATTGAATAGGATTAAATACATTGTAAAAAAAAATCTCAACAAATTTAAAAAAAAGAAAAAGGATGAATGGCTGTCTTGCTTTTAATATTTCCATTTGAGGCATTTTAGGTCCTAAGAAACACTAATCCTAAAGGAGTTACCAAGTGAAAACAGATGTTCTGTGTAAGAAACACTGAACTCTACATTCTCTTCTTGTTTCACACGTGTGTTTAACTTTGTGTCTATCTAGCTCTCATTTGTTATAACATCACTAACATTCCCACTGATCTCAGCTTAGGAAATTGAGTTTTAAGAATACAACCAGCTGCATTTATCACCTTCCCAGATTTATATTAGAGAAGAACATAGAGAAAAATGCATAAATTTTTTTTAAAAAAGCAAGTGTGTGTGTGTGTGTTAAAAATTAAGAATAGACTAATTGTCACTTTTAGCAAATGACCACTCATGGTTTCACTGGAGTGACAATACAAAGGCCTGTAGACTCTAGAAAATGCAAAAGCACTTTCAAGAATTTTAAGAGATGTGTAGGCAGGAAGATCCTTATGCCTCTTTGCTATACTATTCACAACTTCCTACAAGCTCACCTAACACTCAATCAGCCCTATGACAGTTCAGTTTTATCCTCAAATCTGAATCTAACACTCATTGTTTATATGGTTACAGTGCTACTTATTTTGAAATCCATATTCTCATAGACAATGGTTTACTTTACATTTCCAAAAGACCAAAGGGACCATACTCTATTCTTTCCTTATAGAATCAACATATTTATATGATTAGGATGTGTTTAGACAGTTGAATTATGACACAGCAAGGAGAAGAATCAAGGTATAGAGTCTCCCAGGTGTAGAGTTCATCACTCTTATCCTTTGGCCAAACCGATGATGATTTCCTCAAGGCTTTAGGTTAATTCTACTAAAAGGCACCAATTGTCCCATTGCCATTCCTCTCCACCATACATTTAAAGCTAAGAAGGAAGTTAGGGGGAAAAAAATCTAACATGTTAACAAAGCTGCTTTTTAAAAGCTATCAGTGTGTGAATTATTTGTTATCAGGATCCAACCATCTTTACAGAATTATTATTATTCCCTTCATGGTCAGCTTCCCTAGGCACATGTAAAACAGTCATTCACCAGAGTTCACAAAGAGGTAAATGAAAACATACTGATAGTCCATATTATCTTTTATTCTAAGACCATTCTTAGGTCCAAGATTCTGTAGTTCTCAAGGCTCAAGGGGTTCATTAATTTAAGTGCTAACAATTTATGCTTCCATCTGTTACCGTTGAAAAATGACTAGTAATGATTAGTTAATTCTCATAGACCTACAGGGAAAATTTGTTCTTTTAATGTGTTTAGAGAAAACTGAAATCATTAGCTTTAAAAAGGGAGATAAAAATAGGAAATAAAAGTTAAAAAAAAAAAAGAAAGAAAAGAGTTGAAGCCTACTTGTTCAAAAAGGGTCATGTCCCCAAACTTTTTGTCTTTTGAACAGTTCTCAGGCCCCTTTATTATCCTTGACAAGATTTTTCTGGTGTCTTTCTAAAGTCTACCTCAAATTCTGAATATATCCATGGCTTTAATTTTCAAGCTGTAAAATGCTGCATTATATCTCAAGTATTTGGGGGATAACAGATATTTACTGAATGAGAAAAATGGACATTATTATCTTATTATTTCCTTTTTTACATGTGGATTTTCTTTTGAATTAACTTTACAGCAAGACCAAGTTCCAGTCTAAAAGGGCACAAGATTACTTGAGAATATTTGTTACTCACATCCTTCATCAGTCCTTGATTCCCAATGCTACTGGATAACTTTTTTGTCCTTTTCAAGCATTTCAGGTGTGAGAATGCAAAGGAATTGTGCAAGAGACACAGAGATGAGGTAGAGAAAGTGGATTCTATTTGGTGATGAGAAATCGACAAATACTGACAACCTTCCCATCACCAAGATACCTGAGAGAACAGTGTGAAAACAGGAAAGATGTAGTTGGGCTCAGGATTTCAGAGGTTTCCAACTGAAGGTGGCTTCTTATATTGCTATGCCCTGCTAGTGAGACAGGGTATCATGGATGCAGGAGTGCGGTGGAAGGATGTATGCTTAGCACATGATGGAAAGGAATCAGGAGTGATGATGGGACAAGACACCAGGTATACCCTTCAAAATCATATTCCCAGTTGTTGTAAAATATTATGTGTTACACTTGCTTATGCTGTGGAACATTTGTTTAATGATGCAAAGATGTGTTGCATTCTTTTATGTTGCATTTGGTTAGCTCTGTGAAGCTGTGTTACTGTGCCTGTCTGAAATACCTGATTGGTCAAATAAAGAGCTGAATGGCCAGTAGTGAGGCAGGAGAAAGGATAGGCAGGGCTGGCAGGGAGAAAGAATAAATAGGAGAAATCTGAGAGAAAAGAGGAAGGAGCAAGAAGAGAACAAGGAGAGGAGGACACTAGGGGCCAGCCACACAGCCACCCAGCTGCACAGCCAGCCATGGAGTAAGAAGTAAAGAAAAGTATATAGAAATAGAGAAAGGTGAACGCCCAGAGGCAAAAGGTAGATGGGATAATTTAAGTTAAGAAAAGCTGACAAGAAACAAGCCAAGCTGAGGCCAGGAATTTATGAGTAAGAGTTAAGTCTCTTGTGTGATTATTTGGGAGCTGGGTGGTGGGTCCCCAAAAGAGCAAGGAACAAAGACCAAAAGAGTGAAAAATAAAAGCAACCAACAACATCAGTGATCTATTTCTCCCAACAGGGCCTTACCTTTCAAAACCCTAAGATAGCATCCCCACCTGGGGATGAAGCATTCAACCCGTCAGTCTATGAGAGTCATTTCCTATACAAACCAAACCAAAATCAGATTGGGAAGAGTAATTTGTAGAGCATTGCAATTAGCTAACATTAAAATATCATCACCCAGAGGAGGAGTGATGGCTCAGTGGGTAGTGTCTGCTTTACATCTAGGAAGGGCTGAGTTGAAATGCCTGTTCCCCACTTCAGAAATGCAGTACACTGCAAGTCACACACATATACACACACACACACACACACACACACACACACACACACACAAAACCAAACAAATATCAGCAAAAAAAGAAATACAGAAAATATACACAAATGAAAAATGAGAGGTGAAAACTTTGTAGAAAGGACTCCTTTTAAACTTTACATCTATTTTTCATTTCCTCATCTCTACCATTCAAATAAAAAACAAAATTAAAATACAAGAAAACATATGTTAAATACAGCACAAGCAGTCTGTATACGAACTCAGAGGAGAAGGGAGTTTGTTGATTCTTGTGATTCTCTGAGTAAGCTAAGTACATATTATTTCTGTCCCTAGGAAACCAAAATCAAGGGTTTATTATGTTGTGAGGAGTAAAACTTAGCCTTATGGAACAAGCTGGAACAAAGAAACTTCCTGCCTTAACTAATTAATTTCTAAATACATTACACACAGGCTTCTGAAACAACTTTGTCTTAACACTTTCATAAATATGTATAAACTAGCAGCTTCCAAGATATTTGTCAAGAAGTAGTCTCACTTATGTTTTATTTGAGTAATTAAAATGCATTCATCATTAGATGATTATTAACATGCAAAAACGTTCCAAAAGACTTCTTTAAGCTTTGGAGGATATTGAATATTTTGTTTTCCCAAAGCAGTACATCATCATCCCTGGCTTCATTTTTTCCAAAAAAAAAAAATTTGCATAGTCAGTTCTTAGCAGGGTCCAAAGTCATGTATGGTCCACCTTAGACTCTTAGCCCATGTGCCTAAAGCCTTGAGAGGGACAAGAAATGACTCTAGGTGTCAGCTCCCAGGCTTCTCGCTGTCTCAAGCTTACAGTGTCAGGCAACGTGAACACGCCGAATCTGGCAACTCTACTGCTTCCCTGGTTTACTTTATGGGGTGTCACACTGAACAGAGTGTTGCAAAGAACTTCTCAACAATTAGGCAAGCCAAAAGAGATCCTTTTCATTTAGGGAAGAAGACAAACTTAAAAATAAATAAACAAACAAAACGCTGTCACAGAAATCCAATTAAAACTTGCCTAAGGATTGGCAAGATGGCTCAGTGGGTAAGGGCATTTGCCACCAAGCTTGTCACCTTAGTTTAATTTTCCAGAATTCACAGGGTAGAAGTATAAAGCTGAATTCTCCCAAGTTATTCTCTGACCATCACATGCAGGGCAGTATGCATGCAAACACACATACACACACACACACACACACACACACACACACACACACACACACACACACACAAATAAATAAATGTAAAAAAATTTAAATTAAAAAAACCTGTTTAATCAAAAAAAGAATTGATTCCTTTCACTTTACTGCCAAGTCCAGGTAGAAAGCTCACTTCAAGGTCTCCTCATATAAAGTATTTATTCTCTTCTCTTCCTGCTCCTGTGGTGATTTCTCCACAGGAATCAGCTTCACACTCCCCGCAGGCTGAGGTTGGTATAGATCAGAGTCAAGTACAGAAGAGTGGAATTGGAAGAAACTGTACCACTTCCAGGTATTAGAAGTCAGACAGACACTTAGAAATATCATATACACTCAGAAGAAAGTTCTTAAGTAATAATTTTCATGAACCATCATATGATATTTATTGAGCTTCACCTACAGGCTAGTGAAGTAGTTAAATTCACAGAAGCATCAAAATCCAGGAAACAATCTCAGATTTAAATACTAGACAGATTTTGACATCTACTAAACCACGGGCCCACCAGATTCCCACCCTAATCAGCATGGTTCCCAAGCCGTACATTGGAGAAGACTGCCAAAGTATTAGCTACTGTGAACTCACAACTATCCTCTCCCATTATTTTCCTTTGCTCCAAGTTATGTCCCATGTAGAAAGCTTGTGGATCCCAATTCTCTGCCTCAATTTGGAAGACTACAAGGAACTTATTGTGAGGACTACTTCATTCTCTGTTCAGTTACATTCAGTTTCAACTTCTCGCCATGCCACTTCCTTACATGCATCACAGTCACATGGACTGCCTGACAGAACTCATGTTTCCAGGGACTCAACTGTGAAAAAGCCCAAAGATCATGCCCTTGACCTTTTTCGCTAACTATCCAATCACATCAAGTCCATGGACTCTACCTACTTCACTTCATAAAGATACTGAGAAATGAATCATGAAGTTTATAAAATGAGTGATTTCCAAATGGGGGACCAAATTAAGTGCTCGCATGGCATCTCCAGAAAGGTAACATAATTTTACGTGAATTGTGGACCCAGTCAACAATTTTTCAAGGTAAATATTTTATGTTATCTGTTACAAAGCTGAACAGAAGAACTTTATCATATTGGTTTGCTCTCTTCTGTCTCCCTGGTAAATTAAACTGTTTGATAAACAGCTTACATTTAACAGTTTCTCATCTATGAAATTTTTCCCCACCCAGGTCCCCAGAACACCAGAATCTTTTTAGATACAAATTGTTTTCGTAAGTAGCAAATCTGGAATTCTCAACTCTAAGGAAGCAAGAATTTGTTGCTATTTACTCAGCTCCCATGGCATGCACACCTCCCTAGTCACAATTATCAGTCCCTAATAACATCTGAGCTGCAGCAGAAATCACACAAGAAACAAAAGGCATTCTGTGCAGCTAATGTTTGAAGGACACTTCAAATTCACCTCGTTCTTTCAGAGTTTTCAAATAATGTACTTTTTTTCTTCATCTTTCTTAATATTCTTCAGTGGCAAATGCTGGTCTCTCTGTTATGTAAGGAGTCCCCATTGTTCTTCTAACTTTCATTGGCTTCAGGATTTTCACAATCCCACTGTTAGAGACACTAAGTCAGGGAGAGGAATCTGAGGGACTAGAAACCTTCAAGCCTTCTTAGTTCTTCAGAGTTTGGCATGGTTGGTTACGACTGGGTTTGCCAGCAATTTTATAAAGAAATGGTTTTAATTACGGAGCTCTTGGAAAGTAGGATGAGGTGAGGAAGCAATACAGTAGAACTGTTCCAACTTGAATATACTATCTCACATTAACACCTTTATTGGAAGGAAACTGAGTTTTAGAAAAGAAGGTAAATTAATTAATATATTATAATTTAAACACAGTACACAGAGCCTCCAGATGTGGGCCTACCTGACTTCAAAGCCCCATACCCTGGCAACACAAGGGATCCAGATGTGAGCCAAGCTCACTTAAAAGCCCTATATTCCAACAGCACAGGATTCTCAAGGGAAGAAGATCATGTTGTCAAAAATAACAACAAAACCACAAAACAAATATTTAACTTTAGGTGTCCTTAGAGCAGGATCTGGGGCTAAAGATCACATGAAGCAAGGCACAAAACCGAGAAAGTCTTAAGGTAAATGGCTTCTTCTGAAAAAACATACAGTTCTCGTGAACCAGAGATCAGAAAGGCCACCTCCTTTGTAAACGGTGCCAGGAAGCTCTGTAAATGCCTCTGGCCCTCAGATGCCACTCTGCCCTGAACTGTAGGCTCTTGACCACTTATCACATGTCCGACTCACATCTTCACATAGCAGCCCCACTTCTGCAGGCACAATTAGGGCGCTCTAGACTGTGGAAGCAGGCACAGAGGAGTGATCTGAAGGTAGCTCACATATGTGTTTCTGTAAGAAGAGCTCCCCATAAGGCTACAGTCATTTCCAAACAAAATAGCATTTTTTCTTGGGATTCCTACTGCTCTGGTTACACACAGTACCCCTCCCTATAACAGCCAGTAGCACCTACATGTTTTCAGTTGGAAATGTTCCCCTAGAACACACAAAGATATTTCTGGAGTCAACTTTACTCCTAGCAATAATAAGCCCCCTTTAATAGGATCAGAAGCAAAGTTCATCCATGATCAAAATATTTACATTAAGATTTTCCTCTCCAACCAGAGATCTAGTCCTGGCCACCTCTGTTCATCTTGGAATGTCAGACATAAGGCTTGAACAGAATTGTGATGCAGTGGGGATGCAACATGAATAAGAATGGAGGTTTGAAGTCAAGGAAGAACCAGTTTACTCTAGGAACAAACTCCCTGGTAGGTTATTCAGTCCCAAGTAATCAGCCCTAAGCATATGTGCATATGAGCAACACTGACTGGATTCTCAGATACTCCTTTTTATTGAGTGTGTATGTGTGTCAAAATAAGCATCCCAATGCCTCCACAACCTATTTCCTGGCAAATAAATAACCTTACTAGAAAACAAATTTTAGCCATGAACTTCTCTTTTACTTGTAGCAGTGTGAGATAATTCTTCACCTGTGGGAAGGAGTATGTTTCTCAGAACAGCACATTACCTCTGAGACTGTGTGGGAACATGGACTTCAGAATTCTGACTTCCACACATCCATCCCCTACAGTTAGCTGTGTGGTGTTATGGATCGTCTTTGAGCTTTACAATTCCCCTGTCTAAACCAGAAGTCTCCATTGCTAACTACAGCAGACAGGGTAGAGTGGTGACTTAGCATTCTTCATTCATACTGCTTTTGAGCCATCTGTGTGCTCCACACAGTAGAGAGCCAGAACATGCCAGACACTGGTCTTCCCAACTTCTCTCATCGTTAAGAAGAGGAATACAACTCTTCTGTGTGCACCATAGCCTAAGAGGAAGTCAATAAGGAAGATTATGGGGAAATTTTTCTTCTCTATAAGAAAAGAAAAACATAGCCATGAAGTGTCCTTTTTTCATCTTTCTGCTTTGAGAGAACCAAGTGAGAGCCTTGAAGTACAGTCGCTGCAGCCATCTTATAGCCATGAGGGAAAAGCCACAGGAGTCTAGTAAAATAGACCCAGAAGCCTGGACCATATGGAGCTTCTGCGTAACCACCTTCCCAGGGCTCCTATCCTGTAGGAAATCCAACTACTATGGTTTACTACATTTGCCATGTTTTCTGTCTTGTGTTTATAGTACAAGCATCTTAGCTTGTGTGTTATCCCTTTAGAATTCCTGGGAAGAATCAATGAGTGAGTCACTGAAATGAAGGCTCAGAAACTAACAATGCTATGTATAGTGATGGCCTTAACCCTATTACTCTTTCTGTAAAAGTGATCCCATTCTTCACAATAATTAACTAATTATTTAATTTGCCATAGTCTGTTTACTCACCTTCAAATATCAGCTAATACTTAATGGTATTATTTCGGGAAATTTGCAAAGCAAATGCAGCATCTATCACTGGAGAGTAAGCCAGTTTGGACAAAAAAAATGATGAATCCTGATAAAGTTCCAGACTTTCACAAAGTTGATGAAATTAGTTTAGTTTGGAAAACTATTTGGGTTCTCTGCAAGATAATCTACAAATGAAGATCTGACAGAGTTAGATGAGAGAGCAGGTGAAGAGGAAATAAAAATGATGCTCATAAATGGCTCTTCCAAGGTAGGAGGAGGGACTCTGTGTAGGAATGCAAAATGACACAGTTGCTTTGGAAAACATCCTGACAACCACTTGAAGAATAAACAGTACAATCTAACAAATCTACTCAGGTACATACCTAACAGAATTGGAACAGGCATTGAAATAAATGTTCATACTTGCATATATAGATCACAGCATTATTCATAACCTAGAATCCCAGCAATTGATGAGTTCATAACTGGCATGCTGTATGTTCATACAATGGAATATCTCTAAGCAATAAAAATGAAGTCCGAATACATCTCCAGCATGGTTGTCTTATGTGGTGGTTTCTATCATTGTGATAAAGCACCATGACCTTGGGGAAGAAAGGGTTTATTTCATCTTACAGCTTTCAAGTCACACTGCTTTTCTGAGAAAGGCAGGCCAGGAACTCAAGGCAGGACATGGAGACAAGAGCTGATGCAAAGGCCACGGAAGAATGCTGCTTACTGGTTTGTACCCCATGCCTTGCTCAGCCTGCTTTCTTATACTATCTAGGACCACCACACCACACACAGTGGGCTAGGCCCTTCAAATCAATCATTAATCAAGAAAATGCCCTACAGACTTCCCTACACGCCAATCTGGCGAAGGTACTTTCTCAGCCGAGGGTCCTCTTCCCAGATAACTGTAGTTTGTGTCAAACTGACAAAAACAAACAAAAAACAAACAAACAAAAAGCCTTCCAAGACAATGGTTGAATTCTCAAGATATGACCCTAAGTGAAGAAAGGCAGTCAGAAAATTCTAAATACACAGTATGTCCTGAACAAAGACATATCTCAAGAGACAGAAGACAGATTAGTCATGCCTAAGTTTGGGGTGGAAGTGAGAAAAAGAATTTCGAAGTAACATCTAATGGAAAAGACTGATACTGGGGATGAAAAATATTCTAGAATTCACTTTGGAAATAATTACAAAAGTCTGAATGTAGTAAAAAGCCACTGAATTTTTGGTGAATCGACTATGTGATATAAAAGTTATATCTCAATCAAGTTGTTTTTTAAGGTAGCTGTAGAAAAAGAAAATGATTATCAGTGTTAGGGGATTGAGAGATGATATTGGAGAAATGATCAGACTTTGAATATTTCTATAAAAATACCCTTTTTGGAGCCAAACCATTAAAATCAAATGTGCAATAGAGAATGTCACACTATTTACTCAGAAAGGAAAAAAAAGTATGGCAGAAAAAAGAAAACAACCAAGACTTTGGCACACTTTTTGTTTTAATTAGTGACGTGATTCATAAAACAACAGTGTAGTAAGTTCAAGAGAAAGCGTCCTCATTTGCATATTATTTGGCTTCTCTTTAAAGATAACATCCCAGTTCAACCTTTTGAAGGTTGAGTGATTAACTATTCACCAGGAAATGTCAGCACCTTTTGAAACCCACTTGATTTCAGAGCCTCTTTCCTGGTACCAGCTCCCTTAGGTAAGAAGTGAGATTCAGTTCCCATCGATGGGGGCATGTTCATGGATGATGTCAAAAGCTCTTTTCATTTGAAGATTCACATCAAAGAACTCAAGGATTCCCAAGAGCAATCACTTCCTGGTATACGTGCTCAGCTTTGCCATTTCCCAGGACTTTCTTCAAAGACCCGACGTTATGACAGAACTATTTTTGCAGGCCTGAAAAAAAAGGTCCAGTCAAATGTGTCTTAAGTCCTTCATCTGCCTAGGTTGATTCTGTAATACCTTCGTGACATTTTGGCTAGCATGTCCTTTGCCTCGGATAGGCTTTTCCAGATGAAATCTCTTGGAAAAGCAGAATTAGAATGCACACAGATTGAAGAGGCAGTTGAAAGGGCTCTTGAGGCTCTTGTTATCCCCTTGAACTTTAAACAGCTGTACACAGGAGCACATACACGGGGATTTACAATGGGATTCTGCTGAGTTTTTCTGGAGCTCATTTCTTGATTTTCAGTATTGCTCACCATGTCACTGTCTGGAAGAGGGAAAACTGTCACCTCTTAACCCAAGCCTAGGTAAAGCCATGTTGTGGGGATCCAGTCAGTGGGCCTTGCTTCTTACAACACAACATTCTAGAAGCATTATTCTAAGGACCCAGAATTTAAAAGAAAAAAGAGTTGTAAGGCTGGTAAGCAAAGGCAAAGACATACAAATCATATGTCATGTCCACATGACAGAATCACTAATTGATTGTTTCACTCTGCTGAGGAGTCAGTGGAAATAAGTGAGTAGGGTAATCTATTTGTCATGACTTACTTGTACTATTAAGGTTATAAATAAGCTGTAGAAATGTGAAGTTCTGGTGTTTTTGCTTATTAAAATCATACTCATCATGTAAGGTGTGGATTAAATGTCATCCTTTCCATGACACCCTGTCTGTCTATGCCAAAGTTGCATATCCCTGCAGGAAACCAAAATGCAGGTTGGTAGACTTTATGTCCGAGTGTGATACTGCCTCTCCAAAATGATTTTGTCAAGTAATTTTGCCTTTATTTTTTAATAATAGAAATTACATATAACTAGTACCTTTCCTTGTGCAAAGTTTTAATAGATTACAATATTTCTGGTCCTCTAAGTTAGCCATTATTATTGTGAACTGCAATGCTGGAGAAAGACTACTTCATAGTTTGTATAGAGTAACATCAGTGAGGTAGCTGATCGCCACATTTCAACGAGTATGTATAAGTATTCCACTTTATTATTTTACCATTCTCACCCCAGTAGGCACTCCATAAAATACTGGTTCTTATTATAAATGCATTAGCAATACCAGTTGTTCACTGAGTAAACCGCACAGGCTTGAACGAGAGACTTCAAAGACCATATTAAACACTGTGTGCTATAACAGTCTGGACTTTGTTTCACAACAGGCATTCTGGACCTTGAGTGTCACACTCTGCAAAAAAAAAAAAAAAAAAAAGCTGTAAGAGAAAGTACCAGCAAGTATACTATCCAACAAGATTAGATACCATTGCCTTTTTTTCCAAAAGAGAATAGAGTCATTCAATAGTAGATATAGAAATTGTTCGGCTATCATTTATTATATTATATCCAAGTTAGTTAATATGGCCATGTGTGGAGGCCCACAAAGGTTTCCTAGTGAGATCTGAGCTTGGTTTACCCAAAGAGCTGCAGTAGAGGATTGCTTGGCCACGGGCATGGTTACTAGGTGATTGGAGAGGGTCGGCACTTGGCTGTGCTGGGGGGAAGGTCTTTTGTTCCACTCCTTGGCATACCTATAAATAGCCCTTTAGAAGAGACAGGAGGGGCCAGAAGATAAGGATCCAGGCCCTCCTGAGGCTATCCTGTGCTTCTATCTGTTTCTCTCCCCTCCATCCTTCTATCTAAATCTCTTATACCTCATCCTCAAGAGTACCCTGGGGTAAAATGTGGGATCTGGTCTCCCAGCTGGCCTCCCACAGCCATGATAATATATTTCCAAATATTATAATTCATAATTAATGGCTGTTGAAAAATAATCATCTTTAATAACAACACATAGAAACATTATGGTAAATCACACATTGATTTTCTTGATAATTTCTTAAGTTTTAAGTTAAGTTGAAAGAATAATATTTTTAGAATTATTTGGAGTTATGTAAGAATTCCAGCTTTATGGACTATTTCAACTCTTTTTAAAGTCCTCAGGGCAAGATTAAAATGACAACTTGGAGTGTGCAATTTATAACAGAGAAAGTCCACCTACAGTAAGAAACAACCTGACTTCGCAAAATGGAGTATATCTCCTCTCTCTCTTGCCCTTGGCAATAGCCTAAGAAGTCTAGTTTCTGAAAAAGCAGCAAATGTAATCAAATTAAAAGCTAACTCTGGTGAAGCTAAATTTTCTCAGATGACAGCTGTTTGCCTTGGATAACAATCCAAAATACTAGATCAATGAACAAAAGTTTGATAGCAATGGAGTAGGGCTTTGGTTACATGGAAGAAGTATGGTATATTGACAAGAGCTAAGACTTTGGGGGAAAATCAGGCAGGGGTCTGAACTCCATTTTTTAATGTGCACAAACAGTTGTTTAACATGCAGCAAGTATTTATTAAAAGCTCAGCTTATACTAGGTACTGTTTTAGGCATGAGATTCTAACACCATTTCTATATTCTGCAAAAGAACGACAGGAAATGCTATAAAAGCACCTATCAGAGCCCCTGTGACACAGTAGATGGGTCGTAATATTATTTGATGTTACATCATCATTTCTATGGCAGGAGTCTGATAGTTTGAGTTATTCTTTCCCCATCACCAAAGCAATATCACTAACGACCAATTTGCTATTGTATAAATATGGTTTTAGCCCTATTTTGAAATTAAAAAAAAAATCCAGGATCACTAAAACAATCCTAAACAATAAAAGAACTGCTAGATGTCCCACCATTCCTGATTTCAAGTTGTACTACATAGCCACAGTAATAAAAACCACATTTTATTGTCATAGAAACAGACATGTTGATCAGTTGAATTGAACTGAAGACCCAGACATAAAGCACACATGTATGAACACATAATTTTTTTGATGAAGAAGCCAGAAATATACACTGGAAGTAAAGAAAGCATCTTTAACAAATAGTGCTGCTCAAACTGGATGTCTGCATGTAGAAGAATGCAAATAGATCCATATTTATGATCCTACACAAAACTCCAGTCCAAGTGGATCAATGACCTCAACATAAAACCAGACATGCTAAACCTGATAGAAGAGAAAGTAGGGAATAAATAACCTTGGATACTTGGGCACAAGAGACAACTTTCTGAACAGAACACCAATAGCATAGACACTGAGATGAACAATTAATAAATGGGACCCCATGAAACTGAAAAGCCTCTGTACAGCAAGGGACACCATCAATAGGACAAAACAACAGCCTACAGAATGGGGAAAGGTTTTTATAAACTCCACTTCTGATAGAGGACTAAAATATGTAAAGAACTCAAGAAATTAGATATCAAAAAAATCCAATTTTAAAAGTGAGGTACAGATCTAAACAGAATTCTCAATAGAGGAATCGCAAATGGCTCATTCTTAGCCATCAGGGAAAATGCAAATAAAAACTAATTTGAGATTCCATCTTATATATTTTAGAATTGCTAAAATCAATTAAACAAGTGACAGTTCATGCTAGTAAGGATGTAGAATAAGGGGAACACTCTTCCATTGTTGGTGGAAATGCAAAATTGTACAGCCACTATGGAAATCAATATGGTGGTTCCTCAGAAAGTTGGGAATTGATCTACCTAAAGACCTAGCTATACTACTCTTGGGCACAGACTCTGTGAACCCTCCATCATACTATAAGGACACTAGCTCAGTCACGTTCATCGTGATTTTATTCATAACAGCCAGAAACTAGGAACAACCTAGATGTCCCTCAACAGAAGATTGGATAAAGAAAATGTGGTACATTTACACAATGGAGTACTACTCAGATGTTTAAAAAAATGACATCATGAAAATTTCAAACAAATGGATAGAACTAGAAAAGAATCAACTAGAAAAAAAATCATGAGTGAGTTAACCCAACCCCAGAAAGATATGCATTCACTTATAAGAGGATATTAGCTAGTAAGTACATGATAACCAAGCTACAATCTGTAGACCCACAGGGGTTTGGTAAAGAAGCATCTAGGGAGAATACAGGGATATCCCTGGAAGGGGGAAAATAATATAGATTTGTTGCTAGAGTTTTCCTGCCTTGCCCACAGTCAGGACAAATCTCTGTCACCCACCAGTCCCACAGCCGCTCAGACCCAGCCAAGTAAACACAGAGACTTATATTGCATACAAACTGTATGGCCGTGGCAGGCTTCTTGCTAACTGTTCTTATATCTTAAATTAATCCATTTCCATAAATCTATACCTTCTCACATGGCTCATGGCTTATCGGCATCTTCACATGCTGCTTGTCATGGTGGCAGCTGGCAGTGACTCCTTCTGCCTTCCTGTTCTCTCAATTCTCCTCTCTGTTAGTCCCGCCTATACTTCCAGCCTGGCCACTGGCCAATCAGTGTTTTATTTATTGACCAATCAGAGCAATTTGACATACAGACCATCCCACTGCATAGACTTTACAGGTGAACTAGGGGTGGGTGGAGATTGGAGGGGGCAGGACCAGGTGAGAGGGGAAATGAGATGGAGGGATAGACTAGAGGGAGAGACAGCTAGAATTGGGGATGAGGAGGAGTTGGAAATCCAGTTGAGTGGAAACTTCTTGGAATTTATGAAGGTAATCCTAATGAGGATGCCTAATGATGGGGAACACAGTCTTCACTGGTCATCATTTATAGACAGACAAGGCTGATAGTGGTGGGACTGGGGTGCATTCAGTAGAGGATTTTATCAAGGGGACTCCCTAGAACTCCCCTGATGCCAAGACAAAGTGCTGCTTTCTGCAAACTGACAGTGAGGCTCCATTGCTAAGGACAATACCAACCCACCTCATTGAACATGGAGAAGTCTAGCTCATGCGTACATGAAAACCTCACCCCTACATTCTAGTCTTTGTATGTGGGAAGGTATTCTGCTGGCTACCAAAAGAGGAATGTGGACACCAACTTGATCAACAATCTGGCCTGCCCTCAAGATAAGCTAGGACAGTGGTGGCACTGAACTTGTAAGAGTAGCCAAGCAATGTCTGATTTGATCTAAGGCCCACTCCATAAAAAGGAACCCACACATGACACTGCTTGGGAAACCAAGAACCAGATCCTGGATAGCCCAGATAGCTAGGGTAAAACCACACTACTGTCCTGAAAAATAAATAAATGAATGAATGAATAAATAAATAATAAAATGACTTCTTTTTTTTCTCTTCTCTCTGTCTGATGAAATACTATCATTGAAGAAAACACCCCCTCCAGCTCATTGCTCACATTTCAATATAATGATTTTAGGTAAAACTAAAAGGAGAAACAAATCTTTTTGTTAATTTATTTTTTAAATTACACTCATGATATTCATTACTTACACTCATGATATTAATCACATTTGTGGTATTCATAGATTACATTCGCAGTATTCATTCATATATATATATATATATATATATATATATATATATATATATAAACTTTAAATGTCCAATGTCATTTCTTGAAGGGGGTAGGAGGTCTTAAATACAGGTTTACAGCACAATGGGAGGAGCCCAGAGGGCAGAAGTTTGCTACTGATGTTTTACAATCTTGCATCTAAGCTGTTAATGCCCATTATTCAGGATACACAGACAAGGAACTTCCCTTAAGCATTCAGGACAGTGGAACCTGGCAGGGAATTAGCATTGGGAGGATATCTAAGTCAAGGTCCGCAAGCAAGACAACAGTTACCCAAAACGGGGGCCAGGACCCTGCAGGTCCCCCTTTTATTAAAAAATGAGCTTCTGACTTGGGTTGCGTGGGAGGTCAGCAGGTCACTTTACCCGTCATGGAGATGCCTGCCCAGGCCATACAGATGCTCTGTTTTAGGTTGGTGAGTGCCCCCCAGTCATTACCCATCTCTGAATACTCTAAAATGACTTCTAATGATAAACTGCTACACTCATGGATAGATCAGTGCCTTATCCAGTCATCAGAGAGACTTCCTTCTGCAGAAGATGGGAACAGAAGCAGAGACTCACAGACAGACATTATGTGGAGAAAGAGTCTAAATTGGAGGTCTCCATTAAATCTCTCCGCAGAGCTCAGGGAGTCCCACAGAAAAGGAGGCAGAAAGATTGTAAAACCAGAGGGGATGGAGGACGCCAGGGGAACACTAAGCAAGGCGCATCTGAGCTCACAGAGATTAAAACAGCAATTGCAAGGCCTACATGGGACTACACCAGGTCCTCTGCATGTGTGTGTGCGTGTGTGTGTGTGTGTGTGTGTGTATGTGTGTGTGTGTGTGTGTGTGTGTATGAGAGAGAGAGACTGTGAGAATGGGTGGGTCTCTGACTCTCATGCTCTTGGCACTCATTTCTTCCCGTTGGGTTGCCATGTCCAACTTCAATATGACAGTTTTTGCTTCATCCTGTTCAATTTTATTTTGTCATGTTTGGCTGTTATCTCTTAGAGTCTGTTCTTCTCTAATGAGAGACAGAAAGGGGGTAGATCTGGATGAGAGGTAAGGCAGGGAGGAACTGGGAGGAGTAGAGAGAGGGGAAACTGTAATCAGGATATATTGTATGAGGAAAGAATCCATTTTCAATAAAAGAAAAAAAGAGATATAACAGATAACTAAATTCCAAAATAAGAAAGAAAGAAAGCTAAATGCCCACATAAAAGTAGAAAAATTGGTTCAGTCACCAAAACATCTTCAACTCCATCGTTAAAATGAGTCAGCTACTTGGCACACTGGATTAACACCTGTGTCTGGATGCTTTCAGTTGTATTCAAGATACAAATTGCCAATCTCATCTCCACACCAGAGACACTGTGTGGCTAGAGTAGCCACTTCTCTATCCACTGACGATGGGGAAGGAAGTAGCAGACAGACTTCACTGACTTCGGGGTTTGGGGTTGTACTGAATTTTATTTCTCTCTCCTCAAGCCAAAGAAACTCTTCTAACAAAAATTTTCATTTGCAATATAATATCCACAGTATTTTATTATGGACCATGGTCAAAATAAACTTCCAAAGTCCTGTATTTAGATCCATTTTAGTTGGCAATTAGGTTTTGGTGAATCAGTTTTGTTCTCCTGTTGTGATCTTAATTTCATGCAAAAAAACATCTCAGAAACAAGTTACTTTTTCATAAGCACTCTTGTTTTCTAATGGCTAAATTGTTACAACTGTTTATCAACCCCCTTGTAAATAATCCAGCAGCTGTGAACATTCTATATATCTAACAAAGAATAATTTTTAATAGAAGACAGGGGAAGTGTCATAAATAATGGAAGTTGTAAAAATTAATGTTTTTGCATTTTATGGTTCATCTGCAATGAATTATAGATTACATTTTAAAGCGGGCTCTGGGCTCTCATCTCATAAAGACTAACAGCAGAATAACAGGCAAACTGCGTGCTTTCTTTTTCTGTAATCCATTAACCTCTTGATGGTCATGCTCCTGGAGGCAGGTGGTGTGGATGCAGCAGGGTTACAGAGCCTAACTCTGTGCATAAGGACAGTGTTGGTGGGAATGCAAAGTAGTGCTGCCTCCAGGGAAATCAGTATGGAAATTTCTCCAAAAACTCAAAATGGATCTACCAGATGGCCCCTCCTGGGTATTTATCAAAAGGAGTCCAAGTCATCCTATCACAGAGATACTTGGGCGACAGTGTTAACTCTAGTGCTGTTTACAACAGCTGTTATAGGACCAACTGGATGTCCAACAACAGAGAAATGGATAAAGAAAGTGTAAAATACATATAATGAAAAATCTTTTCAATCAAAAAGAGGAGTAAAGTGGCATCCTTTACAATAAAATGGCTGCAACTGGAGATAATCAAATTAAGCCATCCTCGAAATGACAAATATTGTATATTTTCTGTCCTTTCTGGCTACAAGAGTTTAGATAGATACAACAAAATCATAGGACATAAACGTTGAAGTGAAATTGTTTGGGGGACAAAAGTTAATGTGAATGGGGGCTAAAAAAAAGGGAGTCATGGGTTATATGGGGAGGAATGTATGATTTATATCTATATGAAATGTTTTAAGTTAAACCAAATTTTTGTTTGGAATTTTGAGTTGTTTGTTTCTGTGCTACTGAGAATGGAATTAAGGGCCTCTTGTAAGCTGGGCAAGCACTCTGTTGCTGAACTATGCCCCCAGCCCTAGCCAAAAGGAAAAAAATTAAGCCTATGTCACACTGTTTGTTCAAATGTGCAAGCAGGTTTCTGTAAACAATGCTCAAGTACCACTGTGGTCAACTGCTGCTTGGAGGCACAAACCCTGCATCCATGTTCTTGGCTGAAATGCATTCTGAATCCATGTTACATTCTACCTTAACCAAAAGAAGCAATTAAGTTGTGCATGAGAACAGCTCCACAATGAAGCCCTCCAGGTTGGTATATTTCAGTCATTTTTACCTAGGAACTACTCCCACAAGCAATGGGGTGTGCAGCTTGTGCTATGCTTCCATTTCCTTTTGCATTCTTGTTCTGATTAAGACAAATATCATATGCACATTTCCAAGCTGAATGCTCCTGGGTTGGAGCCACAGATACATGCAGAGCATCAAACTCTCAAGGTCTCATAGCTACCAAATAAACACACAGAAAACAGCATGCCTCAGAAGCTCTCATGTCATCGTGCAACACATGTGGGTTTGTCAAGAGTGAACACACGGTGGCCTGGGACCTGTAGGGAATAGGAGTAAGACCTCCAGTTCTGATCATGAATGCACTGTCTGATCAAGTATGGAGAGAAAGTCAAATAGATAGAGACATAAAAAAGGAAAGAGAGAGAGCTGTAAGAAGGAGCATTAGAAATTTGTAGAAACCAAAGCTTTTCAAGTTTCAATTAGATAAAGAGCAATAGCTAGATAAGGAAAAGTTAGACAAGAATTTAACAATTCTGTTAAGCAATTTGTTAAGCAACAAAACTGTTAATAACAATTTATTGTACGCTTGAAAAGTTGAAACAGCAGACTTTAGATGCTCTCACCACTAAAAAATAAATAAGAAATAAATATAGTAAGAGATATGCTAATTAGCTTGACATACCCATTCTATGATGCATATTTTAAAATGCCACATTATATACCATGAACATATATAATTTTTATTTGTCAAGTTAATAAATTAAAATTATAAGCAAAAAGCAGTGTGTATTTTTGAAGTATCCCAGACCAAAAGTTTAAGAAAAGAATTCTTACCCAAGCTTGGATTCTGTGCCTCAGTTTCCCACATAAAATAAAACTGGGCAAGTTAACATTAATACTTCATTTGGGTTAACTTTTTGTGATTTCATGAGATATCTTTTTCTATTTGTTTTCTTTACCTTTTTTAACTTTTTATTTTATTATTTTATATGTATGTGTGTTTTGCCTACATGTATGTCTGTGCTTGAAGTATCCACAGAGGCCAGATGATATGAGACACCCTGAGACTGGAGTTTCTGGTAGATGGGTATGAATTGCCATGTGGGTACTGGAAATCAAACTGGGGTTCTCTGGAAGATCAGTTGGTGTTCTTAACTGATGAGCCATATCTCTAGCCCGTTCCTCACATTTTCAAGTTTAAATCTGAAAATAACGACAACACACTTAAAAGTGTTCTATTTTGTGAATTGGAACCTCAGATGTGGTGGCTGTCTTGATGGCACCATCCACACTCTGCTCAACACACCAAGGGTCTACCACTCCACCCTGTCTTCAGACCTTAGTCACATAATGTGTTAGCCAGGGCAGCATAGTCCAGCTACTGTTAGTCTGACTTTCTAAAGAGATACATTCCATGGGCTGCATCTCCAGATTCAAAGTCCCTAACCAGGAAGAGTCCAGGACTTCCCTTATCTGTAGATATGTTTCTGCCTTGGCTCACCAGAGACAAGTCCTAGAGCCTTTTTCTCACCCTGGAGATCTGTTCAATCAAGTGACCAAATGTTGGTGAGAACTTGGCTCTAGGGGGCCTTTTGGATGGCTTATTGGGCTACAGAGCCCTATCAGTCTAAAACCCATGTCTTTCAAATGACTTCTCTGTATCTGCTTTATTGATATGCTCAAAACTCTATATTTATGCTACATTCACATGTAAAGACATATTAGCATGGCTGCCATGTGCTTGCTATTTAGTAACAGACACACACAGAGATAGAATGAAGAAAGGAGAGAGAAAGAGACTGAATGAAACAGGGAAAGCAGCCGGGCGGTGGTGGCGCATGCCTTTAATCCCAGCACTCAGGAGGCAGAGCCAGGCAGATCTCTGTGAGTTCGAGGCCAGCCTGGGCTACCAAGTGAGCTCCAGGAAAGGCGCAAAGCTACGCAGAGAAACCCTGTCTCGAAAAACCAAAAAGAAAAAAGAAAAAAGAAAAAAAGAAACAGGAAAAGCAGATGCCTCACAATAGTAAAGTCTTTCTCCACAGTCAGGAACAAAATGTATTTAAAGTGATCCTATCTCATACCAGCTAAAAGACATGCACAAATCACTTTTTCACATCTCACACTATAAAGATAATAATTGCTAAAATTTCCAATATCTGCTTGGCTTTGGAGAAAGAATTTTTTGTTACAGAAAAATTCAAAAAACTCAATGAATCATACAAAGAGATCCACATCCTGCCTTAAGGAGTCTCAAAGCATAACATTACCTTACAGATCACTACTTCTGCTTTTTATGATTTTATATATTTTTGTTTCTTTTTTTAATTTTTTTTTTTTTTAAGTTTTTCGAGACAGGGTTTCTCTGTGTAGCTTTGCGCCTTTTCCTGGAACTCACTTTGTAGTCCAGGCTGGCCTCGAACTCACAGAGATCCGCCTGCCTCTGCCTCCCGAGTGCTGGGATTAAAGGCGTGCGCCACCACCGCCCGGCCTTTTTTTAATTTTTTAACGTATCTTTTTTATTGATTCTTTGGGAAATTCGCCTCACGCAACCCAATCCCACTCATTTCCCAATCCGTCCATGTTCCTTATGAATATTGTTTTGTACTTTATTACTGTTATTCTTGAAATTTCAACTTTCAGAATGGACATTGACACAGATTTCACTCTGTTAATCTTGTCTGTTTTTGTAGCTAGTATGTTTTTAAGCCCATTCAATGAGCTACAGTTCATGAATGTTCACTTAATTCTTATAAACATTTTGATGGCTCTTTTCATCCTCCATATTTTTGACTTTGTTCCTTTTTTTCTATTTACAACATAATAATCAAGGTCATCCTGATCTCATTAGTTTAGTCCCAGTATCTGGATGACCTCTTTCTTCTTGGTCTAGTTCACCTCTGCTCTTAGTAATTGTTAATTTTTCCTTGATCCTTCTTGTCCATCATGTTTTATATGTGGTAACTGCTTTAAACTATGCTGTGAACTAGACTTCCTTTCTCTCCATAAAGTCAGGTTGTTCTGAGAGACAAGAGAGTTGTAAGGGAAGCACCTCACTCCTGTCAAGACTTTGTATATGCGGACTTTAGGATTAACTTCTTCCCGACTCTCGGGCAGTGTCATCACCCGTAAAACATGACCTTGCTATTGTCCCCAGTGAAAGTATTCCTGATGTTGCCACAGTGGCTGACCCTAACTGCACACTCCCTTTCTCTAGCACCGAGCGGCCTGGAAAATCTCTGCTCATCTCTTGAGACCTACAACACGCTGTCTACAAAGCGTCTCAGGACTACACACATTTCCAAGTAATTTAGGATTAGATCAAGGATTTAAGATCACTTACCCAGATTCTGGAGGCTTTCTTCTCCACTTACTAACTTGCCCACCTTTGGTCTGAGACCAGGTCCACCTCTACATCTCTGCCTGTCTGGAATTTCAGTTTCTATCTCCTTCACTCACAAATCCACCATTCTCTACACAGGTTCTATATTCTTGACTTACCATAATCTTGACTCTCCAACCCAGAATTGGAGAGAGAGAGAGAGAGAGAGAGAGAGAGAGAGAGAGAGAGAGAGAGAGAACCATCTCTTACATATTCCTCACTCAAGAAGTAAAAATCAGATTTCATTGCTCACCAGACTTCCCAAATAGTAACTTTGCGTGCCATGTCCAGTTTTATATATGATTATAACATTATAAGACAGTAAATACAATACCAAGTGCATCTACTCTCCTTAACTGTCAGCTAAGCCCATCCCTACATGTGAAGTGTTTCCATAGATGAAGATAAGCCCTTTGTAAT
Source organism: Peromyscus leucopus (assembly GCF_004664715.2). Classification (NCBI taxonomy): domain Eukaryota; kingdom Metazoa; phylum Chordata; class Mammalia; order Rodentia; family Cricetidae; genus Peromyscus; species Peromyscus leucopus. The sequence goes on along the minus strand of NC_051080.1, from coordinate 58,565,330 downwards.
TAGTAGATGTCTAATGCAGAGGTTACACACCAATTCTTGGGCTCACATCTCTTATTCTTTTAGGAGTCTCACTCTCAGATTTTTGCCTCCCCTCCCAGTGAGATTGCCACAAGCTCCAGGACAGAATGTTTTCTTACTGAGTCTTTTAACCAGTATAAAGAACTCCTCATGGCAGATAAGTTATGACAAACAAGAGCTGGTTGTGTGTGTTCTTTGTTTTCCAACTTTGTTCCCATATTTCTAATCACCTTTGTCTGCATCCCATGTCTTCCAACAATGTCTGCTTTGATTTGAGCTTGCACTCTGCTTTCTTGTTGCTCTTGGCAGGAGTTGGTCTGATGTTTACTCTATGGTGGTAAAAATTCCTCCCTTACATTCGACATCCACCTTCCAGTTGTGGCCTGAAAGTTAAAATAGACTGAACTCCAATCAAGGGAAGAGAAGGTGTGACTGGTTTTTCTACACTTTGTCGCCCTGTTATTTTTTAATCCCTTCCTACATAATTTATACCATGTTTCACTTATAGTTCACTGATGCAAATAATTTCAATGCATTTTAGTCAAATAAATCTCCCCAGTGAGATATTTCAAGTTAATACCTAACACATAAAAAGCCAGAGGCATTTGCCAGAACCATAAATTCTTAGGTAATTTTATAACTGTTGGGGAGCAGAACGTTATTCTAGGCTATAGACCATGCACTGCTGATCTCCAAGGCCACGGGACCCTACAGAACCAAATGGCCCTGAATAAGCCTGTGCAGTGTGCCTTTTGTGTTCTCCCTCTTCACACGAACAGCTAACCCTTGCATGGTACTCAGGATGCAGACAGAGGAAGAGTAGTTTTGTCATCAGAAAATAGGTTAAAAATAGATTGTTAAAGTGTGACAAGTCGTATCATCAGGGACAATAATAATGAAAGGTCTGGCACACACACACATGCAAGCATGAGCACACACACACATACCTCATCCTTACTAACACACTCAAATGGAAATGTACGCACTCAAACATTCACACACACACACTCAAGAGCACACTTACACACACATACACTCACAAACATATTCACTCACACACACACACACACACCTTAACACACTCACACATACTCTCACAAACACATTCACATATACATTTCTAAACACACTCATTCACATGCATTCACTCACAAACACACACACACACACACACACACACACGCACGCACGCACGCACGCACGCACATGCACATGCACATGCACGCATGAACACAAGCACATGCACTTATACATGCCCAACCTTTTTTTTCATTTTAAAATTTTTGTTTAAATATTAAAATTTTAAATTGGTGTCACAAGTGATAACAAAAACGCCTAGCAATGTGGCATAGAATGGAAATGAGGCTCAAATTTCATTCTTCTACATGTAGCTATGCAGTTGGACCAGCACTATTTAATGAAGATGTTGTCTTTTCTTTAATGTGTGTTATTGGGGTCTTTGTCAAAATCCAGGTGTCTGTAGGAGTGTAGGTTTATGTGTGGTTCCCCGATTCTATTTCATTGATCAAAGTGTCTGTTTTATGCCATTTTCATTACTAAAGCTCTCTAATAAAACTTAAAATGTGCCATGGTGATATCTCCAGTAGTAGAAGGTGGTGGTGGTGGTGCTGGTGATGCTGGTGGCGTTAGGGTTGTTTGGATTATCTTGGCTCCTTTGTGTTTCCACATGAATTTTTTTAAGAATTGTTTTCACTCTCTGATTAAGCATCTCAATATAGGACCTGATACTCTGAATCTGATAGAGGAGGGAGTAAGGGATATGCTTGAACCCACTGGGGCAAAAGCAGGACTTTCTCAACAGGGCCCTGGCAGCACAGATATTAAGACCAACAATTGATAAATGGGATTTCACAATCTAAAACTTTTCTGTACAGCAAAGGACACATAACTCAAGTGAAGAGGTGGCCTACAGAATGGAGGGAAAAAAATCTTCCCCAGCTGTATATCTGACAGAGGGTTCATATCTAGAATATATAAAGAACTCAAAAAAATTAATCATCAGGAAAACAAAAGGCCCAATTTAAAAATGGGGCACAGCACTAAGCAGAGAATTCTCAAAATACAACTAGCTGAGGAAAAAAATCTTTTTTAAAATGTTCAATATCCTTAGCCATCAGGAAAATGCAAATTAAAACTACTTTGAGAATGTATCTTACCTACGGCGGAATAACTAAGATCAAAACACAAACAACAGCAGCTGCTGGTGTGGATGTAGGACAGGAGAACTCTTATTTACTGCTAGTCGGAATGCACTCTAGTGTCTCCACTGGACATCCCTCAAAAGCTGAACATAGATTCACCATATGCTCAGAAAATACTGATCATGAGTATGCACCCCAAAGGCTCCATACCCCACTTTAGAGATACCTGCTCATCCATGTCCATCACTTTACTACTAACAATAGTCAAAGATAGAAACAGTCTAAATGTCCACCAACTGATGAGTGAATAACAAAAATATGATGTATTTACACGACAGAATGCTATTCAGATATTAAGGAAAATGAAATTCGCAGGTAAATTGATGGAGCTGGGAACAATCATACTGAGTGAGGCAACTGAGACCATAAAGACAAATGTCACACCTTTTCTCTCTTCTGTGGATTTTGCCTTGAGTCTTCAGAAATATGTGTTTAATTTGAAATACTTATAGAGGTCAAAGGAGCTCTGAGGAGGTACTTTTCAAAAGAAAGGAATCTATAATGCACCAGTATAAAGAGTTAAAGGAAATAATGGAACAAGAAGGGTCAGGTAGTAGAGGGTAGTTAGTGTAGAAAAAAGAGGGATATGGAGAGAACTAAATAACAATAAAGACCTATTGAAAAGGTAAATGGAAATTTATTACTGTCGAAACTTCCTATTAGATATGTATGTGTGTATGTACATACATAAAAATAGTTAAAAGGGAGTTACCCTGTAACAGGATAGCAATGCACTTACTGGACACTGAACACTAACAATTAAAAACCCCATGCTGGGTTCCTTTGCCCAGCCTTAAAAACCCTCCTGTAGCTGCAGACCCAAAGCTACAGGATCTCCACGACACAGGGCAACAACTTCTCCCTGATCCCCATCTATCTTCCTGCTCCCACATTTGGTGTGTGTGTGTGTGTGTGTGTGTGTGTGTGTGTGTGTGTGTGTGTGTGTGTAAAGCGTGAGAGAGAGATGAGGAGAAAAGAAATGGCAGGTAATAAAAACAAAATAAAGGTGTTAAGGGGGGACTTCACCTAGATCACAGGCTGTAGATACGCTTACCATTCTCTTTGACACATGGTGCTAATATACCTGGATCAGAGGTTGTTTTGAAAGCTGGTAGAACCTCATGCTGGTAATCAAGACTTGAGAGTAGTACCGAAACTTAAGAGGTGCCACATGCAATTTCACAGTGTATCCTAGAAAATGTTTCTTTTAAGCTCTCGCTCTCTCTCTCTCTCTCTCTCTCTCTCTCTCTCTCTCTCTCTCTCTCTCTCTCTGTGTGTGTGTGTGTGTGTGTGTGTGTGTGTGTGTGTGTGTGTGTGTGTGTGTGGTGAATGTCATATTGTGCAGGTACCTGCAGAGGCCAGAAGACATTGGACTCATTGGAATGGACTTGGATTTAGAATATGTGTGCGTACTAACACATACATATACATTTATAGATGCATAGAGAAACTCCAGGAAGTTAAACAAAAAGTTAATAATAGTAGCTACCTCCGGAAATAAGAAATTAAGGAATTTTTCTTCAAACTTTACTGTCCTAAATTTTTTAATTTTTAAAATTAGCAATTGTAACTTTTCTTCTATAAAAACTACTGAGTATAAGTGTGTGTGTTTAAAATAATGTATGACTTAATTTTTAAAGCAGAATTTAAAATTTTGAATTTTAAAATTCAAAGCAGAAATTTTCTCAAATCTGGGTTAAATTTGTATGCCCAAGAACAAGAAGCATGTAGGGCCTCAAATAAATATGTTCAGAAAAAATTATCTATTTTACATCATAATTAAAATATGAATAATATAAAAGAAAGAAAGAATACTCCAAGTTGAAAAAGAGAAGCACAATATTGCATACAAAGGCAAACCTACCACGTAACAATAGATTTTTCATCTGAAACCCTAAAGGACAGGAGAACATGGCCTAGTGTCATTCAGGGCACAAAAGAAAACTACTGAAAGTGGGAACAGAAATGGGTAGTGTGGGAAGAAATAGAGCACTGAATGTCAATCCAATTACTATGCAGCAAAATTATCTTTTAAAATCAGAGGAGAAATAAAGACTTTTTGCTAAGTATAAACTAAAGTAATTAATGACCACTAAGCTAGCAGTGTAGAATGTGTTTAGGCAAGTATACATACAGAAGAGGAAGAAAGATACACATGAGCATAAGACCCCTAGAAGGACTAAATTTCACTAGAAGATTAGATAAGCCAGTGAGAAACTTTCCACTTCTATGGGGGAGGGTGGAATCATTGGAGGGAGGAGTTTCAGCAGAAAACACCACCTACCAGATAGCTCCGCTAGTCTGATATAATATCTAGCAGTGGTTGATAGAAGTCTCTGAAAAGTGAGATGTATGACAAATGCTTCTTTTTTTTTTCTGTAGTTTGCCATCTTTGTCTACCTATTTGTTTGTATAAAGACTATTTCTTATCATAGCAACAGTGACCTGGCCACTAATGATGTAAGATGGTGTTCTTTGATTTAGGCATGGGGGCAAGAAGAGGACAGAGTCAGCATATCCTCATTGGGACATATTGTGAGCTTCTCTGGATTCCTGGACAGGGTGTCAGGGGAAGTCAGAGGTGAAGAGGTCTTAAGTCCCATGTGGAATTGCAGGCAAGAGGACAAAAGGGGAACATCTACCTACCGGGCATGTTGGCAGCTGGATGAAAAGTTAATTAAAATTCAATTAAGTGTTACATTCACATACTTGCCTTCTGCTGATGAGTCATTGAGAATCAATCCCCAAGACAGGAGTTAGACTTAGGAACAAGCAAAGCTAACAGCTCCTTTTGATAGGTGCTCTAAGAGAATTAATGGGTCGTGCTTGAGTCAAGAAGCCAGATAGCTGATACTTATGGCATCTTTCTCAGTCTTTAGTAGCCATAAGGGAGGGCAGAGCAGGCACCTGAAGGTTTACGTACCTGACAGATGCTTGATATATTTTGCTGCAATTGCTAAGGATGACCCTCATGAGTAAATAATATCTAGTTTTTTAAAATGAGTTTTATAGGGGAGGCAAAGGGGAGGTGGGAGGAGGGACTGAGAGGAGAGGAAGGAGGGGAAACAACGGGGATATAAAAATAATAAATAAATTTTTAAATGAGTTTTATAGAGAAAAAGAGCTAAGTGACAAAAAAAAACAAGCTTTTCTGCATTATATGCCTACACTTTTCTTGCTTTATCACCTTTTATTTCTTGAAGAAGAGACAACAAATGAATCATACAACATCACATTTTCTTTGAGACGGGGTCTCACTCTGTATCCCAGGAACTGATTGTGCCACCTCCTCCTGCTTCAGTCTCCTTAGTACTGAGGCTATAGTCATGAACCACCATACCTGGCTTGTCATACAGCCTTCCACAGGCCTACTTCAGTACCAGTCTTCATATATTAAAGTATGCCTCTAAGTAAAAGATGACATCAGTCTCACCAACCATAGTACATGGAGGTAGGAAAAATAAATTTTAAAGTCAAAAATAGGATGCGTACTGACCAAGCTGGTGAGTTCAGTTATTAATTATATCATGAAATACAATGTCTTCTATAGGATTTCTTCCTGAAGGACCTTTTTCGTGATGGAAGGATGGTGCTTCTAAGGACAGATAGTTAAATAAACTTCTAGGGGTGATGAGATGGCTCAGCAATTAAAAATGCTTGCTGCTCTTGCAGAGGCCCAGAGTTCAGTTCCTGTCATCCAGTGGCTCAGACCTACCAGTAACTTCCTAAGGATCCTTAGGGGATATTTTGAAAAAAGTACTCTGCTGTGGGATGGTCTTTCTGCATGCTGTGAATATGTGTTGCTACCATTGGTTAATAAAGAAGCTACTATGGCCTATGGCAAGGCAGCTTAGAGCCAGGTGGGGAATCCAAGCAGAGAGACAAGGAGAAGGAAGGCAGAGTTAGGGGAAATGCTCACCGCTGCTGAGGGAGCAAGAGGTAATGCCATGAAGTCACATGGCAATACATAGATTAATAGAAACAGGTTCATTTAAGATGAAAGAGCTAACTGGGCAGTGGTGGTACACGCCTTTAACCCCAGCACTTGGGAGGCAGAGGCAGGTGGATCTTTGTGAGTTCAAGGACGGCCTGGTCTACAGAGCAAGAGCCAGGAAAGGTGCAAAGCTACACAGAGAAATCCTGTCTCGGAAAAAAAAAAAAAAAAGATGAAAGACCTAGCTAGCAAGAAGTCTGAGCCATAGACCAAACAGTTTGTAATTGATATAAGCCTCTGTGTGTTTATTTGGGACTGTACAGCTGCAGGACCAGGCAGGACAGAAACTTCTGTCTACAATATTCCAATAAAATGGAATCTGTATACCAATATAATTTTTTCTAGATACACATGATCTGCCAAAATTGAACCAAGATGATATAAACAATCTAAATAAATTGGCAGCAAGCCATGAGATTAAAGCAGAAATAAAAATCTCTCAACAAAGAAAACCTGAGGCCTCGACAGTATGGAGGCCCACAAAGGTTTCCTAGTGAGATCTGAGCTTGGTTTACCCAGCAGAGCTGCATTAGAGGATTGCTTGACCATGTGCATGGTTCCTAGGTGATTGGAAAGGGTCAGTCTGCACTTGGCTGTGCTGGGGGGAGGTCTTGTGTTCCACCCCTTGGCATTCCTATAAATATCCCTTTAGAAGAGACAGAAGGGGCTGGTGGATTAGGACCCAAGCCCTTCTGAGGCTATCCTGTGTTTCTATCTGTTTCTCTCCCTTCTATCCTTCTATCTAAATCTTTTATCCCTCACTCCTCAAGAGTACCCTGGGGGAAAATGTGGGAGCTGGTCTCCCAGCTAGTCTCCCACAGGACAGATTCACCATTAGATGCTACAGATATTCAAATCAGATCTCCAAGGAATGCTCCAAATTCTTTCTATAAAGCTAGTATTAATCTGATACCAAAAACTGGATGGGGACATCAGACATATTTGAACAAATAGTAAGACATTGAAGAAACTACAACTGTACATGGTTGTCCTTGATGAACATGTATCTATTCTTACAGGAATGAAGTCATTCTAAAGAGACACTTGTTCCCCTGCCCTTTGGCCATCAGACTACTGGAATAGTGGATAGCAAAAAGTTAAAATGTCCCCAGGAATCTCAGAATGGGAGAAAAAATGTCTGGAGACTGGTGCTGGCCTGGAAAAGATGTCTCCAAAGTCTGCACACCTTACAGGATTGACTAAAGCCGAGACAATGGTGATAATCAGGGTCACACACTGATCAGAACCCTTAGTTACACTTACCTCTGACTCTCTATTTAAACCTGTCATGTCAGGACGCTGAAGATAAACCTCTTTGTTTTTCTTCCAAATGTGGCTACATTGAATAAGTATCATTTTTCCCTCTATTTTTCACTATTTCTTGTTTGTTTAATTTGTGTACTGAGAATCAATAGCCAAATTTGTATTTTTTACAACTGTCTGAGCCCAGGTTCTTATCCAAAAATCTCCAATAAAAACACAGATACAAAATTGTCAACTCAACAAAACATCTCAAAGATCATACACCATAAACATTCCAGGCAGGGTAGCAAGAAAGGTTTAATATGCACAGACACATAAATGTAATACAATGCATAAATAAAACCAATGGGAGGAGGGGGAAATCACATAATCACAAAAAGCTGTGGACAAAATTCACCACCTCTTCATGTGAAAGGTAATACTTCATTGTAAGAAAGGCTACAACCATCAAACCTAAAGTCATTGCCACACTCATGTCTTTTTGTCTTGTTTTGTGACTTACTGATTTTAATGAAGGCCATCTGTGTGATGGTAGATTTGGAATTATCCATTGGAGAATGGTGTGTTCACTGGTTGGTATACAACTGAAGACAATAATCACCCCTATAATCCATCAGTTCCATCCAGTTACTACACCCAGATCTACTTCTATGACCTGTTCATGATACTCAATAGATTTTACTAAAGGCTGGCTCCTGATCAACATGTGATTTGAATCTGCCTCCTTTCTAGCCACACCAACCTCTCCACCCCATCCCATCCCATCCCCACAGACATAGCAGAAAATAGTAGAGTAGGAACAGTGTATCTACAATAAAAACTTTTCCTTTAGTAAGCAAAAGAATGGAAACAATAAATCTTTGCTGGGAAACACCAACAATAGCATCTGCTAAACCAGATTTATGTGAGGATCCCTGCTTTATGGGGAAGTACAAAACCTGGATTGTGGTCTCTGTGAACAATTCCCCTACAGATTTCCTTCTTGGACCACAGATTTGCTCTCCAACAACATCCTCCTTGCTCTGTGGCTTCATCTGAAGACAGAGTATGACCTGCTCAACAACTCATTTCCTGCTCTTGCATATATAAAAAGTCTGATACTTTCAGGGTGAGAAAACACACAAGTCTTTTGTGTAGGCTTGCCATTTCTTGGGAAATGTAATTCCAAAATTCATTAGATTATCTACTTTCTTGCAGTTATTCCTCACAGAAGTGTTCTTGATCTGGTTTGTGTGAGCTCAGGAGAGTAATGTGCCCGTCCATTTCCAAAGCCTTGTAATTCATGATAGTACCTTGAAAGAGGCCAGGGAAGTGTATTTGTAGCACAGAAATCAGAAGACACTAAAACATCAAGGCTTTTTCCTGAACAACCCACCAACTTTTTGGCATTAAAAATTCATCAGTGCTGCACCCAAAAGCAAACATACCCAAGATCTCTTTTAGACAGTCTTCCAAAGCCTGATGGATCTCCCTTTCTTTTATGGCATTTATCACGGGCCATTCTCCTCTCTTATTTTGACAAGAGTTATCTGAAGCTTTAGTCAGAAGGAGACAACTTTTATGTGCTTGCTCAGGGTCACCTCCCACTAGGTGAACAGTCTTAATGAGACATGTCTGAGGGACACTACGAATGAGTCTTATTTAACTCCTGTTGTTTCAGGAAGAAGATGGATTTTCCAGCCTTGAGTCCACAGCCCTTCAGTCTAAGCAACGGATCAAAGGGAAAAAAAAAAAAAAAAAACACTCTCTTTATTGTTCTATTTTCTTCCATCTCTGCTTAAAATTGACCAATTCTCATTTGATTTCAGTTCTTTCCTCTCAAATCTTGCTAAATGTAGCAAGAAATGGCCAACGCACATGACAGCCTACCTTTGTTTTAACTTCTTTACAGCTAAATGCTCTGCCCCCCTAGTCATTGTAGGTGACAATTTTACCAATTACTTTGGCAAGACCTCACAAAATAGTCCTAAGCTTTCCAGCCTTCTACCCTTAATGTTTCCTGGTTGGTTTCAAATTGATGACTAAGACAGGCCATATTTTTTAGATTTTTGTGCCAGTAGCAACATCGTTTCAAATAGTGATTTCTAAATTAGACATTATAATAAAGATACTAAAATATATAATGTCTAAATGAATATAATTTATTCTTTGCAGACTATTTTAGAGTTACACAGTCAAAAACTGGTGGTATAGCCTTGATAGCCTCAACTTGTAGCCTTAGTTGATCAATTAGACAGCTTATTTTTTTTAAATGCATCTAAAAATTAGATATAGAAACCCCTTATCTATTCTGGCTATACTTAACTTCATTCAAGGAAAACATTCCACAAATCTGTTTGAGCCACTGTAGTAGAATCCCATAAACCAAGGGTCTATAAGTAAAACAAATTCATTTCTCGTAGTTCTTAAATCTGGTAATTCTAAAACCAAAGTGCCAAAAAATGTGGTGTCGGCAGATGGTCAACTCTCTAGTTCATAGATGGCTCCTTCTCCCTATGTCTTCACTTGACAGAAGACAGGGCAGCTCTCCAGAGCTTCTTTTGTAAGAACACAATCCATTCATAAGGGCTCCACCATCGTGATATAATCACCCACCTCCCAAAGCCCGACTTCGTATTATCACGCTGGGAATTAGGTTTCAACATTTGGATCCAGGGAGTACAGAAACATTCAGCATATGGATGACTAAGGAATGCAATGTGCTCAGCCAAACATTAGAAGGATTATTACTAATCAGGAAAATGGGTGCAATGAGAATTGAAAAGAACTGGTAGTGCTTGCACAAGCAAAACACAGACAAAGCATCATGGGCCACCCATCAGGCCCTGTAGGCCAGCTCTAGAAAGAGTTCTTATCTGACCACAGGGTGAAATCTAACACTGGATTTAATGTTTTTGTTCTCTCGGGCAGTAAAATGTCTGCTACTTATTGTAGACCATTGAAAATACTCTCGGTGCGCTAAAACTTATTTCCACACCAGTATAGTAATCAAAACTCAAACATGCATGGAAAGTTAAAGTTTTCCCTTCTTGTGAGATCAGGTCTCCTACCCTTTGTGAGCGAAGGATTTCTTTCTTCTCCATTTCTCTTCCTGCCTCATTTGTCTTCACCCAACTGTCCAACAGAAATCACTTATTCCGCTACAGTTGAGTCACATGAATGTTCACCCCCTTTCACACCTTAAATGCGACAAGAAAACCCAGTCCTACCTCATTTATTGTAGCACAGAGGTCTATCGAAATCAAGTGCCAGATATTTGGTTCAACCTGGATACTCAGACAATCTTCCCAAGAACTTTATAAATTGTTCTCCAAACACCTGAGAGGTGTGGCCAGAATAATAATGTACACTGTCTCTGATGAGTAGAAACCATATGAGGTGTAACCACATAGCTGGACATGATCTGTGAGGAAGTAAGCAGATTTGAGCACAGGTATTCTGTAACAAGTTCTTTCATCACTGACCAGCCATGCTTCTGTAGTATTAGAAATGAGCAAGGCAGGAACTGAGTTGATTCTTCACTAGGCTGCTTCCTTATGGTAGGAAAACTTGTAGTACTCATAAACATTTGTACATCTTAGTTTATGGTTACTTTTTCTTACCTAATAAATTGCAAAGGTGCAATTCAAAGGAAATTAACCCTAAATTTTGAAGCAGAATCTGTGATTCAGAGGAAATAAAATATACACAATCTGCTTTATGAGAAATCTTCATTATTACCCTGAGAGTGTTTGTATCATCACAGCTGGAGTGTTATTTGGGGAACTGCCTGCTTTACTAGTCCTCAAAATTGAGTAATAAAATAGTAGAAAAATACAATGCTCATGTGTAGAGAAATAAGTGCAGGGTAGAGCATAATTTTGGATTTGATCTTTACACATGAGACTTCCGTTGCCTCCTCTAATACTTCTCTGTTATTGACATGATTGGCTGTGTGAATTAACCAATGAAGTATTAGTCTACCAAGACCCTGAAGATATTTAGAGGCCTTCCTGCTTCCTACATTCTCTCCCCTCACCTCCCCTGCCCCCCCCCTCTTTCCCACAAATAAAGAAGTTCCCATATGTCTTAGTTAGGGTCTCTGTTGCTGTGAAAAGACACCATGACCATGGCAACTCTTATAAAGGAAACTTTTAATTGAGGCTGGCTTACAGTTTCAGAGGCTTAGTCCATTATCATAAGGAAACAAGGTAGCATGCAGGAAGACATGGTGCTGGAGAGGTAGCTGAGATCCACAGAGAACAGGAAGTAAACTGTGTGGCACACTGGGTGTAGCTTAAGTATATATGAGACCTCAGAACCCTCCTTCGCAGTGACACACTTCCTCCAACAAGGCCACACCTACTCCAATAAGGCCACACCTCCTAATATTGCCACTCCCTGTAGGCAAAGTATTCAAATGCATGAGTCTATGGGGGGTATCCCTATTCAAACCACCACACCATATAGATGGAACTTCATCTGGTCCAAATCTGTCAGCATGTAACAGGGGTAATAAATGTTTCAGTCTTCTGCTAAAACCTGAATGCTATTTGTTGCTATAGCTGATTATTATAATTGTCATCTTCTTAGTGCCTGAGTATGGCAATGTGAACTGGAACAAATTCCTGAAATCTGAAAGTCTGGTAGTTGCTCCTCACAGTTTACAATGAAAGAGGGAGGGAGCAGAAGAGAGGGAGGGAGGGAGAGACAGACAGACAGACAGAGTGCATGCATGTATACATGCGTGCATTCATGGATAAAGCACGAATCCTCACATGCTTTGCCAGGAAAATATGATTGCCTTTACTTTGCAAGGGGAAAAAACAGATGAGTGATTTTTGTCAAGGTCACACAATGTGTACTTCAAGGACAACCGTACCTTCTCTCTGTGCTTTGGAGCCAAACCGTCTTTCTCATGAGAATGCGTTTTGTCTTCCTCAGAAGTAGTGAAAGCCCTAGGAGGCACAAAGGACCTATAGAGAATTCATGACATCAGACTTGAAATTATCATCTCCAACCTACAACCAGCCAGAGTCAGCAGTGCCCTAAATGCTGGATGCATCACAGCAGTATTTCCTTTACTCATTTAGCAGCTGTGTTACTTGAAGAGTGCCAGCTCTTCTAACGAGTCTTGCCTGGCTGTACTTTACAGACTTAGCAGACTACCATAAGGAAACATGTCCCTGTGTCACCAGCCAGTATCCCTGGTTTTCATTTGTGGGCTTGGTTTATTCAGGTACAGACTTGTTACCTCTCTAAATTCTGGAAGAGTGTGACATTTTAGGAATTTAAAAAACTAGTTCATGCTGAAGATTAAGTTACAGGTTAAATTCAGATTGACCAGCACAGAAATGAGAAAGCATCGCATTCTTGCTAGTTATGGGTTTCCAGAGTGGACAGTCTCCATAGTGACATGGAATGAAATATGTGTTTGGGCAATTTGCATCAACAAGTAGATATAGATATATAGCTTGCATGAAATTAACTCCCTGGGCAATTTACAATGTGTGTGGAAAGGATATTTGGTTGCTCTTTGCTGTTTCTAACTAACTCCCATTATCTCCCCTCTACTCTGTACTTTTTCATTTCAGCCAAATTGGGTTTTGTGAATGTTGTTTGTGTCTCTAAATTTAGGTTAGTATTTAAGATGGGCAGTGCTTAAAAATGCATTCGGCTCTGCATCTCTACAAGTCCATTTCTTCAACTACGGCACTGTTATTTGAGTCATGATATTGGCATGTTTGTTTATAAAATGCCCCCCATTACTTTTCTGACAATAAGATATAGTTGTTCACAGAGAAACCCTGTCCAAAAAAAGAAAACAAAAGAAAAGAAAAATATATAGTTGTTTATTACTTTTCAAGGTTTAAAAGAAGCAACTGAGCTGTATAGTCAAAAAAAAAAAAAAAAAGAAGAAGAAGTTTAGGGACCGAGAACAGATCACTGCAAATTGTCTTGAAGCTCCCTTTGCTGAGTGAGTCAGAGCCTCATTTCACTCAAATCTGTGGTCCTTGTATTTAGATGCATATTTGCAGGCTGGCAAGCTAGCAGTAAACTGTTGTTGTCTGGGACTCAGCTCCTTACCTTTGTGCCACTGACAACATTTTTATTGCTGTTGCTTCAGACCTGAGTAACGACACCCTCTCCCCTTATTTCCCAGTAATTTTCTTCTATAATTGAGTAAATATTTTACAAGAACCAGATGTCATCCTAAGAATATTGGGCTTCTTGTTCCTTCTTTCTAACACGGGTTATCTGTGGTCAAATTCATTATAAAGTCTACCTTTTTTATAATTTCTCCATCCCACACAACCTAAAATGTGACAGTTTGAGAATCCGCTTATGATCGTAAAAACCAGAGACAAAGGAGATGGGAAGACAATCTCTAAAATGACTCAAAGATATTACAGTCTGCGGATTTCCCTTAAAGCACAGCACTTTTCTGAGATTGTGGCTTAATTTTCTACTTCTGTCTTATTCCACTGAGATACCAAATTCTGGAAATTGACCTATACTGAAGAAGGCAAGCAACCAAAGAGGAAGGACCAAGTGTAATGGCCATACATGCTAGCCATTGAACTTGACAAGTCAGAGTCCATTCTGATCCACTGCACTCTCCACCATAGTGGCAAAAGCTGAATAACATTTCCCTGGGCACCAGGTTGCCTTCTTATCTTGGGTGTTATGAATAATGCTGAACATTGGAGCATATCCCCTCAAAACTTCATGGACAAAACTGGAGGACACTATGCTAAGCGAAGTGATCCAGGCACAGAAAGAAAAACAATGCACAATCTTATTTATGTGTGTAATACAGAAATACCAGATAGGATGGTCGTTACTGGAGATGTAGTGGGAAGAGTACATGAGAAGAGGAAAGATGCTGATTACAGAGTAGAAGATTTTGGTTAGGAGGAATAATCTTTAGTGATCTATTACACAAAACTGGTAACTATAGAAATACTGATACAATAAATACATGTTTCAAAATTGCTAAAATAGTAGATTTTAAGTGTAAGACAATGACTCATTAACTAACATGATTAAATAATTCTACAATATAAACACACAGAATAGCTAATTGCACCTATAAATGTGTAATTTATGAAGTCATTTGCCAACTTAAAATACTTTTTTAAAGACAGTAAAGGAAAATAATCTTTCACACCTTTTCCATATGTTCATAGGATCCAAGATTGCCCTGTTCCTGACCATTCAAATAAACACCCCTGTAACCCAAATCTCCTGCGTGCACAGATGGCATCAGTTCCTCCGAGGAGCAGGAGAGGTGGATGGGAAAGAGAGGGATGCAGCAGCTGTGCCTTTAATCCACTTTACCTCATTAAAAATAAAATTATTTTCAGGGAGTAACTCTGGTAAGGAGATTTCATAATATCAAAAAGGCTGGTCCATGGTAAGAAGTGTTTAGGGTCTTTTCTCCACAAAGTTGACAAAAGAACAAAGGTTGAGGATACAGCTCAGTGGAAGAATATTTGGCCAGCAGGAGTTCAATACTAAGAAAAGGAAAGAAAGAGAGAGAGAGGGAGGGAGGGAGGGAGGAGGGAGGGAGGGAGGGAAGGAGGGAGAAAACTAATTGACTGGAGTCAACCAGTAGTAACCCAGTATGAGAATTGAGGCAAGTGGGGCGGAGGATGTTATACGTCCACATTTACGTGTGTATATGTGTCCGTGTGGAGGACAGAGGACAACCTCCTCAGATGTCATTCCTCGGGTGATCCACTGTACCTCTTGACACAGGGTCTCTCACTTATCTCCACCCCCCAAGTAGGCTAGACTGGCTGGACAGTAAACCTCATCCATTCTCCTGTCTCTGCCTCCTCAGCACTGGGATTTACAGGCATGTACCACTACTCCTGGGTGTAACCTGGTTCTGGGAAGCAACGTTCACAGCAAGTACTTGATTTACCAACTGATCTACCTTCTCAGTCCCTCTTTTTTTTTTTTTTTTAAACAGAGTCTTAGCTATGGTGATCTTGAACTCATGACCCTCCTTTCTCCACCTCCAAACTGTTAGGACTGCAGGTGTAAGCCACTACTCCTAATATATATGGCGCTGGGAATCACACCCAGGGCTTAGTGGAGGGTAGTAGGCAAACACCCCACCAGCTGAGCTACACCTCCAGCATGGGATTTTTTTCTTTATTCCACTTCTAGGGGAAAGAAAAGACAGTGCTTATATCGGTAAACTAATCGAGAGGAAGCTGGAGCTGGGAACCAGAGTTAATGAAATACATAACACTCCAGCACCAGGAGGTTGAGAGTGACAGTGGACTTCATTAGAATCTTAAGAACAAAGTTATTTCAGATGGCATCTCAGCGGTGGACAAATAACGTTATATGCTTTTAAATCACTCTGATGAATAACATGTTCAGGCTGTAAAGATTATGTTTAAAAATTAATCATGGGATATTATTTTTACATTTTTCCATTAGATTTTTTTTGAGACAGGGTTTCTCTGAGTAGCTTTGGAGCCTGTCCTGGAACTCACTCTGTAGACTAGGCTGTCCTTGAACTCACAGAGATCCACCTACCTCTGCCTCTCGAGTGCTGGGATTAAAGGCCTGTGCCACCACCACCTGCCTGCTTTTTTTTATACCATTTGCAAAGATAATTGGCATATTCATATAACCTCAAACTTTTTGTTTTAATTTTATGATTTTTAATTTTTTTGAGTCTTTGTCTCACTAGATAGCCCTAGTTGACCTGGTATTCTCTGTGTAACTCAGGGTGGCCTTCAACTCATTTCCTCCTTCGTCATCTCCTGAGCGCTGGGCACACATTTATCGATCTCAGACTTCAGAGCTGTCTGTCCTTCAGTTTGAAGTTCAGCTATGTCGATTCTTGTCCGTCACCCACCCAATTTCTTTGGTTCCACCGTGAATATGAACCAACTTCTCACTGTTGCTGTAGAGGTCTAAAATAACACATGTAAAATGTGTAATACACAATACATAGTAAAATGCTTGATTATGCAAAAAGTCTTTCATACATGGAGGGGTTATTTTTTGTTTTGGTTTGATTTTGGTTTTGGTCAAGGTATGCTGTTGGGGAATATTATTTTAAGGTGTGTTACTTTTGTTTATGTTATGTTTGTTTAACTCTGTGAAGCTGTGTTACTGTGCCTGTCTAAAACACCTGATGGTCCAACAAAGAGTTGAATGGCCAATGGTGAGACGTGGAAAGGAGAGGTAGGGCTGGTAAGCAGAGAGGATAAATAGAAGGAAAAATCTGGAAGGAAAGGGAGAAGGAAAAGAAAGAGCAAGAGAACATGGAGGAGGACCCAGGGGCCAGCCACCCAGCCACACAGCAAGCCACAGAGTAAGAAACAAAGAAAGGTGTACAGGAATAGAAAAGGAAAAGCCCAGAGGCAATTTAAGTTAAGGAAAGCTGGCTAGAAATAAGCCAAGCTAAAGCTGTGCATTTATAATTAAGAATAAACCTCTGTGTGTGATTTATTTGAGAGCTGGGTGGTGGGCTCCTCAAAAGAGCAAAAACAAACAACAGTATGCAAGGTACCGTGAAGTGGGGCTTGAGTGTGTCATGGGGAGACACTGGGGGTATCAGACAGTTCTGAAGCCATCATTTACAGGGAAACAGAGCTGTTCTTGATATCTTCCTCTGGCTCCTGTGCCTGCTCCATGAGTTTCTGGTATTACTCTGAAAACAAGGGATTGATTCCAGTCTAAATGGATGGTTATGAGATAGCCTTGCGTTAAGAACCTGTGGGTGCTCTATCCCTACCAAGTTACCTTGGAAACTCTGTGTGCTTCATGGGTAACGAAAGTTGTCTGTCCCTTACTGGGAGGTTTTCAGATGTGGTCTAGAACCATGAGATAGTTCAAATTTGTTTTTCATTTTGCTGTATCTCAGAAACTATTATGGAAGCCTCTTAAAAGACACCAAATGTCATTGTTCCAGGACTCTTTAGCTTCTGTTTTCACAGCAGCAATCTCAGGTTTTAGTTCACTAGAAAGTTCTGGATAAAGATAAATTCATTGATTGTTCTAGCAACTGGAATCTGTGCTTATACCTCAAAAAGATAAAAGGTTTCTTCTTTTTTTTCTTCCAACATCTCATTAGGAAAAAACAGATCAACTCAACACAGACTAATTCAACTCAATTTGTCTCTTTTTAGCTTCAGGTCTTCTCAGACTATAAAAGCCCATACCTATCCAAGTCAAATTTTGTGCAAATTTATTGAACTATCAAACTCCTTGCAAACTATGCTAGAATTGCTTGAGCACTTGTGTCTTTAATTTATATGAAGGCTGCTTGGAGAAAACCTTTAACAGTTTCACAAAGGTTATTAATCCTCAGAGCAATCCTTGGAAGTTGGTAGCAAAAATAAATTACTGAGGCACAAAACATCCTTGAAATAAATACTTTCTCATTAAATGTAAGTTCAGTAAAGTGGTGTAGCTATGGTAGAAAGCAGTTTGACAGTTCCTTTATAAGCTAAAAGTAAAATTACCACATGAGTCAGCAATTACACTATTGGTTAGACTCCAAAAAATGAAAACAGGTGTTTAAATAAAAACTTGTGTACAATTGCTTATAGAAATACTACCTACAATGGCCAAAATGAACACAACCCAAATTCCATGATGAATGGATAAGCAAAATGCGATAGATCCATGCAAAACTCTAAAATAAATGAAGTATTGATGTAACATAAATGAAACTTAGGAATATTATACTAGTAGGGAAAAAAAGCCTGAAAAAAACTTATGCTTCCACTTATATGAAATACCCAGAATCGACATTGCAGAGAGATAGAAAAGTAGCTTGGTGGTTGTCAGGATCTGAGGGTAAAGGACAATGAGGTGAGTGTGACAGATGTTTGGCTTCATCTGAAGTCTGTGAGTACGTCCTGAAATAATATTGATGTCTCCACAATGGTATGAAATATTAATGGTGACTCGTGTGTTAAGGTGCAGACTCTGATGCTCTATGGGGTATAGTTACAACTCCTCTAAAACCTAAGGAAGAAATTTTAAGCACCCTCTTGCTTCCCTTTGGTCCTTAGGTTCCAGGGGAATACATAAAAGTCGTCTTAACTCCTTTTCTGTTTTCTTTACAGGACTGAAGATCACCGAGCTCTTAGACCAAGCCTACTCTGAACTCTTCTAGCCCCAGGGCAGCTCAGCTGCTTGGGGATCACTCCCAGTGCTATGGACAGCACATTGTGTCTGTGTTTGCTGACCTTTCTTGCTTGCTTCATCATCAGACTCACCTCCTTGCTTGCTCTCAGGTGCTCCTTGTATCCTGCTTTGGCCCACGGGAGGATTTTTCAGAACTGCTCTACCTTGGGTAAAAGTGTAAAACAAAAGTATGCAAGTATTAATACCTCCCACATCCTGTAAGACAAAAATCAAAAAGAAGGCTTTTCCAGCATTAACTCCTCATTAAAGATGTTAATACCTATATTTATTTCCCTCTGTTTCTCACAAGCAGATGCTTCAATCTGTGCAATTACTCTAGATTATACCAAGTGTACCCAAAATAAATACACAGAAATAGTAAATACACACATTTTCATGTACTCTTCTCAAATATGTTTAGTTTGTTATTTGAAGGAATTTATAGGACTGTTCTCAAAATAACTAGATGTCTGCCTAAATTGAACTAATCTCTATATCTCTCTGTTATGTTCTACATAGGCACCAGTCTAGGGATTTCTATACAAAGAAATTCCCAGTTTCTCCTGCCTTTCTTAACTGTGAAAGTAGCATCATGATGATTACTTCATCTTTTGATTATTATGGGGGAAAAAAATCAATGATTGACCTCAATTTTTTAAAGAGATATGTTGCACTTTCTTCCTCTGTTAATGACAAGAAAGAGCCCCTCTTCAAAAAGGTAAGGATCCAGTTTGCTATTCCATCTATCCAGTAAGACTGCATTTGTGATCCATGAATTCATTGATCCATCCAAACAGTGTCCCTGAAGGATGATGAAAGAGACAGTTTCAACTACACCTATGTTTATCCTCCCAGATGGAAAAAAAAAAAAATCAGAACAAAAAATCAAAAACCATACAAAATATATTAAACTAACAAAAGTCCATGATCTCTGAAATGTGGAAAATAAGCATGGTAATCCTTACTTACAATAAACTCAATAACACCTCGAGTCATTTCCAGGCTTTCTGACACATGGGAGGAGCCTGATAGAAGTGATGGAGTTGACTGCGTGATGAGAGCTAGGTTGAAGATCAAAGGACAGGGTACCAGGAAGGTGGGAAATATACAGAAAGAGACTATATTTTCAGAACATCCTTCTTGGTTTTCACCAGAAGACTTATCAGTAGATCCATGTAACAAAATTACCCATAAGCATGGGGCTATCTGAAAGGATTAATGCTGGTGTTCACAGAGGACTACAAAAAACATCTCCCTCAACAGCCATACCAGAAAACTTCACAAGACAGTACTCAAAAGTAGAGAGTACTCAGAAGGTTCCTCAGTAGCTTGGAATAATTGTCTCTAGACTTAATACCATTTTTGCCTCATCTAACAAACCTTAAATACAAGATATAAAATAATGAAATGGCTTCTAACCAGTGCTACTGTATCTTGGGGAATAATTCAATGATATTCATAGAAGCCTACAGAGAAAGAGAGAAGGGGGAGCAAGTCTGGCAGGTAAGAAAGTGAAATTTATGCCGTCTAGCATAATTAAATATTCTAAGAATAGCAATAAGTAGAAAAATTATTCATTATGAGAAGAAATGTTAATCAATTGAACCCAATCCAGGGCAAAGATTTTAGAATTAACAGATAAGCACTTTACAACAAGCATTACAAATGCACTTGTTATCATTCACATCTGAAGTGCCTGCCACAGCCTTATGTTCTGAGTGTCTGGTGCGGGGTTGGGGGTGTCTCTGCAGCCTTCAAGGGCGGCCAAGTGATGAGCTGAGGGAGGCATGAACTTCGGCACAACATTCGGCAGCTGATGTTGCTTCGAGCTTCAGGAGGAATGAGACAAGAAGTTCCCAGAAACACGAAGCAAAATCACATTATTAGAAAAATAAAAACTTTCACAAGAAAACAGTATGCATCGTGGTCTATTGCTTGACTCAGCAGGTAGTAATAGTAAAACTTGTAAATGTAAACATAAGGAGGAAATTTACCATACTCAGAAGACTGAAGGTGTCTGAAAGAGCAAGTATAAGAAAGTTAAAACATCCTAAATATAACACCAGTAGCACAGACACTGAGGGAAACAATCAATCAATGGGACCTCTTGAAACTGAGAAGCTTTTGTTGAGTAAAGGACACAGTCAACAAGACAAAACAACAGCCCACAGAATGGAAAAAGGTCTTCACCAAACCCACATCTGACAGAGGACTGATATCCAGATATATAAAGAACTCAAGAAATTAGACATCAAAATGCCCAACAGTCCAATTAAGAAATGGGCTATAGGGGTTGGGGATTTAGCTCAGTGGTAGAGCATTTGCCTAGCAAGCACAAGGCCCTGGGTTCGATCCTCAGCTCCAAAAAAAAAAAAAAAAAAAAAAAAAAAAAAAAAAAAAAAAAAAAGAAAGAAAGAAAGAAAGAAAAGAAAAAAGAAATGGGCTATAGAACTAAACAGAATTCTCAACAAGAGGAAGCTCAAATGGCTGAAAGACATTTAAGGAATTGCTCAGCATCCCTAATCATCAGGGAAATGCAAATCAAAACAACTCTGAGATACCATCTTACACCTGTCAGAATGGCTAAGATCAAAAACACTGAAGACAGCTTATGCTGGAGAGGATGTGGAGCAAGGGAAACTCTCCTCCACTGCTGGTGGGAATGCAAGCTTGTACAGCCACTTTGGAAATCAATATGATGCTTTCTTAGAAAATTAGGAATCAATCTCCCCCAAGACCCAGCTATACCACTCTTGGGCACATACCCAAGAAATACTCAATCATACCACAAGGGCACTTGCTCAGCTATGTTCATATCAGCATTGTCTGTAATAGCCAGAACCTGGAAACAACCGAGATGCCCTTCAACTGAAGAATGGATAAATAAAATGTGGTACATATACACAATGGAGTACTATTCAGCAGAGGAAAACAATGATATCATGAGGTTTGCAGGCAAATGGATGGATCTAGAAAAAATCATCCTAAGTGAGGTAACCCAGACTCAGAAAGACAAACATGGTATGTGGGTAGATGTAAAACAAAGATGACTAGATGCTACTCACAACTCTAGGGAGGCTACCTAGAAAACAGGACCCCAAGAAAGACACGGGGATCGCCCAATGACAGAGAAATGGATGAGATCTACATGAACAAACCGGACGTGAGTGGGGGTAATGAAGGGCAAGGTTCGAGGGAAAGAGAGCTTAGAAGAGTGGGAGTTCCCAGCTGGATCGAGAACAGAGAGGGAGAACAAGGAATAGGAGACCATGGTAAATGAAGACCACATGGGGATAGGAAGAAGCAAAGTGCTAGCGAGGTCCCCAGAAATCCACAAAGATACCTCCACAATAGACTACTGGCAATGGTCAAGAAAGCCCGAACTGACCTACTCTGGTGATAAAAGGCCAAACACCCTAACTGTAGTGCTAGAAATCTCATCCAGTGACTGAGGGAAGCGGATGCAAAGATCCACGGCCAGGCCCCAGGTGGAGCTCCAGGAGTTCAATTGGTGAGAAAGAGGAGGGATTGTATGAGCGAGAAGTATTGAGACCAAGATGGGGAAAAGCACAGGGACAAATAGCCAAACTAGTGGAAACACATGAACTATGAACCAATAGCTGAGAAGCCCCCAACTGGATCAGGTCCTCTGGATAAGTGAGACAGTTGATTAGCTTGAACTGTTTGGGAGGCCCCCAGGCAGTAGGACCAGGACCTGTCCTTAGTGCGTGTGCTGGCTGTTTGGAACCTGGGGCTTATGCAGGGACACTTCACTCAGCCGGGGAGGAGGGGACTGGACCTGCCTGAACTGAATCTACCAGGTTGAACTGAATCCACAGGGGAGTCTTTACCCTGGAGGAGATGGGAATGGGGGGTGAGCTGGGGGGAAGGTGAGGGATGGGAGGAAGACAGGGGAATCCATGGCTGATATGTAAAATTAAATTAAATTATAAAATAAAAAAATTAAATTAAAAAAATTAAATTGTTCAATATTTTGGCTTTCAAAAAAAAAAGAAAGCTAAAACACCCAAGTCTCTGGTGTCATGGCTGGAATGCATAAGCTCTAGAGTCAACAGAATAAAGAAGCATTTACAAGATCAAAAAACAGAAAGTACTTCCTTTGTTTGGGTGAGGGGACATCCCATCAAAAGACCAAAAAGCATTTTGTTTAAGAATTGTTTTATTACAGTGTTTATATGAAAGTTTGGTCATAACAAAAGCTCAATTTTAAGGTAGTTTTGAAATATCTGCACTAGCTGCTCAGACATAATCTAACCCAGAAATCGTGGTTTTGCAAAGCTTGTTGTGGTTGACCAATCTGATTTTATTCCTTTATACAAGCAAAGTGTGTTTGCTACCAACTCCCTTAGCACTAAGGGAGTTTTCCGCTGCCATATCACTTATCACATTGTATTATCATTCCCTCCTGATCTGATCCTCTTCCCCTGCTACTTACTAAGATACAAGATCCATGAGAGCTACGGCCCCATTTTACCTATTGGTTGTCTCAAATAGCATCCACCAAGATGTTTATTTCAAAGTCAACACCAAATACATACCTAGAACAGTGAGAAAGAAAAAGAGAGAGAGAGAGAGAGAGAGAGAGAGAGAGAGAGAGAAAGAGAGAGAGAGAGAGAGAGAGAGAGAGAGAGAGAGAGAGAGAGAGAAAGAAAGAAAGAAAGAAAAAGAAAGCCGGGCTGTGGTGGTGCATACCTTTTTCCCAGCATTCAGGAGGCAGAGGCAGACAGATCTCTGTGAGTTCCAGGCCAGCCTGATCTACAGAGTGAGTTCCAAGACAGGCTCCAAAAGCTACACAGAGAAACCCTGTCTCAGGGGGGGAAAAAGCAGAAAGAAGAAAGGGAGGGGGGGAAATGTCTTAGTTAGGGTTTCTACAGCTGTGAAGAGACACCATGACCACCACAACTCTTATAAAGAAAAACATTTAATTAGCGTGGCTTGCACAATTTAGAGTTTTAGTCTGCTGTGGATATCGCTCTATATAAATAAAACACTGATGTCCAGTGACCAGGCAGGAAGTATAGGCGGGACAAGGAGAGAGGAGAATTGGGGAAATAGGAAGAACGAGGGGAGTCACGGCCAGCCACCACCAGGAGAAGCAGCATGTAAAGACACCGGTAAGCCACAAGCCATGTGGCAAGGTATAGATTTATAGAAATGGGTTAATTTAAGATATAAGAACAATTAGCAAGAAGCCTGCCATGGCCATACAGTTTATAAGTAATATAAGCGTCTGAGTGATTATTTTATAAGTGGATTGTGGGACTGCAGGGCTTGGTGGAACCTGGAGAGAAGCCCTCCAGCAACAAATGGTGCCCCATGTTGGGCGCCACATATTGGTGAAATTATTAAGGTCACTCCACGTTGTTAAAAGGAGATTTATTTAATGGCGTAACTTACAAATGAAGGAATAGGTAGGTTGAGGGTTCTGGGAAAGATGCAGCAGTAGTTCGGCGATGTTCTCTGGAGAACTCTCCTCTGTCCAACTCTCCATCCAGGCACAGCACGTCCCAATCTTGGGTCTTTAGGCCCTCCCTTGGCCCCGCCTTGTGGGCGTGATAGTTACCAAAACTTCAATGGGGGTTGGAACTTCCAGACCAAAGCTGGAATGGCTACTCACTACATTAGTCCATTATTATCATGGTGTAAAGCAAGGCAGGATTCAGGCAAATATGGTGCTAGAGCTGAGAGTCCTTACATCTTCATCCAAAGGCAACAGGAAGTGAACTGATACAATGGGCAGTATCTTGAGCAAATATGAGACCTCAAAGCCTACCTCCACAGTGACACACTTCCTCTGTAGCATGAATCTTAAAAAGTTCTTATATATAAAATCAAACCTGAGCCAGGTACTGGGGTGAACTGGAAGATCAGAGAACCAGAACAAGCCACAGCTAACCTCACCTGGCCAACTTCTCAGCTGGTCTTGTTTCCTCAGACCGGAAGTCTCTGTGTCCTCATATCTGAATGGTTTTCAGCTGAACTGTGCTGCTCAAAACCTAAAAACTTAACCAGACAAATGCTTAACCAGCCAAATGCTTCTAGTTTCTGGTCCTCACGCCTTATATACCTTTCTGCTTTCTACCACCAGTCCCTGGGATTAAAGGCTTGCTTTCTGGGTGGGTGTGTCACCATGCCTGGCCGTTTCCAATGTGGCTTTGAACTCACAGAAATCCAGAGGAATTTCTACCTCTGGAGTGCTAGGATTAAAGGTGTGAGTGCCACCATTTTCTAGCCTTTGTATCTAGTGGCTGTTCTGTCTCTGACCCCAGATAAGTTTATTAGGGTGCACAATATTTTGGAGAACACAATACCACCTCATTCCTCCATTGTGTAAATGTCCCACATTTTGTTTACCCATTCTTCAGTTGTGGGACAGCTAGGCTGTTTCCAGTTTCTGGCTATTATGAATAAAGCCGCAATGAACATAACTGAACAAGTGTCCTTGTGGTGGGATAGAGTATCCTTTGAGTATAATCTGAAAGTGGTATAGCTGGGTCTTGAGGTAGATCCATTCTCAATTTTCTGAGGAGCCACTAGATTTTGCAGGTGGACATGGGTCAGGTGGGGATGAGAGCAGGGGGGATCAAGTGTGTGAGAGAGGGACAGAGAGAGAGTTCGGGGAGAGATAGCTGGAATTGGGGAGTACTACAGGAGTGGTGTGGAAACCTAGTGCAGTGGAAACTTCTTGGAATCTATAAGAACCCTAGTGAGGACTCAGTGATGGAGGATACGAAGTCTAAACTGGCCACCTTTGCAGTGAGGCAAGGCTACTAGGTTGGGTTCAGTTGAATTGTTGGCCAAGGGGATCTCATGAAGATCCCTAAACAACCCAGACTTATTCTAGGATAGAGGAGTCACTTCCCCAAAACTGATTGTGGGGCCCCATCGCTGAGGACAACATCCACATAGCTCACTGAACGTAGAGAGAGGTCGAGCTGGTGCCTTCATGGAGCCTTCGCACATATGTTCTAATCTCTTTGGCATAAGAAGTTATGCTTCAGGCTACAGAAAGAGAAACCTGGTCACCAACCCAGCCACAAAACCCTCAACCTACTATCTGTCCTGTCTACAAGACGTGCTGGGGCAATGATGGTACGGAACTTGTGGTAGTGGCCAATCAATGTCTTGTTTAACTTGAGGCCCACGCCTCAAGAGGCCCATGGCCCATGCTGCCTGGTTGACCAGGAACTAGAGACTGGATAGCCCAGAGACCTTGTGTAGAACCAAACAAAACTAGGCCCCCCCCAAAAAAAAATCAATGAATTGATTCCTAATGATATTCTGTTATACTCATCAAATACTAGATCAATGCCTTGTCTAGTCGTCATCAGAGAGGCTTCCTCCAGTAGCAGATGGGAGTGGGTGCAGAAACCTACAGCCAGACATGCAGAGTGAGAGTCTAAATTGGAGGTATCCATCAGATGCCTCCACTCAGAGCTCTGGGAACCCCACAAAAGAGGGGGAGGAAAGACTGTAGGAGTCAGAGTTGATGGAGGACACCAGGCAAACACGGCCCAGTGAATCAACTAAGCAGGGTTCATAGAAGCTCATAAAGACTGAAGTAGCAAGCCCAGGGCACGCAAGGATCTGCACAAGGTCCTTGATGTACTATTAGCTTGGTGTTTTTGTGAAACTTTTAAAAGCGGGAATGGGTGTGTCTCTGACTCCTTTGCCTAGTATTAGGACCAGTCTTGATATGTGGGCTTTTGCCTTGTCTTATTGTACCTTGTTTTGTTGTGTTTTGTTGTTATCCCTTAGAGGCCTGCTCTTTTCTGAAGGAAAACAGAGGGGGGGGGGTGGATCTGAGGGAGAGGGAAGGGGGGAGAGATGGATGGGAGGAGTGGAGGGAAGTTAAACTGTGGTCAAGATGTATTGGATGAGAGAAGAATCTATTTCAATTAAAGAGAGGGGGGATGAAAAAGAAAAAAAAGAAAATCCTGGAAGGAGAAGCACAGCCGGCAGTGGGGGTTGATTAACAAACAGAAATGTGAAGATGATCTTAGGTTAACTCCCTAGCTCTACAAATCAGGCAGAAAAAGGCCGGAGCCACCAGGACCCCACCAGAGACCACAGCCAGTTCAGCTCATACCTGCAGCTATCCCTTCCACTCCTAACAGCATGCTCTCCACAGGAAGTAACTTTGCTTCTGGGGAGAAAACTGACAACCAGAAAAAGCAAAGAGAGAGTGGCATGTCTAAACACACGGGCAAGCTTTGCTGACTGTCCTGAAAATTCACGTTCGATCACACACTTATCTTAGCCTGTAATGCTTCTGTGTGTGGATACGAGTGGGAAGGACTGTGGGGACAGACTGTAAAACTAGAAGACTGGGAGAGAGACCACGAAAGAAGAGAAAGGGACGTGGAGGAAGTTGGGGAGCACAGAAGTACACAAGAGACATGAAAGAGGAAATGAGGCTATGCGAAAGGAGTGGACGGGTACAAGAGGGGAGTCAGAATGGAAGGACAGAAGAGAATCAACAAGAACAGGTTTTGTTTGAAAATGATGGAATGAAGCCTAATACTATGTACGCTAATTTTAAAAATTAAAACGAACTCTTTTAAATCACTTCAAGCCACATCTCCTCCAGAGAGCTGATGTAAGTTTAATAAGCTTTCCCTCATGACAGCACCTGGTAAACTTTGTAATCAGTAAACTCTGTGTTATCAAGAGCACTGTGAACCATACCATCCGGTGGTTAAAAACAAACCACAGATGGTGGTTAATCTTGAAGGACACTGGACCTGTTCATCTTACCTTGAAACCCTAAAATATTTCATTGTTTGACAGTTCCTAACAGGATCCTATGGAAGTTTAGAGGGACAGAAATCCGCACTACCACTTTAGACAGTCTTCTTCTTCTTTTTTTTTTTTATTTATTTGGTTTTTTATTTTATTTTATTTTATTTTATTTGTTGAATGCCATTTATTGAAGGAGGGAGGAGGTCTTAAATACAGGCTTACAGCACAATGGGAGAACCCCAGAGGGCAGAAGTTTGCTACCGATGTTTTACAATCTTGCATCTAAGCTGTTAACACCCATTATGCAGGATACACAGACAAGGAACTTCCCTTAAGCATTCAAGAGGGTGGAACCCAGCAGGGAATTAGCATAGGGAGGATATCAAGGTCAAGGTCCGCAAGCAAGGCAACAGCTACCCAAAAACGGGTGCCAGGGCCCTACAGGTCCCCCTTTTACTAGAAAATGAGCTTCTGACTTAGGTTGCGTGGGAAGTCAGCAGGTCACCTTACCTGTCATGGAGATGCCTGCCCAGGCCACACAGGCACTCTGTCGTTGGTTGGTGAGCGCCCCCCAGGCATTACCCGTCTCTGAATACTCATTATCATACAGGCTCAATGGTGTAAGCTGCAGAGTTAACTGCTGCCAAAGATCACAAAGTGGCACTGGGCTTGCAATCTGTGTGTTCGACACAGAAAAGACCAACAGAATAAACAGTCTTCTTAAAGACATTCAATTCTGCCAGGCGGTGGTGGCTCATGCCTTTAATCCCAGCTCTCGGGAGGCAGAGATAAGCAGACCTCTGTGAGTTTGAGGCCAGCCTGGGCTACAGAGTGAGTTCCAGGAAAGGCTCCAAAGCTACGCAGAGAAACCCTGTCTCGAAAAACCAAACAAAAACACTCTAGAGAGATAGCCCAGTGGTTAAGAACATGTATTGTTCTTGCAGAGGACTTGAGTTCGAGTCCCAGCACCCACATCAGGCAGCTTACAACTGCTTGTAACTCCAGCTCCAGGAGATGGCCCTAACCTCAGGTTACATGCACATATACAGATATATACACATGTACACACAAATAAATAATAATAAAAATATTTTTTAAAAACATTCAATTCTGTTTTGCAATGGCTTGCCAAGCTTCTCTCATAGAAAAATTACAGAGCTGATCAACACTTTGCTGGGTTTTGCTGCCACAGAATTCTAAGACATATTAAAAAATATATATCAACCCTATTTTTTTCAGTTTCTTTAAAGTAAAACAGCTTCTCTGGTAGAGTCAGATAGGTAGTTCTGGAGACATGTAGACATCCTTAATCAGCAATAAGTACTGAGAAATACTTCCAGCAGTCAACTTTTACTTCAAGATTCCAAAGAAGTCCCCCTCGAACACATTTTAGTTGATTGCACAGTACAGACTTCACTAAATGCACAGTGTGCATCGTGTCTGATGATACTTACAGATATCATCAGATGATATTCCATCATGCATGGGTCTCTGTACCATAAGGTTATTAGGATTGAAGTGCGTCAGTGAGGATGCTCTATGATGCAAGAAACCAAATACCCAAATAAACGTGACATAAACAAATGTGTTTTATTGTTGTTATGATTGTCACAGAGCAAGGCCAGCCAGAGGTAGGCTGTTCCACGACTGAGCCTACAGCTCAGTGATTGACAGGGTCAAGTCACGGCTTTCTTTGCATCCCTCTGTCCTCTCATCCTCAACAGGTCCGCATGGCCCCCACCTTGGTCACAAAATGGCTGGTTACAGTAGATGAAAGTTTTTTTTTTTTAATGTCATGTGATAATGATAACGCTTGCAAGGCAGGAAATACAAAGTGTGTGTGTGGGGGGGGGGGGTACTTCCTATCTCTACTTATAAGGAAAGAATATTTTCAGAACCTTCCCCAATCACCATTCCCAGTAAATTTCCCTTTACATCTTATTGGGCAAGACTGGATTCCTCATCCTTCATGCACTGAAAGAGGGGCTGGAAAACCAAAATCGTCATTCTCAGCCTCTGTCTCGGACTCAGACACTTCTATTAGCCAAGAATGATGAGTGAAATGCCTGCAGGGTAGACTGTTGCAATAATGATCTTTGAGTGTGTTCTAAACACTTCACAGACATTTATCCATGAGGTCTTCACAACAACCCATAGGTAGGTGTGGTTATTATCGTTTAACAAATAAACAAAAATGAACCACGGGGGTACGGGAGATAATGACGAGGTGAAGGAGCCAGGGTTTCATCCCCACCGTCTGACAGCAGAGCTCCATAGCACGGTGCATTACAGTCAACTAGTAGTGTCTACTTCAGAAGCTGCCTCCAAAATCACACCATGCAAGAGTTCTCAGTACTGCTTGTCTCTCTCTGAAGTGCAAATGAGACATTAACTTCAGATGTAGCTACAGACCGTGATGAGAGCAGAGGGACATCCAAGAGTGATCAGAAATTTTCCCTGTCAACATCAAGACTGCCACAGCTGGGACAGTGACAAGAACAAGAGTTGAACCTGGGAGAGTCCACTTCCTGGCAGATGTGGTGATAGATGGGAGCTACCACGGGTGTCAGTTGAGCCCAGCCACAGCAGGGAGAATTTGATGTTTTGAAATCAAAGGGATGCTTTCGGATCATTTCTACCCTCCCTGAGATCTTCAAAAGATAAAAAATTAGACAGATACATACTGATCTGTCCAAAATCTCCCGACTAGCTTATATAGGTTGTAAGACACAAATGAAGGGTTTTTATTTTTGTTTTTGTTCTTTTATTCAGGTGGACACAATTCCTTGCAGGCATGCCTTCAATGAAGGCTGCCTGAGCACTCTAAATATGCTTCTGTTATAATCTGTTGTTTTGATATTGAGTTTATTTAGTCATACTTAGTCCCCTCTTCCCAGACGTGGGTGTGATTCCCAACAGCTCCCACCTGCTAGCTGAGTGAGCAGTGGCAAGTTTTATCCCTTCTCAGACACCTTCTCTCTAAAATGGGAAAAGCAACTGTTCCCACTGCACGGAGTTATTAGGACAATTCAGTTGAACTGCCAGGTACATCCAGGGGCTGGAGAGTGGCAGGTTTTGTTGATTTGATTCTTTTGTTTGGGGAATT
The DNA here is from genome assembly GCF_004664715.2 of Peromyscus leucopus. Lineage (NCBI taxonomy): Eukaryota > Metazoa > Chordata > Mammalia > Rodentia > Cricetidae > Peromyscus > Peromyscus leucopus. Next base: position 58,534,819 of record NC_051080.1, on the reverse strand, counting down.
AGCTTATCAGTCGGCAGAGAAGACTGTCAACAGAGCCTTCAAGATGTAAAGTGGAAAAGGGCACAGGGAAGGTCCAAGTCCCAAATGACAGTGAGATTCTGTAGAACTGAAAGTATGGGAGGAAAAGAAACCCGACAGAAGTAGAAGAAAGAATCTCCATCAGAAAACCCTCGAAACCGGGGCCTAGGGAGAGGGCCTGGTCAGTAATGGACTCACAGCACACTCGTGAGGACCTGAGCATTGGTCCCCAATACCCATGAAAGAGCAAGGCATGACAGCTGACAGCATGCACCTCATGTTTGCAACCCGAGGAGGGGTAGGGCTTGTTCAGAGATAGACGGATCTCTGGGACTTGCTGGTCAGTCAGCCTAGCCAAATTCCTAAAGTCGGGGTTCAGTGAGAGAGCCTATCTTTAAAACTAAGGCAGAAAACAATAGAGAGAGCACCCAACTTTGACTTTCCACGTGCACATGAACACACACACACACACACACACACACACACACACACACACCCCTCTCCAGGTTCTACACTGTGATGGTTAGTTTTAATTGTACATTTGACACAATCCAGAATCACCTAGGAAGAGAATCCCAGAAGGGATTATCTAGATCAGGTTGGGCTGTGGGGGTGCCACGGGGGAGCGTCTTGATTCCATTAATTGATATCAAAAGACCCAGTGCACTGAGGGCAGCATCATTCCCTGGACTTGGGTCCCAGACTGTATGAGAACGGACGAGGCGCACATGATTGCATTCATGTCTCTCTGTTCTTCGATGTGGATATGATGTGATTAGCTGTCGTAAATTCTTGCTGCCTTGACTTCCCTGCTGTGATGGACGGCCCGGAATCGTAAGCCAACCTAAATCTGTGCTCCCCTCAATTGCTTTTTATCAGGGTATTTTATCACAGCAACAGAAATAACACTATGATACAGGCCCTTCAATGTAGTCTTCTCAAGATTTAAGCAAAGTATTGTCATTAGATTTCTTTTCTTTTCTTTTCTTTTTTTTTTTTTTTTTTTTTTTTTTTTTTTTTTTTTTTTTTTTTTTAGATAAACCTAACAAACTTGAAGCATATGGCTGGTCATGGCAGTGCTAAGACAAACCACTAGGGTCATGCAGTTCTGTAAACAGGTCCTATAAATCACTATAAGGATTAAATACGATAACACAAATTCAGTCCTTGGCACACGGGCTAGTCCACGAGTGATGGCTAAAATCATTGCTAGCTTTATTACTGTCTGTACCTTGCACATTTCCCTCTTACACTGAGCCCAGCAGAGACAAATGGTGGCATTCTTGCTCCTAAGGAACTGGGGCCTCTAACCCACAGCATTCGGCAGCATCCAAAGAATTCGAATGGTCTGCTCTGAGGGTTCACCGATCCTGGAGTTCTACTGCCTCCCACCCCAACCTCGTTCAGGTAGATCAAGATGCTGGGGTAGGCACAGCAGACGAGCTTTAACCCTAAACCCTAACCACATTGTTTCTCATTGTACCCTAACCTTCATTCAAAGCATGGATAAAGAGGCATCCGCAGCAACGGCAACTGCAAAAGCAAGAGAGAAAGCAGCTGGCACTGGAGAGCCTTGTGCCAGGCCGGGGGCCCGCGGGGAGTCGGCCGTGATTATAGTGGTAAATAAACAGAGTTGATGACTATGCTGGGCACTGGACCCTGCCAGAAAGGGACAGGGGGAAGAGGATGCTCATAATTGCACTAGTGCCGGCTCAGCTCTCCTGAGGTTCTCCACAGCCGACTCGTCTGTCCCCAGGCTGGGTCCTGCAGCAGCACCTGTTCCAGAAGTAGTTTGGCAAGCCAAACCTAGTGTGATTCATGCAGGCCACCTGTGAAGGAATGTGATGCCTAACAACCTGTGCAACGCTCCTAATTGTCTCAATTCACTTGGCGCCTCTCGCTGATGGGTGCTAGTGTACAGTAAAAAGACCATTGCCTGCTGATGGGGTTTTATCTCCCCTACACCCTGCACCCCTGTAATGTACCACTGTGAGAAACTGGGGCCATTTGAAAAACCCAAGCACCATATTTTTCTCCACAAACTCATTTTTAGTATCACTTCTGTTGGCCCCTCTATCCACCCTGGTTGTAAACATCTTCCTTTCTTGGGCTTTTTCAGCGGCTCCTTCCCTGCTGCACAATTTGGGTTATAATGATTTTCTCATTTTCCCCTCCAGCTGGCACTCGTCTTGGTTGCTTCCATCACGCGTGTCTTTAAAATGTCTCACCGTTGTGGCCCTGGCTTATTTTTAAACCCCAGAAAGACGGCCCCTCCTCACGCCTCTTTGAAAAGTTCTCCTGATGACTTCCCGTGAGTCTCCACTGTGCCACGACGGTACAGCGAGCCAACAACACACAGCTGCGCATCATTGCGAAGAAAAGGCAGGAAAGCAATCGTGAGCCTTCTGTTTCTATTAAAAAACAAAGGTGGGTGACAGAGCAGAAACGCGTGATGAGAGTGCCCCATGAGCCAAGCGCCTATGGCATTTTCCTGCTGCACTGCCAAAGTCAAGGGCTAACTCTGCCATTTAGGTCTTCCATAAATAAGACACCTTCGAGAACGGGAGTTTATTCTGCTTCTGCACCTATGGCCCCTAAAAAGACATAGTGGCCCATTGTTTTATCCCCGAAGATAGAGGGGGGGAAAGTTTGTGACAAAACTTTACAATAAAATAATAAATAGGTTTTTGTTTGTTTGTTTGTTTATTTGTTTTTTGCCTGACAATGTAAATTAACAATATGCTGACTTTCAAAATTCTCTTTCAGGTTTTTTTTTTTTTCTTTTTATGTTGATAGACATTACCAGTGGAACCAAATTATATAACTGAGTACTAACCAATGCCAGCGTTCTGCACTCTGTAAGGAATCAAGCTTATACAATGACTATTCAGATGATTTATAAAGACTAGCCCTAACAATGCACTTGAGAATGACTGTTCCTGCACTTAAGTTGAAGTTTTAAAAAAGAAATTAAAGGAGATCACAAGTAATGTTGCCAACGCTTTCATCAAAATTTGTGTAAAGTTGGGCTGAGGAGATAGCCGAGTGTGTAAAGGCACACTTGCAGCACTCGAGTACACACCCACAGCTGGATGTGGTAGCACGTGCATCTACCACCTCAGTGTGACTCTGTGGGGAGTTGGGAGCCTGAGACAGGAGAACATGCAAAAGCATAAAGGAGCCGTATCTCAAACAACGCGAGAAGGATAGGACTGATCCCTGAAGGGTATCCTCTGCACACACACACACACACACACACACACACACACACACACACACACACGAACAGCAAACAAGCAGCCACACAGCATGCATCCCAACACACACAAAGCCAAGAGCTTATTTCAGAGAGCTTCAAGGAATCCAGCGGTCAGATGTCAAGGCACCCGCTACTACCCAATCGACAATGTCCGCGGTGAATCCCAGTCTCAGAGAAAAGAGATTAATTACGAAGGTGTTAGGATCGTTTACTTATGGGCAAAAAGAGTTAAAAACAAAGTAAACTTGATCCAGACAGTCCCTCAATCCTTACAACACAAGTTGTTTCTCCTGCTTTTTAAAATTATTTGGGGGTACTGGGGCTTGAACCCAGGGACTTGCACAGGCTAAGCTACGTTGCCAAGATGTAGTAGGTAGCTGTTCCAGCTTTGACCTGGAAGTACTACCCCCATTGAAGCTTTATAACTGTCACACCTACAAGGCAGGGCCGAGACAGGAGCCCTTAAAACCAAGAGAGGTGGCACATCTAGATCTCGGGTCTTAAGAGCTTCTGTCTCAGCCCTGCCTTGTAGGTGTGACAGTTACCAAAACCTCAATGGAGGTAGTACTTCCAGGTCAAAACTGGAACAGCTACCCACTACACCAATCCTAGCATTTATTTTTAAGAAAAAGGCTACTGCCTTTCCGTCCTCTTTTGTCTTAAGAACTAATTTGAATTTTGACTACAATTACACACAATTTCATAGATAATAACAACTAGAAACACCAATTAGGTCTGCAACTGTTTTTTATTAATTTTACTTTTGCATTGAGAAGCACTTTTGGGGTACAATGAGATCCTCTAATTCAGCGAGAACCATTTTTAACTCCTAAGTTAATTGAAACAAAGAACTATGTTAGTTAGGAATTCAGGGGTGTACATCATGAAACTCAAACTTGAATCAACTGAGGCAAGAGATTTTAGGAGAATAATTATGCATTTCGTCCATGACTACATCCAGCAAGAAACCGAGACACCCTTAATGCTGACCACATGGAGGGCATGGCTGGAATCCAGGCACTAGCAATTCTCCGTTTCACAAGTCAGAAGAGTACTGGATTGACTACTAGATGGACCAAAAATAAAGTAAGAGCAAGCACGGATTCTGCAAGTCCGCACCAAGCTACAAAGAGGAAAGTAATAAGGTAATGTGCAAGGTGGTAAGCTGGGAGGAAGGCAGTCTTTACTGGTTTGGGTTTTCAACTCCCCCCTTTTTCTCTCCTCTCATCCTTCTTCCCTTCCTCCTACTAAAACAATAACCAGTCAATCCAACGGATGGATATTTTTTTAAACTTCAAGAAATGTCTCTCTCCCCTTTCTTAGATTCTTTTTTCCCCCCACTTCCTCCTCACACCTAAGTTTTTGCTGGACAGAATGTCCCTCAGAGCACGCATACAGCATGGCTAGTGTTAGTGCTGGAATGGTTTCAGAGTCGCTTGTGTTATGGTGAGGTTCGGGACTGCTTCAGAGATGCCAGCTTGGGCTTCCCACTATGCATTTCCACACTCGGGATTCATGGCGTCATCTTCCGGGCTCTGGGATTTGGATGCACGCTCCAGGTCCTGCTGCTTCTTCAGCTGCTGCATTTTCGTGTTTAAATCCAGTAAAGTTCGGGCCAGCTGATGGTTCTGGAAACGCAATTCCAGCTAAAAGAAAAAAAAAAGGGGGGGGGAGTATTAGTTTGAGATATAGATCAAAGGAAACTGCTCTCTGGCTGGACATGAGAAATAAGGAGTAGGTAGGAAAGGAAAATAAGACAGAAAGAAAGATGTATTTCTCATCACATTCTCCCTTTCTGACTGTTGGCTCTGGTTATTAAAGTAGCTTTTTCTACAACAAGGTAAAATCCAGATAAATAAATAGCTTTTGAAATGGCCTTGAAATGAAAACAAAAATAGCTGATGCACAAGAGCTGTCTGTGTGAAAAATACCTATGCACCGAAGGCTGTTTTCAAGCAATGGCGTGTGATCACAGTGAAATCATTTATCTTTATGAGCTTTCTGAGCCACAGGATAACTGCCTGGGGCCACCTGAGTGCTCAGGATCTGGGCCCATTTACTTGATTACTTGTCATTTCAAGTTTTCAGGATTTTAAATGGCCTCCCTGCTGAGTAAAAACATATAACGACACCTCAGAGGCACATGTATAGTTATGTGTCCTTATATAATCTAACACTTTTCACTCTAGAACAAAGCCTGCTATATAGCAAGGCTGATTCATAACCTCCTCCAATGAGAGTTTATGAGGCCCTCGTGTGTTTAAATAAAATTTTAAAAATTACATCTCCAAGGACAAGTTACTTAGGAGGCAGGCCACCAACAAAGTGTGGTCCAGCTGTATTATGACCTAAAGCTAAAGATCAACTATTTGCATATTCCATCAGCTGAAGTCATGCTTAATGCAGTTTGTAAAATAATGTTTTCTGTGTACCACCCTCTATGAATTCATCCACAGTAGCCCTCAGGATAAGCCAGGGCACTGTAATAGTAAACTGCAAATACTGCATTGGCGAGTCCTCCTCAATCTGCAAAATAAAATATTAGGCAGGGGTATCTTTTTCTTTTCCTCTGATGTTTATTATATATATATATATATATATATATATATATATATATATATATATATATTTTATTCTTTTGCACTTGGAATTCTTGCGTCTCTGGAAGTAAGAACTAGAAATGTTAGAGGAGACAGCCATCCAAGGCACCTAGCAAACAAACAGAAACAAATCATACAGCCATTGCCATAAAAAGTCCCCATAATCTACCCCAAGACTGTCCTCTGATGTGTTCCCTGGGCTCTCGAGTCCTGCCCTGCTTTTCTAGCTTCATTTCCTAGCACTGTCTCCATGCCGGCTCCTATCACAGGTGATCAGACATCTTGCAGGCCTCCAAAGAAATGCTGTGCTGAGACGCACCTCCATTCGACCCGTCTGTTCTAAGAGGCACTTTGCCAGTTCTCTTTCCATAGAATGCAAATAAATACTAATACTTTTAGAAAAAGCTTCCTGTAATCATGGCCAGGCATCGTTGCCTCTTAGACAGGCTTCCGTCGAATTCTATTGACATGTCTCTGATAACATACAGACAACACCAGACTGATGTTGATGAAGGTGGAATTTGACTACTCCTTAATGATGGCATTATCAGTCAGTGCACTGCGTAGGCATCCATAACAGGGTCTGGGTGTCCTTGTTAAAAGGCATAGTGAATGAAGGGATGAATCGGTGAGGTGATGGATGCCTGCCCTCCATCGTGCCAAGTATCAAGGGGGAAAAATGACTGATAATGATTCACCCATTTAAGTAAAGCATGTGTAATTCACACTTATTTGGGAAATTCAAACACTCATGGTTTTTACACTTCTTTCATCATGGATCCCTTTGAGAGCCTTATGAAAGCTCCAAAACTTCTCTGAGGGATGAAAAAAAGAAAAAAGATTATATACCTAGAAAACTTTAGGTTTAACTCAAGAAATCCAGTCAAAGGACGTAGAAACCAATGTCATCGTTAGTAAGCTAAACAGAACATAATATACATAACATGACTGATTGTTCATCACTGTCCCTTACATAAACGACATTGTAATTCATGATGTCTGTGCATTCCATGCATGGGAACTCTAATTCCCATAGAGATCTCGCTAATGACCCAGATCAAAACTGCTTCTAGTGGTGATGATCCTGAGCTAAGTATCATCCACTCCGCTGCTTCTTTTTTAGATCAGGCACATGGACTAGGGAGTTCCTGAAGATGGGGACCAGGGCCTACACTCCAGGAAAACAGCAACTGGCTATGTGTAAAATTCTCTGCTCCCTGTCCAGAAATTCTAAATTCCTTTTAATTTTTTTTCCATTTCTTTACTTGTGCATGCTTCTGTTTGCACGTGTGAGTGCATGCATGCTTGTGCCACAGTGTTCTTGTGTGTGGGTCAAGGAGTGGGTTTTCTCCTGCCACCTCGTGGGTACTGGGGATTGAACTCGGGTCTTCAGGCCTGTCCTCAGGAGCCTCTAAAGCGCCATCTTGTTGACCCAATTCTCGAGTCTTGATATGTTCTTATTTGTCCTTTTAGGCACAGTTTCCAAGATCTATAATAATTATAATAACAACAGTCAATAAAGTGCATATGGCCTAGGCATGTCATATAATATCATCTCATATAATTACAGTCATCTCATGAGATTACCTCTACATGACAGATGAATAAACAAACTCAAGTCTACTAATTTACATTCTCAAAGCTGTAGGGCCAGCACGTATTAGCAGAGCCTGCAATTCCTTACCTTCTTCTCACCCATAACACATTTCTTGCCTAAACCTCCTATGTTTGATGAAGCAACTTGTTGGAATGCTAAGGTTAAAGGTGCCTTAGAGCTTGTCCGGTATGACCTCGCTATGAGTCATCAACAGGTAGGGGAAGGGGGTGACATGTCTCAAAGTAGCAGCATAGAGTGTTCCGGCCAGGCCCAGGCACTACAGGGTGGCGTCCTGGCCCACAGCATCAACCTCCTGGTGGGCAGGGAGGTGGTCTCACCAGGCAACAAGGCGGCTTCCTCATCCCCATTGGGCTTCTTAGACTCTAGATGAGAACCAGGTGCTCCACGTAATACTGCTCGATCAAACATAATGCATTCCTTATCAAATTCAGATTGCTAATACGGTTAAATTGGATTTACTATCATGTTGCCCTTCTTAAAACCAGAAATGAAATCGATCACCCGCTGAGGTTTCTTAACTGCGTTCTGCAGGAGTGGTTAGTTGTCGCATTCGATGCAGAGAACTTTACAAGTCTCCTTTACGAAACATTCATAGGAGTCGCCATTTTAAAGTCTGAGTTCTTTATACTTCTGTCCTTTTCAAATTGCCTAATTTAATTTTTTCATTTAAAAAAGTCATCTAAAGTATCTACATACACTCCTTCCTGTTAAACACCCAGTCGTTTTCTGAATTCTTAGCAGGGAATAAAATAAAAATAATAGGCATGACTTAGAGTTTCTTTCTGATGGGCTCATTTTATCCATCTAGGTTGTCGGTTTCATTGAAACGTTCGTCTCCTCACACTAAACATATTCAGACCAAGAGTTTGCTATGGGGAAGCTTCTAGAACAGAGGATAGAAAACGACAGAAACGGACTGGGGAGGAGCTCCTCTCCGGAGTCTGGGCCAGTCCCTGAACTATAGGCCAAGCCCTGCTCCATAGAGTTGTGACCCAAGGAGGCCTCCACACCGAGTCTTGAGGAAATCGGGCGCCCAGGAGAGATCTCCCACCCCAGCAGCAATCCCGTGCCCACCCCCTGCCCGGGGGTCCTCCTATGGGGTACCCTCGGCTCAGCAGTGCGAGCCCCGCCGCGCAGCCCGCGCTCACCAGCTCCGCGCGCAGCCGGGCCAGCGCGCACTCCATGCGCGCCCGGGTCCGCTCCTCCCGCGCGGCCGCCGCGGCCGCCGCCACCGCCGCCACCGCCTCCCGCGCGCGCCTCGCTCGCCCGCGTGCCGCCGCCCGCTGGAAGGCGCGCTCCAGCTGTCGCCGGAGGTGATCCAGCACCGGGCTGGACGCCCGGACCTGCTCCTGCGCCTCGATGCGCCAGGTGCCGCAAGGGATGCGGCGCACCGGGTGAAAGGCTGGGGACCACAGGGCAGCCCTGCCGGAGACCCCGTGGAGTCCCCGGGACATCCGCTGTCTGAAGTGGCTGTAGTCACCCAAGCCCATCGCGGTCCTCTCGGCGGCGCTCTGACTGGGGATTTGGTTGCAAGTTGGAGCTTTTTAAAGCCGGTCGGGGCGGGGCGGGGGCAATTAACGGAGCAGGCAGGACCCTGGCTGTGGACGCTGTTACTGTCCGGCCACTCAGAGCGCTGCTTTGCTCCTTGTCCATCTCTTGTCTTCTCTGCCTCATAGCAACAAGGGAAGGAGGTCTTGTGACTAGAGGTTCCGACTGGATCATTTCGTGTTTCGTTTTGTTTTGTTTTGTTTTTTTCCAGCTCCGTAGAACTCAGGCTTTGAGAATGGATGGAGATTGGAACGTTCAACCCATGCAGGTGGAAGCCGAGGAACAAGATGAAGGTTTGCAAGGCAACGAAGGATATTTGACACAGTCTTCCCAGTTACCTTATTTCTTAGTACTGTGCACTTTTCAAATAGTTTCTGGCTTTTTAAACTTTGAACACTGTGCCAGGTGTGATAGAAAGTCTAGATGCCCCTCTGATCCCGTATCCCCAAGAACTGCTTACAGCCCAGGGGGAGAAGTTCGGCCCAGTCTGCAAGTTAGAATAGACTTTCTAATTATCTTTCTACGATCCGTGGTCCCGAGTTCTGAAACTCGGTGCTCCTCTCTGTTCTTGGCGACTTCTTGCCCTGTCCACGTACATGAAAGGGTTAAAATGAAAGGTCAAAACTCTCCTTTACCAGTGGTGCTGATGGTGGTGCATGGTGCAAGCCTTTAATCCCAGCACTCGGGAGGCAGAGCCAGGCGGATCTCTGTGAGTTCGAGGCCAGCCTAGTCTACAGAGTGAGATCCAGGACCGGCACCAAAACTACGCAGAGAAACCCTGTCTTCAAAAACCAAAAAATAAATAAATAAATAAAAACCCTCTCTTACTCCAAAGTGTACAATTGTATAATTCCCAGTTCAATGTAATCGTGAACTGATAATAATTATCTGTCATATACGGCATTTTTTTTACTGCCTCTTTTGGAGCTAATTGAGAGTTTCTTTACAGGAATGAACAGCCGAAACTTCTGTGATCAGAGACAAACCATACAAGAAGAAACAACAGTAGCAGACAGTCGTCACACAGTACTCTCCCCAGGGAGTTAAGGATTCCTCTATGAAAGATTTGTCCATGTGTGGAGGCCCACAGAGGTTTCCTGGTGAGATCTGAGCTTGCTTTACCCAGCAGGGCTGCATTAGAGGATGGCTTGACCAGGTGTGTGGTTACCAGGTGATTGGAAAGGGTCTGCTCTTTGCTGTGCTGGGGGACGTCTTTTGCTCCACCCCTTGACATGCCTATAAAAAGCCCTTTAGAAGAGACAGAAGGGGCCAATGGATGCTGATCCAGGCCCTGCTGAGTCTATCCTGTGTTTCTGTCTGTCTTTTATCCCCTCTATCTTTCTATCTAAATATTTCTCATCCCTCTCTCCTCAAGAGTAGCCTGGGGAAAAATAGTTTTCATTGCCTGAAGTGTTGATGGTAGGTATAAAAGATAACAAGAGCTCATTTGCAGTCTATTATATGCCTTATATTATACTATAGTATATATTATTATATAATATATATTATATATTATTATAGTGCTTACTATATGCCAGGCAATTCACTTATTAACCAATGTAATCTTTGCACTGCCCTGTGAAATGGATACTAATAATTTCCATATTTTTCAAGTGGGAAAGTTCCTATGCATTCCCACCAAGAATCAGTCACAAACCCAAATGGTCTGCCGGGGATTCATAACAATGAAGGCTGGCTTGTGAGTCTGGCTTATGCACTCAAATCACTGAGATATATTTTCCTCCCAAAGAGAGAGAGAATTGCACTGAGCAAGTGCTCAGACTCTCTGAGCTCATTAAATCCAGCTATGCTGAAATGGCCTCAGTCTTTTTCACTGGATAAGGAATTCGGGTTTCCCAGCCCCTGCTGATAATCTCCAAGGTCAATACCTGATAGTTGGCAACTTAAGTATTATAGTCTCAAAAGTTCAGCTAGACGGTTTGGGGCGGCACAGAGGGGGAAGTAATGAAAGAGATACCTTGATGGGGAGGGACATTTGGGGGTTAGGGAGAAACCTGGTGCCAGGAATCCATAAGGATGACCCCAGCTAAGACTGGTAGCAATGGTGGAGAGGGTACCTGAACTGGCCTTCTCCTGTAATCAGATTAGTGACTACCCTAATTGTCATCAGACACCCTTCATCCAGCAACTGATGGAGGTGGATGCAGAGATCCACAGCTGAGCACTGGGCCCAGCCCCGAGAGTCCTATCCCTGAGAGGAAGGACAGATTGTACAAGCAAAGGGAGTCAAGGTCATTACCAGGGGACCCACAGAGACAACTGATCTGAGCTCATGGGAGAGCCTGCATGGGACCAGCCTAGGCCCTCTGCATGTGTGTGACAGTTGTGTTCCTTGGTCTGTTTGTGGGGCTCCTATCAGTGGGATCAGGACCTGACCCTGGTGCCTGAGCTGGCTTTTGGGAACCTGTTCCCCATGCTGTGTTGCCTCTCCCAGCCTGGATGCAGGGCTAGGAGCTTGGTCCTGCCTCAACTTGATGTGCCATGCTTTGTTGACTCCCGTGGGAGGCCTTATCCTTTCTGAACAGAGATGGAGGAGGAGTGGATGTGGGGGAAGGGGGCAGGTAAGATAGGAGGTGGGGGGAGGAACAGGAGTAGAGAAGGGAGGAGAAACTGTAAAATGTAAAATAAATGAAAAAAATTTAATAAAAAAAATTAAGCTATGTCACATAGAGCTCTGGCTTCCACGTGCATGTACGCACATAGAACACAGAGAGAGGGAGAGCCGGGGGGAGGGGGAGGGAGGGAGAGAGAGAGAGAGCACGCGCGAGCTTACCAACAGTAAATTATAAGGTTAACATTTTGTGGGCAGGGTTCTTTTTTTTTGGTGATTTGTTGATGGAACTTGAAAACCAGCCCTAGACACTGAACAATATAAATGTTTAAAATGAGCCAGGCGGTGGTGGCGCACGCCTTTAATCCCAGCACTCGGGAGGCAGAGCCAGGCGTATCTCTGTGAGTTCAAGGCCAGCCTGGGCTACCAAGTGAGTTCCAGGAAAGGCGCAAAGCTACACAGAGAAACCCTGTCTCGGAAAACCAAAACCAAAAAATAAAATAAAATGAGTGTTCTGCCATGACTTTTAACTGGAATTTCCAGAACATTTACTTCAACACGAATTTCAGTTAAGTTCAATTTAATTCAACAGAGTGATTGGTACATGTTCAGTATTAAGCCCTGTACCATGTGAGAGAAATACAAAAATGAATAAGATATGGTTTTGCCTCCAGAAACAGAGAACCTGTGGAAACAAACTCATTCATTTAACAATATTTATTTAATGTCTTATTAAGCATCAGATATTATATATGATGTTCAGGCTACAATAGGAAACCAGAGACACAAGACATTATTTTTAAAATAATTATTTCATATATTTTTTTCAACTGACATGTGGCTTCGACTTTTAAGACAGTTTTTTTTTCTTTTACACTGGAAAGGTAAATTGAAAGTTAGTGAATGAAGTATAAGTATAACACACAGAGACATTGCAATTAGAAAAACATTGGTTAAACTGGGCAGTGGTAGCACACGCCTTTAATCCCAGCACTCCAGAGGCAAAGGCAGGCAAATCTCTGAGTTTGAGGCCAGCCTGGTCTACAGAGTGAGTTCCAGGACAGCCAGGACTACATAAAGAAATCCTGTCACCAAAAAAAAAAGAAAGAAAGAAAAAGGAAAAGAAAAGAAAAAGAAAAATATTGCTTATCTGATGGGGTATAATAAATTGACCCCAAATTCAGTGGCTTAAAAACACTAACTGGCCAAGTTTGGTGGCACATGTCTTTAATCTCAGCACCCAACAGACAGAGGCAGGGGGATCTCCGAGCTTGACGTTAGCCTACATAGAGAGTTCTAGGGTAGTTGGGGCTACCTAGTGAGAGCCTGTCTCAAAAAACAAACAAAAAGAAAAGAAAAGGAGGGAGGGAGGGAGGGAGGGAGGGAGGGAAGGAGGGAGGGAGGGAGGGGAAGGGAGGGAGGGAGGGGAAGGGAGGGAGGGAGGGGAAGGGAGGGAGGGAGGGAGGGAGGGAGGGAGGGAGAGAGAGAGAGAGAGAGAGAGAAGAAAGAAAGAAAGAAAGAAAGAAAGAAAGAAAGAAAGAAAGAAAGAAAGAAAGAAAGAAAGAAAGAAAGAATAAAGACACAGTAGCAGGGCTGGGGAGATGGTTTCTCCATCAGGGCACTTGTCAAATAAGAGGATCAGAGTTTGGATCACCGGAACCCATACAAACGCCAAGAAGGTATGGCAACCAACCTGTAATCCCACCCTTGGAAGGCAGAGACAGAGCAAGCTGGCTAGGGAAACTAGCTGTATAAGAAAACTTTGAGTTTGCTTTAAAAATCTCTGCCTCAAGGTATAAGGTAGAAGAGCAATCAAGCAAGACTCCTAACATCCAACTCAGATACACACACACACACACACACACACACACACACACACACACTGGGTGTAGGGGGAGGGGCAATATTTATTATTATTCTTCAGTTTCTAGGTGAGTATGGAGATGGCTTGGATGGTAGTCCGTGGCTTTCATGACACTGTAGTCATACATCAGCCAGCTGTGCTGTCCCTTGAAAAGGAATGTCAATGTATGAGGTAGGCAGACAAGGAGAAAAGAGCTCACCAGACCAGCCTGGCTTTGAAACAAACATGGAGTGTCCAGAATGCTTCCAAAATGATGGGTTGAGTCTTTCTTCAATGCACTCATTCAGAGTGGGTCACACAATCCATTGGTAGGTCAGGTCACATCGTCAGTTCCAAGCACAACAAGCTGACAGTTTGTTATGCCTGGAACGATACAGTCAGCAGGCACGGGAATGGCGGAATTAGATTTGATCTCACAGCTCTATGGCTCCGAGGGCCATGTTATTGCCCTTCTGCCACACTTGCCGAAATATCACCGATTCTGAATTACTGTTACCTGGACAGATTTTACATTGCCATCAGATTTCTGCGCTTAAAGACATTTCTCTGTGTCCTTTTGGACATCAGGAGGAGTTTGCATCACACACCATGCTTCCAATGTATACAGTTCAGGAGCCAAACCAAAGCTGAGAATCCTTTACACGCCATCTCTGAATCCCTCTAAGGATATGGGTTGGTTACTAAAATCACCATTTATCTCTGTGACGAATGATGAAGAAAATATTGAGGAAAGTTTACATCTACATCCTTCATATAGCACACCTACAAGAGGATGTTTCTGCCTAGTCAGATTTCCCTGGGAAATCTTCACCCTAGTTCCTTTACATGTCCTCTAACAGTGCTCAAAGCCTCCCGTCCAAAGTCACCTCTTTAGCCATCCTCTGTGACAATTAGTCTTCTAAACAGTAAGCTCTGATTGTTCCCTCTGCAAACAGAATGTCCTTGAGCACTCCTTGCAAAAAAGAAACAAATATTTCTCCGGGCTTCTGAGAAAAGAGAATGTTCCTTGTAAGCCTTAAAATAAATATTTGTAATATTTTCACGAACAGCTTAATCGTTTGGCCCATTCAGGACTCTGTGGCTTGCATGGCCCTTTCATTTTCTGGTTAACCTACAGCTAACAAACATTCCCCTCTGCCTGTGGAATGCCAAAAGCCATTCACTGTCTCCTTCACTTAATTTGCCGAGATTGTGGGAGCAAAGGCTTCCCAGCCCTACCCCTTGCTGACCATGAGACTTTGTATAAACACTCTGGGTTACTTTGTTTGCAAGTAAGATAAGAGACTAAGCATCTCCTCTTTACCCAGTTGTTGGGTAGATAAACTGAAGCCCCGGGGGCAAGATCCAAACAGCGTTCAAAACATCCATGGGTATGTTTTAAAAAATAAAATAAAATAAACTTGATATTTTCCTTAGATTGAAATAAACTACACAAAACTGATTTCTTTCACTAAAAAAAATGATATTTTCAGAATTATTTCTAAATAAACCATAAAACCACCATTTTTTATAGGATTTTGCTTATAAATAAAGACAAGGCAATAGATATAATCTTGGGGAAAGTACAGAAGGAAATAGACAAGCCAGTTATCTCGGTGAATGGCCTCCAATCCTGTCTAAGGCATGAAGCAGAAGCGTCTGACATTTACCATGCTGAAAGGCTTACAGAAAAAAGGAAGGCTCACCAAAAGAATGCAAACCGCCGCCGCCACATACAGAGCAGGAATGTCCGGCTTTTCCATCTCAGCTTTAACCATAACTTGTTCCTTTAAGTTCATCAAAAAAGGACCAAACCTGCACCAGTACCCTAACGAGCTCCCCAGCCTCAGTCAGGTAGCCCCTGTCGCTGTCCATTACAGTTGGGTTTGTTGCTGTTTTCTCTTTTCGGTGCAGGACCACGAGCCCACTAGTAAATGTTCTACCACGGGGCTTTATTCTCTGTCCTTGGCTTTTAGAGACAGTGTTTCACTGTGTAGCCCAGGCTGGTCTTGAGTTCATTCTGCAGCCCAGGCTAAACTAAAACTTGCATTCTCCGGCTCTACCTCCCTGGTGCTGCCATTTCAGATTTTCAATAACACACTTAAAACTCCTACTAGTCAAAAGTCAAAAGTGGACATTCATGCAACATTTTGTGTATTTTATATACATTCCTCTCTTCCACACCTTTTCAAAACCTTGGTAACTCAATGTCCACCACAGAGATAATACATGTTGTGTCTGAAGTGAATCACACACCTTTAATCTCAGCACTTGGGAGATACAGGCAGGTGGATTTCTGTGAGTCCGAGGCCGGCCAGAGCTCCAGGACAGCCAGAGCTACATATTGAGACTCTATCTTAAATAAATAAATAAATAAATAAATAAATAAATAAATAAATAAATAAACAGATAAATAAGTAAAATGACTAAAACAACTTCAGAGCTCCACTAGCAGAGATCATTCAGAGAAGTGTGACCTCATCAAGGCCATACTCTGGAAGAACAGACAGGTATTCAAAACATGATTGTTCAAATAATGGCCATTTAAGTGAGCAGATTCTCGATGGTCATCCTAGAGGCCCATAAGCAGAGATATTCAGTGAGTCGGCAGCCTATTACACCTACTTTTCTCCCATTATCAAATGTTTGATTTTTTAGAGGGGCGGGGATTTTTTTTTCTTTTAAGATTTATTTATGGGTATGACTGTTTTACCTACATGTATGCATGTACCAAATGCATGCCTGGTGTCCACAGTGATCAGAACAGACCATCATATCCGCTGGAACTGGAGTTATGGATGATTATGAGCCACCACTCAGATGTTGGGAACTGAATCCAGGTCTTCTGCAAAAGCGACAAGTGTTCTCAAACACTGAGTAATCTCTGTAGCCCCCAAGAGAATTCCTTAGCTCTCCTGGGCATCCTCAATGGTTTCTGAGCTAACTATAGGATGCTCTGGCTTGTGTAAAGTTTAACGTGTCCCTCATTAAATCCAGATCATGATTTACGTCAAAGTGTATGCTAGCCAAAGCCAAAATGCTTGAATTCTGATCTATCAAAGCGTTCCTGGAGTATATTTTAAGACTCTTGCACCCATTTTTGCATCTCTCACCCTCAACTTTCAATACAAGAATGCACAGAACTTTCAGCAAGACGTACACATTAGGAATAAGCTGCATGTCAGACGGTTAGATCCACATGTCATTCTCCCTGTGTTCCTGCTTGATTTCCAACAGTGAAGCTCAGCTGAGAGCTTGTAAGGGCTGGATAGGTCACCTTTGCACATAGGAGCATAGTCTTCTTCTGATGTCTTCTTACACTTGAACTGTCCCCTGTGATTGCGGGAACCAGAGATAAGCATTTCAGAGCTTTGAGGTGCTGATCTGGAAACACATCTTCAACCTCTTGAATATCATGCCCCACCATTGGAACTTCTAGCGCTTCTTTTCAGTGACTCACAGAGGTTAGCTGAGTTCCCAGGTCACCTTGCTGAGCCTTGTTGAATCTTTCCAGAGTTTCATTTTAATGTCAAGCTTGACTGTCAAACCCATGGCTTCTTTAAACCAAAACTCACGCTGGACTTCTGAGTTTCCCGTCACCCCATAGAGTAGATGCGGTATGCAATCAAGGCTGCAAAGAAGACAACAGAAGTTTGTACATGGAGAGTCTTCCCAAAGGCCCTTCTAAAGATAAACTGGTTTATGGAGCTGGAAAGATGGCTCAAAGGTGAAGAGCACTGTCTGCTTTCCCAGAGGACCCTAGTTCAATTCCCAGCACCCACATGGTGACTCACAATCATCTGTAACCAGTTCCAGAGGATCTGATACCCTCACACAGGCATATCTGCAAGCAAAACACCAATGCACATAAAAAATAAAAAGGAATCATTAAAAAATTATTGTGAAAAAAAGATAAGACAGTTTTAAAAATAACGTTGGTGGCAATTTAATCAAAACCTGACGCTGCTGTACAGAGCGCAAACACTCCACCATACAGCCATGCTGTCTCACACTTGTGTGGTTATTTATTATATCTGAACAAAAAACAAGGTATTGTAGAAGGTTCACTAAATTTCAAAAGTATCCTGCCTGCCTGTCCACTGAGAATGTCACAATTCCCTCAGTTCCCATTCTTCACTGTTCTGAAATTACATTGTCAAGTTCTAAAAGCAGCTATGGTGGTTAATAAGAAAATAACAAAAACAAAACAATTGCAAACATTTTTCTTTGGGTCACCAGCTCACAAAAAAAACAACACAGAGACTTAATGTTAATTATGAAGGCATATTTGGAGAAAATACTCTTTAATCTTGGTGAGTCCAAAATTTTGTACCTAATTCACTTTATATCCTAATTTGTATTACAAACCCAAAACTATTTTTTAGACCTCAAAACATTTTCTTAGATAAACAATTTAAGCTTTTATGTCTCTCAACCTTATACACTGTACACCTCTTTTGTGAGTTTCTTTTCTGAATTTGGTAACAAGGAAAACTGTAACTATAACGATGTAGTCTTCAACTCCACACGAGACTTAAGAAGGATATAATATTACCTGAGTAAACAGGAAATGCAGAGCAAATAACTTCCAAAACTGTAGAAATGACAGAAGCAGCTGGCTGCCTGGACACTCACACAAGGTTCCTCTGTAATGTTGAGTTATCCATCTTTAGCCTACAGGCCTAGAATATCTGACAGTCTTTTCTATGTAGCAGGAATTTTGAAAGACTATCCTGCGTTGTTTTGACAAAGTTTATCAGTCACCTTCTTTTGTGTCCTGCTTGTCCAATTCACACAGCATACTATCAGTAGTTGAGGCAAGGGCAGTTTCTTGCCCAGTGGCTAACTTTTGCCACAAAGAAAGCAAACTACATATGGAGGTTCTTTGATGCCCATCATCTCCTCTGAAGTAGATTGGTGATGCCAGGAGAAGACATGTCTCACTGTCATGAAAAGCCCTATGTTATTAAAACACTTTAAATGTCATATTCTGTGCATCATTGAAGTGTTTGAAGATCATCTAGCTATCTAAAATATATCTTTGTATGACCTTGAAAACATACCTAACAAGACTGTAATTTTGATTGTTATAGGTGACTATCAGCCTGTATTTCTTTATTATCCTAAATAGCTTTCCAGGGCTAAAACTTTACATTACATTTTTAAATGAGCTGCATGGGAAATATCTTAAACAAGAATAGAAACACACACAGTATAACAAAAAAATCTTAACTTTGTATCAATATCTAAAAATCCATACCAATGTAAAATATTTGAGACTAGTAGTTGTTCAAAAGTAGACTCAACAATCCACTCTTTTATTCCAACATTTCTATACTATATACCCCCTCTTTCCTTCAGAAAGAGATCCCTGAATCTAATCTTCTTTGTTTAGCTTTTTCCTGACCATTACCAATAACAACTTGTAACCAATCTCCCCTAAACGATGACAAACATCCATAAGCCACAAAACAACCAAAAACCATCTACCCCAACTCTTGGGAATGTGGGCATTATGTTCTCTAGACTGCTTCTTGTTGTCTGGGGATGCTGGCATCTATAGGAGATCCTGAGAAAATTGGGATAATGGTCAAATCCTGGGAGAGCTAGCTGTATCATTTGTTGTCCAGTCTCTGTGTAATGAGAAAGTACAAGACTTATGTGAAGTCCTGCTCTTGTAGTCTGTGAGGCTGGACCATCTCAGCCAGCAGCCTTGAAGCTATTCTGGATGCAGAACTTTGAGGAAACTGCGATATAGGCATTCTGCCATCCTGGGTCATCTTGAACACCTGTTTTCATTGGTGTCTGGTACCCTTGCTCTGAAAAGACACAGACTATTAACGGTAACATACATATCTGTATTAACACAAGTATGGAATGTGTGTTATGCATAAGTCAATTAAAGATGATTTTTTTTGTTCTATGTTTGAGCAGGTAAAAGACACCTGTCAACTTTAAAAGTCTGTTTAGACTACATAAGCAAACTGGAATATAAATCTCCATCCATGCCATATGAAAGAATAATAATAAGTCATGAGGACTCTGTAGCCAACAAGATTTATCAAGTCTCATCTCATCTCTGAGCTGTGTCCATGCAGAGGGATCAGTTTACATGTTACCTATTCTGGCTTATTATTTTTATTTACTTCACTTCTCTCTTTAAAGACTTTATTATTTTTAAATAATTTATTTTTTATGACTATCTATATCCTTTTTCTTTTTTTCTTAAGTCTACGCACATTGTTAAACACACTGTAACCTCTTTAGAGGTTTTTTTTCCCCATCTTAACCTAATTTAATGCATCTCTGTAACCTTTTCTATCTGCATGAGCAAAACCTTAAACCACTGTGCAGCTCAGCTCATGGTATGCTGGTGGCTCAGACCCACAGGCATCAGCTGGGAGGCACCTCCTCTGTGAGACTGTGGGAGTAAGAAGCTGCGTTTGGCTCCATTTTTATGTGCTTGAGCCCCCCCCCCCTTTTTAAAGCTTTCTTGGGTCTTATGTGGAAATACATGCTTCATGTTGGGTGCCATTTGTAAATGTATTTTTCTTTAGGCCACCAGCTCACAAAAAAAAAAAAAAAGAAAAGAAAAAGAAAAAAAAAGAAAGAAAAGAAAAAAAAGAAACCACAGAAACTTATTGTTAATTATGAAAGCTCAGCCTATAGCTTAGGCTTGTCCCACTAGATCTTAGAACTTAAATTAACCCATTTCTGGTCATCTACATATTGCCACATGACTCGTGGCTTTTTCCTATCTTCCTACATGTCTGTTCCCTCTGCATCCAGCTAGAGACTCCTTCTTCCCAGAGCTCTTTGTCCTCAGAAGTCCTGCCTATACCTCCTGCCTAGCTGTTCAGCTCTTTATTAATCCAATCACAGTGACACGTCTTCATGCAGTATAAAGGAATATTCCACAACAAACAATTTTCCTCTGTTGTTCCTAATGGAACCAATACCTTCATCACAGGGACAGATTGTCCCAACTATATATTTAAGGCTGAGGAAGAGCAGACTGTGTGGGTACTTTAAGGAATGATTCTCCAAAAGTCTAGGGTTGGTTTTGTTTTTTTTGTTTTTTGTTTTTTGTTTTTTCAGACTTTGACTGGGGGGGGGGGGTAAAAACAAAAACAAACAAACAAACAAAAAACCTTTGAACACAACACAAGCCTGGCCATGACAATATTCCATATTCGGTCTCCTTACTTACTGTGAGAAGGAAACATTCTAGGCAAGATTTCTGCACGCCCTTCATATGGCAGAAAGCCTGCAAATCCCCAGCTCAGGTTATGAGAGGCATGAGCAATCTTACCACCATAGGTGGCTGCTTGTCCTCTGCTGTGTCCACCCACAGTTGCTGATAACGGAAAAGAAGTGTGAGTGTCTCGCCTGCCTAAGCACTCCTTCCCGGGAGCCCTCTCAGATCTCTAGCATCTGTGTCTCCTGTGTTTTAGGACAGAAGGTGTGAACTGTTGTGGATTCAAAGAGCCTTCTCAAGCCCTCTTCAGTAGAATTTACCCAGCACTCCAGCAATGCTGGAGAGTTATAGGGACTAAAGAAGCCTGAGATCTAATCACCCTTATGTACACCCAGAAGAATCAGAGCTTCAGATAAAGATGTTAAGAGACTGTTATTTTTCTTCAAGGGATAAGGTAAAATGCACCATCCCACTGGCCACCCATTCTGTACTGAGGTTCTGAGCATTGCTATTCGTTTCATGTACATGTTTGTTGACATGTTTGTCAATTTTGTTGTTCAGTTTCAGTGTTCTGGCTTCATCTTCATTTGATTCTCTTGTTTTCCGTGCCTGCTGTGAATGTTCATATATTAGTAAAACCACATATTGCCAGTATCACTTTGTCTCTAAGAACTGTCCCATCAGGCTCTCCCAGTGACTTTATAGGTATCTGCTTCCATTAGTTCAGAAATAAATTAACACAACCATTCTTTAGGTTCTTGAAACCTTTGAAAAATGACCCTCAGATCACAGAGGTCTCAAAGTGGCTGGCACATAGTCAATAATGTTTGTTTGATCTTGTGGCTTATCTTCTAAATTGTTCTCTGACTTGTTTCCATTCTTTCCAAGCATCTTGTGGGCCCTATAGGAATCTGAAGGACAGAAAAGACTGTATAAATTGAGCATACAGCGTTAGCATCATTGCCCACCTTCCAGGCAGGACCAGGCCTCCTCTGACCTGGCTGGGCTAGGCATATGGTTCCACAGTGCTGTGTGGGCCACAGGATTCACTATAATCACTGCTGATGAGTCTTTCTCTTCACTGGAGATGCTGCTATCTCCTCTCCACAATTCAGGGAAATTAAGTATAGTATTACTTTTTATATACAAGAAATAAATGAATGAGGTCTGTACCATAAGGATAGGTTACTCAACACTGTGATGTTTGCAGCATCACAAAGCATTGTATCTAAAAAAAAAAACACTGGCCGGGTGGTGGTGGTGCACGCCTTTAATCCCAGCACTTGGGAGGCAGAGACAGGCAGATCTCTGTGAGTTCAAGGCCAGCCTGGGCTACATAGCGAGTTCCAGGAAGGAAGGAAGGAAGGAAGGAAGGAAGGAAGGAAGGAAGGAAGGAAGGAAGGAAGGAAGGAAGGAAGGAAAGGAAGAAAGACTGGTATCTCTCGGTTCTAGGATTCCAAGAGAAACTGAGTCAGGTCTGAATGACAGCAGTGATATGGGGAGGAAGCAGTGATTGTTCCAATGAGTTAGACACCCATCATGAACTGCCAGTGACCATATGGAACCAATATAATTATTTCCATCATGTCTCTAAGTATATATGATGGGCTGTGTTGCTTTTCTTTCTTTCTTTCATTTTTTTTTTTTTGTTTTGGTTTTTCGAGACAGGGTTTCTCTGTGTAGCTTTGTGCCTCTCCTGGAACTCACTTGGTAGCCCAGGCTGGCCTCAAACTCACAGAGATCCACCTGGCTCTGCCTCCCGAGTGCTGGGATTAAAGGCGTGCACCACCACCGCCCGGCATGTGTTGCTTTTCATAATGTTGTCTGTTTCTCTCAATGGAAAGACTGTGTTTATTCATTTGGTTGATTTCAGGGTAGGAGGTGGAGTTTGCATATGGGAATATACTATGAGCAAAAGGATGATATGCTATTTGCCAGCAAAAAATAATAAGTACAAAAAGGAAAGAGATGCCATCCAACAGCCTACATCTACTCTTCTCCAAGGCAGGCAGCTCTTGGATTCTAGAGTGAAAAGATCATAGACCAAAGAAGAAGCTGGTTTGTCATGGGTGTATAGTTTGAGTGGAAAATAATAAGTAGTAGATTTACATTTCTAAACCTCTCATATCTGATTCTTCTTCTGAATCTATCCACTCTCCCTAATAGTAAAGTCTAGAAGTAAGCATTCAGAAGACTGAAAGTCCTGTGAAGTAAAAACTAAACTAAAAGTTATCGTGAAGACATGTGTAGAAGTAATTTGCCTCAGACAATGAAAATCTAGTTTGAGAAGATAAAAAAAAAAAATTCTATTAACTGTCCAGACTCACTTGCTCTTTTATCAGATTGAATTATTGGGTATAATAAAGTACAGATACCATGAAGGGTGAGAATATATAAAATCTCTTATATATGGTGCTGGATAATGTTAGACTGCCAGTTTACAGTCTGAGAAGATCATCACAGCATCGTCTCAGCACTAAACGTAGAGAGACTGTTTCTTCTAATGCAGTTTTGATTATTTATCACATCTCTCCGCTCTTCATCATGAAGACATTTCAATTCCAGCCCTCTGAGATTTAGCTAAACCGGATGCCCTGGAAGTGTGGAGATTAAAAGACTTACAACCTTGTTTTTCCGCAAGGCCTTTTATGCACTGTGATAGCCAAAAGTTTTGAGAAATAGAATAAATGTCAAATTTATCTAAACAACAACTTTGATACCCACTGTAAGGAACAGATTTCTGCTTTAACGTACTCAAATATTCAAGTGCCTATTTTCTTTGGAGACTTTAATTCTGAAATGTCTGCATATTCTGCAAAACTGCCTATCAGAGGATACCATATCTGCCACCAATGCGCTTGCATAACTGAGCACAGCGGAATGCACAGTCTAAAGACACCCAAGCAGAGAACGACATCAACAAACACAATCCATTTGCAACTGATGATGCAGATTAAAATGTATCTATCAAAACAATCTGTGCTTTAAAATGTTTGCTTGTTGAAATGGTTTTATCTGTTTACTACCCATATCTATTGATCTTATATATGGAGTGTATGTGCCTTGACATGTGAGTGAAGTTCAAGGACCTTGTGGGAGTTAGTTCTCTCCTTCCACCATCTGAATTTTGGAGATCAAACTCAAGTCATCGGGCTGGGTGGCAAGCACCTTTACCTACTGAGCCATCTTACTGGGCCTTGGATTAAATTTTAAAACACAGTAGCTGGCAGAACATTTCTAGTATTTGTACTATGGCACCTTTAAAATGATCCTCAGTGACCACTGCCTGGATGGGGTAGACCAGGAGGTCATTGCTGAGAAAAGAAGCTTCACTTTAGTCACTCTTGCTGTGTTCATTTGTTTGGAAGGAAACCTGTTGCCATGCCATGAGCTGTCGCATAGAGAGTCAAAGCCTTGTAGAAAGGACCAAAGGGAAATCCTAGGCAGCAGGCAAACAGGGACCAAAGCCCCCAGACTAGCAGCTCATAAGCAATGAAATCCTGGCTCACCCAGGAAAGTGAGCAGCTCCTCCCCACAAAAGTGATTTCAGCACTCCCAATACTTGACTGCATCCTCAGGAGAGACCTTGAAGTGTAGGACCAGCTAGGCCATGCTGAGATTTCTGAATATAGAAATTTTGAGAAAGTAACTGTTGATTCGTTTCAACTTCTAAGTTTGAGGGATCATGTGTTACACAGTAAGAAATGGCTAATGTGGTATATTTAAGTGTTGGAAATATCTCTCTTCTTTCCTGCTACATCAATAAATATTCCTTGCAGTCCTAAAAAATGCTACAAATGCAGATGGAATGCACACATATAAGAACCTACTTCCTGCACTCAAAACTTTCACAATCTACAGAGAGTAAAGGCTGCACTGATAACTCGCAGCAGGACTCCCAGCAACAGTGAGTTTAGCAGTCCCATCTGCAGATGTTCTGAGGCACCACCACTTTTGTGGCTGGCATGCACTACTGGCCAGTCCTCCACCATCACTGTGGGTCAGTAGGCTGTTGGTCCATCAGTCTATTGTTTGTCTTAATGATATTTCCTTAAATGACCATTTCCTCCTAGCCCACTGATCAACAAGCAGCTTAAAGCTAAGAAATATCATCACCTTGTATATAACAACCCCAAACACATTCACTGACATATACTAGGTGACCATGAACTCCTATTTAATTCAACTGAATGCAATCTTTGGTTCCTTCTATCCCCTCATCTTTATCTCTACCATTTACTTCGCTTTAACTCTACTCACATGAGATACATCTGAGAATTTACCTTTGCCCTGGGGGTGTATTTGAAGACCTGAATTATGAAAAAAATCTCTCTAGCCTCATCTTTCTATCCATAATTCACCTCAATCCTTCAATTCAGAAGAAGGTGCAAAGTGTGTTTTAAAGTGTTCTCCTTCTTCTGTCTTTCTTCTTCCCTCTGTTATAACCTTGTGATGTTTTTCATCTAGTTCTTTTCAGCACCTGACCTACTTAATCAGCCTACTTGTTCATTGTTATCGTTTGAATATAAAATGTGCCCAAGGCCTCATGTGTCACATGGTGTTGTTTCAGAAGCTTGTAGAAATTTGGGGAGGTGAGGCCTCACTGAAGAAAACAGATCGCTAGAAGTGAGTCCTTGAGGTTATCTTGTTCTCAGTCCCTTCCTGTTTTGCTCTCTTCTCCCTGTTCGCCAGGAGATAAGGAAGTTTCCCAGTCACGGGATCCTGTCACCACAGCATTCTGCCCAAGTGTATTGGGCCAAGTGGCTCCGGGCTGAATCTTCTGAGATGAATTAGTTCTTCCTCCCTTAGGTTGTTTATGTCAGATATGTTGGTCCCAGTGATGAAAAGCTAACACACCCTTTGTCTTCAGCCCTAAGGCTAAGCTATCTTGGCACTACCCTGGTCCATATTTCTCATAAGCATGTACTCTTAATCCTAGCTATCCTCTACTCTTGCTCAATAATCCTTAAACTCGCCGGGCGTGGTGGCGCACGCCTTTAATCCCAGCACTCGGGAGGCAGAGGCAGGCGGATCTCTGTGAGTTCGAGGCCAGCCTGGGCTACCAAGTGAGCTCCAGGAAAGGCGCAAAGCTACACAGAGAAACCCTGTCTCGAAAAACCAAAAAAAAAAAAAAAAAAAAAAAATAATCCTTAAACTCATTATTCATTGGACACTTCTAATCTCTCAAATAAGTTGATCTTGGCTCGACTCTAACCGGAACCTTCCCTCTCTCTTCATACTCCCATTCTCATTCCACAGGAACCCACTTTAATTCAATTTCACTGACATGATAGCTAACAACTGTCAACATGTATTCTGTATTTACTACACACCAACTTTTGTCCCAAGTGTTTTCCTCTAAATTCACACACCAGTCCTGTAAGGCAAAGAGCAAAATTAACATTTTTCTAAGAGACAGCTGAGACACAGAGAGATTATGCAACTTCTCAAAGTCATTGAGTCAGGAGTTATACACCATCCCTGTTTACATTACCAGATTAATCTGGCCTCCAAATGCAATAATCCGGTGGGATCAGCCTCGGTTCATCTTTCTTTTATGTATAAAATTCAGTGCTAGGGCTGGAGAGATGGCTCAGCAGTTAAGAGCACTGGCTGCTCTTCCGAAGGTCCTGAGTTCAATTCCCAGCAACCACATGGTGGCTCACAGCCATCTATAATGAGATATGGTGCCCTATTCTGGCCTGCAGGCATACATGTAGGCAGAACACTGTATACATAATAAATAAATCTTTTTAAAAAAAAATAAGATAAAAATAAAAGCTTCAAGTATCATTTAAAAAAAAATTCAGTGTTATAATCTGCTATCATGTTTTTGCCACCAAGCTCAAAGGAGTGAGGTACAACGAAAAGAGGAATGTGTTTATTATCTCGGCTCCTTTGAGCCAAGAGCAGAAAGAAATGATGAAGTTGTCATAAAAGGATACAACACAGTAGAAGGAAAATAAAATCAACAAAAGTTTAAAAAAAACAACAGAGATTGCAGGAAAAATGAAGTAAAAAATGATTGTGTATATTCTTTTTTTTTTAAGGATTTATTTATTTATTATGTATACAATGTTCAGAAGAGGGCACCATATCTCATAAGGATGGTTGTGAGCCACTACGTGGTTGCTGGGAATTGAACTCAGGACCTCTGGAAGAGCAGCCAATACTCTTAACTGCTGAGCCATCTCTCTAGCCCGATTGTGTATATTCTTACGACACTATTTGTTAGAGAGAAATTATAAACAATTACAATGTATGCCCATAAATTTGGTAGAGATTGCTCATCTCCCACTGATAAATCTTATTATGAGTGGTGTTCACATGATTTGTGAAGATAATACATTCCCCTTAATTACTCACAGACAGGGATATCTATGTATTAATATACAACTAATTAGGTATAATGCCAAATCCAGACTTTCAGACAGTACTTGATAGGGAAGTGTTGATTGAGAAATAATAGATATGAAAAGTAGAGATTTAGACATGAAAGAAAAAGACAGAACCACAGAATAGGTTTGAGAGGGCTCTAAGTCAATACCACAGTCACTCTGAGTTTATTCCTAATGGGCATTTTATACACCAGCAAGGGGAGAGGCAAAAGACCTCCCCCTCTCAAGGACGTCATGGTTCAAGGTACAAAGTGCAGACAAGTGTAAACACTTCCTTAGTTCTCAAAACATCTCATAGCCATGCCTTACAGCAAAGCATCCTGTAACTAGGCCTTGAAGTATATCTGGTAACCACGCCTTTTGCCAAAACATCCTATTATGCAGCCTTGCAGGGCAAAACAAGCTCAGACTCTCTGACCTTGAGTCAAGATGGAATAAGGTCACATTACGGATTCTCTGTGGGTCCCCACAGTGTAAGTATAGAAATTTTGTCATGTAAAAATTGTAATGTTTAAAAGGTCTTTTTTTAAAGGGGCAGACTTCACTGACCAATGACTCTTATTCCATGTTGTCCACTTCTTCCTGCATTGGAATGAAGATTAATTACTGGCTCCCCAACAGTCACTTTGGAACCATGATGTCATCCTGAGGATAGGTGCCACACTCAGCATCAGAACACTGAAACTGGCAAGAAAGAGGAGAGTTTATATGAGCGAGAATTGTTGAAACCAAGGTTGGATAAAGCACAGGGACAAATAGCCAAACGAATGGAAACACATGAACTATGAACCAATGGCTGAGGGGCCCCCAACTGGATCAGGCTCTCTGAATAGGTGAGACAGTTGATTGGCTTGATCTGTTTGGGAGGCATCTAGGCAGTGAAACCAGGTCCTGTGCTCATTGCATGAGTTGGCTGTTTGAAATCTGGGGCTTATGCAGGGACGCTTGGCTCAGCCTGGGAGGAGGAGACTAGACCTGCCTGGACTGAGTCTACCAGGTTGATC
This sequence comes from Peromyscus leucopus, assembly GCF_004664715.2. Lineage (NCBI taxonomy): Eukaryota > Metazoa > Chordata > Mammalia > Rodentia > Cricetidae > Peromyscus > Peromyscus leucopus. The sequence continues at coordinate 58,506,761 of NC_051080.1, read as the reverse complement.
TCAATCCTGGGGGTGGGGGCGGTGTCTTTGCCCTGAAGGAGAAGGGAATGGGGGTGGGCTGGGGGAAGGCAGGGGAGGGGGGGTGTTCTGGAGGGGAGAGAACAAGGGAATCCGTGGCTGATATGTAGAATTAAATTATATTGTAAAATAAAATAAAAAGAACACTGAAATCAGTCTATCTGTGAAAAGAATCAAATGAATTGTTATATCTCCCTAGAACTGCTCAATTCTTAACATATGAGAAAAATAAAATTTCTAATAGCTTAGCCAGACTTTTTCTTTAGTGCCTGATAGTAGTATCTAATTTATTCCTAGAACAATGGAGAGTCATCAGTGACCAATCACTCTTCTGGTAGGAGTGGGGCCTCCGGAGCGCTTCCAACATCGGTGCTGGAGTGTTGGCTGCCTTTGATCTTGTGCAGGTCTTATGCGGACAGCCACAGCTGCCGTGAGTTGATGACGTGCACATCAGCACGTCCTATTCAGAAGACAGCATCTCATAACTCTGCTCCCCATCCTCAGTTCTTGTATTCCTTCTGCCCCTTGTTCCCTGAGGCTTAGATGGGAGAAGACTGATACAGATTTCCCATCTGTAAGCACTCACACTTCTTCTCAGAATGTAAGTTACGGAGCTCTAAACTAATACGCATTGCAAAAAGAAGCTTCTCTAACCAAGGTGGGGAGCAGCACCAATACATGGGTAAAACTATTTAGAAAAGCAGTCTGACAAAAATGACCACTTAGCAGAACAGTGAGAGTAGGCACTCCACCCCCTAGTGCCTATGATCCCCCAAGTCATGAGCTTTTGACCAGCTTTACGGGGTCAGACATGAACTCCCTCCTGTGGAGTAGCGCTAAAATCCACTAAGAAAGTGGTTGGTTACAACCATAGCTGTCAGGCCATTACTGCACCAGCGGGCAGGAGTCTTTTCTCTGTAAGCTGTAAACCTCTTCATCATATCCATGTGTAACACTGAATGTGTACTGTGTTCCTTGTGTTACTGAAATAAGGAAAACAGGATCCTCAAGATGACTCACTGGTTATGGAAGATCGCTGCCAAACCTCCCAACTCTAGTTGCATCTCCAGGACCCATGTGGTGGAAGGGGAACACTGACCACTCAAAGTTGTCTTCTGGCCTTTACATATGTGCTGTGCCATGCACATGCCCACATACCACATACAAACACACAAACAAATACAATGTAATTTAACTTTTTAATTAAAAAAAATAAAAGTAGGGGCTAGTGTTATATAGCTCTAGGGTAAAATTCCTATCTTCCATAAACAAACAGGGTACTGTATTTGAGCCCAAGGACCCCAAAATTTAAACTACTTTGGACTTCTCTGGACAGTGTCTTACTTCAGTGGCACACAAGACAATTCACCAAGAATAGTGTGCAAGGCTCTAACCACATCAGTATCCCCAGTTAAAACAATCTACAAGTTCAGGTTATTTTCTTTCAACTTTCTCTTGATTTTCTTTTGTAGCTTAGTTAAATATTATACACAAACATAAAATACAAATGTTTGTTCCACTCATTCATCTGCATTTTTTTCTTGCTTATTGACCAGATCCCAAATTTACATCTGTTAAATAGGTATGATTCAGAAACATGGAGTACGCTGTACAGCTGCTTTCCATCAGCTCACTCAAAATGCTATGAGCTTGGTAGAAAATATACCTCAAGGTATCCCTTGTGATTCTTGGTAAATATGAGAGGTTGTTTGAGCCTTTGGTTGTATTAATGGCAAAATTAGAGTGGTTCTGTTGTTTGAACAAAACACAGACACTACCATGTTTCTATGAGTTGATTTTGAAAAGAAATTCCAATAATACTCTCTAAGCCCATGCAGGAATGTTTTCAGCACACTCCTAACCGGTTACCTCATGAGGGGTTGGACAAAGCCAGGAGCTGAGGTCCTCCTAAATTTCTGAATAGAAACAAAAGCACACCTTATTATATTCATTATGGAACCTATCATGGTGGAGAAGTGAATTCAAGTTATACATATCTGAATATAAGACTATAAACTGAAAATCTGTCATTTCTTCTTAATAAAATAAACATTAGATTTTTTTTTAAAAATAAACATTAAGTTTATTTTCTTTTCTTTTCAAGACAGGGTTTCTATGTGTAGTTTTGGTGCCTGTCCTGGATCTCACTCCATAGACCAGGCTGGCCTCGAACTCACAGAGATCGGCCTGGCTCTGCCTCCTGAGTACTGGGATTAAAGGCGTGCCACCACCACCCAGCAACATTAAGTTTCTGATAATAAAAAATTCTGGGTTTGGGGATTTAGTTCAGTGGTAGAGCACTTGCCTAGCAAGCAGGCCCTGGGTTAGGTCCTCAGCTCGGGGGCGGGCGGGAGGTTTATTAGAAACACATAGACTTTGCTTGTTTGGGAAGATTTGTTTTCTTTATTTTTTTACTTGTGGGGTACGGCTGAGTATGTGTATGTATGGTGTATGCACACATATGTGCAAGCACATGAGGCCCAAGGACAATGTCATGTACGGTGCTCTATCACTCTCTACCTTACTCTCTTGAGACAGGGTCTCTCACTGGACCTGGAACTCTGGATCCGGCGTGTGGGCCAGAGCAAGCCCCAGCAATCCTCCTGTCTCCCTCTCCCATGGCACTGGCGTTTCAGACACCATTGACTCAAATTTTTATGTGGGTGCTGGCGATTTGAACTTAGGCCTTCATACTTGAGTGCACGTAGGCACTGAGCCATCTCCTGGTCTCTGTTGGGAAGGATTTGAAGAGTTGTTTCTTCCATCGGGACACCATTCCTACCTGACCCGCATCACCTTTATCAGAAAAAGGCGCACGCCTTTAATCCCAGCACTCGGGAGGCAGAGCCAGGCGGATCTCTGTGAGTTTGAGGCCAGTCTGGACTACCAAGTGAGTTCCAGGAACAGTGCAAAGCTACACAGAGAAACCCTGTCTCGGAAAAACAAAACAAAAAAAAACAAAAACCCACAAAGGCATTAGAATCCGTAGAAGAATGGTATTACTCGTCGTATGTCTCAGTTATCAATATCACTCATTTTGTTGCGCGGTGCTGTGGAGACAGATCTCTCCGTGTAGCCCAGCCCTTGAATTCATCCTCCCTCCCCTGGGATAACAGGCGTGTGCCACCATAGCCAGCTACCAGCGTTGCTTTGTGTGAGATTGTCCTATACAGAATAATAACTGAGGAGTCCAGACAACCTCTGACAGCCAGTAGGAAAACAGAAGCAATGGCAATACATTTAACACAGAAAAGGAGTGGGGTATTTAAAAAAGAACTTGGGGTTTAAAAGAAACAAGCTGCACTTTGACTTTGGGTTTCAGAAAATGCTAGGTTTCTATATAATACAGAAATAGCTTGACATCTAACATCACACACTGCGATTCATGGAGTTTTACACATACCCGGAAGTTAGGGACAGAGCAATACTCGTTCATTGAAGAACTATTCTGGACTATCAAGTGCACGGCTTCCTGCTGACTGAAACTTGGGTTTTGTTACTGCCGTTCTTTTTGTTTTTGTTTTTGCATTCAGGTGATTTTTCCCCCACTCATCTTCATTTTCTCCCATCTTTTAAAACCCATATTCATTGAAGAACAAATGGATTTCTCAGTCCTAAAAGATACTAATCCCAGAAATTAGCATCTGTGTATGAAACCATGTCATTAACAAGGCAATTTTCAATCAATCTAATGAATCTAATGATTACTCCGAAGCAAATAATTCTCAACATGTGGCTTATGACCCCATTGAGGGCCAAACGATCTTTTCACGGGGCTCACGTAAGACAGTCAGAAAACAGATATTTACATTACGATTCATAACAGTAGCAAAATTACAGTTATGAAGTAATTGTGTGGTTGGGGGTCAGCACAGCATGGGGAACTGTGTTAAAGAAATGCAGCATTAGGAAGGCTGAGAACCACTGCTCTAAAGTTGTTACGGGGACCTGGCTTCATGGCTGATGATTAACTTTCTTTGGCTACAAGTCTGGTCACATTCCTTAGGCCAAGGAAGTAGCAGATGTGAACAGATCTGATAAAAATGAGATCTCGGTGTGCATTCTTCTTGCAGGTCAGATAACAAAGACATCTGCTTCCAAATAATTCTACTTTAAAAGTACAAAAACAACCAGACAACAGTAAACTGGAATCAGGGGAGCAAAATGTGATTTCTGAGAAGGGGTTCTTTGACTGGGTAATAATTAGTAACTTTAAAATAGACTGGTAGAAACACCTTACGTATCAACTGAGTGATACATAGCTTAGTGACCTGTGACTCCTGTGGCCCTGTAGAGAGGCGAGCAGCAAGGAGTAGGAGAAACTAGACTTCTTTCCTCTCTTGGACTTTGAGTCTGTGCAAGACACTCGCCCTCCATGAGTTCCTCTTTTTCTCCATTGTTAACTTTTCTACAAATGGCATCAGCCTCACCTGGAGCATTTCTTGGACATTTTGCTTCTCCACTTACAGTTCATGGTGACCCTATAAGTTGAATGTCCTCCATGCCTTGTCCTCTTCTGATAAGTACTGGGAGTCCTCAGACAGGGTAGAGCATCCTCTATTACATGCCCCTTCCTTTACATCCACAACTCCAGCACATCCTCCCTTTTTATTTTCGTCTATTCCCTTTCATCTCCGAGGTTCTGACGCAAGTGTCTTCCCTCTTCGATGGGGGCTAATCCAGCACTCTGTATATGCTTCTGTATATACTTCTGGAATGCTTCTGTACTCTGTACATACTCTGGAATGGATAGATGGACAGTAAGTACTATGATACACTCTATAATGTGCAATGGACTTCATATCTAATGGTAAAAATAACACAATTAAAATTATAGAAATACACAACTTCTTTTTAACCATGGCACCATGTGAAGGCTAGCACACTATCACAAGTAGTAGCAGTCTAACAGGGCACAAGAGAGAAAATAATAGACCCTTGCTTGCTGCTTTCCAGTGCCTGGGAGCCCCCTGCTGTCCACAGAAACCCAATGCTTTGCATTTCTCCCCAGGCTAGCAGGGCAGGTAACCTTAAAAGACTTATTTTTACCATTTCTGGCACCAGATTGCTATAACAGCTATTTTTATCATCCTCCCCCAAATCACCCAAGTCCCCCTTCTGGATCCCAGAGGCGCCACCATGATCCAAAGCACCTTGATTCAAGAGTGCACCCACACCCACACTTCTCAAGCCACTCTTCAACAAGATCGCTATCATGTTCTGAACTTCTGTTCTATGCCAAATCTTAAGCTAAGTTCTCCAAATGCATTCCGTGCCATTTGCCTTCAGCACTCTAAGAAGAGCTACCATGTTCATTTCAGTGCGAGGGAGAAATGAATTTTACAATGGTTAAGCAACTGGCAAAGGCTGAAGTTGGGTCTTGAGCTAGGAACCCAGCTGCAAAGCCCTAATTAACCCTTTACTTACTTCTACATTATTTCTTTGGCGTCTAGCCGGAATCTTTTCCCTCAAAATCCCTGCTACGGCGATTTGCCTCTTCATCACGGCTCTCCTGTAGTGTGCACTCCTCTCTTATGACCTCGTATGTCATCAGCAGGCCTTTATTAATAAGCCACTGTAACGGTGTCAAAGCAACTTGTGACCGCCTTGTCCACCTAAGTTGTCTTTTTTCGCTCATACATATAAGATGCGTCCCATTTCTTCATAGTGGTTCTCCAGACCTCTTATTATCATTCAGGAGAGTATTCATCATAAAATACAGACAGGTTAGCTGCAGCTCTGAGCTACGACGAATCTAAATGAAGATATGTTGGCTTCCCATAAACTTTAGTTATGGTTTTGACCTCAAATCTCTCTTCATATGAAACGCAACTCTGCTCATCCACCTTGTCTCAGACTTAGAATGGAGTTCTTAATTTGATGTTCACATTTTCCTCTAGCCTGAGTAATTTAATTTTATGATTGGCATCTTTTTAGATTAATTTTTACCATTTATTCTCAGGTATGTTAAAATTTACACGTAGCTTTTATTATTTCCTGCCCTGAGTTAGTAGAATTTATTCTTAATTAATGAAACAGCCTACCTAGCTAAATGATATTCATAGAATATTATAATAAAACTAGCAGAGAAATGAAATATACCAAGAGTAATTTTTAGGAAGTGAATCAAGATAAATTTTAATCATGGATAGCATTATTTTATATATTAACTTGGTCCTTAATAATACTATCTGATCCTTGTTACTAATAAGCTTGTCACTACAATGTCTCTTAATTAAAAAAAATTATTGCTCCTGGATTTAAAATTTTAAGCATTGTTACAAAGACAAAGCTTCATTTTATATTTCAAGAATCATAAATATCTCTTAAGAGGTACTTGATAACTAAAATAATTTGTGAAAATATCCTTGGCTAATAGCTTTTCTGTTCTAGTAGAAATGTTCCAAATCTGGGTGACAACTTTAAAACTCTGAAATAAAGCCTATCCATGATACTGGGATTTGAAGAAAGACCATAGTTCATTAATTAGCTTTGTATCAAATGCACAGAGAGATGCTAGAGTAGAGGAAGTTGCCCTGAGCCACTCTCTAATGCTGTAATGGAATGAGCCATAGCTTTTGTTTCTTGTTTTGTTTAACTAAAAAGGCCATATATTAAATTGCAATAGAAAAAAAACATAACTATCAAGCCAATCAGAATGTTCATATCAGCTAACATGTCATCTAAGAAGAAAATAATCCAGATAGGAAACGAAACCACTCTATCAGCACCTGATCCACACAGTAGCGACTTCCTACTGTGGGAGGACTTCCAGAAGCCTGTCGGGAGCACTCACCTCTTCTCCTCTTGTGTGTCATACTAATAAAAAATACTGTCAACAAGTTCTTCTTGATTTAGTTTATAACCTCCTGCCAACATCTACAATCTGCATTCCTAAAAAGTCTTGGCACAGATCATGGTCTCCCATAAAATAGGGCATTAAAATTATTTCAATTAAATTAGTGTATTTCTACACAATAAATATTCCAAGAAATAAAAAAAGGGGAGATCTGTTTTCAAAGCAAACCAGAATTCATATAATCCAAACCTGGTCATTATGTAACTCCCTTCACTGATCTCTTTTGTTCAGGGTACCTACCTTTCTGCAGCGTCATTTGGTTTAAGGCAATACTGATTTCACCACGTCTGTTACATCACCAGGGTTTTGGACTTGCTCTTACTGGCCTGAAACAGAACCACTTGCATGTGTCTTGTTTTGTTTCAACATGCTTTTGCAACACTGCCTTATCATGAATGATCACATCGCTTGAGGGTATGGTTATTCACATCCTGTATCCACAAATTAAGAGTAGAGTATATGTACACACACACACACACACACACACACACACACACACACACAAAATGACCAAAAGCAGGAGCTATGTTTAGATTCTTTAACAAGACTGAACTAGAATACATTTTTAAAATCTGGATTATTTATAGCTCTAAGACTTCATTACCTGTGCAAGAAAAGGTTTCCAAAAGCTCATTGGGAACTGACGCTAATGTGACTCAAGATCTCTCTCTGGTTAGAATTTACACTTCTTGATAAAATGCATAAGCACTTTCTGATGAGGCTTAATGAGTTCAGGACTTGTTCTAGGGGTCCATAATACCAATGGACTCTTACTATCTCTTAAGAGATAGTATGCGTATATAATGTTAAGAAACATTATATTCAGATCAGTGAGATAGCTCCATAGATAAAGCTATTTGCCATCAATCCTGTTGACCTGAGCTGGGCTCTGGGACCTACATGGTAGAAGGAAGAGCTAATTCCGGCAAGATGGCCTCTGATCACCACACACATAGCATGCATAGTGCATGCACACACATGTAAATAAAAGCAATAAAGTTTTCAATTGGGAAACATTGCTTTCTATATGTTGACAAAAATGAGCTGTTGTCTTTTTTTTTTTCAATGAAGTACCCTCAGGGGCAATGAATATTTGAATTGGTATTCTAGAAGTCTTTCTCCAGCATCCTGTTCATGATTCTGTACTCTGAATATTTTTCTTTTTCACTATCTCAAAACCTCCATCAGGTTTAGTACGCCGTATCTCATAAGGAATCTTCTAGGGGAGATAACAGAAGTAAGTCAATGGTGACAGGGCTGTGTGGCGATTACCATTAGAACAATGTTAGAACGATGCCAGTATCCCGTGAGGGTGGAAGCAGGCAAGGGCCAGCTTATCGCAAGAGAAACTGAAGCTCATGGGAGTTTTATAACTACTTTATAGACTACTTTTCATTCAATGGCCTCGTTTAGTTCAATTATTAGTTTTGATACAGCCACCATTTTCTACCTTGTCTTCTTAAAAGTAGTTTGTTTTATCCAAATTGCAGCTCCCACAAGTTTTTGTGGCAATTGACTGGGAATTTAATCACCATTAAGCATCATTCTTAAGGAAAATATTACAAATTATAAACGAAATGTTTCTGGACTCTATTTGCATCACATCCCATCAATAAATTGAGATTTCCTGGGAATCTGTATAGGATAATATAAAAGAATTAAAATGTTTTTTAGGTATATTCATCTTGGCCTTGTTCTACAGTATAGTTCTCAGTAAGCCCGTTTCTGGTTGCTAAATTGGAGTTCCAAACAGGTATTTTGGAAGCAGAAACATAATGCTAGCATTAGTCACAGAAGTCAGATCTTCAGTTACAAATCAATCCACTGACATTGCTCTAACCTCTTTAACTTAGAAAGCCATGCTATGCTGAAGTTGAGCGTGGGGGCAGGGGTATGCACACACAGGATAGGCAGAATCAATTTAATGACCGTTTGTATCTGTCCTTGATACTCGTTATTATTCATTTGCTTCCTTACTTATTGCTAATGGTTTGGATATAGCCAAAAACTTCAGATGCCATGATTTACAAAATCAAAACTAAGAAGACATGATCCAAGACAGACCAAATATCTACAAATAATATATGAACTAAAGACAATTGGGAGAAACAGTTAAACAAATACAGGAAGATGTGATTTACCAGCACAGAGTATTTTCTTTTAGTTAGAGGGGTTTTAATAGTAAGTTTAGAATAAATCAAAAGTAAGATATTACAGAAAAATATGAATTCAGCACTGTCTTTAAATATAGTTTGTATTTAGTAAACGCTTATATTTTGCTATGTTGGTTCCTCCAATGACACTATTAAAGGTTTAAGATGGGAAAGGGGTGGATGAATTTCCTTCTGGACAGGTTAGACCACAATCTAGAAATTATCTCCCCCATTTAAAATAAATGAGACCAGCTCTGTGTGTTGTGGATACATGTTTGAGTTTGCAAGCGTTCAGTGAGTAAATTCCCCACAGAAAATGTTAACAATATGCTTCTTATAGAAAGTTCTTAATAGAGAATATCATGTTTACCATTTGTCCTGAAGGTAAAGTTGTTTCCACAAGGGAAATGGATCTATGGCACGTTGTCTGGATTCTGCCACCTGATAGGTGCTCTTGAAAAGGAGAGAGGGTCTGCCAGCCTGCCAGGTTAATAACTGGACCAACTGTCAGTGATGGGAGCCCATCTGTCATTCTTGTTTGAATCATCTCCCTGTTAAAATGCATTTACTGAATTCTATAAAGACAACTTAAAGTAAAACAGCATGAGTATCACCTAATTAAATCAATGAGCAAGCTGCAATCTTCATCAAAACCAAATTCAGACCAGCAGCAAAGAGTTTTCTCTGTTGGAGAAGAGAACCATCATTTAACCCTGAATTTAGGAATACTTTACAAAATGTAGTTTTGTGAACTGTTAATAGATAAGAGCAAATTCCAGGATGTTTCATGCTATTCAAAGTGAAGGATTCATTTGCCTCTGAGCTACACTCAGAAAACTTCACATAGTACAAGTTTCCTTGCCACAAATGAACTGAGAAAATTACATGAAAGTCAATTTGGTTTCCCACTTGGAAACTTTTACTTCTGGGATGGGGAAAATTTCCTACAACATAATGGATTCCACTACACGAATGCAGACACTAATAATCTATCTCCATGGAAACATGGGGAGTTATTGCTGACATCCTTCACCTCCACATTAAGAACCAAGGGTTCCTCACGCTGCACTGTATGTCAGGAAGCAAACTACTTCTTCTCAATAGCCTATACTTTGAGCAAGTCATCGGAGTAATAATTGCAGTCTTGAGTGAGTTATAAAATCGCTCTAAAAGGGCTGGGATTGCACAACTGAGAAGAGATATTTTCTTTTGAATCCATCTATGGCAGTGGTGCTCAACCTTTCTACTCCTGCGGTCGGTCCTTTAATACGGTTCCTCAAGTGGTGGTGACCCCCAACCACAGAATTATTTCTGTTGTTACTTCCTAACTGTAATGTTGTGACTCTTATGAATTGTAATGTAAATGTCTGATATGTGGGATATGTGATATGTGATCCCTGTTAAACCTCCAAAGGGGTTGTGACCCACAGGTTGAGAACTGCTGATCTGTGCTTAAAGCAGACAGGTGTCTGTTGCCAAGAAAATTGACTAGAATTAGAAAGCCATGTAGAATGCAGCAAAGACCACTAGTTAAACTAAATCTCCAATGCCTGGGTAGGAATTTGCTGACAGTTAAGTCACGGTGTCAGACCTCAAAGTCTAAACGTGAGTCTGCCAGTTACTAACACATTACACCTAAGTCTTCCCAGTTTTCAGTTTTTCCCCTCTATGAACTGAGATAAAATCACGTCCACTTCAGAATGAACAATATGCTGTATTATAATATATATCATATGCAATATTTTCTTTTACTTGTTTCTAGAAACAAAGTTCATGTTTACTTTCACTTACTGCCTAACAAAGCAAATATTCAAATATAAACGTGATTCTCCAAATTGCTATTGGCAACAATTACCAACACTAGTTCACTAATGAAAAACTAGTGTCTCAAGTGTGTGATGTGTGTATGCGCTGGTGTTTAAATCCGAGTACTTTCACATTCTCACATTCTAGGCCACATTCTCAGCCCTTCAGGGTTTCCCTGATGATGATCTTGGATAACTTACAAAGCTTCTGGGATGTCACTTTCCTTGTCTGGGTTTATTATTCTGACACCTTGGTTCACAAAGACCAAGAAGTTTGCTTCCTGAGACATCATGAGGAACCTTTGATTTCTAAATTGGATGTAGAGGATACCAGCAGTAACTCCCCGTATTTCCATCAAGATATATGATCAGTGCCTGCATTTAAATAGTTGAATCCAGGAAATTAACTCATATAGTTTTCTTAATGAGTAAATGAATTGGCATAAAGAGAATGCTTAGGTAAGTGTCTGGCACTCTGGAATCACTATGTAAACGTGATGAGCAGTAATATCAAGTTAGAAAAATTCAAGATCGAATACAAATTCATCTGCATGTCTGTGAGCCAGACAAGAGAGATTACCACAGTTTCACTGTCTAGGGAGGTTGTAGTGTGGAAGTATCTCCTGGAGGTGATGGAGCCTGGCCTTTTATTGTACAGCATGTGAGATCAATATGATGATATGAGGAACAGATCCTCCAACTACCTCAAGCCAACTTCATGGTCACAGTACCCTCCAAAAAACCCAGAAGCCTCAACCAGCTTCCCCCTCCAGCTTCCTGATTTCATCCAGGAGTGGAGACAGTCTCACCTTACTTCCCTGTGGCATTAGAATTACATCTGTCACCAAAGCATCCCACAAGGCAAGAGTCTAGAAACAAGCTTCCTGTCTCCCTCCATTTTCTACAACTAGTAAGGGCCTGCTGTTGGATAAATTTGAAAACATCAAGTGTCCTCTCTTTCCTTTGTCCAAATAAAATTGTAACTAAACTCATCTCTTAGAATGATAGTAAGGGAAATAGAATTTTACATAATGAACTGGGTTATCCCCATCATATGGAACAGCCCATGATGCTTTTCTGGAACTATCTGGGTTAAAAATTTGAGAAAAAAAAAAATCTCATCTGCCAAACTGTGCTAAGTAAAAGCACTGTGATACTCACCCACCTGTGTTGAGTCAGTCAACCTTTTTCCTTGATTGCATCTTTCTGCTTGTCCCGCCTATACTATACTTCCTGCCTGGCTACTGGCCAATCAGCATTTTTATTTATCAATCCATCAGAGCAACACATTCACAGCATACAGAGTGACATCCCCAGCAGCGGTACTCACCCGCCTGTGTTGAGTCAGTCAACCCTTTTGCTTGATTGTGTCTCCGCTTCCTCTCCATTTAGTGTGAGGACCATTGCTGAGAGCCCCCTACAAAGACATTTCTCTCCAGAAGCCCAAATGATCACATCTCAAATCTGACCACATTGGCAGCTGGCCTGATCTGCTTCAGAGGCTTCTTACTGAATTTATCATAGAAGTCCATTATTTAACCTGGCAGTGGTGGCACGCACCTTTAGTCCCAGTACTTGGGCAGAAGCAGGTGGATCTCTGTGAGTATGAGGCCAGCCTGGTCTACAGAGCAAGTTCCAGGACAGGCTCTAAAGCTTCACAGAGAAACCCTGTCTCAAAACAACAACAACAACAACAAAATCCATTGTTCTTGACCTTCTATACAAGACCTTCAAGCATGTTAGTACTAGAAAAAGTAGGGAAGAAAATGAATTTTGGTTGGATGAGTTCAACAATCATTTGAAAATGTACAGACTTATCTGTATTAACATATGAGAGTTAAACATAAAAAAGTGTATCTCCTAGAGTCTTAATATGTTCACTGGTCTCATTGTCATTATTATGCTCATCATTGTTACTGTTGTCAAAATGAAAAATTGCTGTGGGATGGTCTGTATGTCAAATTGCCCTGATTGGTCAATAAATAAAACACTGATTGGCCAGTGGCCAGGCAGGAAGTAGGTGGGACAAGGAGAGAGGAGAATTCTGGGAAGCAGAAGGCGGAGGCAGAGAGACACTGCAATCACCACCAGGACAAGCAGCATGTAAAGACGCCGGTAAGCCACCAGCCACATGGCAAGGTATAGATTTATAAAAATGGGTTAATTTAAGATAAAAGAACAGTTAGCAAGAAGCCTGCCACGGCCATACAGTTTGTATGCAATATAAGTCTCTGTGTTTACTTGGTTGGGTCTGAGCAGTTGTGGGACTGGCGGGTGACAAAGATTTGTCCTGACTGTGGGCAAGACAGGAAAACTCTAGCTACAAAAATAATGTTTAAAATTTTCATAATTTCTGCAATGTAAATGGGTCCAATTTCTATTGTGGAGACATTGTTATATGCATTGACAAAAAATGAATGTTACTTCTTTGTATGAGAAATTTAGTCAGAAGAAAGGCTTCTACCTATTCCACAAAACCTGGGACCTCTGAAGTTTCACAAGTAGCTGAACATGAATGAGGGGTTGTTCCGCAATAATCCTGACTCTTGGCCACACCCACAGCTGCTGGAGCTCTTCACTCACGCCACTTCATAGGGTCTTACTACATAGATAGTCTGCATCTCTTTGCATAAAAGTGATGATATTGCCGGGCACTGGTGGCACACGCCTTTAATCCCAGCACTCTGGAGGCAGAGGCAGGCAGATCTTTGTGAGTTCGAGGCCAGCCTGTTCTCCAAAGCGAGTTCCAGGAAAGGTGCAAAGCTACATAGAGAAACCCTGTCTTGGAAAAAAAAAAAAAAAGTGATGATATTCTGTCTAAAAGAACGGCAGTAGATTCCAAGTTTGGGTGATGGAATGCCAAATGTACATACAGGAGATGGGGGAAGAAATGTGATGAGAAGGTGGAGTGGAGGGGGTGGTAATGGAAGGAATTGGGAGCAAATATATTCAACGTATGTTATATGGAATTCTCAAAAAATTAATAAAAATATTGCTTTAAAAAGAACAAGTAGCGAAGATGGCGGAGACAAGCAGACGCAGGCAGGCCTGTGGCAGCGGCCTACGGAGGTAGATTGGCCCGGCGCGGCGGCCGACAGGGACATTCAGGCCCGGCGGCAGCCGGCAGAGACATTCAGGCCCAGCAGCGGCCCACAGAGGTGGACAGGCCCAGCGGTAGAGATAAGCAGACGGAGGTGGACGGCCCGAGGGTGGCGGCCGCCAACAGTGACATTCAGGCCCAGCGGCAGCCCACAGAAGTAGACTGGCCACGTGGCGGAGACAGGCGGACAGGGGTGAGTCCACAGCGGCGACCAGAGGAGGTGGACAGGACCAGTAGCAGTGGCCGACAGGGACATACAGGCCCAGTGGCAGCCGGCGGAGACATACAGGCCCGGTGGCGGCCTGCAGAGGTAGACAGACCCAGCGGCAGCTGACAGGGACATACAGGCCCGGCGGTGGAGACAAGCTGACGCAGGTGGGCCTGGTGGACAGGCCCGGGGACAGAGACGGGCGGACGCAGCTTGGAACGGGGATGCCCCTAGCCCAAACACCTGGGGAAGAGGCTATCTCTGTGGGTCGGAACCAGGGCAAGTCTGGGCACTCCGTCTGGGGACAACCCAGAGCCCAACTGCTGATCCTATGAAACCCAACAACTTGGAGGTGTTGGTGAGACTACCCTGCTCAGCTGAAACCCATCTGGGAGAGGATTCAGATGCCTACAGTTTGAAGTCTGAAGAAACAAGATCAGCTGAGGAGTTGACAAATGAACAAAACGTGACCTGGGAACACAGAAGAAGGCGCTACCCAGCCACTAAGCCAGATCACCAGAATCATAAGTATATAATTCACCAACTGAAATCAGCTGTCCCTGAAGAAACAGCCCAATAGCACCAATTTAACCAAGAACCCCTACTAAACCAAGACTAAAAATTAGAACAAGAGAGGCACTCTCAGACATAGACACCACCTGCACCGCACAGAGGAAAAGATGAGTAGACGCCAGTGCAAAAATACAGGCAACAACATAAAGACCTATATGGCAACATCAGAACCTAGTGATTCTACACCTGCAAGACCTAAACATACCATGACAGAAGAAACAGAAGAAATCAACCCTAAAAATGACTTTAAGAAGATGATAGAGGCCCTTAAAGAAGAAATAAAACATTCCCTCAAAGAGGAAATAAAAACTTTCCTTAAAGAAGAAATGAAAAACTACCTTAAAGAGGAAATAAAAACTTTCCTTAAAGAGGAAAGGAAAAACTCTCTTAAAGAGGAAATAAAAACTTCCCTTAAAGAGGAAATGAAAAACTCCATTAAAGAGGAAATAAAAAACTCCCTTAAAGAAATGGAAGAAAAAACGAACAAAAAATGGGAAGAAATCAAATCAAGCCAAGAAAAAGCAATTAAACAGATGAAAGAAACATTCCAAGATCTGAAAAATGAATTTGAGACAATAAAGAAAACACATGCTGAGGGAATGCTGGAAATAGAAATCCTGACTAAACGAACAGGAACTACAGAAACAAGCATAACCAACCGATTGCAAGAGATGATACAGAGAATCTCTGACACTGAAGACACAATAGATAAAATAGATTCGTCAGTCAAAGAAAACACTAAAGAAAAAAAAGTCGTAACACAAAATGTCCAGGAAATTTGGGACACCATGAAAAGACCAAACCTAAGAATAATAGGGATAGAAGAAGGAGAAGAATACCAACTCAAAGGCACAGAAAATATATTCAACAAAATCATAGAAGAAAACTTTCCTAACCTAAAGAAAGAAATACCTATGAAGATACAAGAAGCTTACAGAACACCGAATAGGCTGGATCCAAAAAAAAAGTCCCCTCGCCACATAACAATCAAAACACTAAACACAGAGAACAAAGAAAAAATATTAAGAGCCGCAAAGGAAAAAGACCAAGTAACATATAAAGGCAAACCCATCAGAATAACACCAGACTACTCAATAGAGACTATGAAAGCTAGAAGATCATGGACAAATCTCATGCAGACACTAAGAGACCACGGATGCCAACCCAGACTATTATACCCAGCAAAACTCTCAATCACCATAGGCGGAGTAAACAAAATATTCCAGGATAAAACCAGATTTAATCAATACCTGTCCACAAACCCAGCCCTACAGAAAGCACTAGAAGGGAAAATTCAACCCAAAGAAGCTAAACATATCCATAAAAAATCAAGCAATAGATAATCCCACACCAACATATACCACAGAAGGACAACACAACACAACCACAAAAAATAACAGGAATTAACAATCACTGGTCATTAATATCCATCAATATCAATAGTCTCAACTCACCTATAAAAAGACATAGGGTAACAGAATGGATAAGAAAACAGAACCCATCCATCTGCTGCATACAAGAAACACACCTTAACTTCAAAGACAGACACTACCTCCGAGTAAAGGGCTGGGAAAAGGCTTTCCAAGCAAATGGACCTAAGAAACAAGCTGGTGTAGCTATCCTAATATCTAGAGAAAACGGATGTTTCAAAAGAGAAGAAGTCTTGTGGCAATGCCTCAGTGGTCCAGGTAACTACCAGAACTCGGAAATCCGTGACAGAGACTAAGGCAGCAGAGATGAAACACATAGATGTACATACAGGAAATAATAAAGAAAAAGTCAGTAAAGCCAAGAAGAACAAAAGAAAGGTGGATGCTGAAGCCCATCCATCAGATGAGCCTGTGAACGAGGAACCAGTGACAAAAAAGAAAAAAAAAAAAAAGATGGAAAGCAAATCCAAAAATAGTCTATTTTTAGTTCCTTGTTTAGGCTGATAAAAATTGGCGTAGCAAATTACTTGAAGAATTTGCCTGCTTTATATAAGTAAAGTTAGCACTTTAAGGTTTCTTTAGAAATGAGAAAAGACATTTAAATTGAAGAAAAATTCTTTCAACAGTGGACATTGTATCTGTCCAGGTAATTGCTTCCTGACTTATGGTCGATATTTTGTGCTTCTATGTTAATCATTATGAAAAGTGATTTTTGGTGGGTTTTTAAATTTTTTTTTATTTTGGTGCTTTACTGGCTTAAGATGTTGCACATGGTTTTTTTGTTTTTCTTTTTTAATCTATGCAGTTAATTCCCCCCCTGGAGATAGCATTGTGTTTAATAGTAACACTTTATACATATATGCATGTTAATTTTTTTCTTTTTGGGGGTTACTTTTAGGCTTGTTTGCAAAAGGGCCATTTTTCTTTGCTGCAGTTGTCTTTTTTGCAGAACAATAGTGTGTGCAAGTTTATGAGCAATGGAACATGCAGGTTCAATCCATTGTTTTTATTTTTTTAATCTTAACCTCTTGATCTATGCCAGAAGCAGTTTCATGTAAGTTATTTTGATGGTGAGCATATGTGTAATTCTACAGCTCTCCGGGTCTGGTTTTTGCAGTAAGCCACTGGATCCCATATTGAACACAATTTAATCTCAGTATCAGCCATTAGAGTTTTTTTACTTTGCTGTTTCTAGTTTATTTCTTACAGAGTGAGAAGTCATTCTTTGAAGAGTTTCTTTTTTCAATAGATGGTTGATGTTGGGATGGTTACTCAAATCAAGTGATGAGTGATGAACTCCAAGTCATCCTTGGAAATAGCAAATCTGTAGCCCAACATAATTATCCTTTAAACTAGAGAATATCACTTGTGAGAAAACCATCATGGCCACATGGCTGGTCTAGAGTGGAGTGCTGAGTTCTGGCAAACAGCTGCATCTTTCTTCCAGAGAGTACCTGACCAGGGCTGATGTGAATTATGTACAGTCCAGATTTTAAGAATCATACTTTCTCAGGGATCTCCACAAACTAGTGGGTGTCCTCGCTGCCCCTGTGAGACAGCCTCTGTATGGGAGAGGCCTCACATGACTTTGTCCCTGGTGTTCCTCTGGAGACACCTGTGTGAGAAACTGCATGCTCCAGACCCAGCTCTCGTGTCCTTTGGCCAATGCTGGAGTGTGAAATAGTCCAACATGGGATTTTTCTTACTAGTAGTAAACAAAGGATGATCCCAATTGGGAATCGTGACATTTTTTTTTTTTTTTTTTTTTTTTTGATGATGGTCATGTTCTGTTTTGAAATAACCTCTGTGTATTTCATTTATTTTCTTTTACCTGGCAATCTCTGAGCAGGCTTCAGATTTTAACAGTTGATGAAAGATACGACAAGCATTAATGTATGGGTGAAAAGCTTGGTGAAATTCTGAGTGAAGTTTTAGTTAAAGTTGGTTGAACTTGGGATTGACTGGGAGGCCAAAGATTTAAAAAGCAGAAGATTCTCTCAAGACACAAGTTGTGTGATAATAGTGTGTTTTGTGTGTGTGAATGAGAATTTATAAATGTTGAATTCTAGGCTCCGACAATCATTGTCAGTGCAGATCAAGCTGCAAGTATTTATGTTTTAAAACTTAAATTATAAAGCTAGTTACGTCTTTCTAACAACTAGTTTTAATGTTTATGAGCATATTTTACCTACATTACCTTTTCAGGATGTTGAGAAAGATGCATCACAAGCACAGGCTAGAGGCTGGGGGCTAGATGGATTTGAGGAAGAGGTCTTGGTGGACTCTTTCATAGAGCAAAGGGAAGCAATGCCTTCTGGGAAATGAGCTAAGTTTTAATCTAGTCTTTAAGATTAGAAGTCAAAAACAAAAATATTAAGGAAATGAAAACCTAATTGATCTTTGAAGTATTGTTATGTGGAATTGAGTAGGACTTTTGAGGCCTTTCTTCCAGAAAACAAGGACTTGGTTGTCAGGCCTATATTAGGCCTAAACCTTGGTGCCATGTAGTTGTACTTAAATCATTTCAATGGAAAGTGTCTTAGTGATTGGAACTTCTAGTGCAGTTTGAAGTTCTTCCATTTGAAAAATGTGATATTTGCATGGGATTGTTTGAATCTTGTTTTCTAGTCCCTCCCCATCACCACCCTCGTAGTCGGAAGGTAGATTTTTCTCTTGATAAAGGAACAAAAAAAGTGAACATCTTGTTTGTAAATAGGTATCTAGTAACTAGTGGTAAACTTGAAATGGTAGAATTCTTTAAAGCCTAATTCTAGGTAGCCTTAGGAAAATGTATCTTAATTATTTTTGAACCTGTATTCACCTTGTTTTTTTCAAATATCTTAAGTTATATTTTCTTTTTCCGAGCTGCTTCTTATTTGGGGCTACTTTTTTTTTTAATTGAGGTGTAATTTATAAAAGGGTATATTGTTTTGATGAGACTTTTTACAACTGTGGCTGGATGTCTTTCTTTAGTCTTCCAAGAAGGGCCATTTTACTTTTTTAGAGTTACTTTTTAAAGTAATGAGGTCAACAACTTGGACTACTATGCATATAAGTGCTAATGCAAATTAAAGCCCAAGTTGACCTCCAGCAGCAGTTCATTTTATGTTGACAGTGAGAGAACACTTTGCCTGTTAGGATACTGTTACTCGTAGACTGAAATGCTGAAGAAACCCCTCCCCCTATTTTGTTTTTTGCAAAAATCAAGGTATATTCTAGGGTTTCCTGGTTGACTTCAACAGATAAACTGAGATGATAGTCTTAGTTCAGAAATGATCTGACTGTAGATTTACAGTCTACACGTACAGCTGGCTAAGTGAGATCGCTTTCACAGTTCTGCATGTATCCCATCGGCTCCCCATTAGTCACTGAACTCTTAAAACTGGTATTGTAACATTATCACAATGTTTTGCGCCAATATTATAAACTTTACAGTGCAATATGTGTTCCTTTTCTGAGGCAAACCAAAGGTATATTTCTCAAGGTTCTGCTGCTATCAGCAGCGTTGATGGAGGATTTTTTTATACATTTGTAATAGATAGAAATAAACCAGAAAAAAAGAAGAAAAAAAAGTGGTGGAGGAAAAAGTGAACACTGCAAGAATACTCAAAAGGGCTGAGAGTTGCAAACACCAAGAATGGCTTTGCATAGTAAATGGAATAGAACAGCTCTGAACTATAGCTTACTTTTCCTGGTTTGGTCTGACAGAATGATTGAATGCTTTTGTACAAAAATCAGAGCCTTAAAAACAAGGATTTGGTGAGATTCTAAAATGGTGTGCCACTTTGGCAAAACAGTTTGATGGTTGGTCAAAATGCAAAACATTGTTACTCTGTTACTCAACAATTCTACCCTTAGGAATATATCCTCAAACTACTGAAAATGTGCACCTATGAAACATGTACATGAAGGTTTACAGCAGTGTGTTGCTAATAGTAAAAAAGTTAAAACAACTCAAATAGCTATCAAATACTGGAGAGAAATAAAATGTGGCTTATTCATACAATAGAATATTATTAAGACATAAAAATGAATCAGAAACTGACAGATTAAATGACTTTGGTGAACCTTCATAATTTCATTTGTAGATCTTTCCATTTCTAATATATAAATACATTTGGGGTTATAAATTATAAATGTACTGTCTCCTGTCAACATTGTATACTTCTATTTGATGATTTCTGCGTCAAACATTATATGGAAATGTTTCCAAGTATTTTCTGTATTAACTGTGAATGAATAGAACAAAATAAATTGCCTGTGATGGAAAAAAAAAAAACAAAAAAAACAAGTAGCCCAGGCAGTGGTGGTTCACACCTTTAATCCCAGCATTTAGAAGGCAGGCAGGAGTTCAGGCCAGCCTTGTCTACAGAATGAGTTCCAGGACAGCCATCACTACACAGAGAAACCCTGTCTCAAAACACCAAAACAAACAAACAAAAAGCGGATTATGTTGACACTCTCTTCAAAAATCAGAATATGCATTTTTAATCTTTATGATTATCTTTTTTTAAAAGAAAAAACACTAACCCAGAGAGTAGCATTGTTAGAAGCAAGAATATTATTTTACAGTATAGTAGCTCTGAATATGATAGTATTAGGGGATTTGTCTTTGCCTTTCAAGAGGCATTATACTAGTTTGAATGCTACAAAACTTTTGACAGGGTTGGGGATTTCGCTCAGTGGTAGAGCGCTTGCCTAGCAAGCACAAGGCCCTATGTTCGATCCTCAGCTCCAAAACAAAACAAAACAAAACAAAAAAACCTTTTGACTATAGTAATACAAAATGCATTTGTACGGCAAGCCAAGCAAGAGATCACTTAGGAAGTTGCCTCTTTTAAATGAGTGTGAACCTCTAGCAGAGAGCTCATCTGTGCCAGCCGTTCAGGTACCACTATTTGGTCACTCCATGGGACTTCTGTCTCAGAGTTACTGCGTGTTGTGTTCTTGCTGCAGGGTGCTGCTTGTCTCAGTACCCACCAGCTCACCCTCTTACCTTTTACAAGTCTTCACATAGACATCACTGTCTCACGAAGGTCATCTTGACTGACCTTCTACACTCTACATCTCTACTCCCGTGACTTAGACAGTTTTTCTCCATTGCTCTTAACCCCTTCAAGTGTACTGTTTCATTATTTGTTCCAGTAAGTATTCAGGAGACATGTACTGCATTAACTGACAAATTAAAAGTGGGAGTGCTGGTGACATTTGTTTCACTGGAGTGGATGACATTTATTTTACTGCATCATGGTGACAGCTTCTCACTCCAGTGCATAGCTACTGCAGTGTGAGGCTGGAACCAAGAATATGAAACAGTACCTTCCTGACTTCAGCTTTCCAAAGGCTGCAGAGGGAGCCTCACCCTTTCTTTGGTGGATAGGTTCTTAGTTGCTATACTAAGACTTTACCCAGGAGACACAACCTACCTGTTCCATTTCTTCTCATGAACAACAACCGTCTTCTTAGGGCATCCAAATGCTTCTGATCATCTCTACAACTGAGCCTTGACAAAGACAGCACTGTATACTCACCTTACAAGAAAATTGGGCATCAGTAATGTTCAATGACAATGGCATATCAAACTCAACTTTCTATGATCCCAAAAGCAAAATTCTAACATATTACAGAAGAGGTGGGGGAATAACCACATGAAAAAGATGCACAGAAGCAAGGTGAGTGGGTAGCATCTCAGGGTTTCTGGGTCAACATCCTTCACATGTTCAGCCATCCTTTTGATTCCTGTGCATTTTGAGTTTTTATGGAGGTTTCATTACAAAAGCAGGTTGACTGTATTATCCGTCCTCATGTTCAATATAACCTGAAGTCTCTCTTTTCTTTCTATGGGTTAAGAGACAGAACTGAAAGCTCTGATCATTCTTTAATCTTTTGAAACCTGTCCTCACCTTAAGGCTACCTAGTGGCTTCTAGCTTCAAGTCACTTCATTAGCATGCATCCAAATGCTCCTTACTCTGAAGATGGCAAGGATGTTAGGAGCCGTGTGTCAGAAAAGGAGAACAAAATTCAAGTCTGGATTTTACAGTCTCACAGAACATTTCTGAAATCCTTCTCTGCCACCTTACTATCATTGTTTGTTTTTAATTTCCTCAACCCAAGAAATCTCTCTTTTTAAGCCCTCAGAAGCATGGAGTTTGGGAACTGATGTGTGTTACAGGCAGCCTTCTTTCTGGAATACTTTGCACCTGTGGCTGATGTGGTTATATGTTGTTTGTAATCTAGGAAATAAAGTTTGCCTGAAGACCAGAGGACAGAGCTAGCCATAGAGGTCAGGCAGTGGTGGCACACACCTTTAATACTAGCACTTGGGAGGCAGAGACAGAGATCCGTCTAGATTTCTGTGAGTTCAAGCCCACCCTGGGCTATATGAGATTAATCTAGTTTAAAAGAGAAACAGAGCCAGGCAGTGGTGGCTCCTTTAATTCCAGCACATGGGATCACACATGTTTAATCCCAGCACTAGGAAGGTTGAGACAGGAAGTGATATGGCTGCTAAAGTGTGCTGTAGGGTATTTCTGTATGCTGTGAATATGTGTTGCTCTGATTGGTTGACAAATAAAGCTGTTTGGCCAATGGTGAAACAGAATAAGGTTAGGCAGTACATTCCAACTGGAGAGAGAGGAGGAGGAAAGGGGAGGCAGAAGAGACGCTGCAAGTTGCTGCCAGGAAAAGCAAGACATGAAAGTAAGACATGAAGCCACAAAGCCACATGGCAACCTATAGATAAATAGAAATGGGTTAAGTTATAAGAGCTAGCTAGCAAGAAGCTTGAGCCATAGGCCATCCAGTTTGTAAATAATATAAACCTCTGTGTGTTTACTTGGGACTAAGCAGCTTCAGGATGCAAGTAAGAGAGATTTGTCCCAACCGCAGGCAGGGCAGGACACAGGAAAACTTCTGACTGCAAAGGTGCCTCCCACAATGAAGGAAAATGGTGTTTCTCAACAGTCGAGTGTTCTACATACTAGATCATATATAATGTTTAGGGAATTTTTGAGAAATGTCGCATTGAGAAATTCAAATTAAGTCACAAAAACTAGGATGCTTCGTTCTAAAATACCTACTGTCGGTTGTGCTCATCTTTTAGCTGAGCTTGTTCTCCTTTTCAGAGTACTCAGCTGATAACCTGTGTGACTTGGGACAATCAGAGGCTGTGAATCAGTCTGTTGGCTTCCCACCTTTTGCACAATCTGTTAAAGCAGCTCAACTCCTTCTGTGTTTAGTGGGGTTTTGTGGATTTGTTTTCAGCTTTTTAAATTTAAATTTTTTTTGAGAAAATGCCATCTCAGAAAAAAACATCATAGGCAAAAAAAAAAAAGAATTCTCCATTATTTAAAAAACTTTATATATATACAATTGGCAGGCAATTTCCTTCTCTGAAGAAAGTAAAGAAAATTCTACTTTATAAACCTAGAAATATCAGAGGAGTCAGAAGATGAATGGAACAATTATACTGGCTAGTAATGTTCTAAAGTTAGCAATACAAAATTATCAAATAATGCTAGGTTCGTTCAATTTCACTTTCATCACACCAAAGTTTTCTGCCTAAGGAATTTTTCCATTCTCAAATATTGATCCAAAACAACACAGAAGGCATGACCAGCCCCAGTAAAGTTATAAATTGGATAATGAGAAATTGTCTAAACATTACTAAGAGTTTCTTCCTTTGCCCTCAATCAGCATTAAACTGCTCTCCGATCAAATGGAAAGCAGACTAACAACACAGAGAATGTCTCCTTTTAAAAGGCAGCTTCATATCACTTGAGGTTCTTTTGGACTAAGGGGACAAGCTGAAAAAGAAAGAATAAAATCTTCACTAATAGTAATAGGGGTTATGTTTTAAAGGTATTTTTACAGCACAAAACACTGTTACATAAAATGTTACCCACAAATACATTAGATAGTAAGTATAAATAAACAGCATCATTCCCAGAAAGTACCAGGCAGGTTGGGGAAAAAGAATTTTGGTAAGTGTGTGAAGGTTGGAAACCAGCCCTTCTCTGTATGTACAAAGTCAGGCATGCATGAGGGAGAAATGGAGTCTCAAGAGCGCTCACAGAAGAGTTCAGATTATATATTTTTAGACTAATCATTGAATTCCATAACCTGACACATTTCTGTACGTTTGATGGTTCAAAAACTACTTGTCAAATAGCTTGGCACCTGATATCTACTGAACGCAGATATAGAGTGCAGTTATTTTTTTCTTTTTCTTGTCTAAATGGTAAAATGCTGTCTCAAATTAGGAGTCCTTTCTGCCAGCCATGAAGCAAAAAGCCAATACTCTAAGGATGATAGATCTGAAAGATGTGAGGGCATACGAGACTTTCAAATTATTAATGAGCCTCCTCCAGATAGCTTGTTGCATGAGATTATTAAATACCTTGATCCTTATTTCTGAAACTATTTGTGTATTTGTGCCATTTATTCTTTAAAACCAAAAAAAAAAAAAACCACTAACTCGTATATACCTAAATGGAAGAGTTTATATTTTTCAAGGTCCTCCCAAAGAGCCAAGCGTGGTATGAAAGATCCTTCACTACATTACCCGCAGGGAAAACATCCTGGCTTGCTGACAGCTGCAATCCTTGACTTCACAGAACATTCGTCTTGCACAGGTAGCGTCAGCTCATACTTGCCTGTATAACACCTGCTTTGTTTATTGTTTGTAGACGTTCTCCGGGAGACAGCTTCCTACCTGGGGGAATATTTTGGTGTGCCCCTTCCGATAAACTCACCATACCTTTTATTTAATGATTACTAATTACCTGGGTCAGACATTGTTAAACTCATGTACCCAACCCACCCTCCCCACCCACCCCCCCAACCCCATCCCACCCCCCACCCCACCCCTGCAAAAAAAAAAAAATAACACTGCTATCCTGGGTTACACAAATAACCAATCCTGGGGTTGGGGATTTAGCTCAGTGGTAGAGCGCTTGCCTAGCAAGCGCAAAGCCCTGGGTTCGGTCCTCAGCTCTGAAAAAAAAAAAAAAGAAAAACCCAAAAAAACAAATAACCAATTCCAAATTTTCCCCTAATGAGCCATCTTGTTTCTTGATTCTTCCTTCAAGTATTGTGACCATCTGTGCCAGGTACCTGTTTATTACCCTTGAGCTGCCAGTCCACCTTGATCTTGCTCGAGGACAGAAGAGTCTGAAATAACAATGTTATTTTTTTTTTTTCTCAGCAGTGGGTGGGATGGAAGAGAGATGGATGTGCCAAAGAGGAAGAGACCAAGTTCTCTGTATGGTTTTGCTGAGGCAACTCTTGACAAGCAGCCAGCAGAACGTCCAGGGGTATTCATGCTCTTGGGAGTTTTGCTAGCCTCACCACAGTCTCCTGGACACCACAGAAGGGAACTTTGAGTTCTACCCACCTCTCACAGGGATTCCCAGCTAGTGCACTAGTACCCCGGCATCTTACACCAGTCTCCACTTTCTTTTATCTGCAGCACCTGCTGTCAGTATGTAAACCATGCTCTATGCTGTTGCTGGGCTGCAAATCTCAAGGTTGGCCTCCTTCTCGATTTTCCTTCCCCCATGACTAAGTAGGCTCAGCTGTTGTAAACAGGCATTCACCACATCTACTATTCTTGTACTCTGCAGTATTGTCTTTACTTAATAATTAATCCCTTCTTATTATCAAATCATTACTTACTATTCAGTAGTGTGCTGGCTAGATTTATGTCAGCTTGTCACAAACTACAGTCATCTGAGAGGAGGGAACTTCAATTGAGAACATGCCTTCAGAAGGCAGGGTTGTGAGCCAGCCTGTAGAACATTTTCTAAGTTAGTGATTGATGTGGGAGGACCCAGCCCATTGTAAGCAGTGCCATCCCTGGGCGACTGGTCCTGGGTTTTATAAGAAAGCAGGCTGAGCAAGCCATAGGGAGCAAGCCAGTAAGCAGCACCCCTCCATGGTCTCTGCATCAGCTCCTGTCTCCAGTTCCTTCCCTGTTTGAGTTCCCTGTTCTGAAGTCCTTCAGTGATGAACAGCAGTGTGGAAGTGTAAGTCAAATAAACCTTTCCCTCCCCAACTTGCTTTTTAAGGTCATGGTGTTTGGTTGTAGGAATAGAAACCCTAACTACACTGCTGCTAGGCTTTGAATCTGAAGGTCAGCCTCCTCCTAAGACAAGAGTTATCTTTGTTCAGTTAATTATTTGTTCCTTGTAATTTCTGTATTGAAAATAGGTTCTTTTCTCATGCAATACATCCTGATTACAGTTTCTCCTCCCTCTCCTCCTCCCAGTTCCTCCCTGTCTCCCCTCCCATCCTGATCCACTCCCTCTCTTGTCTCTCATTAGAAAAGAGCAGGCTTCTAAGAGATAACAACCAAACAAATAAGATAAGATAAAAAGAAAACCCATCCCACTGAAGTCGAACAAAGCAAACCAACAGAAGGAAAAGAGCCTAAAGAAGGTACGAGAATCAAGGCCCTCTTGTTCATACACCTAGGAATCCCATAAAAACACTAAACGGGAAGCCATAATATAAATACCGAGGACCTTGTGCAGACCCACTCAGGCCCTGTTCTTACTGCTTCAGTCTCCCTGAATTCATACAAGCTTTCATTTAAGACAGTGTGGTAGTGTGCCTGTAATCCTGGCTACACAGCAAGACCCTGCCTGAAATGATATTCCATTCTGATTGCCTCCTAACTACACCCAGAGTTGTCCATCATCTTTAGGTAGTTCGTAGGAATATTGCATATGGCGTCTATATGTTGCATGCATGCCAGGAGCTGATTAAGTTCTGAAATGAGTTAGCCTATTAGTTATAATGTCAGACATTAAAAGGTCAAACTGCTAAGCCTGGTAACTCGTGTGTTTAATTTAACCAAAATGTATTATTTTGAAAGGGTCCAAGAATCATGGGACTTGGTAACATTGAATTTCCATTGTACTAACCTTCTTTAAGTCAATTAACATTTTGTAACCATGATTCTATGGTAAAATTTTGAACATTATCCCAGGGAATAAATTACACATTTAAAACTCTGATTGTTTGTAAGGTTTCCTAAGGCTATCCCTCAGTGTCAGAGTGCTTGCCCGAGTTCAGTTCCCAGTACTACAAAAACAAACCAAAGTAAAATATAAGTGAAACAATAGTTCACTCAGGAATGGTGGCACATGTCTGTGATCTACATTCAAGAGTCTGGGGTAAGAGGATAGTTGTAAATTCAAGGTCAAAGTCAATCTACACAGTGAGATCAAGGCCAGTCTGGCTACCTAGTAAAACTTGTCAACAAACCAACAACAAACAAAAACGCTAAAACTTCAATGTTTAATACTTAGAAAATGCTTGAGTAATAAACTAAATGATTTCCTACAACTTAAACGTTTGAATTATTTTTCTCTTAGTTCTATGAGCAGCAAACCCAAATGTAGTCAAACTACATTTTAACATGCTTTTGACTTACACAACTGAGCGCTGGAATATTTTGGATTGTTAAGCTTTGTGTTATTGTTTCTCAAGGATATCAAAAATATATCTGATAAGAAGTTAGGTTCCAGAATATATTAAAAACTAATGCAACTCAATAGTTCTAAAAATCCCAATTTAAAATGGGCACAGCAGGCTAGAATAATGTTAGGAGGCTGCTCTCCCAGGGAATTCGAGTTCCATTGCCAGAACTCCAGAGAATCCAATGCCCTCTTCCAGTCTCTTCAGGCACCCACATACAGAGACACATCCACATAAAATAAAAAGTAAATAAACAGTATCTTTAAAATGGACAAAGGCCTTGAAGAGGCAGCACTTTCTTAAAAGATACACAATGAACAACATACTCAGAAAAAGACCAAAGTCATTTAGTAACTACAGAAATAAATATTAAAATCACAATGAGATAATTTCCTATCTACTTACATGAATATACTAAAAAGTGGAAAAGTAACAAATGTTGGTGGAGATGTAAAACAACAACAACAAAAAAAAAAAAAAAACTAGACTGCTGCTACACTGCTGGTGGATGTCAAACGTTCAGCTGCTGTGGAAGAGAGTTTGGCTGTTTCACAGTAAATTAGGCATAGAATTATCGTGACTCAACAGTTGTACTCCTAGGCGGACATCCCCTCAAAACTGAAAACAAGTACTCCAACAAAAACTTGTGCATCTGGACAGGGTGGGAGAGCTGGCCTGGTGGTGTGGGTGCAGGAGGGCTGGAGGATTGACCAACTCAGCTACCACCCAGGCCCAGATCTAGGGCTTTGTGCTGGCCCACCCCAACACCTAACCCATTTATGAGCTGCTGGAGCCCACCAAGGGGATGGTCCTGTAGAATCAAAGCTGCAGCAGGATCTCCATGACTCAGGGCAACAGCAGGCTGTCTGAGAGTCCTGGGGAGGGTCTAGTATAGATGGTGTAGCAGAAGCCAGAGGCCTCGAAGCAGGCCCATGACTCATCTCAATGAACATTTACAAGTAAAGTCAGTTGGACAAAAGGCTGTGTGTGACACACCATGACACATTGAAGCTTCCATGGCAAGAATTTCATTTTATTTGTTCTGTTTTCTTTTGGGGAGAGGTGACAAGGGTGGAGGGCAAACATGGAAGGGGTAGGAAATGAATGGGATTGGGGTGCATGATGTGACATTCACAAAGGATCAATAAAAAATTATGGGGGGGGCGGGACTTGTGCAAGTGTTCACCACATAAACACCAGAAAGTGAAAACACCTGAATGGCCAGCATAACATAAACAAAATGTAGTAGACCTATACAGTGAAGTACTGTTCTGCCATGAAAAGAAATTAAATGCAGATGCATGCTTTAATGGGGATGAAACTGGAAAACACAGTGCTAATTGGAAGAGCCAGGTGCAAAACCCAACATGCTGTGTGGTTATTTTTATACGACCTGTTAGCTTCTATGACAAAATGCGTGAGAAACCAACTTAAAGAAGGAAAGTTGGGGGTCTTGGGCAGGAGAGGGGCTCATTCTTTCAGAGAGCTTAGTCCATGCTCACCTATGCTGACTGGTTGTAGGCCTGTAGCACCATAGGAGTATGCAGAAGGGGAAATCTGCCTCACAGAGGCTAGGAAGGAAAGAGAGAAAGGAAGAGGGAAAAGGACATGGATGGAGAGAGACAGAGAGAGAGAGAGATAGACTTGTAACAATGGCCCTCTTCCCTGGTCTTTTAAGCTATGAATACATTAATGTATTATTCATTAACAAGGTCAGCGCTCATGACCCAATCATCTTCCCAAAGCCTTAGTGACTAGCACAGCTCTGGGGACCAACCTTTAACACATAAGCTTCTGAGCCGCTGTTGACGTCAGCATCTGGAATGATCCCACAAACTCCAGTTTTAGACAGTTGCTCTCAAGCTGGTGGTGCCATGCTGAGAACCCCTGAAACCTTGGGATGGCAGAGTCTAGCTAGTAGAAGCCAGTCATTGAGGAGGGGCTTTGAAAACAATCCCTGGCCTTTGGCTATTTCAGCATTCTTGGCTTCTTTATCTCGTGAAGTAAACAGCTGCCCCAGGTCAGACACTCCCTCCTCCACCCCCTCCTCCACCCCCTCCTCCACCCCTCTTCCACCCCTTCCTCCACCCCCTCCTCCACCATGACGTCTGGCCCAAGAGTCTGGGGCCAGGCAGCTGTCTGACCCAAGAGCCTGAGGCCAAGCAGCTATGGGCTGAAATCTCTGAAAATATGAGCGGGAAAACAAGTCTTTTTCTCTTAAGTCTTCCTCTCTTTCTGTCATGTGTTTTTGACACCACAGTGCAAAGGTCATTAATAAAAAAAATTTAATCCAAACAATACCATCTGAAGTACACAGACAAGGCAAGTCCATGGCTAATTAATTTCTAGAAGTTACAGAAAGGGGGAATAAGGAGGGATTTGCTAAGGGGCAGAGGGTCCCTTGGGAGATAATAAAATTAACCTGAAACTAGACAATAGTGACTGTTGCAAAACTTTGTAAGTGTAGTAAATGGCATTCAATTATATAATTTTATGTAACCAGTGTGATTAATTATTACATGTAATGTATCACAATAAAAAGATTGTTTAAAACACTGAAGATAGCCCAGCAGTGGTGGCTCACGCCTTTAATCCCAGCACTCAGGAGGCAGAGGCAGGAGGATCTCTGTGAGTTCAAGGCCAGCCTGGGCTACAGAGTGAGTTCCAGGACAGGCTCCAAAGCTACACAGAGAAGAAAAGCACGGAAGATAGTGTCATTTTATGGTAATTATTAAAAGACGCTTCATGAATAAATGCATGGTTACCAAAGGCATAAAAAGTGTTCAAGTTCACTTCAAGATGAACAAATGAAGACTTCCATTGAATTTCTCAGCTCCCTAACTGCTGACAATCTGACCCACATTATCCACTAACACTCACTTGCTAATCAATGAATGAACAATGGCATTCAGAAGTTGCAAAACACACGAGAACATGTCTTAACTGATAGATTTCTTCAAACATCCATTAGATTCTACCACAGATGGTCTTCTGATATTGAGAAAATATAAAGGGCTCATCCTATATTAATATATGCTAACAAAAGGATGTATGTATAAGTGATAAATCCTATTTTCAGTTCCTACATTGTTGGTGAACATCAGAGGTGAGCATCTCATGGAATTGAATGGTTCCAAATGATTTGTAGTGAATGTTTTTATTCCACTACTTAAAATTCTATCATTGGTTGAACTAACATCTTAACATAAGCGAGTTTAATTAATTCCAGATGAGAAGTACATACTGTATGAGTATAGGAAGCAAGTGAAGTCCTAAGTCAATGTGTATTGTTGACATGAACACAGCCATGTCAAGGACCTCCTCCAACAAGACTGCACTTCTTCAACAAAGCCTAATACTGCCACTCCCTATGAGCTTATGGTATTATGGGGGACAATTATATTCAAACTACCACATACCCAAATCTAGTATGAGCAATCACAATAATACTCATATTTGTAACTTATCGAACTCAATGTGCCAAATGCTCTGCTAAATGTTTCATATACATTATCACATCTAATAAGTACCACAGCACCAACTGGGTGAATAAAATTCGCCTAATTTTATAGATGTTAAAACTTAGCCCTATAGAGGTTGAACAACTTGAAAACCAGCAACTACCAAGTGGAAGATAGTAATGAAATCTCAGGTCTACATGACTGCAAACCATGCCTTCAAAAATGGGATCTATATAGCAGAAGACTTGGAATTGCCTGGGAACTGTTTATAAAGTATATATATATTCTTAGGCCTACCCAAACTCTCCAAGTTGAAATAACATTTCAAGACAAGTAGTAAACCAATTAAAATTAGAAACTGTGACTGTCGGGCACCCTGCATGAGTATACCAGAGCCCGACAATAATAAACAGACACTTTCTTCAGGCAACAAGTTCAGTGTTGCAACACAGGGAAAATCTTTATGCCAATACTAATTGTTTATACATTTTTGTTTTTTTTTACTTTATTTATTTTTTATGTATATAGTGTTCTGTCTGCATGTATGTCTACACACCATAAGAGGACATCAGATTTCATTATAGATGGTGTGAGTCACCATGTGGTTTCTGGGAATTGAACTCAGAACCTCTTAACCTCTGAGCCATCTCTCCAACCCAAGTTTATGTTATTTGCAATGATTTCCAATTAACATGGAAGTTGCAGAAATTAATGTTTTGTCCCATCAAGGAACAAGAACCAGTTACTGTGTGTGGCTCCTGTGCATACTAAGAAGTGTCTTTAGGAGTTTGTCTTATCACTCCATTTTTCTCCTTTATCAAAAACTAGCAGCTTCTGTCTTTCATTATGCCCCTCTCAACACACACCTTGATTTCTTTTGCAATGAAAGTAATATATTCTCGATATCATTTTCTCAACTGGTAATGACTTAATACATGTTTTTAATTTGCAATTTTTTAGCATTGTCAGGACTTTGATAGTTACATTGTTGTAAGAGCTCTACCTCAGCTCTATTTCCCTGTTTGTCAATAATTTTCCTAAATCATTTTGCAAGATGAAAGGAACATTGCATAACATACCAAAACAACTACATGCCAGGAAAAATACTGCCCATCTTATTTTATTAAATTTATCAAAACAGTCACTGCCAAATATTCCTAGGTAAATAGCTGTAATGTTATTGGTACCAAAATGTAAGTATGATAAAATTTTCAGACAAATGTCTTCATGATCTACATAGGCTCTAATCCAGATTTTGTCTCTGAGCTTTCCTGGGCTCCTCTTTCATTCTTCCTAATCTCACCAACATCCTCTCCATCTTTCCAAGGCCCACTCCTGAGCCCTGATGATTTTGCTTTGGTGACATACCTATTCACCTAGGCAGATTCTACACCCAGCCTTGACATGGTGTGTGAAGTCTGTTTCTAAGTGTTGACTCAAATCCTTCCTTTCCCTTAAGGTGAGTGTAATTATGAATTAAACTTAACAATGTAACATACACACCCCTGCACATACACATGCACGGGGGGGGGGGGGGGGCAGTTATCATCACTCATTTAATCCATATGTTGTATTGAGTTCGTATTTCAAATACTAAATTTTGTCCTTAATTCCTTTGTTTCTCTATAATGTCTATATTTGATTATGATCTTTTACTACAAATTTTATCCTTAAACTATCTTTTTTTAAAAATCAAATCCCGATAGACATTACATTAATAGTATTGTTTCCGTCACTTTGAGTCAATCTTCTGCTTAGCCCAAAATCTTTAGAGGCATTTCACTTTATGATGTTTTCTTCAGTCAACAAATACTTTATATACTTCATTTTTTTTTTCATTTAATCTAAAACATTTAAAGTTCTGCTGAAACATAATAAGCATTGTGATATTCCTGAAAGTCTCCGTTTGCTATATCTTTTTAATCTAGGCGGCTTACTTACTTTGACACAAAGTTCTGTTTGAAAAGTGGATCAATTCAGAGGAACAACTCTGCAAAATTGTGTGCAACTCTAGACTAAAATCTATTGTGTTTTATCATCCTCTTAACGTTTTTCCTCTCACAAATACGTTGTGTGTCATTGTGAAACACAATGCTTTCTAAAAAGGCATAAGACAGTTGCAGCCGGTCGGTGGTGGCGCACGCCTTTAATCCCAGCACTCAGGAGGCAAAGGCAGGAGGATCTTTGTGAGTTCGAGGCCAGCCTGGTCTACAGAGCGAGATCCAGAAAAGAAACAAAGCTACACAGAGAAACCCTGTCTCAAAAAACAAAACAAAAAATAAACAAAACAAAAACCAACAACAAAAAAAGGCAGTTGCAGCATCCAGTTTCTCTGATAGTTATTATATCAAATCACACCAGTCATTACTGAGTAGTCAGAAATGAAAAATGGATTATTTTCAAATGAAAAGTGAAATCTGTCCTGCCAATGGTTTGTTAAACAAATTCCCTAAAGTTGACAGATGCGCCTTCATCGGGTGTTTCCAAATAGAAGTGATACTATCAGCAGCTAACTCAGGCAGTAAAAAATTTAATTGGCATTTGAGTACCAAGAAATGATTGAGTGTATTGAGCCAGAGCATCTGTTCAAAAGAATCGAATGTAGTTATAGGGAACATCCAAGAACATATATGAGAATCCATGAATAGGAAACCAGGGTTAGGTTGAGAACTGCGTGTAAAAGTCGTCTACTCTCAAAAAAACTCTCCCAGAGCCTTGCTGGCACGTTTTGTTGCAAACCTAGGACTGCCTATAAACAGGCTGGCTGAACCAAGTAGTCCTTACTTTCCCGGCAACTAGCTGAAGATTTTGGTTTCCTTCTTTCGTCCCTACAAAGTCACTAAAACAACCATTTTGCCGGGCCCACAGAAAAACCGACCAACAGCGACGATACGCTTCAACTCAAGCCCAGGGTTAAAAGCTAAACCCAAATATTTACAGCGCGGCCCAAATGCTGCGCATGCGCGACGCGTGGGCTCCGCCGCGGAGCAGAGCCCCGGCTGGGCACCTCTGCGCCTGCTCCACGGCCGGAGGGCGGGTGGTCCGAAGACGAGGAAGCGGCCAGCGCGCCTGCGCCGCCCCTTCTGCGGCTCCGGCGGGCCGCGCAGGCGCAGGAGGCCGCTTTTGACCGTAAACATCCTGCCGATTTGAACCAAGGATTTGGGCGGCCGGAAGAGCCGCGCCGTAACGGCAGCCATCTTGTTTGTTTGAGTGAATCGGAAAGGAGGCGGCGGCCGTGGCGGTGGCGGGAGCGGCTCCGAGGCTACACCGCACAAGGGCTCCCCCTTTCCCCGCCCCCTCCCCCGACCCTTTTCCCCCTCCCCGGGCCACCCACCCCTCCCAGCTTCCCCGCGGAGATACAGGTAAGCGGCCGGGCCGACCCCCTCCTTGGGCTCCGGCTCCCTCCCCCCTGCTCTTCCCCGCCGTGCTGCTGCGGCGGCTGCGGCTGCTGTCGTCCGGGCGCGGGTCCCGCGGCCCGGAGTGGCGGCGGGAGGCGATCGGCACCGCGCTCCCTCCGCGTGCTGCCAGCCCCGGTGCAGCACCCAGCCACCCCGCGCGCGCCGGGTCTCCCCCCCCCCCGGGGCCCGCCCTCGCCTGGGGTCCTCGCTGCCCGGGCCGTGCTCCCCCGCCTGCCGAGTTACGAATGGTTCCGCTCCCTTCCGCGGCCCCCCAAAGTCCCCTCGGCTGTGCAAGGGGTCCGACCGCAGAAACCCCGGGGCTGCTGCGGGGAGAGGAGGGAGGTTTGAACGAGCCCGCTCTCGGGATCCGGCCGCCCCCTCGGGGGAAAATGGCTGTCCGCAAAGACGCGGGACTCGGTCAGGGCGGGGAGCCCGCCAGGGAGGATCCTGGGCGGTAGCGGTGCACGGGGTGTGGGGTCCGAGGTCCGGGTCGCGCCAGGCATTTGGTGGCCGCAGGGCCCAGCGGGGCTCGCCAGCCACTGTGCTGTCTCCCCGACGCTATTTCTTTGAATATTTGCCTTTTTTTTTTTTTTTAATGTTCGCAAATCCCAAAAGTTGGACAGGCTGTTTTAAAACACGACAGAGTAACATTGCTTTCTGGGACATGAGTGTAACTGGTTTTCCCCTTAACTTTGCTAAACTTTTTTTTTTTTTTTTTTTAATTAAGAATCGAGTATTGTGGAGACGCTCTGATGCTGGGTGCCTTTTTCGTGGCAGAGGAAGGCTTTTGAGAATGCTCTGCCAGGGATAGTGTAAGGTGACACTATCGAGGTGATCAGCTAGACCAAGCTGCCTTCAAATTTAAGAGGGAAACGCTGTAGAAGATTTCTTCAGGCTCTCTGATTTGTTAGGCTGTGTTCAGCCTTCGAAGGGTTTATGGAAGTGGCTTCTGCATATCGGCTTCTCTTTAGATGAGAAAGTTAATATTTACTCCCGTTAAGCTGTATGGGATAAGCGTTGTTCCCCCACCCCCACCACCCAGGGGTGCAAAATCCTATTAAAAATCAAATGCCAGCGGACTGAGAGGTGACAGAGTTTTGTAAACAGACCAAAGCCGCTTTTTTAAATTGTAAATACCTTTGATGTTGGAAGCCACCTTTTTCTGAGAAGGCATTGGAGAGGGCGCGCGCCCTGTCCAGTGTTTGAATTACTTTGGGGTTTGTACTTGCGAAGTTACAGGGGTGTTGAAGAAGTGGACTCAGTGCTTTCTGTATCAGACACAAGTAAGTTGGGAATTTCTTTTCTGACTTAGCAAATCGTGCAGGGTCTGAGAAATATTTTACACTCGAATACTTGGAGAAACTTTTAATTCTTGAGAAATACATTGTGTTTTTCGTTTTGTCTTATAGGTGCTAACGGGTCAAGTTGTTTTTTGAGACCACTGTTTGCGTCCGCTTGGCACTACATGTGCTCTTCCATTTAATTTTCATTGTACCTGATGAATATTATATCCACTGTGAAGTTGAAAAAGCTAAAAGTCGGGCGTTTTGTTGTTGCTGCTGTTGTTGTTACATTTTGTCAGTTGTTGAGAGAGCTGGGGGAATCTGATTATGTAGCTAGCCTTGAAGATCCTCCTGCCTCAGACTCAGCAGTCCTGGGATTACTGACACCAAGCCAAGGCTAAACATTAGACATGAAATGATTTCTTATCCATTACAAATAACTAAGGAAGGAAGGAGTTAAATTTCAAGCTAGAACTGACTAACCAAAGGAGAATTGAATGGTAATGTGCAGATTAGACACATCCTTTTTTCCTTTAAAAACAAAAAACAAACAAACAAAAAAAAAAAAACAAAAGCCTTCCATGCCACTAGCTGATGGCCCCGTTTTTTAGTTAGGTATTCCCTTTCGAGTTATGTATTGATGTCTTCCAGAGTTAGCAAAATACCCAACTATCGTCTGTAAGTGTTTTTATAATAGGAAAAGTGAACTACATAACGGTTAGAAAGTATAACTTGCTAACTAATGCAAATCAGGATTATGTCTGACTCCTAGTGTGGTAGTTTCTATTCTGGAAAGGTAATGTAGGTATGCCCAAGTTTTTTAAAAAATCACATTCATATCCGGGCGGTGGTGGTGCACGCCTTTAATCCCACACTGGGGAGGCAGAGGCAGGCGGATCTCTGAGTTT
Organism: Peromyscus leucopus; assembly: GCF_004664715.2. NCBI lineage: Eukaryota > Metazoa > Chordata > Mammalia > Rodentia > Cricetidae > Peromyscus > Peromyscus leucopus. Next base: position 58,470,083 of record NC_051080.1, on the reverse strand, counting down.
GAGGCCAGCCTGGTCTACAAAGCGAGTTCCAGGAAAGGCGCAAAGCTACACAGAGAAACCCTGTCTCGGAAAAAAACAAAAAAAAAAAATCATGAATACACGCAAAATAGTACAAAAGTGCAGCCCACTCTCCAGAGGTAACTTGTCACCAGTTTCATAGGTACTCCACAGATACGTTGTGCTTGTGCAAATGCTCGCTCCTAAGTATATACACTTGACCCTACGTGTTCATCGGCTCCCTATAGGTGGATTTAACCAACCATGGATTAAAAGTGCTGTACATCTTTTGTTGCCTTTCCTATTTACTGTGGTGATTTTGTTTGTTTGTTAAACCAGTGGAAGGTCTGTGAGAACCCTTTATCGAGTCGACCCACACAATAGGTTTTTTTTCAAACATTCGGATCATGATTAGATCATTTTTGATTAGTAAAATATTGCTTACTTAAGCTAAACACCTTGTTTTCCTAGACAAAAAGCTGTTGTCCAGTTAACATCCTAAAACAGTTAACTTTGCACGTATCAACAAACCAAAGCCTCCTTTGACTCGGTGGAAATGGTCTGGAACCAAGCCTGCAAGAGCTCTGAGTTATGCAGGTGTTCATGTAAATTTGAGAGGGCCCTTAGTATCTGTAGGAAGTTGGCTCCAGGACACACTGTGCCTCAGAGACAGCTTTCTCCCGTACCAAGGGGGAGAAATTCTGGGGATGCTTAAGTTCTCTGATACACCATAATGTTTAGGGAATAATGAAAAGGATAAAAGGTGTACATGTTCAGTACAGGCAAATTTTTAAAAAATATTTCCCATTGCAGTTGGCTGAATCTAAGAATATGGAACTTTTAGATGAGAAGGGGCAACTGAGGCAACTCTATGTACATAGACCACATCCATTAAGTCGTAGAGACCCCCTCCACCAGTATTCTGAGTTTGGCCAGGACCTCTTCCAATTAGTACCAAGCTGACATTGCGTAAGGCTGCTTTGCATTCTGTTGTATAGATGTGTTTGTTTTCAAGTCACTTATTAATGGTCAGGTTGATTCTTTCTGGTGTTTTGATAAATTAGATAATAATGAGTAAGTTATGCTGACGACAACAAAAATTACACTTCCATCAAGCACTTAGAAGATATACTTAACCCTGTGTACTCTATTCCTCTGTAAGATGGGCTGGTGTTTACAATCATTAGGAAATTTGTCAAAACATTTGGTGCTTCGTAAGACCTTCCCAAATTGCTCTTCAAAGAGTTTGTATTAGTTTATTCATCACTTTCCTAATAGGTGAGTGAAATACTGTTGATGATGGACATGTAGCAGAAATGTGAGCTTCAATTTGACTTTTCTTCTTTGGGATAAATAGAACTGCTTTATTTTTGCATTAGCAAGTATGTTCTAAATAAGTGTCATAAGTTGCTGCTTTAGAAAAAGTTGATTCAAGTCATTGCTTTGACAGGCTCTGCTCTGGCTTCAATGTAAGAGGCCTTTTATAAAGGATCAACACAACTTAGAATCTCAAATCTCTACAGGGTAAACAACCATTTTTTAAAGTTAAAAGGTTTGTATTACTAAGGGTAAAGAGTAATAATCCTTTGGATTTTTCTTTATTCAGATAGTGGCCATCATGGAGTGATCACTGTCATTCTGGCTTCCCTTGGTTGAATGCTCTCCTGTTACTAATTGTTTCCCAGATTAATTTTAGTGTCCTCTGCTTTACTTACCATCTCCCACCCATGCCAGAATCTATTTAGGAATCTGCCATCGCATAGCTGGAATGCTTTAGGCACAGCCCTGACAGCAGCTGAAGTGCTGCCCTAAACTCCTGACACCTGCTGAAACTTGCTGGTAGTTTTACTTCCTAGACTCTCAAGAGTTTTTTAGATTTCTTAATTAAGAGATCAGTTGGTATAGCCTATTTTCTTATTAAGTATTTATTTAGTAACTCATGTGGCCTACATTGTTGTAGCAAGTTTTTCTCTTATTTGGAACACAATGTTTTGGAGTTTTCATGTAGAACAGTGACTGCATTTCTAAGAAAACATGGCTATATTGAGTTTCTATAAATTCTCTAGGGTTGGTTGGTTGGTTTTTCTTGGCAAGGTTTCTCTGTGTATCAGCCTTGGCTGTTTTGAAACTGACTCTGTAGACCAGGCTGGTCTCAAACTCACAGAGATCCTCCTGCCTCTCTACCTCCCAGGTGCTGGGATCAAAGGCATGTGCCACCTAGGGATAGTTAAGGTTTTGCTGTAACAAACTTTCTAATGATTGAAAACTCAGATTTGCAAATGAAAGGCTCCCTTTAATTATGGTAAGCATACTGTTTACATAAAATACTAAGTGGCAAACGTAACTCTTGAAGTATTATTTAATACAGCGCATAGCATTTGATGTGAATATTTTCTGTTATAGTATTCTGTATTTCTCATCCTGGTGTTTGGTAGAAAGGTTACAGTATTAAGTGTTGAAAAGGGGAGCTGAGGCAAACCTGGCTACCACACTGCCATCCCACAAGTAATACATAATTTTCCCTTTTCTCTTTCGTCCCTCCAAAGCCTCTCATGTGCCCCACCTTGTTCTCTTTTAAATTCACAGACACTCTGTTTGTGGAGGTGCGTGCGTGCATGCGTATGTGTGTGTTCCTAAATATAAAAATAAAACCTGCCCAATCTGTATAATGTTACTTGTATGTGTGCGTTCAGGACTGGCCATTTGCTCTACTCTTCCTTGGAGAAGACTTTTCTCCTGATCTCAGCATTCCTTAGCTGCCTCTAGTTCTTTTTGTGTAGGATTCATAAGCTTTCCTCTTTCCATATTAGCTTGTCTGTTGGTGGTGGTCTTATTCAGGTCATGTTTTGGCAGCCATCTTGGTGAGTCTTCATGGGTGTGGCCTCTGACATTTTCTAGTAAACACAGTCTCACAGCAAACTTGGATTCCTCTGGCTTTTAAAATCTCTCCTTTCCTCAATGATCTCTGAGCCTTAGGTGCAAGAGTTGTGTTGTAGATGTATCACTTGCGACTGGACTCCACTATTTGGTATTTTGATGGGTTGTGGCTTTCTGTTCATGGTTTTTGTTGCAAAGAGAGTTTCCTTGACAAGGGGTGAGAACTGCGTTTCTCTGTGGGTCCGAGGGCAGTTATTCAGACAGTAGTGGAATTGTGCTGGCTTAGTAAAATGATGGTTGCAGATTCTCCTCCAAGATTCATGACTTCACCAGCCTCTGGGACTGACTAGGTTTCCAGGACCAGGTATGATTCCCTCTTAAGTCCAAGCAGAGAGCTGTTGGTTATTGCCGAGATGTGTGTGCCACTCCTGCACCCTTGGAGTCACTGTGCCATGCTGGTCGTCATTGTGGTTCATGGGTATCATGGCTAGGGAGGACTGTTAGTTGCTCTTCTTTGGAGGCTTTCAGGTGAGGTCTAGCTTGGAGGCTTTGGGCCAGCCTTCGGAGTTTGTGGTGTCCTTAGCAATGAGGAATCACCTGGGGCAACCAAGGGCAGTAGCCATAATCTGTAATGTTTGAGGGGAGTCCCTTGGACAGCCCTGACCAACAGTTCAAAACAGGGGGGGGGGCTTCTCCTGCCTGTGGTGGAGTTTTGGTTAGGTGGTCTTCTGCTCTTGGAGAAAGCATTGTCAACCCAGAAGTGAAATTTTCATTTAAATTATACATGTATATTTTTATGACAACTTACGTATGTATGTAATTTTAGGTAGATAATACTATGATTCCTTATGACTTTCAGACATCCTTACTGTTATTTTACCCTCCTGTAGTTATCTCCCTCCTCCCGAGTTAAAACCCCCCCCCATTTTTTCCATTTCCCCCTTCAGATCACTTACACTCCGCTATTCTCCTCTGTCACGCCCTCCACTTAACTTTCCTGGTTTCTGCAGTTACTCCAGGTTAATATCTGAAGATTTGGAGCTAGGAGCCTCATGAGAGAGAACAGTTGTCTTTCTGGTCTGGGTTACCTCACTCAATATGATCTTTGCTAGTTCTACCCATTTACCTGAAAATTTCATTTTTCTTTACCACAAATATTTTTGGCATACATGGAAATCTAGCTATGATACCTTTAAAACAGTTTCTTTTCATCAATAGAAAGAATAGGCATGTTGTCAGTTAAGATGTAAGCAAATTTTCATTTTAAAATTTACCATTCCCTTTTATGTGGAAATATGAAATTATAATTACTCTTTTCTTGTTTTTTTTTTTAAGCTACTATAAAATGTTTACATATTCTCCAGCTTTTGATGTTGCCCTTGTTTTTACTTAAACCCTTGTGGTAAGGAGGGTACATTGGTTAGCTCATGAGGCTTTAATTTGTATTTTCCTAGTGGCTTAGAATTACTAAATATCTTCTGTTCCTGTTTCTAATTGGGATGTCCTTTGCTATGAAATTTCTTTTTTGTTCACTTTCTAATTGTATTTTCTTTTCTTACTTTTAGTCATGATGGTTCCTTACATGTTCTAGATTCAAGTTCTAGCCAGATAATGGGGTTTATTACTTTTCTCTGTTTGAGTTCCCAGCAGTCTTAAATTAAGATTTTAATTTAATGAAGGCCAGTTTACAGTGTACATTATTGATAGTGTAGTGTTGTGTCTAAAAGTACTTGTCCCGTACCATTCATTGGTACCTTTTTCGAAAAGTGCTCTAGTATACATTTAAGGCTGTGATCTAATTTTTTAAGAGATTTTCATTCAGGTTAAATTTGTTTCTTAGTAATTTGGGGTTAAGATGACCAGATGGAGTGATTTCAAACTAAACTCCCAGACTTCTGCTGTCGGTAGGTTTTGCTGAACGTGCTCCTTAGTGTTCTTTGACTCTAGAGCAGGCAGCTTGGTGAGTGCACAGTGGCTCATCCCAGTGTTGAGGTGGATAGAACCTAATGTCCTGAACAGTGAGTGTGTGGCTGGTGAGGGTCACATTCAGCTGTGCTGCTTTTGCAGTTTGTTTCTGTTCTGTTTAGGTCTGTAGACTCAGTCACTCCAGCCCTGCTTGTTGCAGGATTTATCATTCCCTCATTGACTTGCTTCGGCGTCTTTGTGAAAAATCAGTTGGAGGCCCATACATGTCTGTTTCTGGGTTCTCTGTTTGGTGTCTTTCTGCCAGTACCATGATGTTGACTTACAGCTGTGGACTTACTCTTCCTGTTTTCCTGTCCAGTTTGGAAGTTGTGTTAGTGTTTCTAGCTGCTTTGTCACTCTATATTAATTTTAGAATAATCTTGTCTATGGTTTTAAAACATGCACTGTTATGATCGATCGTTGCATGAAACTATATGTACTCTTACTGTACTGCCTAGCAACTACACTTGAGAACATTGGTTGTAGAGAAAAGTTTGGTTGACAGTAAGTGTGCATACAATATGTGCATCAGCTTTATCAGCAGTAGCTCCAACATAATAAATAGCCCAATGTTCTTCTGGGTGAGTGGCTAAGTAGATTGTAGTTTATTTCCTCTCACAGAATGCTCCTCAACAATAAAGGAAAATACACTATTGACAAATGGTAAGGTGAATGGATCTCAGCGACATTGTGCTAAATCTGAGAGAAAGCCCGTTCTGTGTGAATTAAGTAATTGTGTTGTTTGTATAAAAATAATCGCAATGAGATATGTAGAGTGTTTGACAGGGCTTTTAGGAGGCAGGGTAGGCGGAATAGTTGTGTGTCGTGTTTGTAGTGAGGGGTACACAGCTATGGTTGCAGCACCGTGGCACAGAGATATCCCTTAGGCCAGTGTCACTGCTTGGGTTCGGAAGACACCACTATTAACAGCTATTTGTGAATCTGTAATCATTTCGAAATTAAGAAGTCAAAACTAAGCCGGGCGGTGGTGACGCACACCTTTAATCCCAGCACTTGGGAGGCAGAGGCAGGCGGATCTTTGTGAGTTCCAGGCCAGCCTGGGCTACCGAGTGAGTTGCAGGAAAAGGCGCAAAGCTACACAGAGAAACCCTGTCTCGAGGAAAAAAAAAAAAAAAAAAAAAAAAAAGGTCAAAACTAGGGACTGGGAATATATGGCTTAGTAGCTAAGGGTGCTCGTTTCTCTTGGAGAGGACCCAAGTTCAATTCCCAGCACCCACATGGTAGCTCACATCCCTAACCCCAGTTCCAGGGAATCTGATACCATCTTCCACTTCTGACTTCCACAGGCACCAGACATACGAATGTTGTGGATTCATTCAGGCAAAACACCCACATACAACAAAATAAATTTAAAAAGAGTTGACCTTTAACAGAAGGGTTTTTGTTTGTTTTTTTTTAAGATGTATTTTTATATATACAGTGTTCTGTCTGATGTATGTCTGCAGGCCAGAAGAGGGCACCAGATCTCATTACAGATGGTTGTGAGCCGTCATGTGGTTGCTGGGAATTGAACTCAGGACCTTTGGAAGAACAGCCAGTGCTCTTAACCTCTGAGCCATCTCTCCAGCCCCCAGAAGGGCTTTTGTTTTTTAAGCCAAAACTAGTCATATTTTATTAAAGATACACTTTTATTTCTTAAAAGTAGGCCTCTGGTCAGACAGTGGTCACACACACACACACACACACACACACACACACACACACACACACACCACTCCCCACCAAAAAAAAAAGCCTCTGGCATTGCAGAAATTCATTTGACCAAGGAGGGAGTTTAGCATCTTCTGTGAAGGGGGAAGTTAAATAACATAAAAGCAAAAGTTTAGATAGTCAAACAAAAAATGTAAAAATTAGATATGATGGCTTCCACTTCCTCGGTTTTGCTTAGAAGGACTGAAGGGCTCTGCTCAGTGGGTACTTGTGGCTGCCTGTGCAGGCGGCTTGCTTAGACTTGGTCGTTTGTGTTTGGTTGGTTGGTTGTTTTCCTTTGTGATACTGGGGATTGAGCCCAAGGCCTCATATATGCTGGGCTTAGACATTTTTCTTTCTTTACGTCTAGATACTAGCCAATAAGCAGAACTGTGTCTATTATCAGCGATTAGGTTAGAAGTAGGATTAATACTCGGTTGGATTTAGAATAAGATTTTTGATGACCGTCTTTACAATAGCAAGTCATAAAAGCGATTTGACCCTTTTCCCTGAACATCTTCATACTTGGAGATGCGTCTTGCCCTCAAATTAAAATATAGGATTCTTTTATAAAACGTTTACTGTACTTTCCGGATTTGTGTGCCCATACTCCATCCAGTGTAGGAAACTAGAGTTTTCATTTCTTACGTCTTAATAAATATTTCATCCTCACATGAAACTTTATAACTTTTTTCTCTCCTCAGGTTTCTTGCTGTTTCATAGCAAACAAGAAACATGTTCTACGCACACTTTGTCCTCAGTAAAAGAGGGCCTCTGGCCAAAATATGGCTGGCGGCCCATTGGGACAAGAAGCTAACCAAAGCCCATGTGTTTGAGTGCAACTTAGAGAGCAGTGTGGAAAGCATCATCTCGCCAAAGGTAGGTGTGATGCTAGTGACTTCATCCACTTTGTTGATTCGTGTGTGAAATGGAGCTTGTGGAACAACTGCGACTGTATATTCGAAGCCAGGGAAGCCTGCAGGTTCATTTCTTGTTAAATCCCTGATCATATCCTAAAATTGTCCTTAATCTGCTGCCGGTAGTGACTCTTCTGGAACTCTGGGTGAAGGCTATTGAGGGGCTGGGCCCCAATAGCTTTCTTTAAGGAAGATAGTTGATGGAGTAATTAATAAACTCTCAATATTATGCAGTAGGCTTCCAGTTGTACTAGTTTACACAGCTGGTCCAGTTATATGGGAATGTGGTTGGTTTTCTTTCTTTTTTTTTTTTTTAATGTACTCATTGTGATAAGTAGAAACTGGAATGTGTGCTTTTCTTTAGCATCCATAAAATTGAGAGTACTTCATCTTAAAGGATGGTTTTGTTTTGTTTTGGTTTTTGGTTTTTCGGTTTTTCGAGACGGGGTTTCTCTGTAGCTTTGGAGCCTGTCCTAGACTAGCTCTGTAGACTAGGCTGGCCTCGAACTCACAGAGATCCACCTGCCTCTACCTCCCGAGTGCTGGGATTACAGGCGTGCACCACCACCACCGAGCCCAAGGATGCTTTTTATAGTACATATAGATAGAGTGCTTTGTACACATGGAAAGGCTGAGACTGATAGGTGAGTGAGTGTGTTACCAAACATGGAGGTAGTTTGGTAGTAAAGTAAAAGATTACTGTGGGACAGCACAGATTACTCACTCAGATAGTTAAGTCATTCTAGGTAGGCTTTTTATTTGCCTATATATTAGAGTACGGTGTGGAGCTATTTTGACATGGTCAGCTGACCTGGAACATGGTTTGCCTTATTGAGCATTTCGTATGAGGAAATGGTTTACTTCCTGAGGTTGTGTCAGACTTGTGGCTCTGTCCAGAACTGCAGGCTTCCATGAATTCCTTAATCTCCTTTAAGAGAGCCAGACCAGGTATCTTTGCGTGAACATACAGTCTCTGCTCTTCATACTTAATCATTTTTATATCCTGTTGCTTGAAAGCATGTCTTGCTTCGTTTTACCCACTCTAACCAAACTAGTTCAAAAAGAAAGCCCTTTGTCCAAGGAAGTTACACACTTTGGAAGTTGCTCATTCTGGACAAGGAAGAGATCATGTGACGTCTTTCTTAGGTAGCGGTACCATCTGTAATTGAAAATCTCTTAGACCACATACACGTAGATTGTTTTTCCATTAGTTAGGGGTGGGATAGTAATTGGAAATTACTTTTTGTGTCCTAAATTTGATAAGATTTGTTACAATTTGACATGTCTAAAAATTTACACTGGCAAATTTGTTGTTTTTGTTTTAAAACACATAAGATAACCATAAATACAGAGACTAGATTGCAAATAGAGTCCTAGAAAAATGCAGTGTGCACATCTAACTTACATACTTTAAGTCACAATGCATATAATTCAATTTTAGGCATATGTTTTAACAACATATTTTTTTAAGCCTGCTTTTGCTTTTATTGGAGGCTCAGGTGGCACATGACAGTTCATAAAATGGCTTCAGAGGTATTGGGAGGAGGTAGAAGGGAAACAAAAAATAAATGGGCGGGGGGAACAAATCAGGAGGGGGTGAAGAGCAGGCTGGTTCCTTCTCAGCCTGACTTGGGGAGGGAGTGGATGCCTCTGAACAGTGAGGATGGATCCCTTCCTTCAACCCTTGGGAGGGAGAGGGAAAAAAGAGAAGCCAAAGGCTGTTGCTTTGGCCCTCCTGAATCTCAAGGGAAAAGCCAATGTTTTGATGTCATGAATTATGGGATAACAACATATTTTTACCATAGAACTTGGGAAGCTTAAGTTTATGGTATGATTTGGAAAAACCATCTGGGAAACTCTGAGTTTATATTTATATTCTCTAAATTATTTTTTCTTATAGCCAGGAGAATTTTGAATACTTGTGTTTAGGTCATTAATAGTATGTCTATTTGGGTCATTATTGTGTCTTCTAATCTAGTAATAGAAAGTAATGAACTGTGGCTTAACAAAGGAAATATATTAAAGGGAGGTTCTAGGCAGATCTGATTGGCTCAGGAGCTCAGAGACATCCCAGAGCCTCAGTGTCCTGCTCATCGACTCCTGTCCGTGCCTCTCTCTTCACAGCAGGAAAGGGAGAAGGACAAAGACAGGCTGTTATTCTCAGTCTTTCTCAGAAATTCCCTGGCAGACTTCACCCTCATTTCTCAGTTGACTGGAGTGTATAAGCATGCCTGGCCAATAACAAGTCAGAGCAGACAGCGATGAAATAATCACTGTATAGCTGGGAACGTTTGCTTCTGTAACAAAATCACAGTTCACACTCTCCTGGGTGAAGTCCATGGGAAGATTTGCTTCCTGCTTCATGGCTACCATTATGTCTAAGTGAATTCACGAATTACTACTGTTTAGTCTATGTTAAGGGAGCTACTCAAAGAATTGATAGGTTAGGGCAGTAAATGGTAAGGTGCAACTGTTTATTAGCCAACTTTAAATCATACAGGGTATAAAGAAAACCGAAAAGTCTCTGTAAATAAAGTACACTTACCTCTAATGTTTAAGGAACGTTGAATTTCATATCTCACTCAGGTGAAGATGGCACTCCGGACATCAGGACACCTCCTCCTGGGAGTTGTCCGAATCTATCACAGGAAAGCCAAGTACCTCCTCGCAGACTGTAACGAAGCATTTATTAAGATAAAGATGGCTTTCCGGCCAGGTAGGGTGCCTTTCTTTCTTGAACCGGTGGGGTTTCCCAGACCTTGAATGGAAACTGCTAAACACGTGTTCTAGATAGGGGTCTTTTGTGTTCATAGCGACATAAGGAACCCTTCAAAGGGAAGCAAAAGCGACTGGAATACACCAGCAGAGTCATCAGAGCTGAGATGTTGAAAACTAGGAGATAAGTGATGAATTTTAAAAGATGACTGAGAAAGTGCAACTGTGGGCTTTGGTTTGTTTTTTTTCCTGAACAGTTTTGATGTACTTTTAATTAAAATCAAATGCACTTTTAATCCTGAGACATTTTATTTAATGTTCTTTGTTGTGGTGGTGTTGCTGTTGTTTTGTTTGGGGTAAGATTTGGTTCTAGAATTGGATTCTACCAACCAAAGTAAATAGTACCTGTGAAGAGTATTCTTCTGAATTCACAGTCTATAATTTTGACTGATGAGATGTTACTCTTTAAAAAATGATCTGAGTGAGTATGGGCTGGAGATAGCTGAGCTTGCCTGCAAGCAGACATGGAGGGCCTGAGATCACTCCCCAGTGCCCGTGGGAAAGCTGAGGATGGCGGCACCCGCCTCTAATCCTATACTGGGGAGTGTCATCCCTGGGACTCTGACCAGCTAGCCTTGCAGAAACCTGTGAGCTGTGTGTGGAGGGAGAGATCCTGTCTCAATAGTAATAAGTAAGAAGAATTTGAATGTATGGGTGGTGCTCTATATATAACAGTTTGTATTAAGGCTGTATTCTAACGCATCTATTTTTTTTTTAATTTTATTTTATTTTACAATATCATTCAGTTCTACATATCAGCCACGGGTTCCCCTGTTCTCCCCCTCCCACCCTCTCCCCTTACCCCAGTCCACCCCCCATTCCCACCTCCTCCAGGGCAAATCCTCCCCCGAGGACTGCGATCAACCTGGTAGACTCAGTCGAGGCAGGTCCAGTCCCTTCCTCCCAGACTGAGCCAACTAACACATCTATTTTAACACATGACAGTAGACTACATAGGTTTTTTTTTTTGTCTAATAAAGTGTGCTTATTATAGATAGCATACTAAATAGTGTCATTTTTTTTCCCTCGATATTGTCACTTTATTTTTGGTTTTTCGAGACAGGGTTTCTCTGTGTAGCCCATGGCTGGCCTAGAACTCACAGAGATCCACCTGCCTCTCTCTCCCTTCCAAATGATGGGATTAAAGGTGTACACTACCACCACCCAGCTTGTCATTTTATTTTTAAATATTTTTATCATGGAAAATTTTGAGCATGGCTAAAATTGTGTGTTATTTTTCCTAAAATACCAACTACTGAGCTAGGGAGATGACTTAGTTCTTAGTTTTCTTGCCCTTTAAACATGAAGGGCATGGGTTCAGAACCCACGTTATAAGAAGACAAAACACAGGGTTGAGTGGCATCTGAAATTCCAGTTTTGGGGAAGAACGGGATTCCTGGAACTTCTTTACATCTGGTCCAGCATTAGGCTGAACTTCAAGATAAATGAGAGACCCTGCCTCAAGAAAGAAGTCCCCTAACCCAGACCTCTGGCTTCCACACTGCACACAAGGAAAACATGATTACATTAAGATAACGTATATTTATTACACTCCTTTGCAACCATTCATATTGCCACTCATAAGTTTCATGGTAAAAGTAGAAAACTAACAGTGTTTGTTGACATGCCCTTAACTTAGTGTCAGTGCCTGGACTATTTCTGTAGGACAAGTGGTGTGGCTCGTGGTAATGAGACAGCAGAAAAGCAAGCGTGACTTTGCATGTCTACCAGCTTTCTTGACTATAACCTCAGGAACTTACTGTCCTGTTCCCTCTGACCCACATGTAATCTGTGTTCAGCAAGGCCTTCAAGCTTGATCTCTTTTCCAGGTGTTGTCGATCTACCTGAGGAAAATCGGGAAGCAGCTTACAATGCCATTACTCTACCTGAAGAATTTCATGATTTTGATCAGCCACTGCCAGACTTAGAGTATGTCTCTCTGTGTCTCCTCCTAAGTCCCCTCCTCTTCCTAATTCCTCACCTTTTAAAATGTTAGTGAATTGCTGACTTCCAGTTGTATTTGATGCTTTAGTGTTTAATACTGAGTTAGGAGCCACTTAAAGCAAATATACTTACTTAAGAGTGTATTGTTCTTAATTATAAGATGTGCAATTTAGGAAAAGTTCTCTGGGAAAATTGTGTGTATATCAACATCTAACATAGCTACAATTTGAGAATCCTGGTGGACTTAGGCAAAGCTTATGTGTTTTTGGTTTGGTTTGGTTTTTTGAGACAGGGTTTCTCTGTGTAGGTTTGCACCTTACCTGGAACTTGCTCTGTAGTCCAGGTTGGCCTCAAACTTACAGAGATCCACCTGCCTCTGCCTCCCAGTCGTGAGTGCTGGGATTAAAGGCGCGTGTCACCATGCCCAGTACAAGAAATACTCGTGATTCTTAATCTATCCAGTCAGCACTGAAAAGTCCCCGTTGTCTCAGCACCTTCCCTCTAGGTTTTAGATGTAGATGTTTTTCTTTTTGGTTTGAGGCTACATGAAGTCTGCAGACTGCATTTGGTAGATATGTCTAATAAACATCGGTCCTTTAGGGTTCCAGCTTCGTATCTATTTTTTTTTCTTTGTCATTTATTCATCATTTGTTTTCTAAATTTGCCGTAATGTTCTCATCAATGATTAACATGTACTTTTAAATTATACAAGAGGTGGTTATTTGTTAGTAGATAAACACATTTCAGAAACACAAGGGAGTTTAGAGTTCATACAGTTCCCCTAAGGTTCAGCACTGATACTTAACGTAATTCATCATTTTTAAGTTTTTGCTCTACAATAAATACCTCATTGCCTTAGGTAGTGATTTTAATATATTTTGCTAACCTATCATTAATGACTAAATTTTTAAATACAAATTAACGTTCAAATCATATTTGGATTATATTGAGATTTGTTGACTAAAGCATTAGACTTCTCAGAGTTGATAGGGTATATAGAAAAAATTGGGATACTTTGTGAAACTTGATAATGTGTATTTGAACTTTTTTTAAAGTGACATCGATGTCGCCCAGCAGTTCAGCCTGAACCAGAGCAGAGTGGAAGAGATAACCATGAGAGAAGAAGTTGGCAACATTAGTATCCTACAGGAAAATGATTTCGGTAAAGGCTATTGCTAATCGTTAGTTCGATTTTAATTATATTGTTACATTGCCAGGAGTTACGAAGGATAGTGGGCTTAAACTTATTTCCCTGTGGACAGAAAACTTAATGTCTCTAACTCGTGTCCATCAACAACTTGCCTTTCTACTGCGTGTGAGGCACCATGTCCATCGATGTAGCAGAGTTGGGGGTTGGCTGCTCTTGCTCCCCATGCAGTGAGAGAGCCTGTACTCCAAGTGTGGAACGTCTAAGCGCTATAGTGATGCTCACTTTGGAACAGTTAATGCATTACTGTGCACATTACTCAAAGGCTTAGGTGGTCAGATTGGCAGGAAGTCACGTCCTTTGCTGGATGGCAGCACTTCACATCAAAGGTGAAGTCGGTGTTAATTGTGCATGTTCAGTTTACCTTCTACAAGTCCCGATAACCTAAATTTAGATGCAAGTCTGAATTTTATAGACATTCCCCAGGGGTACAGCGTTTAAACCAGATATTTTAATATTTACCACTAAGACTTCAGTAAGCAATGTAACACCACAACTGTAATAAACCATCAGCTTTTTAACAGCAGCATTTCTGATTTTCTCAACTAATGGCGTATTTGGTGTGTGTAGGTGACTTTGGGATGGATGACCGTGAAATAATGAGAGAAGGCAGTGCTTTTGAGGATGACGACATGCTGGTCAGCACCAGTGCTTCTAACCTCCTCTTGGAGCCCGAGCAGAGCACCAGCAATCTCAACGAGAAAATCAACCATTTAGAATATGAAGACCAGTACAAAGATGATAATTTTGGAGAAGGAAATGATGGTGGTATATTAGGTGGGTTGCGATTTCTTTCTTTGGTTCTGTTTCAGAATAATCACCAACTCTGAGTCCTAAGCAGCTATCTAGAGACAAATGGGTGAACTGGGATCAGTTGTCTCATAAAGCTTTCTAGAAAACTAGCCAGAAAATATTTAGCTTTGTTATATATGTTTTTGTCCCCAGAGTTCTGTAGTTCACTGGTTGATCAAGCTATTGTTTGATATCTTATAAGTGTTGTTTGATATCTTATAAGTAGATAGTTTGTGGATATATGAACTAGAAATAAAGGTGGTGGACAGGCCGGGTGGTGGTGGCACACACACCTTTAATCCCAGCACTCAAGAGGCAGAGCCAGGCAGATCTCTCTGAGTTCGAGGCCAGCCTGGTCTACAGAGCAACAAGATCCAGGGTAGGCACCAAAACTACTCAAAAAAAAAAAAAAAAAGGTGGACAGAAATTTTTTCAAATGCTAAGTGTTTTGTGCCTTAATAAACTATCTTGAGAGAAACAGATACGAATTGAATACAGTTTAAATTTAATCCCCTTAAGCCTAGTAGTTTTTTCCCTGGATTAGTTATTGTGGTTTCAGCATTTCTTTCTCAGATTTTAACGGTTTTCTATTTTTCTTCTATTCTATTTCAGATGACAAACTTATAAGTAATAATGATGGTGGCATCTTTGACGATCCCCCTGCCTTGTCTGAGGCAGGGGTCATGTTGCCAGAGCAGCCTGCACACGATGATATGGATGAAGATGACAACGTGTCCAGTGAGCATTTTATGTTTCAGGATTCTTGGGGTGGTGGCGAAGCAACAAAAGACACGTCACAAAGCAGATGCTAGCACACGTCTTCCTCTTAATGAATTGTGAATGCCCTTGACTGGCTTGGTTAGGATTGGTGGCTAGTTCTTGTGTTTTCAATGTTGGTAACTGTCTAGTCCCCTCTTTGTACATGGAGTTGAGCTCTGCAAGGGCTGCCTGGAAAATATTCACGTGGTTTTCTTAAAACCCATGGGGTTTTGTTACACTTCCTAAACAGGATTCCCTTTTCCGTTTGTAGGGTGTGCATGTTAAACCTAAGGCTTTCATGACCATGTTGCTTTTACAGTGGGCGGGCCTGATAGCCCTGATTCAGTGGATCCTGTTGAACCGATGCCAACTATGACTGACCAGACAACACTTGTCCCAAATGAGGAAGAGGCTTTTGCATTGGAGCCCATTGATATAACTGGTGAGTGAATCCTTGAGATTCCAGTGTGTAGAACGGAAGGTCCTAGGTGCTGTCTTCCTCTGCTGCATCTTGCACGTTGGTCTGTCTCAGTCTTCACTCTGTCCAGTATATTTGATGTCTTGTGGAAGGCCTGTACGGTCAGCTGCAAGGTGTGAGATTACAGAACAGGTTTTTTTGTTACTGTGTATTTTAGTCCTTGGGGGTTCTCACACACTAACTAACATCAGTAATTTTGGGTCACTGAGATGGCTCAGTTGGGTAAAGAGGCTTGCCACCAGGCCTGAGGACCTGAGTTCATTGAATCCCCGTGACCTACATGGTCAATAGAGAACCGGCACCCCCAAATTGTCCTCTGACCTGCACGTGTCTTGTGTTCCTGCACACAAACACACACCAAGAAAAGACCAAATACCGTTATTAAAAAGTGTGTTTCTAGTAAGAATGTGATGACTGGGTTTTCTGTGGAGAATAATCTAGTAATTGAGGATGATATTTCACTTTGGGGGAATAGAGGCAACTCTAGGTGGAGGACAGGTGTGGAGAAAGGCCCACAATATAGCATCTTTTTATGTTTTTCTAAACTTGAGTGCTTTGTTATAAAACACGGGCAATAAAGTGTGACTGAGATCGAATTTCATTCCAGAAGTTTCTGTGAAGAGGCAGGTAATACACTGCCTTCTTTCCAAAGTGGTGTGGACTAGACACCAATAGGTGAGGGGGCTCATGATGGTGTTTCCAGGCCCTCTGGCTGGCCTTGGGCTTCTTCCCCTTTGTCGGTCAGCTCTATATTGCTGCAGTTTTTGAATCATAACTTATACAATAAAAGCCAAATAAATATAGCCCAAAAAGGTACTAAACCATTTCTTGGCACCTCTGACTACTCTGTAGACACTGAACATTTTACAGCTGTTATAAGTAGTTGGCCTGTTTCAAACAAAATAAAAATTAAGCAATCTGAAGTTAGGTTTCTTCTCATAGTCACATTTAAAAATGTTAGCCCTAGCAGCGGGTGATGGTGGCGCACGCCTTTAATCTTAGCGCTTGGGAGACAGAGGCAGGCGAATCTCTTGAGTTCAAGGCCAGCCTGGTCTATAGAGAGTGATTCCAGGACAGCCAGGGTGCACAGAAACCCAGTCTGGAGGGGGAAAAAAAGGACTAGGCATGCTGACATATGTCTTTAATCCCAGCACCAGGGAGGCAAAAGCAGGTAGGTGGATCTCTATGAATTTGAGACTAGACTGGTCTATATATCGCTTCCCTGCCAGTCAAGGCTATATAGTGAGACCTGGTCTCCAAAACAAAAAAAAGAAAAGAATGTCAGAAGTTGCCCAGTATATATATACCAAATGGTCAGCCCTGAAAACATGCGTACATACAAGTAGCATTATCTGGACTGAGCAGGCTATATTTGTGTGTACATGCACACGTATGTTCAGTAACAATTAAAAAGGGGTCATGAATTTAAAAGAAAGGGGGGGACACATGGGGAGGGTGGAGAGGGAAATAGTATAATTATATTCTCAGAAAGCAAAGACTGTTTAAAAAATAAGCATGATTTCAAAAGAAAAGAATGTTAGAACTTAGGACTTCGGTTCACGTTGGACAGGTGTGGTATGTGGGCTGTTCAGAGTAAAGTTATATGGGCTTCAAGGTTTTGACTCTTAGATTATTTTAGATAATCTTAGATATATCAGTTAAGACATACTGTCTTCATGAGGACATGCTCCTAGGATCTGTGTCTAGAAAGGCAGAAGATAATGACCAGGCAGGATGAGGGGGAGAATGGGGCAGGCTGGCCTCTCAGGAAAATGACTTTACATTCTTTTGTTCTAGTCAAAGAAACAAAAGCCAAGAGGAAGAGGAAACTGATTGTTGACAGTGTCAAAGAATTGGATAGTAAGACAATTAGAGCCCAACTTAGTGATTATTCGGATATTGTGACAACATTGGACCTGGCCCCGCCCACCAAGAAGCTGATGATGTGGAAAGAGACCGGGGGAGTGGAAAAGCTTTTCTCCTTGCCGGCCCAGCCTTTGTGGAATAACAGACTACTGAAGGTAGTGCCTCTGGCGAGGCGGCTTCTCTTGTGTACAGTTGACTTCTAAACCTGTACTTTACCTTCTGACCAGATACTTCTCTTTCTTCCCTTACATCACAGTGTGCTGAGTTCGGCCCTGCCCGAGTGTTTCTGGGAAGGGTTCTTCCAGGTGCAGAATGCCATTGTTAATAACAATGCATTCTCCTCAGCTCCCTGTGCTAAGTTGTGCTTAGTATACACTGTGTTTCAGATCGGCATGCTTTAGTTTTGTGGAAACTATGCCCCCCCCAAAAAAAAATACCCAAACACATACTAATTAGAAGTTTTTAGTTCATTAACCCATACTACTGCAGAATAAGTTTTTGTGGTGTCTGTTGGCTTGAAATGGTGTTGCTAGGCTCTGACTCTTGAAAGCTGAAATGTAGAGAAACAGTTGATTTTTCTCTGCAGTACTCTAAAGCAGCGAGGGTATGATGGGCTGGCTGCTCTTTATTACACAGTTGTCAGGAAGGCAGCCTGTAAAAACGTTTACTCTCTGGAAGGAGGTATTTCTTCAGCGCACAGCCACTAGTAATTCACCCATGTTTGTGTAACTAGCTCCACACCCATGCTCACATGTGCATCCCTGATTAAACTCACTCTGCTTGGCTCACTTTCAAAGACACTTGGAATAGAAGGACTAGATTATGTACATGTGTTAAAATACCATAGTAAACCCATTTTCTTATAATGAATGTAGGCTACCAAAAATCTCAAAAAAAATTAGTCTTTGATTCAATCGATTTGTTATTTCTAGGCAAGAATTTAAAATTTGGAGGAAAAACTTTGTGTAATACGCTTATTACATTGCTGTTTAAACTGTGAGGTGCTCTTCATGAAATAGTTCCATATTTTACGTGCTTGTTAATAAGTAAGACTATATTGTGTGGTAATTTGTAAAATTTCCCATAGTAGTTAAGCTATGTGAAGACAAGCACAATATAAAACTGCAGTTTTGTGACAGAGTATTCAATTTATCAATGAAAATAACTGAAGGTAAATTTAAAACCTTTAAGCTTAATAATAAACACAGTTATTTTCAACTTTCTGAAATGACTGCAATTATAATTTTAACACTTATATTTCAAATAATTTTAAGATGGAATGAAGTGTGAGAATGGTAAGTAAAAATACTAAAATGTGCATATATTGATTACTGGTTATAAACTGTTAAAACATTCCTTAATGAAAATAGAAAATACAAAAGTTAGTCTTTAATTAGTGTGATTTTATAGTTGATAATGTTGCTTATTTTTGATAGCTCTTCACACGCTGTCTTACACCACTTGTACCAGAAGACCTTAGGAAAAGGAGGAAAGGAGGAGAAGCAGATAATTTGGATGAGTTCCTCAAGGAGTTTGAGAATCCAGAGGTTCCTAGAGAGGAACAGCAGCAACAGCAGCAGCAGCAGCAACAGCAGCAGCAGCAGCAGCGTGATGTCATCGGTCAGTTCTGCTGAGAGGCTTCCCAGATGAAGCGTGAAATGCCGTCAAGTTCACCTCTGTGCTGTCAAAGCAGCCATGGTGTAGCATGAAGGGGTTTGCTTGTTTGGGGTCATGGAGATGCATGTATCTCCTCACCTTCCAGAAACTCGGCTTCGGGAAGCTGTAGGGCTTTGATAATTAAAGGGGTTGTCTGCAGAGGACTGGGAAGTGAACCACATTTAAGACTTCTCCCCAGCTGTTAGACTTGCATTGTTACAGACTGAGTAATCCTGGTGCAGTGCTCACTGGATTTTAAAAGCACATTGTTTTTTTTTTTGTTTGTTTGTTTTTGGTTTTTTGAGACAGGGTTTCTCTGTGTAGCTTTGCACTTTTCCTGGATCTCACTTGGTAGCCCAGGCTGGCCTTGAACTCACAGAGATTCGCCTGGCTCTGCCTCCCGAGTGCTGGGATTAAAGGCGTGCGCCACCACCGCCCGGCCAAGCACATTGTTTGAATGCTGTTGAAAGCCAAATTCTTTTCTTGTGATAATTGCAGATGAGCCCATTTTGGAGGAGCCAAGCCGCCTCCAGGAGTCAGTGATGGAGACCAGCAGAACAAACCTAGATGAATCTGCCATGCCCCCACCGCCCACTCAGGGAGTTAAGCGAAAAGCTGAACAGATTGACCCAGAGCCTGTGATACCTGTAAGTAAAGGAAACATTGGGGGATGATCATGCAGTTAGTTCCAAGTGGCATTTTTAGGAGTCTTTGATTTAGGAGTGTCTTGGTTTAGGCAAAGAATGGCAAGGAATGGATCCAGAAGACTAGCAATGGAATTTAGGAGCACAATATTTTTATCGTATGGGGGAAAGGATGTTAATGAACTTAGCAGAGATGTCTTGATTCTTTGTGAATAGTCTTGCTTCAGAATGGTTCAAAATAACCTTAGTCAGTGTGAGGTCAGTGGGGTCTAAACCTGTACTGGTTTATTTGAAAATTCTACATCTCTCCAATACTGGGCAAGTTTTAAAATAATTGGTATATTCTTCAGTGAAAAACAGTGGCTAAGTGGCTGCTTCATTCAGTACTTCCCCGTTTGGAGTCTGTGGGACAAATCAGGAAAGCAGGCCTTTAGTAACATTGCCCTGGTCCAGCCCTCATCATAAACTGCTGACAGACAGCACAGCTTGTTGCTAGCCTCGAGAACTTTCTCTGTGCCCTGTGGTGGAAAGGACTTGTCAGTAACAGCCCTTTTCTCCTTGAGCACAGAAGCTTGAACAGGTCACAGATCAGTGACTTCTGTCCTGATAGTTTCTTAAAGACTTTTTTTAATGTTCTCAGATATTTATATTAACCTCAAAATGAAATAGCACAGGTGCCCTTTTCCATGTTACCTGCTGCTGAGTCCAGAGCTCTTTCTGAAAGCACAGGATGGATAGTAAGTTACTGTAAAGTAGTTGACCTGATCCTGCATTTTAAAGACTACCATTAAAACCTAGATCTTGAATCACCGCCTTTTATCATTTAAGCCTCAGCGGGTAGAGCAGATGGAAATACCACCAGTAGAACTTCCTCCAGAAGAGCCTCCAAATATCTGTCAGCTGATACCAGAGTTAGAGCTTCTGCCAGAGAAAGAGAAGGAGAAAGAGAAAGAAAAGGAAGAGGAAGAAGAGGAGGAGGTAAGAAAACCAAAGATCTACAATGAGAAAATTCCATTCCCAGTTTAAGCCAAGCTAATTAATGTTGGGCATCAGAGTGATGAAAACTGATAGAATCAAAATTGAACTAAATTCTTAGGGCCGTGAATCACTGAGTACATCACATTTTATGCTGTGTTGTAATTCCCACGTTCCCCTCAAGAGGAAAGATGGGACTGCCCTTGCAGATTGTTGTTAGACTTCTGAATTGCTTCTGGTTGCTTTTCATTATCTTATGGTCAATATTCAATTCTTACTTACTACTATTAAAGCCAGCCTCTGGTCTAACCTTCCACCTGTGGCCCAGAAATCAAATAGCCAGACATACTTCATTTGCCTGAGCTATGTGTAATTGAAAGAAACATTGTACTTAATGTGGTTTGAGTCCTGGCACAAGGTTCTTAACCATGGCCTGTACTAGGTAGACCACATCCATGTAGACCAATACAGAGACATTATATTCAAATGTTTGCTTGCAAGTACTTGTCTTTGTGATCAGGAAGATAAATTTCGAAGTTCGTAGTAGATGGCAAATGATTTTGAAGCAGCAGGATTACAGTTTTCTGTAGATGAGTTGGACAATGTTAACCAAAAGCTTTCCAGGTACAGAGAAATGCTGCTCTCATTTGAGCAGAGCCGTTTTTTCAACTTGTGGTGTTCATTTATTCAGGATGAAGATGCGTCAGGGGGTGACCAGGATCAAGAAGAAAGGAGATGGAACAAAAGGACTCAGCAGATGCTTCATGGCCTTCAGGTATGCCGGCACAGTCGTCAGGGAGTCCTCTCCCAGGCAGCAGCCCTACTAGCTGGAGCCTCGAGGAGGCACACCTTTGCAAGTGTCGTTGGGGGGTGCACTGTGTTCAGGCATGAATTGTAGAGCCGGGAGTAAACCTAGGAAGCATCTAGGGTACTTAGCCAGAGTTATCCTGAAAAGCAGATCTGTGATGCGGTGATGGAGAGAACTCCTGTGTGCATTTGTGTTTTCTTATTTCCATTGAGCACGTTAGTGTGCTAAGTCATAGAGTGTCAGTTAGCAGGCCAGACACAGATGAGGCTTGAGCAAAATGAAATTCCTAGCAAGTCTTTGAAGGTTCCCTACAGTGGATTTGAAGGAATGGGGACTTAGAGTTTGGGGGGTTGAAGTGGGACTGATTTGATTTTCTGTTTTCGCTGTAAATTCACTAAGTGCTTATTTTTGCTGTCTCACATCTATATTGAAGCAACTTTGCTTACTTCTTGAACTTAATTTTTTTTTTTTTTTGCCTTTAGATATGTTGTAATATGTTATGGCCCTTTACCTTATTGAATAACATGAGAATCACTCGTATGTAACTCAGTATGAATGTCCAGTTCCAGCCCCAACCAAATGTAGTTTACTTTTACTAAAACAAAAATTGTATCATCCAATTGCTCCTTTATTGTGTGAGTTCCTTGAATTCATCTGTTTTGCTTTGTTTTATTTCAGCGAGCTCTTGCTAAAACTGGGGCTGAGTCTATCAGTTTGCTTGAGCTGTGTCGAAACACAAACAGAAAGCAGGCTGCAGCGAAGTTCTACAGCTTTTTGGTTCTTAAAAAGCAGCAAGCCATCGAGCTCACACAAGAAGAGCCATACAGTGACATCATTGCAACCCCTGGACCAAGGTTCCATATTATCTGAGGAGCTAGAAGCTTAGAGCTAGTGTTTACTCACTAGTACATACAAATTGCCCCCGTGTGTAGGGCACCAAAACCCTTTAAGAAAGTTTTTAGATTTCTGTTTGTACAAAATCTTTGCCTTTTCTTTCTTCATTTTTCCCCCCAGTGTTTGTAATTTGTCCACCATCTTTTAAGGGAAACTGCTTATTTGGGTTGGGTTTGTATTCCTGGAGAAAACATTACCCCAAGAACCCAGAAGATTCGTAACAGTTCAAAGAACAGATGTGTGCAATATTGGTGCATGTAATAATATGGAGTAACAGTCAAAAGTCCCCATTTTTATGTTAGGTTTCCATTACTGTGTTGGAAGGAAAACCTGCCTAGGAAAATGCCTGACACTTTAAGAGCTATGGTTTGAGTCCCTTGACAGGAAGAGAAAATGTCTTCCCATCAGTGACACCAGCAGTCTGGTTAACTGTACCTAGGGATAGCACATGAAGCATCGCAGTTGTCTTCTTGATCATGTTTTAAAGTAATTCCATAATGAGCAAGAATTTGTGAATTGTGTTGTGACTGATCCTCTTGGACTGTTCTGAAATCATTCCGTGTGAGTCTTAGGAACTCTGACATTAGTGCAGCTCAGAAGGATGAGATGAGAGACTTCTACAGTGGCGTGACTCCAGAGCTGCTGATCACTTTCTCAAAGATGCTTGAGTATGTTTGCTTGAGTAATGAGATCATGAAAAGAGAAACTCCCCCTGCCTGCTGAAGGGCAGACTCTTGAGAAACTACACCAGATTGACTTTGCTCTAAGCAAACAGTGCTGTAAAAACTAATGGCTTCTCTGATATTTATTATAATGTTAGTACTGATCTCTTTCCAATGCTGCACACTCCTGTATTTGAAACTTATTTTAATAGCTTTGCAACTGTAATCCTGTATCAGTTTCCTATAATTTAAATGGAGAAGAACATCCAGATAAAGGCTTTATTATTAACAGATCCAGATAGCACCAGAAATTATGTGACTATATGAAAATCAAAATATGTCTTCACTTTGTAGGGCAAATTATGTTGAAAGTTCTAGCTTAAGTGTTGGCACTTTTATGGGGGGGAAATCAATTTTAAAACTACGACTTCCGTGTATACCCAGTAATTTAAAATTATGTGAAATATTTTAAATTTGTGAACTGGTAATTACTATTTTAATGATTCAGTTTCTTGAGTAATTGTATAAAATTGCTCTTGCAGTTTTATTTTCAATACGACGTGCCTGTAAACCATGGATATCCCCTTTGTAAAAAGACATTGTAGATAATCGAATGCTTGATTATAGAAAGGTCATTAGTTTCTTGTTACACATTTTATTAGTCTGGTTTTTGTCGCTTATTGGGTTTAATATTGTTCTTGAAAATAGTTGATGCTATGTTATGTATAACTTTTCTAATAAAAATTGTGTTTCAAGCTGTACATTTTGGAGTATATTCAGTTGGTGGAGAAATGTTGACTGAAAAAGTTAACACGGCCAAATATTTAATTTGCCTTACCTAGAATAATCTGTGCTAATTAGGTGAGTTTTTTTTTTAAGTTCAGTAGCCACATGAATAATAGTGACCATTATCTGACAACTTGTGTTGAAAGGCTGCGCTGTCTTAAGGTCATTCTAAACCTAGACAAGGTGTTTGGAGTCCACACACACAACAAATTACTCTGCCTTCCTAGAGTTTACATCCTGACGGGAGGCAAGTAATGGTACGCTTAAGTCACAGGTCCACAATAGTAGGGTGGGCTGCAGTGTTGGAGCAGGGAGGGCCGAATAAGCCTCTTGGAGACGGTGAGTGTCCAAGTGTAGAGAAAGAGACCAATGGAGCTGGAACTGTGAAGGTGGAGCAGAAGCTGGGAAGTTCAGATTGTCTGTGGTTACACTTTACCTTGCTGTCCACTTTGGTCACACCCAGTGAACCTGAAAACAGACTGGCTAGGTGGGCCTGCGCCCTGCAAAGTGTTCCTCTGGCCTTTCATTTCCTATCCAATGATAACTGAATAAATAGAAGAAGCTATAAAGCTTGTGGGTCTGCTGCACAATCTTGGGAGTAATATTGATGCTTCTGAAAGATGTTTTTACAGTGTAATAATTGAGAGTAATCCCTGGCATCATGCCACCATAGCCTGAATTTGAGAATGTGGCAACGAGAAACTTGATACTTGCAGTTAAAGTGGACCAGGATTTGAAACTTTACTGTGTGTGCCTTTTGGCATTACTGTGTTCTTGGTTTTCTCAATTACAAAATTCAGGCTTGAAGTCTTGAAATAAAGACTAGTGAAGTCTCTTAAACTAGGTATTGAATAAATGATAGCTTATGTGAAAATGTTTAAAACAAGGAACTCATGTTTTGAAATAGGCTGTCTTCAGGATGCTGGTAATGGTTAAGGAGACTGGGAAGACTCAAGTTACTACTGGGAATCCCTCCTTTGAGCATATTGTCCTCCCTGTCTGCAGTGTGAACTGCTTATGTGAGCAGTAAATGCTGCTTACCTTTCAGATTTCAGCAGAGGGTAAATTCCTCAGGGGAGATTGTGCTGATCCACACCCTGTGCCGCACTAGGTCAGGCTTCCTGGTTGAATGCTCTTTAAGCCCCCGGAAAACAAGTGACATAAATAATTGGCAGTACTTGAAGCAGTTAGCTTTAAGATCTTTTTGAAATCTTCCCACCAGTTTGACTGTAATGCTAAATATATGTGAACTGTCCCAAGCTCTCAGAATTCTCAGGGTTGGTCCTTTAGTTGGCTGGGATAGAGTCCTGGCCCAAAGACAGGTTGACCATTCACACTGTGTAGAAATACATTAAGGGGCCAGGTGGTGATGGCTTCTCCAAAAAATGTCTCTTGAAACTAGTTTGTTTTGTTTTTGAGGATAACATATGAAAGCTCTTGATAGAAATGTCAGACTTGGCCTGGATTTAAAGCCTGGCTCTGTCACTGATCAGGCCCTGGGTGAACATCATCTCTCCAAACCTTTTTCTTCATCAATAAATTTCTATAGCAAGACATGCTCTATGGGATTTGTGGATGCCAATAGACATAACTACCTACAAAGCATTGGGAAGTACTAGCTACATTCCGCTACTCCTTTTCTTGTTCATTCAACTTACAATGTCAAAAGTAAATGTTGTTAAAGTCCTATATGAATAATTTATTAAACTTGGTCTCCTCTAAAAACTGGAATCCATGTTCCTGACGTTTATGAAGCAGTCCCTGGACATGATGGCCCCCAGGGCTTCACTAGGGACAGCCACACTAGACTAGCTCTTCACAAGCCACCTTCTGTATAGTCAACCAACCAGCAAGACAGAATAGTGCTGCGGGCCGCAGGAATATCATAAGAACTCAGCTGGTTATGGCAAAGTCACTACCTGGAGGAATCAGGGAATTCCTCCAGAGGAAGCCAAATTCCAAGGAGTTTTTGGTGTTACTTGGCTTGTTATATATCAGCTGTATTCTGTTATGAAAATCATGTGTGCCTTCATAGTTTTCCCAATTGACTTTTCCCTAAGAAGGGCTAACAATGTGGACTGATCACTCTCTAGACATACACATTCCAGGTATTTGGAGAACAGCCTCAGGAAAGGGTTTCTCTGGAATCAGATATCTCCCCTAGCCACTTCCAAGGACTAAAGGAGACATCACCCAGGTGGTCACCCAATTTCCGAGGATTAACAGTGATAACAACCCACAGGCGAGTCTCCTGACTTAAGGTAAATTCCACAAGGGGACACCGCCCAAGTCAGGTAGACATTAAGTAATAGCTTTACACAATTTAGCTCAGACCCCTCCTTTCTTACAGCCTTATTAACTTTATAGACCTCTAACTACTTACCTAACCACTTCCAGGAATATTTAGATAACCTTCTGTGCTAACAGCTATGCTCAGCCAGAACTCCCAGTTCAAGCCTCCCTGTAATTATCATTATTGGTAGCATCCGGCCAGGTCCATTGCCGGATGGAGGAAAGTACCTTATCAGAGATACCTCTGTACTCTCTAAGATCAGACTTAAGCATCCAGGCTACCTGTTTGAGAAGGCCTGGTGGATGTGCTAATTAAGCTTAACTTCCTCCTTTCCCAAACCTTACCTCCAGTTTCAGATCTCCCTTTAACTATCACCAGAGGCATCTAGCTGTACACAGGTTGCCTAGAGACTGAGCACACTTTCCCCCAACGTGCAGAAAAACGGCAGACAGCTTGGACAGATAGGAGCCACAGGAAAAAAGACAGTTTTATTTTCTCCCATTGACCTAGCAACTTATAGATTCTTAACAGTTTCTAAGATTATAGTTGAGCACATAAGAGCCCTCTTCTTAGATATTACCTGAATTTAGCCTTTAGTTAATCCATTTCCCCATTGGTCACTTCCCTCTGGGGTTGCAAATGGTAATTAACGGTTATTGCCTCCCTATGTGATTCTTATCACTCCTCCATTTGACCCTGGAAGCCTGGTTTTGTACTGCTAAGGGAATACTGCTTGTAAGTGTATATATACCAGAACTCTCAGGGCACGAAAAGACAGAGAAGAGAGAAGAGAATGGAAGAACTAGATGGGTAAGAGGAACAAACTGAGATGGGGAAGAAGTAGATTGAAGGGCTACAGCAGAATACTAGAGGAACGAGATGGAAGATGAGGAAGAGCCAGATGAGAGAGAAGGAGACGGGAGAGGAGATGATATAGGAAAGAACAAGATGGATGAGAACCTAGAAGGGGCAGAACTAGATGAAGGAATTAAGATAGAACCTAGAGGGGATCGCAGAACAAGTGTAGAGAGAAATCAGGCTAAAGATGACCTAATTATGAGAGCAGAATATAAGCTTATAACTGTCACAGAATAATAAAGTATATGGACTAAGGAGTTTTGTGTACATAGATTCATTTCATCTCATCAAAGATTAATTATCAGCTGGTTGTAGATTCTTCCCGGACCCTGGGAGGGGACTATCGAGGGGTTGGACCCCTATAGTCCTCGATAGAATAGGTACTTTAAACAGGTGTGGGGGGGAAGCCTGGGAGTGTTTAAAACAACACTATGGTGGCTATGGGGTAGAGGATGCTGTTTCTACACATGAATGGATTTTGTAATAAAATCAAGAATTCTGGTATAGTCACCATATTTACTGCTTTTCTGTCGGGAGACCGTTTAAAATCTAGCCATTTTCAAGCATGGTTAGACATCCATCTGTGTAGTAGAACACCAAAACTTCATCCAATCTAGTGGCATCGGTGAATCTCTGTAACTCGCCCCCACCCCACTCCCTGGTAACTTCTGTGAGATCCACTTGATTTCCAAAGAAATCCTTCCATTGATTTAGACCTGCTCTATTGTACTTAGTCCCTTCCAGGTGCGTTGGTACTGTCAGATGGTAGCATTTCATCTCTTGTTACGACAGTGTCCCTTCCTCCATTGGTGGACAGTTAGGTTGATTCCTAATTTTTGCTATTGTGAATTGAAACATTATTTTCAAGAACACATTGCCTGGCAGCATCTGTTCCTCCCTTTTGTGTTTTCCACTGTCCTTTCCTGTTGTTCTAAGTACATAGAATGTGGATGTTATTGTAGAACTTGTCCTTGAGCACACAATAGCCATTACCTTGAAGTCTGCATGAACCCTCTCAAAGTCAGACTTGGTGACATCCCCTTGTGAAAGCCAGGGGTGCATGAGGCAGCCTGCAAGGTCCCTCTTCTCCCTGGAGATACATGAGCAGTTAATACTTGCTGGGGACAGAAACTCAGTATTATGGCTTTCTGCAAGTGGCCTGTGCTCCTGCAAGCAATCCTAATTAACCTGATGCACCAAGCTAGACCCAGGTGGAATTGTTTTTGGATTTCTTGGTTTCCT
Source organism: Peromyscus leucopus (assembly GCF_004664715.2). Classification (NCBI taxonomy): domain Eukaryota; kingdom Metazoa; phylum Chordata; class Mammalia; order Rodentia; family Cricetidae; genus Peromyscus; species Peromyscus leucopus. The sequence goes on along the minus strand of NC_051080.1, from coordinate 58,441,978 downwards.
ATCAGATCTCAGGAAAAGTACAGCAGTGAGGCAGGCAGTGCTCATGTTGGCAGTAGGGCAGGAGTAGGGTGGGGGTCCAAAGAAGGAAAAGCCACTGAAATTTCATTTGTGAGTGCAGACAAGCCTTACTACATTTGGAAGGTTATCAAGAGAAGCCCAGGAAAAATGTGAGAGAAGGGGACCCGTATTACTATCACAAAATACCAGACAGAAGCCAGAGTGGACAGGTTTATTTTGTCATGTTTGGAGAGGCTCTAGCCCGTCATGGTGGGCTAGGCTCAGCATCTAGAGCTGCTTGTACAGAACAGGAGGCAGCAGCCTGCCTCAATGAGAAGTGAGTATAAGCTTCTGCCAGCCAGTCTCTTGTTTTTCAAAGATCGACAGCACCCCCCTGTAGCTGGAGGGCTTCTCTCCAGGTTCCCCAAGCCCCGCAGCCCCACAATCCACTTATAAAATAATCACTCAGACGCTTATATCACTTATAAACTGTATGGCCGTGGCAGGCTTCTCGCTAACTGTTCTTTTATCTTAAATTAACCCATTTCTATAAATCTATACCTTGCCACGTGGCTGGTGGCTTCCCGGCGTCTTCACATGCTGTTTCTCCTGGCGGTGGCTGCAGTGTCTCTCCCCCAGCCTTCCGCTTCCCAGAACTCTCCTCTCTCCTTGTCCCACCTACCTCCTGCCTGGTCATTGGCCATCAGTGTTTTATTTACATAGAGTGATATCCACAGCACTTCCCCTTTCTTCTTTTTTTAAAAAGGAAGGTTTTAACTTTAACATGGTAAAATTACATATAACAAAACAATTACCGAGCAAGAATTATAGTTACAATATTAAAGAAGATGTCCTATCTATCTTATATTTGTGAGTTTAAGGTTTTATAGCTAACTTATCTTTTATCATAACTGAGGAAAATATGACTATCTAGCCTTCAACCACATCAAAGACCTGAGAAGGAACATAATGGTACCTGAGAAATGGTAGACGGATGCAAGCAACTTCGGGAATCTTGCAAGAGTAGACCAAGACAGCTGGCAGCCTGGACAGTCACCTGATGTTTCTCAGCTTTGTTGGTGCATTCAAATTGGCTACAGGCCTAGAGTATCTGACAGACCATTTTCAGAAGCAGAAATTTTGAGAGACCATCTTACCCTGTCTTGGCAGAGTACATTGGTCGCTTTCCTTGTGTCCCGCTTGTCCAGAAAGGACAGCATTGCATTTGTACTGTCAGCCGTCAAGGCAAGGGCAGTTCTTTGCCCAGTAGGCCATTTTGTGCCAAAAAGACAAACTTCCAAATGGAAATGTCTAGAAGCCCAACATTCTCTCGGGATCAATTGGTGCAGCCAGGAGCAATTGTGTCTCACGTCAACAGAATTCTAAGTTATTTAAATGCCATATTCTCTAGGTCTATGAAGTGTTTGAAGATTACCTATCTATCTGAAATATATCTATGTATATCTAGAAGACTTAACTAACATGGCTACAAATATGATTATCATAGATGACTGATTATTAATCTATTTTTAATCATCCATTACAATTTTAAATGAGTTAAACATAATACCTCAAACAAGAATAGAAATATATATATACAGTATAACAAAATTAACTTTAAGTTTGTATTAATAAACTAAAATTTTTACCAATGTAAAACATTTTAAACATAAACTAAAATCTATACCAATGTAAAACATTTTAAACAAGTTGTTCTTTAAAAGTAGGTTCATTAATCTACCCTTTTATCTTATCATCTCCATATCCTCCTATATATCTATATTATATCCCTTTTCTTTTTTAGAAAGAGATCACATTTATAATCAACCTGTTTTAAATAAAAATATTGGTTTTTCTCTGTCCCACACCAGAGGGCTCTTCTGATTTGGGACACAAGAATCTTTTAACCATTTTTTTTTTTAAAGCAATATGTCTGGGTTTAGAGGGGGAGTGAGCCAATTCCACCTCTAAAGCCAGCTTGGTATATTTGGGAATTTGGGCGTAGCATCTCTTACTACTTCCTGCTGGAGGGGGGCGCTGTATCTTATGGGGATACAAAGAAAATTTTAGACCTATGGGGTAGTCCGTGAGGCTGTATTGTGTGAACCAGTTGCCTTGAAACTGGTCTGGATGTTGGATCATCTGGGCCATGGTGTCATCGGAGACCTTTCAGGGGGTCTTGGCTGGTGAAACCTGATGTATCTTAATCTGGAACAAGTCCACAGCCTCTGGCTTTCTGTGGAGACAAAAGCAGAACTTCTTTTCCAAAGTAACATATCCTTATATCCAAATTTTGAAGTCAAGGTACTTTTAAAATATACATTTTGGCATAACTCAACAGCTTTTGTAATCAAATGTTTTTCTTCAGTTACGAATATCAAAGACAACATAATCCAGATTATCTGTGTGGTAGCCATCGTTACGTGGCTTATGTTTTATATTACTTTGAGCCTTGAGCCTATTGCTTTAAACTGTACCATTGTAAGCCTGAAACGGCGCTGTGGCTGCTGGCTCCGCCCACTTCAGCTTCCAACATGGCAGTGGTACGTTTTCCGCCAGCTCTGGGAGTCATCAAGTCTCAGAAATAGTGGGTCTAAGCTTTTATCAAAGCAGCATGTAGCCCAGAAACCTCTTTTTTTTTTTTTTTTTTTTTTTTTTTTTTTTAAATAGTAGTAAAGACTAAATCTACCACACAGCTTAATTTGCCGCTGGCAGATGCCTCATTTCCGCCATACTGCCGGTCAAACGCACCCGCCAGGAACCCGCCAGTGTTCAAACCTGCGTTTTGCGGCGTCTAGCTGCTCATATGAGACAAGAAGCAGGAACCTGGTTTTGGCTCTGTTCAGAATTGGTTATTAAATATTCTCAGGTTTAAGGTGGAAACTCGAGCCGTTGGGCGCCATTTGTAGCTGGAGGGCTTCTCTCCAGGTTCCCCAAGCCCCGCAGCCCCACAATCCACTTATAAAATAATCACTCAGACGCTTATATCACTTATAAACTGTATGGCCGTGGCAGGCTTCTCGCTAACTGTTCTTTTATCTTAAATTAACCCATTTCTATAAATCTATACCTTGCCACGTGGCTGGTGGCTTCCCGGCGTCTTCACATGCTGTTTCTCCTGGCGGTGGCTGCAGTGTCTCTCCCCCAGCCTTCCGCTTCCCAGAACTCTCCTCTCTCCTTGTCCCACCTACCTCCTGCCTGGTCATTGGCCATCAGTGTTTTATTTACATAGAGTGATATCCACAGCACCCCCCTCCCCAACAAACCTCACCAACCAGTGGGGGAGCAAGTGTATACACACAGGAGCCTGTGAAGGACACTTCAATTTCAAAACAGGGCACCTTCATCTGTTGGTAGAAATGTCAGTCCAGCCACTATGCAAATGGTGTAAGTTACACAGAAACCTGAAAATTGAACTTCAATGTGATTCACGTATTCCACTACTGAAGGAACTGAAGTCAGCTTATTAAAAGATGCCTGCAATAGCACATATATTCATAATAGCCAAAGATGGGAACAGTGTGCTAAGTGTCCATTGGCAGATAAATGGATAAAAGAGAAATATAGTCTGTGTATGTGATGGAATACTGAGCCACATAAAGGGTAAAATCCGGGGCTGGAGAGACTGCTTAGGGATTAGGAGTACGGGCGCTCTTCCAAAGGACCGGGGTTCAATTCCCAGCACCCACAGGGCAGCTCACAGCTTTCTGTAACTCCCATTCCAGGAGCTCTGACACCTTCACACCAGTGCACATAAAGTTAAACTATGTTTTAAAAAGGTGAAATCCTGTCATGTGAAGCAATGTGGATGGAACCAAATGACCTAAGTCGGCACATACCTGGATGAGATCAACCCAGTCAATATTTAAACATGGAGTGGGAAGGGGGTTCATGAGCCCCCACCAATAACTGAAAAACAATGGGCAGTTGACGGCTCCTGGGGGAAGGAGAGTCGGTTTTATTAAATGGTGTGGCTCCTGGTAGGTAGACCACATTCCGGTGGATGGCTCCATACCCAGGACAGCACAAATTGGGATCAATGGGACATTAAGAAAGAACAGTGGGTATGAAGATGGGGGCATATAAGAAGGTGGGGGAGGATTTGGGAGGAGTTGGGGACTGACTGTATGCACATGATCAAAATATGTTGTATGAACTTCTCAAGATAGAAAAGTCAGACACAGGGAAACAAATGTATGTTCCCATATGTGGAAGCTCTAAGGTTGATCTCTAGAGAACCTCAGGTGTTGCAAGGTCTGGGGAAATCGGGACGGAGGAAGGCTTTGAGAGATGATGGTTCTTAGTACAAGAATGCATTTGAGTAGGAGGAATAATGCCTAACGTTCTGTAACAGTGTGTTAACTATAGTTTACAGTAATTAGTGGGATATTTGAAATAAATAGAAAACATGATCCTGAATGTTCTCAATTAAAATGCTGAGTCTTGAGGTGACATGCCAGTTACTCTGATCATTATGTGCTGTCATGCCATAATCAAGTTTATTTTTGGCAAATAAAGTGAACACTCCCAATTTTTAAACATGATTTACGATCACAATCAATGCCATGTAAGCCATACAGCTGCAGACAGACGTTATACCTTAGGTCTCACGATGTGTGTTTGTTTTGTTTGTGAGAGCGTTTCCAGGCTGACCTTAAACTCTGGGTTGTCCTGCTGCAGTCTCCCAAAGCGCTAGGCTTTCAGGAATGTGTACCATCGGACTCAGTGGCTTTGATGAGTAGTCCAGGAAAATAATTTTAACAAAAGCAAGACTGCCTGGCCCTTTTCCTCTGTCAGCTCCAAATGGCACAGAATGGCTGCCTTCAATTCTCCCATGGCCTTTATTTCATTCTCCAGAAGCAAAGGAAGAGTGGGTGGCCTGACCTTATTTATGCTAAAAGTTTATATAATGAGGGTATTTTTAATGAGCCTACCAAAGATTGGACTTCAACAGTCATACATCCTTATCGTGTATTTGCCTTTTTATTACACACACACACACACACACATACACACACACACACACACACACACACACACATCATGATCCTGTTAACTATTTATTATACAAACATTCTCAACCTAGGAGAAAGCACGGCTTGGATGTAAACCTAGAGAGAAAAATCTCATCTCAAATCTCCAAAGCCAAACAGTGGAAAGCAGTGGATCTTATGGTCCTAAGGGTTGGTCCAGGATGGTACTGAGCACTCCTGTGATACTGAGGCAGGCAGTTCCTAGGTGAGATTGCCATCTCAAGAGCCTGGCCAACGGGTGGGAGCTCCGGCTGGGAGGATGTGTCCTGTGATGAGCTCTTAGTGATGCTCAGGGCCTAATACATTCTCATTTGGCCAACAGCTGTTGCGTGGTAATTCCCATACAATTCTAAGATGTAATGAGGCTTGCCATGATGAGTAACTGGTACCGTGTTATTTCCAGAAGGCATATGGTCAAAGGGGTTGTCGTGTTCCTTTCTGGTTGTTCCAGCTGCTGACAGTGCAACATGGGTATGATCATGAGTAAGTGTGCCAAAGGGTGGATAGTCACAGTGATGGGAAAACAGCATTTCAGCCCTTCAAGTGAGACTGGAGTAAGGTGTGTTCTGTGTTGGCTCTCCCTGTAACTAGAAACCATGGTGGACATCTTAACTTCTTAAGTCTTGCTCTCTTAGGACACTTACTAGCCCTGTGGAAATTAGCATAACACAAGGAAAGCACCCACTAGTGGTGTGTAACCCATGGGAGCCACAGCCTGTTAGCTGCTCCACGACCACAGATCCTGAAAGCTTCCTTTGAACAAGGTATAACCAGTGCCAGAAGTACCAATAGGGACAAAGCAGAGCCTCCTTCAACATTTTCAGTAGGTACAAAAGAATCAGCTTCTCCGTGGAAGCAAGTCCTCCTTCTATCCCCATCCCCCAATCTTTATTTCTGTGGTATTTTATTTGTATCTGTTTGATGAAATTTATTATCATTTACCTCTTCATTAGTAGACTAGGAGGTTTTTCATTGTGTGTGTGTGTGTGTGTGTGTGTGTGTGTGTGTGTGAGAGAGAGAGAGAGAGAGAGAGAGAGAGAGAGAGAGAGAGAGAGAGAGAGGAGAGGGAGGGGGAGGGAAGGAGAGAGGGAGGGTAGAGAGAGAGACAGAGAAACAGAGAGACAGAGAGATAGAGAGCACTCTGAACTACCTGGCCCTGAGTGTGACTAAGTTGAGCATGATGACTTTTTTACTGGATGCAACAGACAATTGGCAAAGGATGAGAACAAGTCCGATGAAACCCAACAACCACCGATACTGGTACTGATGGTTTTGAGAGCAGATTAGAAACTCTTACAGGTTTGAAAGTTTCATTATCTTGTCTTAGGAAGCAGAGGGAGAAATATTTATCTACAAACCCCTATCTCCTAATAGTCAAAAATTGGATCCATGGAGTGTTAGCTCCCCCAACCATTCAAAGACCACCAAACAGACATCTGCCTCATCCACCAAAGCAGGAGACAGTGGCCCCTACAGGGCTTGTAAGACTGTTATGACAAATGGCCAAAGGCACATATCCAGTTTGGAAGAACCAGGCAATTAAAATAGGTGGGAAAATTAAAGTAGGTGGGAAAGTAGGGGAGAATCCTCGATTTGGGATTCTAAATCCCCACACTCATTACTAGAATGATGATGTTTGCTCTCCAGGAAATAACAGTGTCATTTTCTTCTTGCTGTTTGGACGGTAATAGCATCTCATATGTACAGTTTCTTTCCCACCTCAAGCCACCTCAAATTTATTGAGATTGACCCTGCTAAAATCACAGATTATTGGAGTCACTCAATTATAGAAGCTGCATATAAAATGTTTCGCCAAGCCCCATATTCTTGTGAGCACTAATTGGGGAATGCACACACTTACAAGGTTTGCAATCTGGAAAGCTCCACAAATGTCGTTACAATAGCAAGGAGGCAGCTTCTCCAGGAAAAATGCCTCGTCAGAATGGCAATGCTACGCCTTCGTGTGAAAGTCGGTTTCAGCAAGGTAAGACGATATAGTGAAGGTTGTTTTCCCCCACCGGTGAGGGGCAGGGCAGCTATTGTAAATGTAAGACATGTAAACAATTTCAGCATTTAAGGCCTTTCTCTTCATCAACCTTAGTGTCCCAGAACAGGTGAATGGGTGAAGTCAAAGTGGTCCATATACACAATGAAGTGCCATCCTGCCATTTGTAACCACGTGGATAGCCCTTAAGGGCATTCTGTAAGTAAAACAAGTCAGACACATACTTTTATTATCTTACATCCTCGGTTCTTTCAAACCGCACACATTTTAACTGGTAGAGCATCCTACAACTTGACTTTCTTCCCCTCTCCCGTGGTTTTCCTGGATGATACATGAATCCCATAGCCAGTGACTGCTACCCACACAACACTGTGAAGTCTCTAGTTTCAGGGATTCCACGTATGTTAGTGTAGATGTAATTCTAAATGGTCTTATTAAATAAGAAACACAGAGCCAAATAAAGAGTTAAAAGCCCAGAGACTGAGCAGTAGTCAAGAGCTAAGACCACCTTATCTTACCATTTGTTGCCGTCCTTTCCCTGAGAGAGAGACCTTCTTCCTGTATCCTGTCTTTTTATTGCCTTCTGTTCTGCCTTCTCATTGGCTCTAAACCCAACCACATGATTTCCTTGTCACTGCCTGCTTATACAGACCTCCGGGTATCTGTGGTTGGTACTGGGATTAAAGGCGTGTGTCTCCATGCTGGCTGTGTCCTTGAACACACAGAGACTTTGCCTGTCATGTGATCAGAATAAGGGTGCGTGCTACCACTACCAGACTTCTGCTTAATGGCTTGCTCTTAGCTCTGATCCCCAGGCATCTTTATTTATTAATATACAATTAAAATCACATTTCAGCACAAATAAAATATCACCATACGTTAGTCATTCTTTGACAGCTATTTGGGTTTCTAATCCCTAATCAAAAGAATCCCAAAATCCTCTGCTCATACTCATTCAGCCTCCCTGAATTCAACAATTCGCCACACCTGGATAAGATGACAGCTAAGCCTTCACGTGTGTGACTGTCACCTGCTGGTTAAGGGAATCATTCATGTGTCTGATTTATGAATGGTCATTTTTAATGTTTCAGAATTCTGCCTTGCATTGTTTATTATTATTTCAATGGCCAAAGAAAATACATTCTTTTTTAAAATATGTATTTATTTCTTTATTTTTATTTTTTTGTTTTTCGAGACAGGGTTTCTCTGCATGGCTTTGTGCTTTTCCTGGATCTCGCTCTGTAGACCAGGCTGGCCTCGAACTCTCAGAGATCCGCCTGGCTCTGCCTCCCGACTCTCTCTCTCTCTCTCTCTCTCTCTGTCTCTCTCTCTCTCTGTCTCTCTGTCTCTCTGTCTCTCTGTCTCTCTCTCTCTCTCTCTCTCTGTGTGTGTGTGTGTGTGTGTGTGTGTGTAAGGCCTAGTGTTCTGCTTGCACATATATCTGTGTAAAGGTCTTGGATCCCCTGAAACTGGAATTGCAGACCGTTGTGAGCTGCCATGTGGGTGCTGGGAATTGAACCCAAGTCTTCTGGAAGAGTAGTCAGTGCTCTTAACCACTGATCCATCTCTCCAGCCCCCAAGATATATTCTTGAAGTGTATACAACAGGAAACCATTTTATAGTGAGGATTCAGAGAAAGGGATTACTATAGACATTTTAAAAATAATCTGATAGTTTTAAACAAAAGCTATTGGGTTAATTTCTCAACTGTAATTCTCAATGTAGTCTTCACATCATAATTCAGGATCCCACCAGAGGAAGAGACTACTTCCTGCATGGTTTTGCAGGAAGACAGTTTTTAAAGACAGTTTACATTCTGCAGTACCCACATGTCACTTTTGTCCCCTTATCATTCTTTCCTGTGGAGATCCACTGCTCTCCAGAACCTGGTTATAATATGGTTGTGAGGTATGGTGCCAGGTCTTTGCCCTTACCACCTCACCATGTGACTCAGATCTGCCTGATATTCAGAGTCAGGCCCACATGACCAGTGACACTAACCAGTTGTCTTCCCTGGCAGTAATCTATAGAGCAAGGTACAGTCTGTATAGACAGGCAGTGATGAGGAAGTCATGTGGTTGGGTTTAGAGCCAATGAGAAGGCAGAACAGAAAGGCAATAAAAAGACAGGACACAAAAAGAAGGCCTCTCTCTCAGGGGAAGGACGTGAGTGGTATGATAAGGTGGTCTTAGCTCTTGGCTACTGCGCAATCTCTGGGCTTTTAACTCTTTATTTGGCTCTGTGTTTCTTATTTAATAAGACCATTTAGAATTACATCTACAGGACAGAGAGGCTGTCTTCTGGAAGATGGAAATCTGGAATAAAAACACTAGAGCCACGTTTTTCAGGACACAGAGACGTCTTGCTTAAAGAATGAAACAAACGGGCTGGATGGGGTAAAAAACAGCCCATGTTGAAATGACTGATATGAGAGACTTGTTGACAACCATGCTGATTGTCAATCCAAGTTTTGAGTCCTTTTATTAATGGACGGACCAAGAAGAGGCTCACACCTGTGAACAGTCTCTTGGTACCCAAGCTCAGGGATACAGCATTTCAAAAGATAAATCTATAATTACATCAAGGCTAGGGGATACATTAGTGAGGGATTTGGGGTGGACTAGTAATGCCTTTTTCCTTTATAAAGCTTAGTGGCATTTTACAGACACCACATAATTTGTTTGGACCGTCAAGATCGTAGACAGCCGCAGAAGCATTGCCAAGGGGAATGTAGCTGTTAGGAGTAAGAGTTGGGTAGAAGACTGAGAAGCGACCAGGCAGTCACAAAACCAATTTAGGACAGGATGGCATTACCTTAGTCATTTCACTGTGTATGATTCATATTGATGATCAACTTGACAGGGAATAGAATTATCTAGAAAAAAAAAGCCTCTGGGCACGTACACAAGAAGATGTTCTAGATTAGGTTAATTGGAGGAAGCTCCATCCTAAATGCAGAAGGAAACCCTCCATGTGCTAGTGTCCTAGACTGAATAAGAAATGTAAGGAGAGCACAGCATCCGTCACTTTATGCTTGCTGACTGTGGATGCAATATTGCCAGCCCCTTACCCTACTGCTACCATGATTTCCCCACTCTGACGGACTGGACCATTTCAAACTGTAAGCCAAATAAACCCTTCTTTGCTTAAGCTGCTTTCACTGGGTATTTTGTTGCCGCAACAAGAGAAGTAATTAATATACCAAGATGTAGGGGCACTGAATCCTGGAGCTAGTTTATGACCATCCTCCATCAGCTTCTTCCATTCTGTTTTACCCCACATTCTAGCTTGTTTTCATGTCAACTTGACATGAATTAGAGTCATGTCAGAAGACGGAACCTCGGTTGAGAAAACACCCCTCTAAGATGGGGCTATAGGCAAGTCTTAGGGTATTTTCTTAATTAGTGATTGATGTGGGAAGGTCCAGCCCACTGTACGGGGTGCCATCCCTGGGCTGGTAGTCCTGCATTGTGTAAGAAAGCAGGCCAAGCAAGCCAGTAAGCAGCACTCTTCCCTGTCCTCTGCATCAGGTCCTGCCTCCAGGTTCCTGCCCTGACTGCCTTCACTGATAAGCTGTGACATGGACATATAAGCTAAATAAACTCTTTCCTTCCCAGGCCACTTTTGGTCACAGTGTTTCACCACAGCAATAGAAACTCTAAGCCACCCTACAATCATTTTCTAGTTAGTCTTTCAACATTTCCCCTTTCCTTAAGGTAACTTGAGTTTCCACCATTCACAACCAAGAGCAGTGATTGATGTAAAACCCTGGGATCGCTATTAAATCAACCCATCTTTGCGTTCTACTCTGATCACCATCTTCTGCCGTTGACTCTTGAACACATTAAAACTTCACTCAAGCAAGGCTGTCATGATGGGGAATGGGGGAAAAAGGGAAAGGGGGCTGAAGAAAATGAATGGGCCATTGGGATAAGGAAACTGACAAGATGAAAAATTACCTCTCAGAATGGCCTGACACAAGAGGAAGCAGACAAATAAATGGGGGGCTTTTGGCAGCTGAGAAAGTAAATGAAAGCATAAGGAAGATGACAGAATGCTAAGAACAGTATCACCTGAAATGCTCACAGGAGTAAGAGCTCACGCAAGTGCTCTGGGGGTTGTCATCGGTTGCTCTTTGGAAAAATACACTTAAGACGGTCATGAAAACGAAGGGAAAGTGTGATGAGCAAGTCACTGCACTGCACATTAAGATGAAAAATGGGTTGTAGAGAGAATTACTTCTTGATTAAAGCACAGCCCCGTGGCTTCCAAATTTTGGTATTCCATCAAAAATCCATTAAGATAATACAGGCTTATCCTCACCCACAGAAGCTCTCCTGACTAAAGTTTGCTCAAAGCATCACCTTATAAAGTGTAATCTAGAGTAATTTTGCTACAGCATCCCGGTCCCCGAGTCGTGTAAACTGAATTCCTTTTTAGCTGCCTGTCTTATGTTCTAACATCACCTTCAATGTCTTTCTCTCCAACATAAAAAAAAAAAAAAAAGACTGTCAGTGTCTCCCAGTTTCACAGTCAGCTGACTTTCATTCACTAGCCAAGACTACCCCAGGTTTTTACTTTCAAACACAGCACTTTTGTTCCTACCCTGAAGCTATTTCAAACTCTGAAGAACAAACAAATGTAGGCACTCAAGACTCAACTGTTCTGGCATCTGTGTGGCTTATGCTTGAGAGATAAAGGGCTCTTGGGGGTCTTGAGGGAGCATGATTTTGTTGGTTGACAAGAATCTCTGACCAGATATAGTTCAGGATCTCTGATCATAACTTCTGGAATTCTTTGAGCCAGCATGCAAATCATATATGTTTTGCATATAGCATTTCATATATATGAAAATTCTTTGAAAAGTTACTCCAAGGTGGATGTGTTGGTGACGGTCTGCAAATCCCCAACTTGGCATGCTAACCTGGGAGGACTGAATGTTTGAAGTCAACCAGGAATAGACAGCAAGATCTTGTACTAAGAAGTAACTCAGGGCTGGTGAGATAGCGCAGTGCTTCAATCTTGATGAACCTGAGTTCACCCAGAACCCATATGCTGGAAGGAGAGAATCAACTTCTGCCAAGTCATTCTCTGACAGGTGCCTTACACATAGAATATACACACAAAAATAAATATTGTCTGTAGGTTGCTATTTCCTCCTTCCTTGTCCACCTAGCCTAGTGTGTTATGCAGAAGTATTTCTTGTCTGTGACCGACTAGACACATGGCACAGTCACCCTACTTATCCCATCCTCAAGAACTAAATTCTGATACTGTAGAGGTATATCTGCTCATTAGGAGCTTGTTTTAAAAAAACGCCATTTCAGAGGAAAAGAGAATGTTCTATGAAATTGAGTCTGAATTGGGAAAACAAAATCTTACATGTCAGAAGCCATTTTCAAGCCCTGACATTTGTCACCCATCTCTCTCTGCACCTTTTCCAGGTGGAGAAGCTAGAGGCAGAGAGTGGGAGTAGCACTCCCATGTGAATGGTCCCCAGGTCTGTCCTCCTCCACTTAGGACTGCTGTAATAGAATCCCGGAAGCTGGGTCATTCATGAAGGACTGACTTTTATTTCCCATATTTCTGGTTGATACACAGCCCAAGATCAAGACACTGGCAAGTTTCACCTCTGGTTCCTTGTTGTTATGTCCTCTAGAGGAGAGGAAATCTGTGTCCTTACATGATGAAGCTGTAAGGATCAAACTCATCAACAGAAGCTCTTGGAGAGCAGATGGGTCCATCCACCGGAGCACTTCTCATGATGTAAACACTTCCTGCATTGGCTACTTTCCCCCTAGCTGTGAGAAAATGAAAATGCCTGAAAAGGTAACTAAAGGAAGGAATGGTTTGTTTTGGTTGTAGTTTGGGAAACAGTCTATCGTGGTAGGAAAGCATGATATCAGGAACAATGGGCAGCTGGTCGTATTGCACCCACGGTCACCAAGGTCGGACAGATGAATGCTGACACTCAGCTCATTTCTTCTTTTTACTTTTTTTTTTTTTCAGTTTGAGAACCCCAATCCATGAGACACCACCCTCACCTTCAGGGTGGGATTTTCCTCCTCAGTTAAACTTCTTTGGAAATACCTCAAATATAAGCCCAGAGTTGCATCTCCCCGGTGGTTGTAAATGCAGTCAAGTGAGAATGAATGGTAGCCATCACGTCTCCCTTAGATATCACCCTGAACACTGTTATACTGGGATTTCCCCACACATATATGCTGGAGCACACGTTCAGAGCGTTGTGTGGGCTCTTTCAGCATGAACAAGATACAGTTTTATGAATTTGTTAAGGATCAGGAATCGGCACTGTGATCATCTCCTGCTGCTTTCTTTCCTCACTTCATAGGGCCAGCACAGTGAATTCATGAGATTCCACACGTAACAAACTCTAAAAGGGTTGTTTCCACCTGACTGGCTCTCAGTAACCGTCAACTTCTGGCTTACTTTGGTTTCCTCACAAAGGGTTGTTGAAGGAGGCTCACTGGAAAGTAGAGTTTGCTTCCCCAAGAGGACATCCCAAAAGATGATCCACAAGCCTTAAACCAGTAGCTTGGTGATCTGAGAAAACTAGAGGTGTTTTCAAATGACCCGATGACTCCTGAGCACTTCAGTCACTTGAGTTGGAGGAAAGCCTAGAGACCCGTGCATTCTCACAGTTTCCAAAGTGATTATTACTATGTAGGTTTTCAAATAACTGACATTATTAGGAATCACAAACTCAGAGTTTTACAGATTCCAGGAAAATCAAGCTAAAAATAAACAGAGTCCCTTAGTTCTAGAGCATACAACCCCATTGCTGGAGACACCCTACACCTTGGTTGCTAGACAGAAGGTAAACTGGAACTGATCTGGAAGCTTCTTCCCTGGTGGCTGGCTTTCGAACTGCCTGAAGTTGCTATGCAGACAGCTGGGAGAGAAAAGGTATCAATAGTTTTACCCCTGCAAATGACAAACAGGCTGAGAAAGAAATCAAGGAAACAACACCTTTCACAATAGCCACAAATAATAAAAAATACCTTGGGGTAACTCTAACCAAGCAAGTGAAAGACTCATATGACAAAAAACTTCAAGTCATTGAAGAAGGAAATTGAAGAAGATATCAGAAGATGGAAAGATCTCCCATGCTCATGGGTTGATAGGATTAACATAGTTAAAATGGCCATCTTACCAAAAGCAATCTACAGATTCAACATAATCCCCATCAAAATTCCAACAATTCTTTTCAGACCTTGAAAGGAGAATACTCAACTTCATATGGAAAAAAATAAAAGCCCAGGATAGCCAAAAACAATCATGTACAATAAAATAACATCTAGAGCTATCACCATCCCCGGTTTCAAGCTGTACTCAAAGCTATAGTAATTAAAATTCCATGGTATTGGCATAAAAACAGACAGTTTGATTAAGGGAATCAAATCAAAGACCCAGACATAACTCCACATACCTATGGACATCTGATTTTTTATAAAACAGCCAGAAATACACAAGGGAAAAAAGAAAGCATCTTCAACAAATGGTCCTGACATAACTGAATGTCAGCATGTAGAAGATTGTAAATAGATCCAAATAGGACCCTGCACAAAACTCAAGTCCAAGTGCATCAAAGATCTCAACATAAAACCAGATACACTGAACCTGATAGAAGTGGGAATAGCCTTGAACATATTGGCACAGGAGACAACTTCCTGAACAGAACACCAATAGCACAGACACTGAGATCAACAATTAATAAATGGGGTCGCATATGACTGAAAAGCTTTTGTAAAGCAAAGGACACCGTTAATAGGACAAAATAGCACTTTACATAATGGGAAAAGATTTTCACTAACTCCACATCTGACAGAGAGTTAATGTCTAAAATATATAAAGAACTCAAGAAACTAGACATCAACAAACCAAATAATACAATTTTAAAATGGGGTATAGATCTAAACAGAATTCTCAACAGAGGAATCTCAAACAGCTGAGAAACACTTAAAGAAATGTTCAGTCCTTAACTCTCACAGAAATATAAATCAAAACTACTTTGAGATTCCATCTTATACCTGTCACAATTGCTAAGTTCAAAAACACAAGTGACAGCTCATGCTGGCAAGGATGTGGAGCAAGAGGAACACTCCTTCATTGCTGGTGGAAGTGGAAACTTGTACAGCTACTCTGGACATCAATATGGCAGTTCCTCATAAAACTGGGAATTGCTCTACATCAAGACCCAGCTATGCCACTCATGGGCATATACCCAAAAGACTCCATCCTACCACAAAGACACTTGCTCAACCATGTTCACTGCAGCTTTATTCATAATAGCCAGAAACTGGAAACAACCTAGATGTCCCTCAACCAAAGAATAGATAACAAAAATGTGGTACATTTACACAATGGAGTATTATGGTGATATTTTATTTGTGCTTTAATAAATAAAGCTTGCCTGGAGATCAGAGGGAAACAGCCAGCCATTTTAAGTAAACAAAGAAGTCAGGCAGCAGTAGCACACACCCTGAATCCTATCACTTAACGGGCAGGATCTCTGTGAGTTCAAGGCCACACTAGAAACTGAGTCAGGTGTGGTGTCATATGCCTTAATTTCAACACTAGTTAACCATGGAGGCCTGGAGGTCTGTACAGACAGACAGAAAGTGACAGAGCTATGTAGGAAGAGAAAGTTATGTAGCTGGACAGAGAGCAAATCAGATGGCAGAACAGCAAGGCTTATGTGCGTGGGTAGACAGGAAGTAACTCGCATTTGGAAGCTGCAGAGTTTTTGAGGTGAGGTTGGCTGGTGGCTTTCTCTATTTCCCTGATCTCTCTAAGGCTTTCACCCCTATATTTGGCTCCATGTTTTTTATTAAGAAGACCATTAGAAATTCATCTACAGAGTATTACTCAGCTGTTAAAAACAATGACATCATGAAATTTGAAGGCAAATGGAAGGAACTAGAAAAGATCATCCTGAGTGAGGTAACCCAGACCCAGAAAGACAAACATGTGGTATGTACCAACTTATAAGTGGATAATAGCTATATTATAATAACGTAAAAGATAATGACAGTAGTAAAGGATAATCACAGGCCATGAGATGCTAAGGAACATAAGGCTCAAGGGGAGCTCATGGGTCTCTCTGGGAAGGGGAACTAGAATAGATTTTTCAGGTGGATGGGCAGGGAAGATGGGAATGGGAACAAGAGGGATCAGGTGGGTGTATGGTGGGAGGGAACACTGGGAGAGACAACTGGAGTTGGGGAGGGCCATTTGGGGGCAATGTAGAAAGCTAGTGCAGTGGAAGCTCCCTGGAATCTACGAGTGACCCATCGAAGTCTCCTAGTAATGGGTGATACAGAGCCAAACTGTCCATCTTCTCTAACCAGGCAAGGCTCCTAACAGTGGAGCTAGGACATCAACCCAGCCACAAAACCTGAGACCAGCATTCTGTCCTGCCTGCAAGATGTGCTAAAGTAACGGTGGCACAGGACTTGTGGAAGTGGCCAGTCAATGACTGGTCCAACTTGTGGCCCATGCCACAAGAGGGAGCCAATCCCTGACCCCGTCTGGATGGCCAGGAACTAGAGGCCGGACAGCTCAGAGACCCAGGATAGAGGCAAACACAACTGGAAAAAAACACCATCAATGAAATGATTCCTAATGATATTTTGCTATACTCACAGATCGGTGCCTAGCCCAAGTGTTATCAGAGGAGTGACATCCAACAACTGACAGGTGCAGATGCAGAGACCCACAGCCAAACACTAGGCAGAACCACGGCAATCCCACAGAAGATGGGGAAGAAGGACTGTAGGAGCCAGAGGGGTCGAGAACACCATGAGAACACGGCCCACAGAATCAATGAAGCAGGGCGAATAGGGGCTGACAGAGACTGAAGCAACAAACATGGACCTGTATGGGTCTGAGCTAAGTTCTCTGCATATACCTATGGTTTGTGGTTGGCGCTCTTGTGGGACTCCTAATAGTAGGGGTAGGGGGTATCTCTGACTATTTTGCCTGCTTGAGACTCTTTTCCTCCTACTGGGTTGTCTCGTCCAGCTTTGATGTGAGGATTTGTGTCCAGTTTTATTGTAACCTGTTAGCCATGTTCAGTGTATATCCCTGGGAGACTTGCTCTATTTTTTTTTTAAAGGGAAATGGAGGAGTGGATTTGGGGGATAAGGGATTTGTGTTTGTGGCTGGGGTGGGGGTGTGGGGGGGACTGGAAAGAGTGGAGGGAGGGAAAACCGTGGTTGGGATGTAATGTATGAGAGAAGAATAAAGGGGAAAAATAGTCTTACCTAGCTGTGAACACTGCAATAATAAAACCAACTTTCCAAGTAAAGAGGTCTCCATCTGTGTAATCATAGCATAATGGTTATGAGGGTAACCAGCCATCCTCTTAGTGGATTTGGGACCTGCTCCACAGAAGGGAACCCATATTGGTACTGTGGACCTCATCAAGAACCTATGCCTAGGGCTGGAGAGATGGCTCGGTGCTTAAGAGCACTGGCTGCTCTTCCAGAGGTCCTGAGTTCAATTCCCAGCAACCACATGGTGGCTCACAATCATCTATAGTGGGATCTGATGCCCTATTCTGGCATGCAGGTATACATACAGAGCACTCACATACATAAAACATAAATAAAAATAAATATAAAAAGAAAGAACCTATACCTAGGGAAGTCATAGGTCCAAGGGAGAGACTTACTATTTAACTAAACTGACTGAGCGCCAAACTCCCTTCTTAATATCTGTTTATACTTGTGTGTGTGTGTGTGTGTGTGTGTGTGTGTGCACATGAGCACACTTCAGCTGTCACTCCTTGAACACTGTCCACATCATTTTCTTTGAAATGAGATAGTGTCTGTCATTGTCTTGAAACTTGCCAAACAGGCTAGACTAGCTGGCCAGCCAGCCCCAGGGTTTTTACCTGTCTCTTCCACCCCAGTACAGTAAAGTATTTTAGTGACTGAGTTTTCCCCCCAGCCTGAAATTTCCAAATATCTGGAAACTGATTTTTATCTCAAGGAAATGAGCCTTATATGCAGAACACACACACAAAAAAAATAGACTGAGATGTCTTCGGTGTGTTAACACATTCACTTCATCCTACAGTGGGAAGCCCGGGCAGTAGAACCAACACTGTCTCTGGAGGCAGGAGTACCAGAGTGACTCCCAGCTTGCGGCTCAAAACTATTGAGCGTAGACAGCTTTTTAAATATCCATTTATTTATTAGTGGTGTGTTAGTGTGTGTGTGTGTGTGTGTGTGTGTGTGTGTGTGTGTGTGTGTATAAAACTTAGGTGAGGAAGGGTTGATTTTGCTTAAAATTCCAGATTACTGTCAGTCTCTAGGGGAAAGCCAGGATAGGAACTTCAAACAGCTAGCCATATCACGTCCACGGTCAAGAGCAGAGAGAAATAAATGCATGGATTCTCACTTGTTTGCTTGCTGCTCAGCTGCACTTGTGTACACTTTTATACAATTTGGGATGCCTGCCTAGGGAATGTGCCACCCACAGTGGGCTGGGTCTTCCTACATCAATTAACTTAATGAAGACAGTCCCCACGGACATGCCCCCAGGTCAATCCAATATAGTCAGTCTCTCCTTAAGACTTTCTTCCCAGACAATTCTAGGTCTTGTCAAGTTGAGAGTGGAAGCTAACCATCCTTGTGTATCTTAACCCACAGAGTTGTCTTACTTGCCATCAGATATTCCCATATAGCAAATGAGAACAAGAAAACCTGTTGTCTGATGTCCCTTTCAGAATTAAGTAATTACTAAGAAAGCACTTCAGAAACCATAAAATATTGGTTTTTCTTACTACCGTTAAACCAGAAAATAGTGGTGTCTGCAGTAAAATTTTCTCAGCTAACACAAATGGAAAAGTTTTGTCTTTGGTTTTATCTTAGAAAAAGAGTTCTGGGTCAGAGAGTATTGGTGTCAAAGAATGACAAGATCAGAGACTTCAACTCCAAGTGACCTTTGCTTTGGACTTGATTTCCTGTCATTCTGTTCTGTCAAGGGTGAAAACTGATAGCTTGTCTCAGCAGGGATTGGCAAGGCTGGGATCCTGGAGCCTAGCAGCCTCCTGGCTTCATCACCTGCCCCAGCTGGAGGGCATGGGGACAAAGGAGGGGGGGTTGGAAGGCAGAGGCAGAGGTGAGTGAGATGATATAGTCCTTGTGCCCTGAATGTAATGGATTCCAACACAGGGGATGAATGGCGCTGATTAAATGTAAGTAGCCCCAAGCTGGAATGTCAGATTTGAAACAGTTTCCTTCCTGTGGAAAGTCATCGTGGCGTGGTCTCATCAGGAAAGGCAGGCAGTGGAACCTTGCAGAGAAGTATCTGCCCCCAAATCTACTGAGTTCTGCTCCTGATGGAAACCATCATATCACGGCTGCTGGCTGCCTGCAGTTCACTGGGCTGGAAATACTGTGCGGAAGGTCAGGTTCTCTGAGAGTCAGGTTACACCCTCAATCTTCCAGCCAGGGTGGAGTTAGACATGACAAACTATTAACGGCTTTCTGTCTACCAATTCTCTTCTTAGGATGACTCCAACCAGTGTCTATTTTACCCCTCCAGCCATGGAGAGGACTGATTGTCAAAACAGTCCTTATATGTGCACAAGGTTACAGGTACGTGACAGAGAACATGGATTTTGTTGAAATATAGTTAACAGAATGTTTTCAACCCATTTATGACAAAGAATAATGTTTCTTGTTAATATATTTAAATAACAAGATCTGACACCAAGTCAATCTCAGCCATACTTTTGATGTAATCATGAATACCAAACAACAGAAATTATAACTTGCCTACTTACTGTAACTAGAGGGTGAGATGAAAACACGCGTGCTTTCTTCAGGTTGATGAGACCACTGGCACTCTTCTTGACACTCTATGGTTTGTTGTCTGTGTTTATAATGGCAAGGAATGCTGCTTTTCAATGAGAACTTAATAACAATACCATCTTTTTGCCTTTGAGTGTGGAGAACCCTTGAAAGTCTGACTTCAGATTAAACTCTATTCTAAGGTGGATAGAAACTAATTCACTTGATTCACCTCCAAATAATCCATCAACAAAGGTCAAAATGATATGACTTTTCCCACCTCTCAATTTGGAAAGCTTAAAAATACATTAATCAGTAGTCAAAACCTTTGTAAGTAAAATGGATCTGCAAAGAAAGACCTTCAGCATTGCAAGATGGTCGGTCCACCTTGAATCCGTATCTGAATGCTAACTGGTCCATACATGTGAACCAGAGAGCCTGGGAAAGAACCACATAGAGGAAGCTGTGGCTCGGCACCAGAAGACTACAGAGATGGGGAGAGTTTATGTCCCATTGCTCATGGTGCTAAGTCTGATAACGAGTGGAGTTTAGGTAAAGACCTCAGAAGGTTATTGCCTCGGTGGTGGGGACAAGGAAAAGATGAAATTTGTTCTGCATCTAATAACAAGGGAAAGACTGGGAGGGAGCCAAGTGTTCCCCAGGAACATAAATACATCAGGTAAGAAAGGCTCAAGCAGTTGGTGGCAGTGCTGCGGGCCTATAATTCCAATATTCCAGGAGCATATTGAGGGGGAGATGTGAAGGGGGGGAGGAAGAAGGAATGAAAGAAAGGAAGGAAAGCAGGCAGTCAATTCCAAGAATACAGAAAAATGAAACTGTTCAGCATCCAACCTAGTACAGTTGACAGAAGCAAATCCAAAGCTTCCACACTTTCCTAAACAAAAGAACGTATAAGATGTTGCTGAGTCATGGAAGAAGTAGAGAGCTAGAGAGGTCCCCAGAAATCCACAAAGATACCTCCACAATAGACTATTGGCAATGGTCGAGAGAGTGCCTGAGCTGACCTGCTCTGGTGATTGGATGCCAAACACCCTAACTGTCATGATAGAACTCTCATTCAGTGTCTGATGGAAGCAGATGCAGAGATCCACGGCCAAACCCCAGGTGGAGCTCCAGGAGTCCAATCAGCGCGAGAGAGGAAGGATTATAAGAGCAAGAGATATTGAGACCAAGATTGGAAAAAGCACAGGGACAAATAGCCAAACTAGTGGAAACACATGAACTATGAACCAATAGCTGAGGAGCCCCCATGGAACTGGACCAGGCCCTCTGGATAAGTGGGACAGTTGATTAGCTTGAACTATTTAGGAGGCCCCCAGGCAGTTGAACCAGGACCTGTCTTTGCTGCATGAGCTGGCTCTTTGGAACCTAGGGCCTAAGCTGAGACACTTTGCTCAGCCTTGGTGTAGGGAGGAGGGGACTGGACCTGCCTCAACTGAATGTACCAGGCTGGGCTGACTCCCCAGGGGAGACCTTGCCTTGGAGGAGGTGGGAATGGGGGATGGATTGGGGGGGGGAGGAGGGAGGACAGGGGAATCCGTGGCTGATATGTAAAATTAAATTAATTATAAAATAAAAATATTTATAAAAAAAAAGACGTGCTGAGTCAAATGATGCTGATGGCAGAGCTGGTGACGAACAGGAAAGGGTTATTATAACTATCGCCCATGTGTCCAAGAAGACGAGGACTGAACAAGTGAGTGACACGGATATCTTTAAAGACTGAAATCAAACTCTTAGAAGTGAAAAACATAATGATTGAAATGAAAAAAAAAAAAGTCGCCAGATAATATGAGTAGACACGGTAGTAAAAGAGAAAGACAACTGGAAGATGTGCTGTTAGAACTCCCGAAATAAATCATAGGGAGGGAACAGCTGGCATGAGTCGGACAGCCAGTGAGCTCTCGGGAAAATGCAGGCAGCTTAATAAATTAGAGTCCCTGAACGAAAGAGGCACAGAAACATTCTATGAAAATAAGGGGGAAAACTTTCTTAAATGTGCTGACACTACGAAGAAGAACAAAAGGGCCCCACTACAATAAACAGGAAAAACTCCACAGTAGATCAATTGTTTAAAACCCCCAGTGAAGAAGGAACCAAGAAGCAAAGATTCATTATGCAGAAGAGAACCAAAGATGAAAACAATCATTTCATTTTCATCAGAAACACAGCAAATTCAACATCTCGAAAGCCAGAAAAGTCATGTTTACTTTAAGAATGCAACTGATTAGCCATAAAGGGATAGAAAGAGGTAGTCTATGAAAACAGTAACCCAAAGAAAACTGGAGTGACTATGTTAATATCTCACAGAGATTTCAGAGCAAAAAAACTGTTGCCAGCAGTATTGCTTCACATAATCACAAAAGTGTTAATTTATCATGACAATACGGAATCCTAATTCATACACCTAATACCAGAATTTCATTATTCTTGAAGGAAACTCAATAGATCACAAAGCAAAATTGGCAAATCCATAATTAGAGATGTGTATTTTCCTCATCTCTGTCATAAAAACTGTGAGGAAAAAGTAGACAGAAAACCACTGAGGATATGACCAACTTAAGCAAGACTATCAATCAATGTGACCTACATGACACTCGTAGAACTCTACCATTAACAGGAGCAGAATACACATTCTCTGTAAACGTGTACAGAAGAGTCATCAAAATTCACCATAGCCTGGACCACAAAGCAAGATTCAAACAAATTAAGGGTTAGAAATGAGTCAACTATCTGATCTGTGAACACAATGGGACTAAACTAAAAGGGAACCAGAAAACTTCAGATCTAAATAACTTTAAATAAACCATGGCTCAACAAAGAAGTCAAAAGGGAGGTCATGAATAAATTTAAATTGGTAAAAATGAAAATATAAACCATTTAATTAATGGAATTTAGAGGGAATGGTCTCACAATGTTGTAACCCTGCCTGAGGATTTAAGTCAGTTTATAATAGCTGGGGAGGGCCTTACAAGGCTTCACCCTTCCCTGAGGATCAATAAACATTCATGGTTGCTGAGGGGGGACATTTCCTTTAGTGGTGTAGCCATTGGTTAACTTAGCCATGCTCCTATAAATAAGCCCATACCCATATTTCTAAGTAACACATATGCATGCGTTTTACACACACACACACACACACACACACACACACACACACACACACATGAAAGTAAGACAGTTGGAAAGAAGACAGGGATTGATGGGAGCAGAAAGGGACAAGATTATTCTAAAGGATGAATATGTTTAAACTACATTATTATATACATGGATGAAACTGTTATAATGAAGCCCTATATCACATATAGTTCATATGCACAACAAAAAATTAGAAGTCCCAAACCACTTGGCGTTCAGCTAAACAGCACATAGAAGTTCACCACCCTGAGGAAGAGAGGTCTATCAATGTCATCAGCTTTTAGTTAACACACAAGAACCAGAACTCATTAAACACATGATGAGCACCGGAAAGGAAGCAGTGGAGATAACAGCAGAGAGACCTTAAAAGTCACAGAGAAAAAATGGTAAGAAAACTGGAATCCACTCGCCGAAAATATCTTTAACCACAGATGCAAAGATTCTCAACCAAGTTCGTGCAATCATAATCCAGGATTTTATGTATTTGCTCATTCACTATTCTTAGACAATTTCATACATAAAGAGCATGTTTTTGTCACTTCAATCTCCCACTACCCTTTCTCATCCCACTTCCACTTCTGCTGAACCCCTTCTCCACCAAACAATTCCCTGTCTTACTTTCACATCTTTTGTTAGTTTTGGGACTCACCAAGATTATTAGCTTTCTTACATGAACATGGGGAAAGGGTTATTTACTGCAACACGGGAAACTTACCAATGGCTGCATCACTGAAGAAAATGATACCTTTCCCCTAATAACCATTAATTCCTAATACCTCCTAGCGGAGAGATGGGTCCTTTCAAGCCCCACCCAACTCATAATGGAATGTGAGGAGCCCCAACTTGTGAAGATCCTGTGCGGGTAATCACAACTTCAATGACCTATTGCAGTCATGAACTGAGCAGCTGTGGATGACTACCATGAGTCTGTACAAGAAGAGGCCCTTCAACAGTCAGGCATGAACGGAGGAGGGGCCTAAGGGACTCTGTCTCTTCACACTGAACTGTTTGCTACTGATAGATTCAGGGAAAGGAGGGACTCATTACCAGTTGGAGAGTTCCAATGCAACTGAAACACAGATGGACCGGGCTAAACTACATGGGTCACAAAACGAAACTGAAACTCATGGATCTGCGAAGGGAGGTGAGGGGGTGGTGTGGGGGATGATGATAAAAACAGCAGTGACATAGAGAGGAGAGAGAAGAATCAGAACACACTATACACAGAGAAAATGGCCAAAGAACAAACTAATTTTTAAAGAAGAGAAAATATTGTCCAAATTGTTGCAGCTAATGTAGAAATACAACTGGGTTTTGTGTGTCAAAACAAAGCAACACAAGATGAAGTATCATTCCTTTCTCATTTTATTCCATTTATCTGCAGTTCAGTATTTTGCACAACACCTCCAAATCCCTTAAAGACTCGTGAGACAACGCCCCGTTTGCCAGTGTGCACAGCAGCAAACTCTGGAGAGCACACCTGCCCCCATGAGAAGACTTTCCTTCCGAAGCCTGTCATTTAGTGAACTTTCCATTGACTTGGCAATCACCATCAGTTATAGAATGCACACCATATTTTAATAACATACACATGAAAAAATTTCTTTTTTACTTTTTGAGATCTGTGCTGAGTTCAGGTCAACCAAGGACTTTGAAACGACTAATAGTTCCTTCACGAAATGAGGGACTCTTGGAAAGTCTGAAGTAAGAATTTTGCTGATTGCCTCTAGATGGAAAGACTCAGGGGTGATGGAGGATGGGTAGATTGGCCCATAACCTATTTTGTCTGTTTTAACATGGAGAGTTTCAAATGCCCAGCTGTGCTAGAGTATCACAGCTGACTGATGGGAGCAGAGGTCTTTCTCCAGGAGAAATGTGAGACTGGCAGAGAGGGGAAGTGGTGTCAGTAGAGAGAAAATATACCTGTTTTCAGCAGCAAATTGAATACTTGAGAAATTCAGTTTTCACAACTTTAGGAAAAGCTGTCTGTGTCAGACTTTTGGCTGAAAGGGAGGATCCGAAGGACCTGGAGTGGAACAAAGTTCTCAGGCTTCAGCATCTTGGAAAGAGTCTGTGTCAATAACTGACTCCCAAGTCTCAATGTCTCGGCTCGCAATTGGAAAAGACAGTGGGGTTGGTAAATATTTCAAACTGTATCAAAAAGCCTGTGATTGTCAAGCACCAGATAAATCTTTTTGAAAACTTGCAGCTCACGGCACATCAGTGGTGTGCAGGAACCTTGGTGAGAAGCGGAATGAAATCCGAGACTTGATGTTTACTGAGAGCCAGCAAGTTGTGAAGGAACTGATGGGGAATTTCAGAGAGTAAGCACAGAGGAGAGGGACATCCAAAGTCTGTTCTCTTACAAGTAGCTTTTATGATTCAGTTAAACACAACTAAGGTGATTGCAACTTAAAGTGACCTTTGCCATCTCATGTGTGGCAATGGGCTGCAAACTACTAAATTAGGTCTTTCCTGTCAGGCTTTCTAAAAGCAGTTTTAAAGCCCTGGAGGAAAAGGGGGAAGTGCTTGGTAGTAGTTGGCTGAATGTCTAGGAGAGAAAGAAAGGGAGAAGCTTAGTGTCTTTATTAGGGATTCTATTGCTGGGAAGAGACACCACGACCACAACAACTCTTACAAAAGAAAACATTTAATTGGGGCTGGCTTACAGTTTCAGAGGTTTAGTGTATTATCATCATGACAAAAAACATTGCAGCATGCAGGCAGACATGGTGCTGGAGAAGGAACTAAGAGTTCCCCACCTTGATCTGCAGGCAGTAGCAGGAAACTGTGTCCCACACTGGGAGTAGCTTGAACATAGGAGACCTCAAAGCCTGCCCCAAGAGTGACACACTTCCTCCAACAAAGCCACACCTACTTCAACAAGGCCACACCTCCTAGTAGTGCCACTCCCTATGGGCCAACCACTCAAACACATAAGTCTATGGGGGCCATACCTATTCAAACTATCACATTTTGTCTACCTATTAAATGATGCAACCCATCTCCTAGGTTGTGTTTTACCATCATATGCAGTACTTGACTAGGCTCTAACATCCAGAGGGCCAAGGAGGCTCATGATGCCATAATCATGAGATCTGTTCCTGCCATGCCCCGCTGGAAACATCTGGCAACTTTACCTCCTGGCTATCCTCACAACAGCTCATATCACCATAGGGACAAGTCAAGCAGTCTTCTTTTGGACCTTTCCTCTGCTGTCCAGCTGTGTGATTGTTGGGGGCACGTTTAGCCCCATCACTCACTATGCATCCTCTTTAACATCAGGATCACTGTACTGCAGGCCCCTATAACTCTGTTGTAAAAAATGGATGAAGAGAACAAATGCAGAGCCATCGCCATAGGCCTGGTGGGGAGCCAGGGCTTTTCAGGTAAGCAGCAAACAGACAACCCATTCAAGAACCATCATAAACCCTTGGAGGGTTTTATTCCTGTGAAGACAATCTTGGCAGAGAGATGATGGTCAATGCACAATTACCTTTTATCAGACAGGCTAGATTTGCAATGAACTAACAAACTAACTTAACTCTCACGAAATGACCATGAGGCAGATGTAATTCTTATGGCAGTTTTATGGAGGGCAGGTAGTAAGCAAGCAAGTAGTTCCATTTTTTCATCCTAGGTTACTCCTCAAGCAAGGAACGAAGCTAATAAGGCGTGTGCCTAAACACTCTGGTTCCAGAGCCTGGGCACATGACCTCAATACTGCCCTGATCTATTAACATGTTATTAAAAATAAAAGGATGCAATATCCATAAGCACATGGATAATGATATATAGCCAAGTGGAGGTATACAAGTACCTACACACACATCTGTGCCTATATGTCACAACTGTATGCTTAGCCTAAAAGGACTTGCATGAGTCATCAAACTCTTTGTCTGCACCGTGGTTGTGATGACTTTTGTTTTTTTTTAAACAGAGGAACCCAAAAGTTTGCAAAGGACTGCCCAAGGTAATTCCTAGGGTTCTAGTCAGTGATGGTTAATCTTGTGAGTTTGACTATATTGAGAGACAGTTAGGAAAGCTCTGGGGGTGTCTGTGAGGGCATGTTGAAAAATGATTTGTAGACTGGCCTACATAATAATTCGGTCCATTGATGGTTTCCACATTTCAGATAGACTACTGGGAGGTGGTTAAACTATGGAAGGTGGGGACCAGGGGGCCTACCTTTGAAGATTCTGCCTTGGCCTGGCCCCTTCCGCTTCTGCTTCTTGGCTGCCATGAAGTACAAAGCTTCCTCTACCACATGCTCACCATGACAATGCCAACTGGTTGTCAACTTTACAGGATCTAGAACCACCTTGGGGACAAATCTCTGGACACAGGACAGTGTGTGAGGAATTACGTAGATTAGGTTAGTTATGGTTGGAAGATCTGCTCTATTGGCCTACATATAAAGGAGTAAGCAAGTGGTGTATCAGTATTTATCGTCCTCTGCTTCCTTGCTGCAGATGCAATGCAGCCAGCTGCCTCAAGCCCTGTCAGCAGGACTTCCCCATGATGGACTGCACCCTTAAGTCCCAGTGTATTTTGTCACAGCAATGAAATAACTAATGTGATATGTTCTGTCTCACCTCGGGCCCAAAGTGAGGATCACATGCTGATAATGGATGCAACTTCCAGAACCACAAGCTAAAATAAACCCATACTCCTTTCAGTTGTTTTCTTGAGCATTGTGTCGCAGCCAAAAAACAGCTAACACACCGCCCATGGTAATATGTCAGCCACAGAAAGGAAATTCAGTCTGAATTTCATCCTTTACAATCCTTCTCATCCAACTCACATTTTGTAGATCCACAGATTTTATTCCTTACCTTTGCATTCATCATTCTTTTCTCCAGTGGCAATACCACTGCTTCTAAATCGAGCTCTTACCATATTCCTTTGTAGACAACTACATAAGACCACCAACTTTTCTTCGTGACATTGTCTTTGCCCACTTCCTTCCTTGAAAACCCCCCTTTTATCATCTGCCATTGAACATCATTCTTTTTTCCTTTTATTGAAAATAGATTCCTTTTTCATACAATATATCCTGATTACAGTTTCCCCTCCTGCTTTTATATATTTATATCGCTCTATATAAATAAAGCACTGATTGGCCAGTGACCAGGCAGGAAGTATAGGCAGGACAAGGAGAGAGGAGGAATTGGGGAAGGAGGAAAAAAAAGAGAAAACAGCCTGGAGCCGCCGCCAGGACAAGGAAGATGTAAAGTACCAGTAAGCCACGAGCTACGTGGCAAAGTAAAGATTAATAGAAATGGGCTAAATACAAGAGTAAGAGCTAGACAATGACAGGCCTGAGCTAATGGCCAAGCAGTTTAAATAATATAAGAGTCTGTGTGTTTATTTTATAAGTGGGCTCTGGGACTTGTGGGACTTGGCGGCAGGAGCTGGAGAGAAATTCTCCAGCTACACCCTCCCTCTACTCCTCCCAGTTCCTCCCCAGCTCCCCTCTCCTCTGGATCCACTCCCTATCTCTCATTAGGAAATAACAGGCTCCTAACAGGTAACAATCAAGCATAGCAAAATAAAGCATACTAAGATAAAACAAAAACCATCATATCAAGGCTGGACAAAGCAACCAAGAAAAGGAAAAGAGCCCCAAGAGCAGGCACACAAATCACACTGCCACTCGTGTACACACTCAGATATCTATCTGAAAGCTATACTATACAGACAGAGGACCTGGTGCAGACTCCCCTAGGCTCCATGCTTGCTTCTTCAGTCTTTTGAGTTCATATAAGCCTTGTTCAGTCGATTCAAATGACCTTGTTCGCCTAGTGTCCTCCATCCCCTCTGGCTCTTACACTCTTTCTGCCCCCTCTTCCATGGCATTCCCTGAGGGCTGAGGGGAGGGATTTGATGGAGACATTCCATTTAGAGTTGTGTATTCCAAAGACTGACTCTCTCTCTCTCTCTCTCTCTCTCTCTCTCTCTCTCTCTCTCTCTCTCCCTCTCTCTCTCTCTGCGTAATGGCTGGCTGTGGGTTTCTGCATCTGTTCCCATTTGCTGCAGGAGGAAGCTTCCCTGGTGATGACTGAATAAGGCTGTGTGTCCCTCTTAGTCCCCTTCCTCTATACCTGACCACTCTTGGTCTATGAGTTGTATGCTGATTATCATTTATTTGACACTGAAAATCATTCTAAGAGCCAGACACAATGGCACATGCCTGTGGTCCCAGCACTGGGGGAAGGAGGCAGAGGAAGGAACCTGGAGTGAATTGGTGGCCTGACTGATTGATGTAGCAAATTCCAGGCCAGCCAGAGGAGTCAGACCTTGTCTCAAAAACAAAAGCATTCTAAACCACCAATGTTTCAAAGGGATGCCTTTGCACAGTCCTAGCTGCTGAACGGTGAAGTCTGTACTCCTTACAAAGTCACACATTCTGCTCTTTGGTCTCATCTTTTCATCTTTATCCACTTGCCATACCTGCAATGGAAGATGTTTCTTCTGCCTAAATATTTATTTATGCCTGGCATTGTGATAGGTGTTGGTGGAATGGAGCAGGCTTTCTTTTGGGCCACCAATCAGCTTCCCAAATCATGACACAGAGACTTGTTATTAGTTATAAACGCTTGGCCTTATCATAGTCTTGTTTTAATCTGTTTCTGTTTATTTATGTGTTGCCTTGGAACTTTTGACCTTTCTTTCATTCTATGTGTTTTGCTTTCCTGTTTCTTCTGTGTCTGGCTAGCTGGCCCCAGGCGGTCTCCCTCTCTTTTGCCCTCAGTCTCTCTTATTTTCTGAGCCTAGATTCCTTCTCCTACTTAGTCTCTCTGCCTGCCAGGCCTGCCTATCCCCCCTACTGCCTACCTATCTGCCGTTCAGCTTTTTATTAGACCAATCAGGTGCCTTAGGCAGGCAAGGCATAATGGCAACACATCTTTACATAATTAAACAAATGCAGTATAAACAAATGTAAAACATGTTTACACAGTCAGAGTAATATTCAGCAGCAAAAACAAATGTAACACATCTTTGCCTAGCTAAAGTAATATTCCGCAATAATGGAGTATCCTACCTATACCTTTTAACTACCGTTTAGATACTCTTGCCCAGTTGGAAGGAATCACTTCAATTCTATGATTCTCCCACAAAATGTTAAATATCTTTAAATGGCTTCATAACTGTTCCCATAGCCATCAAGTGTAACTTTCTCTTAACAGTAGGATGTAAACTTTTAGTGTCTAATTCTGTGAATACACTATTCTACCTTCAGCTCCAGACTGTCTCTGGCACACAGTTAACAAACATTGAGAGTATTATTAGAGTGTTACCATACTGCAACAATGTTTCTTGGGTGTCTGTCAGCTCCACAGAAATGTGAGCTCCTGAGGGGGAAGACAGTACCTTCCACCTCTGTACCACCTCTGTAGTGCAGCACCTATCCCAATGCCAGGCATAAATAAATGTTTCGTGTTGAATGAACTAATGTATAGACAAATGAATAATAAACCACATAAGCCTCCAGGATTTTCCTCCTTGTCCACCTAACCTAACCCTGCTGCTTCCATAGTGTCTAGAGGGCATGTGCTCATCAAAAGTAAATCAAATGGCAGTTGAAAGATGCCTTAAAAAGCAAACCAGACACCCAGGGACCAAAAAAGGTGACTTAGTTACATAAGCTATGATTGTGAATAAAAGTGCTCCGAGATGAAATCGCAATTGAAACTTGGAAGAGTGGAGCTTCTCCATGATACCGATTTAGTCCCATTTATCAGAGGGAACTTGGAAAACTGTGATGTAATGTGTGATTGAAAAGAGAAGGAATTCCACTCACTTGAGGGTCTCTAGAGACTTCATTTGCACAGCCACTCTGAGGAACGAACCTCCAGGTCTGTCCCATCACCTTCCTGGGAGGTGGGCCTTAGGATCACCTTTGCTGAGGACAGGAGCTCGGATGAGCTGCAGATTTTGCAGCAGATCTGATAGTCCTTCCTGTAGGGGGCAGATGCTGTGGACGCACGCAGTGTGTCCAGTTGTATCCCCAGAACTCCAGATGGAAAGGCTGTCTTTTTTGGGAATTGTGTCTGCAAAGGAACATCCCCTCCTGGAACAGCCCTTTGAGTAAGTGCCGAACACACAGCAGCCGGCTGTGGAGACAGCTGATTCCTTCAGTACCATGCGCATCACGGAGCACCCATGGTGTGGCTCAGAACCTTAGGTGCCCAGCAGGTACGGTGCTTCGGAATTAGTTAAGAGCATGATTAGCCTGGAAACAGATGGACGGCGTTTACGAATACTTCCTGGTAGCAGATTCCTGGGCTAGATAAAGGTGATGGTTTTGAAGGCTATTTAAGGGTAAGAGCATGTTTCCCCACCTTTTTTTTCTGAGTTTATGTGTGTGGCTGTTTAGCCTGCATGCCTCTGTGCGTAACATTTGTGCAATGCTTGCATAGACCAGAAGAGGGCATCAGATCCCCTGAGACGAGAGTTACAGATGGTTGCGAGCTACCACCATGTAGGTGCTGGGAATTGAACTAGAACAGCAGCCAGGGACTGCTACCCGTCTCTCCAGCCTCAATAAGAGCAATTTCATCTTGAGCTACTTACAGATTTTTGTGGCTTTTGCCCTGTGCTGCAAATAAAACCCACCATATGCCAGGCAAGTGGTCTATCATGAATTGCTTCCCCAGCTTAATGAATATTTTATTTTTACTTACTGTTTTCATTATGACATTTTAAAAAATGTGAACATGTATTTTGATCATATTCATCCCATTTTCCTCCCTTATTCCCTTAGCCCTCCTTTGACATCTCTCTGTCTCTGTCTCTGTCTCTCTGTCTCTGTCTCTGTCTCTGGTGTGTGTGTGTGTGTGTGTGTGTGTGTGTGTGTGTGTGTGTGTGTCTGTGTCTGCATCTGTGTCTGTGTGTGTGTACATGTATGTGTAAGTAAAACCCAGTTAGCTTCACTGGGATTGTTACAGAAGCATGCATGAGGAAATAGGCACCTTGCCATGGTTACACCACTGGGGGAAAATGTCTCTCTCCCACTCCCTATCAATTATGAACCGTGTATAAATACTCAGGACCCTACTGCATATTTTAAGTGAATGTTTTGGCTATAAAGCTGTGTGTAATATTTTTATATTCATACATACATGTAATTAGAACACTGCAAAATGTACACACAAAAATACCTTCAATGTTTCCCTATGGAGTCAGATCATGGTTGGTTTTACTGCCTTCCATAGATTTTTAATGTTTTGCCTTTATGATCAGATTAGAAGACTGTAAGAAGTTGTCTGGTTGCTATCATTCTTTGTTTGCCTGAGACAGAGTCTCGGACAACTCAGGCTGGGCTTGAACTTGCTGTGTAGCAGAGGATAGCCATGAACTCCTCGTAACCTTGCTCTCCTTCTCGGGTGCTGGGACTACAGGGACATATCACTACACTACACGTAAAAGTTTCCTTGTAAAGAACGAACAGATGCCAAACTCCAGAAATCCGTCACAGAATTTGAAATTGCATATCATAAGTCTTCAGACTTTGTCTTCTTTTTTAGGGTCTTCGTTTTGTGTTTTTAAACAAGGTGCGGCTATGTAGGACAGATTAGCCTTGAATGGATGTGCGTGCAATTCCTCACTTTGCCTCCAGAGCACTGGGATCACACACACACACACACACACACACACACACACACACACACACACCCTGCCATGCTGTAATGGTGAAGAGAAGACACTTCCCTTTGCCGTTGTAATAAAGCAACCCATCTTTTAGCAAAAGGGGTGCAGTGATAAAAGGACTCAGAAGCTACAGTAATGCCCAGCTCCACCTCACCTTCCCAGACAGCCACAGAGTACCCATTATCCATTCAACAAAACTGGCTGAATTTCTGAACCTTGGCCCCTGTGCGAGTAGGGGAAATTTAAAGTCGTCTGAACCATGGTGCATGTTCTAACAGTGTTTACGTGAAACAAGCTTGGAAAGGATGAATTTCAATGAAGTCCGCAGACTGTGACAGCAGAGTTGCTGTGGGAAAATCCTCTTGTACACTGTGAAGATTTGTCACTTGAACTGGTTTAATAAAACGCTGATTGGTCAGTAGTCAGGCAGGAAATATAGGCAGGATGACCAAACTAAGGATGCTGGGAAGAAGGGTGGAGTCAGGAGTTGCCAGCCGGATGCAGAGGAACTAAGATGAGAATGTCTAACTGAGAAAAGGTAACAAGCCATGTGGCTAAAAGTAGATAAGAATTATGGGTTAATTGTGGGGCTTGGTGGAACCTGGAGAGAAGCCCTCCAGCAACAAATGGCGCCCAATGACTCGAGTTTCCACCTTAAACCTGAGAATATTTAATAACCAATTCTAAACAGAGTCAAAACCAGGTTCCTGCTTCATGTCTCATATGGGCAGCTAGACACCACAAAATGCGGGTTTGAACACTGGCGGGTTCCTGGCGTTTGCGTTTGACCAGCAGTATGGCGGTAATGAGATGTCTGCCAGCGGCACATTACACTGTGTGGTAGATTTAGTCTTTACTAGTATTTAAAAAAAAAAAAAAAGGTTTCTAGGCTACACGCTGCTTTGATAAAAGCTTAGATCCTCTATTTCTGAGACTTGATGACTCCCAGAACTGGCAAAAAACGCCATGTTGGTAAGTTGAAATGGGCAGAGCCAGCAGCCACAGCGCCGGTTCAGTCTTAGAATACTGAAGTTTAAAGCAATAGATTCACAATACATAGGCTTGAAAGAGACAAAAAAAAAAAAAGATAAATTAATATAAAAAAGCCACATAAAGATGAATATTACACAGACAATCTGGATTGTGTTGTCTTTGGGATTTTTTTTTCTTTTTTTTTTTTTTTTTTTTTTTTTTTTTTTGTTTTTTTCCGAGACAGGGTTTCTCTTGTGTAGCTTTGCACCTTTTCTGGAACTCACTTGGTAGCCCAGGCTGGCCTCGAACTCATAGAGATCCACCTGCCTCTGCCTCCCGAGTGCTGGGATTAAAGGCGTGCGCCACCACCGCCCGGCCTGTCTTTGGGATTTTTAACTACAAAAAAAACCCATTTGATCGAAAAAGATGTTGAATTAAACCAAAATGTATATTTTAAAGGTACCTTGACTTCAAAATTTGGATTTAAGGATATGTTGCTTTGGAAAAGAGGTTCTGCTTTTGTTTCCACAGAAAGCCAGAGGCTGTGGATTTGTTCCAGATTAAGATACATCAGGTTTCACCAGCCAAGACCCCCTGAAAGGTCTCTGATGACACAATGGCCCAGATGATCCAACATCCAGAGCGGTTTCAAGGCAACTGGTTCAAACAATACAGCCTCACGGACTACCCCATAGGCCTAAAATTTTCTTTGTGTCCCCATAAGATACAGCGCCCCCCTCTAGCAGGAAGTAGTAAGAGATGCTACGCCCAAATTCCCAAATATACCAAGCTGGCTTTAGAGGTGGAATTGGCTCACTTCCCCTCTAAACCCAGACATATTGCTTTAAAAAAAAAAAATGGTTAAGAGATTCTTGTTTCCCAAATCAGAAGAGCCCTCTGGTGTGGGACAGAGAAAAACCAATATTTTTATTTAAAACAGGTTGATTATAAATGTGATCTCTTTCTAAAAAAGAAAAGGGGATATGATATAGATATATAGGAGGATATAGAGATGATAAAAGGGTAGATTAATGAACCTACTTTTAAAGAACAACTTGTTTAAAGTGTTTTACATTGGTATAGATTTTAGTTTATGTTTAAAATGTTTTACATTGGTATAAATTTTAGTTTATTGATACAAACTTGAAGTTAATTTTGTTATACTATATATATAGATATATATTTCTATTCTTGTTTGAGGTATTATGTTTATGTAACTCATTTAAAATTGTAATGGATAATTAAGAAATAGATTAATAATTAGTCATCTATGATAATCATATTTGTAGCCATGTTAGTTAAGTCTTCTAGGTATACATAGATATATTTTAGATAGATTGGTAATCTTCAAACACTTCATAGACCTAGAGAATATGGCATTTAAATAACTTAGAATTCTGTTGACGTGAGACACAATTGCTCCTGGCTGCACCAATTTGATCTGGAGAGAATGTTGGGCTTCTAAGATATTTCCATTTGGAAGTTTGTCTTCTTGGCACAAAATGACCTACTAGACAAAGAATTGCCCCTGCCTTGATGGCTGACAGTACGAATACAATGCTGTCCTTTCTGGACAAGCGGGACACAAGGAAAGCGACCAACTGTACTCTGCCAAGACAGGGTAAGATGGTCTTTCAAAATTCCTGCTTATGAAAATGGTCTGTCATATACTCTAGGCCTGTAGCCAATTTGAATGCACCAACAATGCTGAAAAACATTAGGTGACTGTCCAGGCTGCCAGCTGTCTTGGTCTACTCTTGCAAGATTCCCGAAAGTTGCTTGCATCCATCTACCATTTCTCAGGTACCATTATGTTCCTTCTCAGGTCTTTGATGTGGTTAAAGACTAAATAGTTGTAATTTCCTCAGTTATGATAAAAGGTAAGTTAGATATAAAACCTTAAACTCACAAATATAAGATAGACAGGATATCTTCTTTAATATTGTAACTGTAATTCATGCTCGATAATTGCTTTGTTATATGTAATTTTACCATGTTAAAGTTAAAACCTTCCTTTTTAAAAAAAGAAGAAAAGGGGAAGTGCTGTGGATATCATTCTATATAAATAAAACACTGATGGCCAGTGACCAGACAGGAAGTGTAGGCGGGACAAGGAGAGAGGAGAATTGGGGAAACAGGAAGGAGAGAGAGACACTGCAGTCACCACCAGGACAAGCAGCATGTAAAGACGCTGGTAAGCCACCAGCCACGTGGCAAGGTATAGATTTATAAAAATGGGTTAATTTAAAATAAAAGAACAGTTAGCAAGAAGCCTGCCACGGCCATACAGTTTATAAATAATAAATAATAAAGCGTCTGAGTGATTATTTTATACGTGGATTGTGGGACTGTGGGGCTTGGTGGAACTTGGAGAGAAGCCCTCCAGCAACAGTTAATTTAAGTGTAAGAGTTAGTTGGTAATAAGCCTAAGCTACCAGCCAAGCATTTATAACTAATATTAAGCCTCTGAGTGGTTAGTTGGGAACTAGTAGGACGGGAAAGAACCCTCTGTTTACACAGAGTGAACCTACTGTGGTGGGCACAGAAAAGTGCTGCTGTTGATAGCAGGCATGCAAGAGCAGGATAGTCTCTACCATCCTGAAGTTGCCCACTAAGGTAGATAGATGATAAGCATTTGGACCCCACAGTTCATACTAAACCACCCAAATAGTCAATAGTAATTATCATGAAGTTTGCATTGAGAATGCTTTCTAATACATTTCATTTTGTAATTGGTAAACACAATAATTGAAACAAATTGTTTAACTCTTTTTCCAGCAGAGATTTCGTATGTGTAATTTTGAGGGAATTATGCAGCTAGAGCAATGGTAGTCAGTACTCACTATATTTTTATATCTATCCATGTAACAGCATCTTCTCAGCATTATGCCACCTGAGCACACACTAGATTAACCCAAGACTATTCTGGAAAACACTGGTGTTCAGGCTGTAGACACTTCATGGTCAAAACGTCATTGGCTACTTTTTGAAAATTCCCCAACATTATTCTAACCTACAGATAGGGTTGAGGACACAAATGTGATCCTTAACAACTTTTAAAAATATTTACTTCTACAATCAAAGGTCATGCAGATGTCCAGGTCTGGGCCACCACCAGGGACCATATTGCTATTGAAGGGCCACACTGTTGCTGGGATCATGCCAGTTCAAATGGCCTGAGCTGCCAACTGGGGCCATGATGACACCAGGGCATGGTCTGCTGCCAAGGGTCATGTCCATCACCCTACCGCAGACAGGGTCTGAATTGATATCTGTGGCTCTTGTTACCACTGAAGGCTGTGTGGCTACCAGGGCTCTAGGCTGCCACCTGAGGCCACGTTGGTGTTCAAGGGCCATGCTGCCACTGGGGCAGTACTGATCTGAGTGGACTGAGCTGCCACCCAGGACCATGATGATATCCAGACCTGAGCTGCTGTTGAGGGCCGTGTCTGGGTCTGTGGTCCTGCTGCAGCTGTATTGATGGCCATGGCCCATGTTACCACCAGGGGCCAATCAAACAATACATGTGAAATCCAGGAGCTGCACTGAGCTGGCGCCACCCTTCGCTGGCCCTGGGAGATCTGGCCCTGCCCCTCGATGGCTGCTGCACCTCACCCCTCGCCACAGGTGCAGGAGAGCTGGCTCTGCCCCTCCCCTGAAGGGGCAGTCCTAGCAGAGGCCCGGACTGACCAACTCAGCTGCCACCCAGGCCCACCACACTTAGTGCTTTAAGTTGGCCTACACCAACATGTACCCATCCATGACCAGCATGAAAGGACTGGTCCTGTGGAACCAAAGCTCCAGAATCTCCATGACTGGGGCAACAGCAGGATAACTGTGAGGAGTTTCAGTGAGGGTCCGGTGTTGACGGTGGACCAAAAGCCAGAGGCCTTGACCTAGACCGACAACTCACTACAATGAACAATGAATTGCAAGTAAAGCTATTTGGACAAGAGGGTGTACTCAGTGACACACCGCAGCTCCCAGGGGCACCAACAGGAAAGGACAGGTGGTGGGGAGGCCAGAAAGATGGAGGAACAAAGTGGTTTTTTTTTTAAATTAATTTTTTAAAATTTTCTTTTGAGGAGGGGAACACTGCAAGGGTGAAAGGTAGACATGGAGGGACTGGAAAATAAGTGGGATTGGAGTGCATGGTGTGAAATTCCTAAAGAATCAATAAAAAGTTATGATTATAAAAAATTATAATAATTATAAAAACAGGGCCCTTTAAAAGCAAATTGACTTCAAAGTGCCAGTGATAGCACACACTTTTAATCCCAGTACTCCAGAGGCAGAGATAGGTGGATCTTTGAGAGTTCAAAGCCACCCTTGTCTACATAGTGAGTTCCAGGAGAGCCGGGGCTATTTAAAGAGACCTCTTTCTAAAAAAAAAAAAATAATAAAAATAAAAAAAAAAAGTTTACTTCTTGAATTACTGGTTTGTTGTAAACTAAATATGATCCAGGTTCTTATGCATGCCTAGTGAATGCTCAGAGGTACCTAACCACTTGTCTGTTCATACCAACTGAGCAGTGCTAGTA
Source organism: Peromyscus leucopus (assembly GCF_004664715.2). Classification (NCBI taxonomy): domain Eukaryota; kingdom Metazoa; phylum Chordata; class Mammalia; order Rodentia; family Cricetidae; genus Peromyscus; species Peromyscus leucopus. The sequence goes on along the minus strand of NC_051080.1, from coordinate 58,403,793 downwards.
AGATGTTTCCCGTTTACTGAACTGTGAAAATTACATGAGCATCACATGTAAATGTCATGGAATTCCAAGACACAAACTGTGGTGAATGTTACTTTAACTCTCCTAGAGGAAAGAAACACAGGCATTCATATTTACTAAACACTATGAGCTAAACACTCACACCTATTATGATTTTTTAATGTTTTTGAAACATTCAGCTGTGAAATAACTTTGGTTGGTCACAACCACTATTTCTTATTTAAAAATGAACTAAGAAAAGACAAGCTGTATGAGTGCAGCAAATTCTGTCACTGGAAATACTAGTTCATAAAAAAATCTTTGTTTCAACGACACTCGGGTGTATGAATGTAGTTTTATTGCATAATGTTATTAAATTGTCTACCTCACTCCAGGTTGCTGAAATATATTCGAAGAACACATCTCCATAAACAGTTACTATCAAATCCACTCATAGAGGAATGTGCTGAGGTCCAGAGATCTTAAATAGCACACCTATATTTACATAACCAGGAGTGGCAGGACCCATTTTTGGTGCCAATATGTCCCACTGTCTCCCGGAGGGAGCAAACTTTGGTATGAATAAAGAAAGGATGTCTGCACAGAAGAATCAGGAGGGTTAATAACCAGTGTTTTAAAATAATATTTAGTTAGCAAGAATATTGCAGCTTCCTAGCTTTATGGTTTAGACAGCATTTTCCAGGTTGATTTATGAACTGTCACAACCCTAGCACCGGTCTGAACCCCAGGTAAGTTTTCTTTTTTGTTTTCATCATTGCTAAGGCTGGCTGGAATTCCTAGGTAGTGGGCTCCTTTGGTTTTGATTTACATCCATTGTCATTCCAGGCACACCGTAGACTCCTTCCCTGGGTTTGCTCAGCTTCACAAGCGGTCCAGCTTCCCAGAGGCTAAGCCGGTGACCTGGGGCACACCTGGCTGACTTGGCACAGCGGCTGAGTGCACACATTCGCTCATAAGCACCGCACCTGGACAAACAGGACTCACACTTCGTGGTTCCAAGGACAATATTTCTTTGCTGGATCATTTTTCCTGTCTGCATCCTCAGCCATCCCACAGAGAAATGCCTTCCCCATGCTGTCTGCAAAACCCTAGGAATGCCTCTCCTGACACTTCAGCCCTTGTAGTGGTTTGGGCAATTTGCAAATACAACTAAAGCAATAGTTTAGTGATTTTTTTTTTCTGTGTTTTTCTTCTTGTGCCTCCTCTGTTTCTTCAAGACCCAGAGATTATTATTTTTCCTGTGGCTGTGAAGAGCCTTAATCTTGTCTATAAAATCCTTCCACCTAACGAACAATGGCTAAACAAAAGTACCAAAGCCACAAACTTGGAAATTATCCTTTGCAGGCCACCCATAGCTTTGTCCTTACAAAGCCAATGGGGCATCCACCTATGGATAAACGTTCTCTTGGTGGGTTTGGGGAGCATCATGGAATAAGAGAAGGGTCAGGAGAGAGCAGCTGATGAGCCTCTGCTTTGGCTGCAGAGGAACAAGGGACTCCAGTCTCCACCATGGGATGGGAACAACGGCATGGCAAGTCTTGTTCACTCTGGGAAGATACCGACTTGGATGGTTTGGTTAAGGAGGGTAGGTCACCTATGTGACTTAATGTGTCAATGCAAAAACAGATGTATATAATGTACACACACACATTTTGCAGATGTATATACATGTATATAATGTATATAATGTACACACACACACACACACACACACACACACACACACACACACACACTGACATAAGGCCCTCTGTTGAAAACTCAATCAGAATTCCAAGGTGATATCAGCAACACACTAAACCAAGCATAAGGGTCTGTGAGGCTGCTCAAACCACACAGTTATGAAGCCCAACCTGGAAGGAGGAGTACAAGTTTTAGGACCCACACAGGCTCTGTTGCTTGGAAACAGCCACTAGACAAAGTGAACTCTCTTCTTACACAAACTTCTGTGACTATGTGTGTATTCTTGTTATTTGGTTTTGATAGGATTTTATATAAAGAACATTTAACTGTAATTGGCCTATCTGTCCAGCTCTAGACAAATTATATTGTATTCATTCATGTTTCATCCTGAGGATGACAACAAAAATCTCTCTCTCTGTCTCTTTCTCTCTCTGTGTCTCTGTCTCTGTCTCTCTCTCTCTCTCTCTCTCTCTCTCTCTCTCTCTCTCTGCTACCATTCTCATTTTGCAGATGAAGAAACTGAACACAGGAATGATACCTTATTTATTAAAGATGATTTAGTAAAAAAAAAAAAAAAGTACTCAGTTTAAGTGTGGAAATGAGAGGCAGGCAGTAGAGATGTTTGCCATGAGAAAAATTTAATGGAGTGTGAAAAACAGTTATGAAGAAAAATATTACAACAGTGTAATATTTTACTTAAATTTATTATATTGAAATAATTCTAGATTTACTTGGAATCATAAGAAATAATAACCTAGTTACTTTTTGCTCAGTTTTTTCTTTCTTTCTTCCTTCCTTCCTTCCTTCCTTCCTTCCTTCCTTCCTTCCTTCCTTTCTTTCTTTCTTTCTTTCTTTCTTTCTTTCTTTCTTTCTTTCTTCATTTGTTTTGATTTCTCAAGGCAGGGTTTTTCTTTGTAGCTCTGACTGTCCTGGACCTCAGTCAGTAAGCCAGTCTGGCCTCAAACTCAGAGATCCGCCTACCTCTGCCTCCCAAGTGCTGGGATTACAGGCGTGCACCACCACCGCCCAGCTATAACTTTCTTCTTTGTAAAACTGTATTTCAATACTACATAAAGATACAAGCCCACAAAGATAGACCATGCTGTATTTTATGAATACCTCCATATTGCTTCTCTACATCCCATGTCCCATCCCACCTGTGATTAGAAAGATGCCTAGAGCTTCTCCCCCCAACCCTGGAGAATTAGAAAGAAAATGGGGTAGGATTTAGTCCCTGAAAATCTGGTTGATTCTGATACTATCTCCAGCTCTGGTAATATTTATTTTTGTTCTGCATGAAAAGTCATTGGAAACCTTTTTTTTTTTTTTTTTCTAATGTGGGGAAAGTTGTTAGAGTGACTGTTTCTTTTTGCAAGAGTTATTTTATTTCTCAAATTTATGTGTGTTTACTAGAGAGAAAGAGAGACAGAGACAGAGAGAGAGGTGATGTGTACATGAATGCAGCCACCTATGGAGGACAGTAGAGGATATTGGACCCCCTGGAGCAGAATTACAGGCAACCATGAGCAGCTTAGCAGGGATACTGGAAACCAAATTCAGATCCTCTGGCAAGAGCATTACAAGCTCTTAACCACCGAGCCATCTTTCCAGCTATGGCTGATCCTTCTTAAATCCTTCTCTTGAGCCACAAAACAGACTCTGTTGAATTCCCTATCTGAAGATGCCGGTCTGCCTTAGGCTGATGCCAAAGGTTGTCAACTTACATCCATCTACATTCTGCCTTTCCTGCTCTCCTCACACTATCCTTTTTGTTTTATTCGTTTCTCTGAGAATTCCATTTTTTTTTTCAAGGCAGACTAGCTCTATCATCAAGTCCAGAGAATATGTTTTTATTTGTCTAATCCACTCTGGGCCCTACTATTCCGGCTTCTAGTGCAGGTGTGGGCATGAGATGTAACATAAGCCACAGAAATGTAAGAACTAATATCTAGGATACATGTGGCCATTCTGTCAATCTAAAGATAATGTCAACGGAGGACAGAACTGAAAGGCAGGAAGCTAGTTGTGGTGGCTCATGTCTGTAATGCCAGCATTAGGGAGGCTGAGATGGGAGGATGGTCAAGAGTTCAAGGCCAGCCTTGGCTACATAGCAAGACTAACAAAAATAAAAAGAGAGAAAAAGAAAGAAAGAAAAGAAATAGAGAAGATGGATATGAATCCTAGACATTCAATGGCTTTTTCAGACAGGGGTTAGTTGAGAGAATCCATGACCTTATTATTCATTTTGTTGAATTATAATGTTTGATACTTGAAGCTACCGCCACTTTTCTGATCAACATATCTAAGATTTGGACCCAAGCACAGAGAATTCAAGCCTCTTTCTCAAGTCTGTTATAGAATAAGTGTACCTGATGCTCAAAACCTTGTTGCCTACCCATCCATATTCCTGAAGATCATTTTTAAAGTCATTCTTTTCCTCTGCACAGTCTCTTAGTTTTTTTCTCCTAGGTATTACTCAGGGTTGGACATTGCCTTGGCTAGCAACAATATGAAAGCCATATGCTTCTTAATAGAATGGGCATCAGACCAGCCCCAGATGCACGTCCCCACAGGTGATTTATGTAGGATGGAAAAAAATTTCACAGATGATCAACAAAATGGCATCACATTATGATAGCTTCACCCTAGTCGGCCCATTGTGTTACCATAATTACAGACATATGGGAGGACTAATTAGCCAGTTGTCTAGGAGAGCCACACAGGGATGGAGCCCAAACCATTTCCTTGGCAAGTCATATTTTCTTGGGGTGCCTCAGACAACTAATGGATAGCCCAGTTCCAGGTCTTGGCTAGTCTGTTTTAAATACCCCATAGTGTGAGGAGCTGTTCTACAGGGACAACATTGGTCTCAGGAGGAGTGTGCCTCTGAGGCTTGTGGGGCTGCATATTTTCAATCTCAGTGGACTGTTCTTTCTGCTCCTTCCTGCTGTATCAACCTTGACTGCTGCTCAGTCAACACAGGCCTTGTCAACACCAACAAAAATAGAAGGAAGCCAAGAAGGCCAATAAATAGCATTTCTGAAGGGTCTGCACCCCACCTGGACATTGTTACAATGAAGTTGATTTGTTGCTTCTCAGAAGGGCTCCTTAGGTATTTCTGATGCTGTTGTTACATGTAGCAAAGACCTCAATCATTAATATTAGTGACTGAATTCCCTGAAATTAAATTCAAGTAACACCCATCCCTAGTTGAGGAGATATTGGCAATTGATACATGCTGAGAGAAGGAGAGTTGGTTTTCTTTGCAGTTGGGAAGCCTAGTAGGTCCGATATACTTTAGTGGATGATCCCACATTCAAGAGTAAATGGGCAACACAAATTGAACTCGGACTCAATGTATTCAAAAAAAAAAAGAAAGAAAGAAAGACAGAAAGTTGGACAAGTAAGAAAAGTGAGATGGATCTGGCAGGAGTTAGAGGGGGTAAAAGTATGAAATTTTCAAAGAATTAATGAAAACATTATAAAAAATGCCCAGGCCATTGAGATACTGTGATTTTTTTTTTGTTGTTGTTGTTGTTGTTGTTGTTGATGGCATGGATGGATCTGGTTAAAAAGAGAGTTTGACCTAGGAAAGAACCAAAAACAACTCCCTCTCCCTCTCCCTCTCCCTCTCCCTCTCCCTCTCCCTCTCCCTCTCCCTCTCCCTCTCCCTCTCCCTCTCCCTCTCCCTCTCCCTCTCCCTCTCCCTCTCCCTCCCCCTCCCCCTCCCCCTCTCCCCCTCCCCTCTCCCTCTCCTCCCTCTCCCTCTCCTCCCTCTCCCTCTCCCTCTCCCTCCCCCTCCCCCTCCCCTCTCCCTCTCCTCCCTCTCCCTCTCCTCCCTCTCCCTCTCCCTCTCCCTCTCCCTCTCCCTCTCCCTCTCCCTCTCCCTCTCCCCCCACTCTCTCTCTCACACACACAGTAAATGAATTGATTCCTAATGATACTCTGTTATACTCATAGATTGGTGCCTAGCCCAACTGTCATCAGAGAGGCTTCATCCAGCAACTGATGGAAACAGATGCAGAGACCCACAGCCAAACATTAGGCCGAGCATGGTGAATCTGTGAGAGGAAGAATTGTAGGAGCCAGTGGGGTCAAAGGTACCACACGAAAACCCACAGAAGCAACTCACCGGGGCTCACAGGGGCTCACAGAGACTGAATCAACAACCACGGAGCCTGCATGGGACTGACACAGGCCCTCTGCATATGTTACAGTTGTGTAGCTTGGTCTTCCTGTGGGACTCCTACCAGTGGGAGCAGGGGCTGTCTCTGACTCTTTTTTTTTTTTTTTTTGGTTTTTCGAGACAGGGTTTCTCTGTGTAGCTTTGCTCCTTTCCTGGAACTCACTTGGTAGCCCAGGCTGGCCTCGAACTCACAAAGATCCGCCTGCCTCTGCCTCCCGAGTGCTGGGATTAATGGCGTGCGCCACCACCGCCCGGCTTGTCTCTGACTCTTTTGCCTGCTTTTGGGAACCTTTCCTTGTGCTGGATTGCCTCATCCCGCCTTAATAGAAGAGGAGGTGCCTAGTCTCACTGCAACTTGACATACCACGGCTGGCTGATATCCACGAGAGGCCCACCCTTTTTTGAAGAGAAACAGAGAAGGAAGAGTGGATGTGGCACGGGGGTGGGGTGGGGTGGGAGAATGGAAAGAGAGAAGGAAGGGGAATCATTGGTTGGGATGTAAAAATAAACAAACAAACAAAAACGTGAGTGAGTTTGTATGTGGTCAGATTACCACACTTCCCCCAGTGGAAGAACATTGGGAATGAGGTGGCCGTCTTTCACAGAGGGAGCATGGAAAGGATGGAGTATAACCGTTCTGTGAAATCCCTGGTATTAGTGGCTCCCAAAGCCCCCAAAGAACCCATGGAGCTTGTTTAACACTTTACCAAATTGCTGGAGCAAATAACTTCCTTTGCTTACCCAGAGAGAGTTGGATTTCTATTCATTATAATTGCAGTCAAGATTCCTAACACAAACAAGATGTAATGCAATGACTAGGTAAATTAGGATATAGCCCTAGAGAAGTATTATGTCAAAAAGCATTTCAAAGATCATATTGGGATGGGCAAATAACACTGGTTAAACAGAAAATGCATAAAACCAATGTATATATGGAATGATCACAATTATATAAAAAATTTTGAAGCATATTAATCCAATATCCCAAAACAAAAATAGGAAATACTATAAACTGAATAATGGGCCTCCAAATATTTACATGCTATAATCATAGAACCATTGAATTTTACTTTATATAACAATAGAGACTTTGATGATGTAATTAAAGGCCTTGAAACATAGGGTCTTGGATTTTCTGGGTTTGTCCAATTCGTCACATCATTCCTTATAAGGGTGGAGGAGGCAGGAGGAATCAGAGGAGAGATAAATATAATGACAAAAGCAAAATCAGAATGGTATTCTTCAAAAGTGGGAGGGGTTTATAATCCAAGGGGTGTGGGTGGTCGCTGGAAGGTGAAAAGGACACAGATCTCTCCCCTGGAGCTTACAGAAATAACCGGCCCTATGGACACCTTGACTTCAGCCCAGAGAAGTACTGTTCAGGGTTCTAACTTAAGAGAACTTCAAGGGAGTAAACCTGTGTGGTTTGAATTCCCCATATTTATGTCAGAACTCCGTAGTGGCAATCATGAATTAATGTACTAGTTGTCTTGACATTTCCCCTAAAATCAACACGTTACTTTTATAAGAAAAATTAATGTGTTTTTGTTTTGTTTTTTTCTTTTTCAAACATTTTACATTGAACTAATTTAAGACTTATTAAAGTTACCAAAACAATCCAGTGTTTGTTTCACTAGGCTTTCTTCCAACAATAACATCTTCTATACTGGAAAATGTTTTCTTTTATTCTTTTTTTAAAATCTTTTATTTCTTTTTTTCTTTTATTGAAAATAATTTTTTTTCTCACATAATATATCCCGACTTTGGTTTCCCCTCCCTCCACTCATCCCAGTCCCCACTTCCCTCCCTCTCCTCTCCGGATTCACCCCCTTTAAGAATCTCATAGAAAGCAAACCAGCTTCTAAGGGATAATAATAAAGTCAATTACAGTAAGGTAAAACAAAAACTAATGTATTAAAATAGGACAAAACAAACAAGCAGAAGGAAAAGAGTCCAAGAAAGGGCACATGAGACAGACACAGACACAGAGACCAATTTGTTCACATACCCAGGAATCCCATAAAACAAAACAACAACAAAACCCCACTAAACTAGAAGCCACAATAGCCACAAAAGACTTGTAGAGTAAAAAGAGAAAGAAAATATTAAAATGAAATAAAAATAAGATAAAAATTTTTAAGACATTATGAGACAAGAAACCTCCAATCACGCCATTGAATTAATTGTCTGTTGGCCCATCTACTGCTGGGCATGCAGCCTACCCTTGAGAGTATTGTATTTCTCCAGGGAGACTGACTCGGAGAAAACGAAATTTTCATTTTCAAACGGTTATCAATTGGAGACAGCCTCTGGGTTGAGAATGGGGGCCCGTGTTCACTTCTCCTTTCAGCTCTAGGACCTCATCTGAGGTAGACCTGTGCAGGCCCTGTGCACGTTGCCTCTGTCTCTGTGAGTTCATATGGCAGTCAATCCTGTTAGTTTAGAGGGTCTTGTTTTCTTGGTGCCCTCTATCCCCTATTATACTCTGCCTCCTCTTCCATGGGGTTCCCTGAACCCTGAGAGGAGGGATTTGATGGAGACATCCCATTTAGAGTTAAGTGCTCCAAAATCTGTCACTTTCTGCATATTGTCTGGCTGTGGGTCTCTGTATTTGTTCCCATCTGCTGCAGGAGGAGGCTTCTCTGATGATGGCTGAACAAGGCACTGATCTATGAGTACAGCAGAATGTCATTAGGAGTGATTTTATTGCTACAGTCCTTAGGAAGAACAACACTATTTGGTGTTCCCTTAGGTTCGTGGGCTATCTAGTCTCAGATAACCTAAGTCATGTCAGGTGTGGGTTCCACCTTGTGGAGTGGGGCCTTAAGTCAAGTCAGATATTGGTTGTTTCCTTCCATGAGCTTGGTATCACCATTGCCCAACAATATCGTGCAGACAGGGCACCATTGTAGATCAAAGGCTATGTGACTGGGTTGACATTTGCATTTCTCATTTGGTAGTGGGCAGGGTACTTTCTTGTGCCAAAGACACTAGAACATAGGGGCGAAGGCTCTCGTGGGACACCAGCTCGACTTCTCCACATTCAATGAGTTATGTAGGGGTTGTCTTCAGCAATGGGGCCTCGGTGTCAGTTTGTGGAGAGCAACGTATAGTCTTGGCAACAGCCTGCTTGTTTGGGGGTTCCCATGGGACTCCTTTGGCCAACAATTCAATTACATAGAACCCAATCCCTGTACTGGGTGCTCCATTTGGTGGCAAGAGGTTTCCAGTTGGGGTTCTCTCTCTCCTGTTGGTGATTTCATTTAGATCCCCTTTATATGTGCATATTATTTTACAAAGCTTCTACTGCATTATGTTTTCATACTACTCCCTAAAAGGCCCTTGATTTTGCTATCTGTCCCCATATTCCCTCGCTAGTCCCCTCTTCCCTCTTCTTCCTCACTTGATCTTTCTGCTCCAGTATCACCCCCCCCCCCCGCCATACATAAGTATCTATCCTATGTCCCTTTCCTAGGAAGATAAATCTGTTGGACCTAGTCCCTTACTCTACACCTCTGTGGTTCCACAGATTGTAGCTTGGTTACCATTGACTGGACAGCTAATGTCAACATTTAAGTTAATACATATCATATTTGTCTTTCCGATCTGAATTGCCTCACTCAGGATGATTTTTTTTCTAGTTTCATCAATTTACTCGCAAGTGTCCTGATTTCAATTGTTAATGGCTTAGTAATATTCCACTGTGTAAGTGTACCACATTTTCTTTATCCATTCATTTTTTTGGGGGGAATTTAGGTTGTTTCTGGTTTCTAGCCATTATGAATAGAATAACAATGAACAAGATTGAGCGAGTGTCTCCTTGGTAAAATGAAGTATCCTTTGGGTATATGCCCAAGAATGGTATAGCTGGGTCTTGAGGTAGATCTGTTCCCATCTTCCTGAGGAACCAACACCCTGATTTTCACATTCTCATCAGCATGAGCTGTAACTTTTGCTATTGATCTTAGCCATTCTGACAGTTGTAAGGTGAAATCACAAAGGACTTTGATTTGCACATCAGATGTTGAACATTTCTTTGTCTCTTATCCATTTGAGTTTCCTCTTTTGAGAATTCTCTATTTAGATCTGTACCCTATTTTTGATTGGGTTTTTATTTTCTTGATATCTAATTTGTATATATATATATATATATATATATATATATATATATATATATTGAATATTAACCCTCTATTAGATATATAGTTGGTAAAATCTTTTCCCATTCTGTAGTTTGTTGCTTTGTCCAAATCATGGTGTCTTTTGACAGAAGCTTTTCAGTTTCATGAGGTCCCATTTATTAACTGTTATCTTAGTACCTGCACCATCAGTATTCTGTTCAGACCTTCTCCTTTGCCAATGAATTCAAGTCATTCTCCACTTTCTCTTCTATCAGATTCAGTATATGTGGTTTTATGTTGAGGTTTTTGATCCATTTGGAGTTGAGTTTTGTGCAGGATGATAAGTATGGATCTATTTGCATTCTACTATATGTAGACATCAAGTTTGACCAGACTGTTTGTTGAAGATGCTGTCTTTTTTTCCAGTGTGTATGAGTATTTCTGGCTTCTTTATGAAAAAAATCACATGTCCATAAATAAGTGTTTGGATTTATGTCTGAATCTTCAATTCCATTGATCAATGCCTCTGTTTTTGTGCCAATATTATGCTGTTTTTGTTACTAGAGCTCTGTAGTATAATTTGAGGTTTGAGATGGTGATACCTCCTGTAGTTCTTTTATTATTATAGGGATTGCATTGACTCTGTAGTTTACTTTTGGTAGAGTGGCCATTTTTGCTATGTTAATCCTTCCCATCCATGAGCATGAGAGATCATTCTGTCTTCTGCTGTCTTTTTAAATTTATTTCTTCAGTGTCTTGAAGTTTTTATCATACTAGTCTTTCACTTGCTTGGTTAGAGTTACCCCAAGATATTTTGTGTCATCTGAGGTTATTGTGAAAGATGTTGTTTCCCTGCTTTCTTTCTCAATCCATTTGTCATTTGTATGTCCTAATCTCTCCAAGACTTTTATCATGAAGGGGTGTTAGATTTTGTCAAAGGTCTTTTCTGCATTTAATGAAATGACTATATGCTTTTTTCTTTCAGTTTGTTTATATGATAGATTACATTTACTGATTTTTGTATGTTGAACCATCCTTGAATCTCTGGGTTGAAGCCTAGTTGACCATGGTAGATGATCTTTTTGATGTGTTCTTAGGTTCAATTTGTGAGTATTTTTTGAATCTATGTTCATAAGGGAAATCAGTCTGTAATTCTCTTCTTTGTTTGGTCTTTATGTGGTTTTAGTATCAGGGTAATGTGGCCTTGTAAAACAAATTAGGCAACTTTCCTTCTATTTTCTATTTTGTAGAATGATTTGAGGAGAATTGGCATTAGCTCTTCTTTGAAAGTTTGATAGAATTCTGCCCTAAAACCATCTGGCCCTGGGCTCTTTTTGGTTTGGAGACTTTTAATGACTGCTTCTATTTCACTAAGGGTTATAAGTATGTTTAAATTGCTTATCTGATCTTGAGTTAAAGTTTAGTAAGTGGTATGTATCAAGAAAATTATCCATTTCCTTTAGATTTTCTAATTTGGTGGAGTACAGGTTTTCAAAGAAAAAATAACAATTTAAAGAAGTAATTAGAATGATGGGTGTTATTAATATTCCCACACTTTGATGTAGCTTGTTTTCTGGGACTGTAGAATATAGTCATCGTATGGTCTAATTTCAACACATATTTCAGAAAAATGTCATCCTTCAAGGGTAGATTCTGACCATATCTTTCTGCCAAAAAACCTCTTGGCTGCTCCTATTAAGATCTGGCAAGTGACTGAACAAAGTGTACTTACAGGATCAATTCCTTGTGGTAACTCAAAGGCTGTGTGCCATCCTCAATTCACAGAGGATGCCAGAGGGTCAGCACACCACAACCCCACCTGGAATTCCCTTCTTCCTCACAGTTTAATCTGATCACAGAGACCTGGGATTATATCAGGAATCACCAGAAACAACAACAAACGTGACATGATTGTCACGTACCTGGAATGGCACAGGCTCATAGGAAAAAGTCTTGAGCTGAAAACCGGCACAGGAAATACCCAAGTGACACTGACAAGTCTGGGTCTGACATTCCCAGCCTCACGCAGAGTCTCTGCTCCCCAGCAGCCCTCTTCATGTTCTGTGTCCATTAGCTGTGTCCTATTTATTCCATCCTACTGTAATGACTGTATCCATCTCCCCAGCTACCCTGATTTCCTGCAGGGTAGGAACTGTGTCTCATTTTCTTTGATTTCTTAGTCTAAAACAGCACCTGGCATATACAAGCTGTTTAATAAATGTTGGTTGAATTAGACTAAATTGAATCCTGGCCTCAGCCACATAACCTTAGAGCTCCTACCCGAGATCATGCAAATTCAACTTTCCTGATTCTATTTTCAAAGGACTCGCTAAAGTGGAACAGCATGACATCTTGGCCAACTCTCCCCCAGGCTTTGAGCAAACATGATATTTCTTCTAAGGGAAACCTGTCAATCTCTGTTTAAGTTGAGTTTAGATTTCAAAGGGCAGAATCCAGCAGTGCCCTGAACTTCCAAATGAATTCATGATGAGAGCACTATTCAAGTCCCCTCATTTCTCTTGCCCTAGAACGATCAAGTCAGGCCAGCTTGGTCGATGACAGCTGTGATCCCGTCCTCAGGATGCTCTCCTGAGTGTGGGTGGAGGTAAAACTCACTTCTTGCATTCTTTTTCTGTTCTCGGTGTTTGGGATTGAATCCAAAGTTCGGAGAATAAAATTCAAGGTCCTGCACATGCTTTGCAAACCACCTACATTGTTAGGCAAATCCAGCAGTGAAATACACCCACATACCTTAAATTCTGCATCCTTTAAGGTCTTCCCAAGGGCTGCTAATGTGGCTGGCTATAGTACCTTTGCATGCTATATTGTGCAAGCATTTTGGATTTGGAATTTCATTGATCTGGTTTTAAATCACATCTGTAACTTTCAGTGGCTGAGAAACACTAAGAAATTTTTTAATGTTTATCTGAACTTCAATTCTGTTACTTAGGAAATGAAGATAAAATACCTCTATATTGGGATTGGTGTATACTTAAATAAACTTTAAGAGAGTTTATTTCCTATATATGCATCAAATATCTGAAATATAATAGTTGCTACTATCAATAACAATAATAATAATAAACTGTTAATGCTTATATAATACATAATAAATTATATATTTCCAAATAAGTATTAATTTTATTATTATTATTATTATTATTATTATTATTATTATTATTATTCCACATCAGTGGCTCCAGAAATGGTACAGCCTAATGCTACCCCTTCAGATAGCCAGTATGGGTAGTTTGAATGTAATTGGCCACCTTAATCTCACAGCGAGTGGCACTATTAGGAGGCATGGACTTGTTGGAGTAGGTGTGGCCTTGTTGGAAGAAGTGTGTCACTCACTGCATGAGTGGTTTTGAGGTCTCCTTTGTTCAAGCTACTCCCAGTGTCCCTGTTGCCTGCAAGTTAGCTATTCCTCCAGCACCACGTCTGCCTGCATGCTGCCATGCTCCCCTTTATGATGATAATGGACTGGACCTCTGAACTGTAAGTGAGTCACCCCAATTAAATGTTTTCTTTATAAGAGTTGCTGTGGTCATGGTGTCTCTTCACAGCAATAAAACCCAAACTAAGACAGCCAGCTATCCCAGATTTTGAAGATACATCTCTTCAGGTATTTTTGTGTTTCATATAGTCCTATCTAGGATGAAACCAATAGAACAAATTGTTTCATTTTGTCCCATGAAACATTCATAACAAGCAGAGAAGATGGATTCCAGATAACCAAATGATACATAACTCTTCTCCTTAAAAACTTATGCAATTTTCCTCCTTAAAAACTCAAGTGTGTTTACTCTCTTGTCTCCTTACATAAGGTCACAGATCTTTTAAACTTAAAACATCTTTTAAAATACTCTGGCTTTGTGCAGCTAGCGTGGCTTTTCTTGTAGCAATGGAGCCCCAGACATTATCAGTGGCTGACCCCTCTCTATCCGTTCCCTTTATTCCTTACCAACATCTTAGAAGAGTGGACTGTTTCTCATTGCACCTCTTCTTCTTGGTGCCTTTTACTATCGTTGTTATTGTTATTAATAACTTTCTGTCAACACACTTGAAAACTTACATGAAGCAGACATGAGTAACAGACCCTTCGCAAGACAGTCTCAGCCTGCAGTTGGCCCTGAGCAGCTCGATCTCTGAGGACACTTCCGTTCCACCGCATCCGTCTCTTTCTAAACTGAAGAGTGCTGCTGGCCATGGTATCCACTGATACCATGATATCCACTGGCCATGGCGGGTTAGGGCAAAGGCTCAGGCATCTCTGTTCTCCTTTCCCCACCAAGGGAAATCGATCCGCTGCCAAGGGCTCTCTGCATGCTCCTTCTCTTTGAGAGCTGGAACTCTCATGGAGGGTTGAATCTTCCTGACAACGGCGTGCAGATTTCCACCACACAGAGTCTAAGGGTACCACAGGTTTCTCGGCCGTTCTTTTCTCCAGTTCGCCAGCACCTGTGCCTGGAAGGGTTTCCAATACTTGGATTTCTGCCCTTGCAGTTTCCTGTATGTATGAGTGGCTTTTTCTATCGCTGTGATAAAGTACTGCGAACAAAGAAACTCACAGGAGGGAGCATTTAGTTTGGTTTAAGGGTCCAGAGAGAAAAGTCCATACTAGCAGTGAACGCACATGGCAGCAGGCAGGCAGGGCAAGGAACTGAGAGATCCCATCTTCAATCACAAGCACAAAGCAGAGAGCGAAGTGAAGCCAGGCTCTGGGCTCTTAAATTCCACCCCCAGTCACGCACTTCCTCAGCAAGAGCGAACCACCTCCCATGTAGCACCATATCTGGGGACTGAGTGTTTAAATGTCTGATTGGGGGGAAAATCTCATCTAAACTATCACCCCCTCCCACCTCTCCTTCCCGCCTCCAGCCCCTTTGGGAAATTGATTGTGTGGGTTTTGTTTGTTATTTTTGGTGAATTTTTCAAATTGTATTGTTTTTTGATGAAGTGTGCATACCGTGAGAGGTAAAATAAGCTGGTTGTTCCTGGCCACTTCTTTTATAGCCATTGTGATCTTCTTTTTTACAACTCATATTAAATTTGTATCTTCTTTCTCTACTGAAAGAAAAAGAAAAAAAATACATGAGAGACTGAAAATATGGGAAAGAAGGAAGGACCATATGGTCTTTCAAAACCTAGATTGGCCAGACTTTGATAGGCTATTTTCTGTCTTCTCCCTAATGGGAATAGAAACCTTTTTTCACTGTTATATATACATACGAGTTCCTTGACTGTGGTGAGACACCAATCTGGGACAAAGGCCACTGCCATACAGAATGATCAGAAAGCATGAGCCGTTTAATTCTGGAAGATGGAAGCTTATTGCTGGCCACTGCCAGTCCTGACTGGTATTTCAAAGGAATACTGGGCGTTGCAAAGAGGAACCGAAAGGTAAACTTATTAAACCCACTAGACTTGTTATTAATGCTGTTTTCCTGCCGTTTTCAGAAGCTAAGTACCTAAATAAATGAAGATACATAGTATGCTTATGGGTCAGCTATCAAAACTATATATTCATATATATATATGTAGATAGATAGATAGATGATATAGATATTCATATATATATATATATAATTTCAACACAATTTCACTGAAGATCTTAGCAGGACTATTTTTTTCACTTACATACCAACTACAGTTCCTCCTTCCTCCCCTTATCCCACCCTCTCTCCCCTCCATCCACTCTTCAGAGAGGGTAAGGCCTCCTATAGGGAGTTAACAAAGTCTGGCACATCAAGTTGAGGCAGGCCCAAGTCCCTACTCCCTGCACCAAGACTGAGCAAGGCATCCCACCATAGGGAATGAGCTCCAAAAAGCCAGTTCATGCACCAGGGATAAATCCTGGTCCCACTGCCAGGAGCCTCACAAACAGACCAAGCCACACAACTGTCACCCACATTCAGAGGGCCTAGTTCAGTTCCCTGCAGGCACCCCAACTGTCAATCCAGAGTCCGTGAACTCCCACTAGCTCTGGTCAGCTGTCGCTGTGCATTTCCCCATCATGATCTTGACCTCCACCCTGGCACTCATACAATCCCTTCACCTTCTCTTCAACTGGACTCCAAGTGTTCCACCCAGTGCCTAGCTGTGGATCTCTGCATCTGCTTCCATCAGTCACTGGATGAAAGCTCTATGATGACAATTAGGGTTGTCACCAATCTGATTACAAAAGGCCAGTTCAGGCACCCCCTCCACTATTGCTAAGAGTCTTAGCTGGGATCATCCTTGTGGATTCCTGGGAACTTCCCTAGCACCAGGTTTCTCCCTAACTCCATAATGGTCCCCTCTATCAACATATCTCTTTCATTGCTCTCCCTCTCCATCCCTCCTCAACCATCCTCTTCCCTCCTGTTCTCATCCCCCAACCTGTTCCCTCATGTTCTCATCCCCTATCCTCTCCTCTTCTTCCCCTCCTCCAAGTTTACCCAGGAAATGTTATCTATTTCCCATTCCCAGGGTGATCCATGCATCCCTCTTAGGGTCCTCCTTGTTAGCTAGCTTCTCTGGAGCTGTGGATTGTAACCTGTTTATCCTTTGTTTTACATCTAATATCTACTTATGAGTGAGTACATACCATGTTTGTCTTTCTGAGTCTAGGTTACCTCACTCAGGATGATTTTTTTCTAGTTCCATCCATTTGCCTGAAAATTTCTTGACTTCATTGTTTTTTACTGCTGAGTAATATTCCATTGTGTAAATGTACTACATTTTCTTTATCCATTTTTCAATTGAGGGCCATCTAGGTTGTTTCCAGGTTCTGTTTAGCAGGAACTGCTAGAAACTGATGAGCAGATTCTGTACATTGTAAGCAAAACAAAGGACTTAGAAGAGTAAAAACAACTTTGAAAGAGAGTAAAAATGAAAACCCACACTATTTGTCTTCCAAAATTACTATAAAGATGTAGCTATCAAGAAATATAGCATTGATGTCAAGGCAGACAAGTATATTGATAAACTACAATACAACCCAGAAATTGACCAACACATCACTTTTCAATTTGCAATAAACATGCAAAGGGAATTTGTAAAGAAAGGATGGGCACTGGGGTGGGTTTTTTTTGTTTTGTTTTTGTTTTTTTGTTTTTTGTTTTTTTTTTTTAATCACCATGCATTACTTCAAGGTACTGCCAAGCTCAGTTAATCTGTCTCAGTTTGGGACAGTGAGATGCTGTTGGCCACTTCTTCTGGTCAGGTAACAACCACCAATGGGAATCATGGAAATGTCTTGACCTCTCTCCCAAGTCCAGAGCTGTCAATCTTCCCACCAATCTCTGCAAGGAGTCAAGGAAAGGTACAACCACTGTAAAAGAGATCAGAACTCAAGCATTCACCAGGATGGGGGCAAATGGTATATTAATCAATGAGACAAACATGGAGTGTGTGAACTGGAGAATTCTTGTCCATTCAATAAAGCCAGATCATGAAGTATTTTTTTGAAAAAGCTAATTAGTTCATATTTGTGTGTCTATTTTCCCAGTTTCTGTGTTGATAATCAACTCAACATGTTTTAAGTGTCACTTAAAATCAAAAAAAGACTATAAGTGTGTCCCAAGTCATCAGCCTTGCTTGTGCTGTGCTTGAGAGAGGACAGGATAGAGAATAAACAGAGTATCTTGCTGTTTTCCCCTTTTCTGGCTTCTCCCCTAAAATTGCTAGGCAACTGATGGACTTCCGCTTGCCCCCAGGGAAGCCTAGTTCAGTGTTTTCCATTCAGTTGAAGGAAATCAGTTCACTTCCCTCTGAGTCATCACCTGTGCTATCTACTTAAGCAGAAATGGCTTCCCATTCTCTTCCTAACTCCTGTGTAGCCTTCAGGATTTAGCACATGTCTCTTCCTTGGAAAACATTACCTGATTCTTCAAATCAATGGTTCTCAACCTGTAGGTCATGAGTCCTTGGATGGTTGCATCTTGAATATTCTGCATATGAGATATTTGCACTACGTTTTATAAAAGTAATACAATTACTGTTATGAAATAGCAATGGAAATAATTTTGTGGTGTAGGGTCACCACAACATGAGCAACTGTATTAAAGGGTCGCAGCATTAGGAAGGTTGAGAACCACTGCTCCAAATCCAAGTCCTAATACACACATATATCACAGTCATGATAAATATAGAAGTGTGACTTAGTTAGTTTTTTTTTAAATGGTTTATTTTTCAGTGCTGGGTATTGACTTCATGCCCTTCTTCATGCTAGACCAGTGCCCTACTGCTGAGCTGCCCCACACCTGTCTTAACAAAGTCCTAGGGGGTGATATCTACTGACCTTCAGCACCTCATCCAGCATCCAGCAGATAAATATTTACAGATGACTGCATGAATATACATATGCCAAGCTCTTTATCTTCAGATCAGCTAAGCTGTTTTAGACTTTTACTTTTAAAAAGTTGTACTGCTTCTTTTAAATTGTATACATGTTTTTGTTTGTTTGTTTTTTCTTTTCTTTTCTTTTCTTTTGTTTTTAAGACAGGGTTTTTTGTGTAACATCCCTAGTTGTCCTGGAACTATGTAGACCAGGCTGACTTCAAACTCACAGAGATCCACCTGCCTCTGCCTCTGCCTTTGCTTCTGCCTCCTGAGTGCTGGGATTAAAGGCATGAGCCCCCATGCCTATACATACATATTTCAATACAGTCCCATGGAAAAGTGAATTTTAGGAATGGAGTAAATGAAACAAAACACCAAGTACTCCTCTCCTAGCTACTCCATTTGACATGTCTGGAGCAACTGTCCCTCTCTCCCTGCATTTACAGACCTCGTGTATGTGAATACACTTATAAGTACAGCTGTCCCTCTCCCTGCATTTATAGACCTTGTGTGTGTGAATACACATATAAGTACAGCTGTCTCTCTCCCTGCATTTATAGACCTTGTATATGTGAGCACACATACATAGGTGCATCTTTTGTGTTGTACACACATTTAGGATGGTAGTAGAGTCATGTCATGACATTCATTTTTACTTCACATCCCTCAAAGCTTGTCCAGTAACCATGCATGCATGTTTCCCTGCCTCAGTTTCTCCTTTGCTTTTGCTGTTGTTTTCTTTTCCAGTTTTAGTTTCTTTGTTTGTTTTCAGTATGGGTCTGAGTATACCTAACCTACTACATAGATCAAGCTGGCCTCACTGATCCTCTTATCCCCACATCTGGACAGTGAGGATTTGATCTTCTTGATGGATGCACAGAATTCTGTAGAGGGGATCTAGGCTATGTTTTATTTCACCAGTCCCTAGCAAGAGTACTTATACATACATACACACACACAAATATATATATATATATATATATATATATATATATATATATATATATATATTTGGTTTTTTTTTTGAGACAGGGTTTCTCTCTATAGTTTTGGTGCCTGTCCTGGATCTGGTTCTGTAGACCAGGCTGGCCTCGAACTCACAGAGATCTGCCTGGCTCTGCCTCCTGAGTGTTGGGATTAAAGACATGCACCACCACCACCCGGCCGAGTACTAGTTTCTAAATCACATTACTATGCTTCATTTTTCTACAAATGTGTAATTGCATTCATGTAAAAAAAAAAAAGAAAAGAAAAGAAAGGAAAGAAAGTTGAAGAAGCAACATATTGTCTCTCAAGAGCCGGCAGCCTTGGCTCGGTGGTAAGGGACTTGTCTAGAATCCCAAGGCCCCAGGTTCGTCCCAGTACTGAAGATAGTAAAATAAGATGAGCTCACAGTCTGGTCTATCTGAAGTCCTGGAGGTGTTGCAGTGGCTGGCAATTTGTCATTCCTATGGGGCCTCTCCACCAGCCCCTGTTCTGCAGGCATTGTCAGTGAGAGCAAGCACCCTCACCCCTTAACTCAGTCTTCCCAGTGAGAGAGCCCCAAGGCTACCTATGAATTTTAGAGCACTCAGCCTTTGGAACCAGTCACTTCATCTGTAAGACAGGCTTAGTACCGATTACACAACTCAATTGTCAAGTGAGGAGAAGTCTGAGATGAAGGGCAGCCCCAGGTGAAGGGCAGCCCCAGGTGAAGGGCAGCCCCAGGTGAAGGGCAGCCCCAGGTGAAGGGCAGCCCCAGGTGAAGGGCTAGCATGCTTCCAGCCATCTCCCAACATAACATAGAAGCCACGAGAGGGAGGGGTAAGAGTCTCATTTTCTACATCTTTCTTGAATGGATTTTAAATTTCAAGGAACATGAGAATCATCACCTAAGTGCTCGTGCACACACACACACACCCCATGCAAATAGGAGGTAGAGAGGTGAGATCTTTAGTGAAAGGATAAACAAGAAAGAACAATGGGATATATGGCACTTGCAGTCAGAATAGGAGAGTATTTGCAGGCAAAAAGGGGACCAGCAAGAGCAGGGAAGATTAACCGCAGGGGGCAAATTAACATGGAGAATAATGGCATATGAACAAAAATACTATAATGAAACCCATTGTTTTGTAGGCTAGCTTTAAAAATCAAAGTTAAATAAAATATACATCCAAGGCTCTTCTACAAAAGCATGCACTGAGGAGGTTTTGAGGGGCCCAGGATAGTGCATGCCAAGCTGGTGAGGCCTTCTGTGATGCTGATGCAGGAGTTCTATGGACCACATTGGAGAAACGCTGGCCTATGTCAAAAGGATCATCCCTGCTATAGTTTTATGCCTGTGCCTGGTAGGGTGCGAATGTGAGAAATCCAGCTCTTATTTCATTGCTGGTTTTGTGCCTTCATAAGGAAGGGCCTGAAAAATAACATGAAGGGGCAGTCAATCCTGGGAAAACACAGAGTCTGTAACCTGGGAAAGTGTTAAGCCCCATCAGCGTGGTGAAAGGCTACCAGGCACTCGGGGGATGGCTGAATAACTGCTCGGGAGCATGAAATCAGGGCTGCTGGGCACCGATCTCCCCTGTCAAGCTTTAGGCATGAGCAACCAGCATTTACTTAACTTGTATTTGGTAGATTATGCTACTGTCATTTACTCATTCGGAGAACCCACTACGTGAAGTCAAAAAGCTTTTTCCACCACAGTAAACATAATTTAAACAGGATGGGTAGCTCATATTAAAGGCAAAACATTGAAGATATAGGGCGTGAAATGAAACCCTGATGCTTCCTATGGAGCCTTACGATACATGCCCATAATTCCAGCCTTCTATGGAGACAGGTGTAGCTCAGGCTTGAGGTCAACTGGGTTACAGAATGCAGACTCTCTCAAGGGAAATAAAGAGAAGGATTAATTTTTTTGTGGTGGTTTGAATGAGGATGTCTCTCATAGGCTCAGGTGGGCAATATGTATTCCACAGAGGTAGTGCTAGGTGGGTAGACTTAGAAGGTGTGGCCTTGCTGGTGGAAGGATGTCACTGGAGGTGGGCTTTGTGATTTCAAAAGACTCACATTCCAAGGTCACTCTCTCAGCTTCAGGCTTGGGATTTAAGATATGAGCTCCCAACTTGTGGTTCCTGCTGCCAGGGCTGCGTCCCACTAGGATAGACTTGTAGCTCTCTGAAACCAAAGTCCCAAAGAAAGTCTTCTCTATAAGTTGCCTTGGTCATGGTGTTTTATCACAGCAATAGGAAAGTAACTAAGACAGCTTTCCTCACTAGCCCATTTTAGAAGCATTATTGAGTAGTTTTGGCTTTGTGTGTGTATCGTTATTAAATTACCTTGAAGCCTACTTCAGACGTCGACTCCCCACTCAGTTTTCTCTAAGCTCCCGAGAAGAATGATTTTTAAAAATATTTGTAAGGAAATGAATTTATTTACTAGTTTACAATATCTTGCCTATGCCAAACAAAGTGAGATTGATGCTGCATATTCTACAACCACTGGGTTTTATGGTTGGTAGGAGTTTTATCATAACACTAATCTCAGCATAATAAAATTCACTGCTTTCCCAAGTGCGTCACAAACTTCATGAGGGGAGACTACGTCTTACTCATTATTGACTCCCAATACATGTAGGTATTCAGAAAATGAGCTACACATATTTAAACAGACTCCAAGTAGGTGTCATCGTTCAAAACAATACCCTGGGAAAAAGCTTTGTCTGTGGTGCTGACATTGTCTCAAATTCCTCCCGATTTAAAAACTACCTTCAGAACAAGTTTTAAAAGCACACAAGAGATCCAAAAATATTAATATATTTCTATCTTCCCTTTCCCCCTCAAGTTATCTATTCTCTAAAAGCAATTATAAATTTCTTGTGGCTATATGCAAAAGTCACATTCCACCCAAACATCACAAGCCACCACCCTGAAGGTGTAAATGCCATCCGGATGGCCTCCATATATTTTAAGCTTGTGCGGCCATGGTGATTCCACTCTGCCTCTCTCTTCTCCTCCGCCCCCCAAACCACTTTGATTTTGCAATTTGAGTTCAAACCTCAGTTCTGCCACAAAATCCTTCAATGCGGGCAAAGCGCCTCAGTGTTCTCACTGAAATGAGTAAAATAAGAGCCAATGTATTCTTAGGACCTCACTGAGATTTTTGTTTTTCAAGACAGGGTTTTTCTCTGCATAACAGTCCTAGCTGTCCTGGAACTAGCTAGCTCTGTAGACCAGGCTGGCTTTGAACTCACAGAGATCCACCTGCCTCTGCTTCCCGAGTGCTGGGATTAAAGGTGTGCACCTGGCTACACTGAACATTTTTAAAACTTAGTTGACAAAATTTACATTACTATTTTTTTAATCAACAAAAACCATAATTTTAGATATTTATGGGATACAAGGTGATACTTTTGTAACTGTTTACAGTACAGAATAACTTAATCAAATATATTAATATATATTATTTTTTATTTTTATACTAGACGCTTAAATTCACTCTTTGTTATTTTTGAAATTATAATATACTATTATCGATGATTGTCATGCTATTATACATAAGCCTTAAAATCTGCTCTTCCTGTTGGCTGAAATTCTGTATCCTTTGATCAACACCATCATGCTCAGCACAACCCCCTAACCTCTGGGAACCATCTAATTACGAGGTTAGTTCATTGAGATCCCTATGTAAGCTCACATGGTATTTATTATTCTATGCCTGACTGATTTCAATTAGCATGACGTCATCCAGATCAATCCATGTTGTCATAAATGGAAGGGCAGGACACCATCTGAAATATATACATATTCCTAGGATGGAATATACAAATGTGTGTGTGTGTATGTATTACATAAACACATATATATCATATCTTTGTGTATATATGATAGCTTTATCTGTTCATTCTGTATCTTGGTTTTTGGTTTGTTGGTTTGCTTTTAACATTAGGATGAACATGCCAGTGCAGATATCACTTCCACATACTGATTTTAGCTTATTTGGCTATGCACACAGAACTGAGGACCCTGGACCCTGTATTGTTCCTATCTGTGGCTTTTTAAGGAGACCGCCACAGAACTTTGCAAAATGGCTGCATCCCCTTCTCTTGGCATTCTGGTCAACACCAGCCCTTACGTCGGATTGTGGTTGGTCCATATTTTCCCCACTCTTTGGGCTGAATGGTTTCCTTTGGTGGACAGAATTGTTTTTGTGTGTCCTCCAGCTGCCTACACTTGCTGTTGTCGCTTGTGCTTCTGTAGCCATATCCAATGTTCTTGCCCAAGCCAATGAACTAAGTATTAGCTCGACGAATGCCATTCAATATGGGTTTAAAGTACAGTTTATACATTCATCCCCACACTTTTCCAACTCCTAATAGTTCTTGGTTCTTTAGACACTTTCTTCATATGAGTCAGGGTCTACTTTTCTTTCTGTCACCAAGTGACCCTATTACAGACTGAATTGTGCCTTCCACAAACTCACATGCTGTAGAATATCCTAAGCCCTGTGCCTCAGAAGGGGGCTGTGTTTGCAGATAGGGTCTCTAGAGGGCTGACTAAGCTAACATATAGTAGTCCTTAGAAAAAAGAGTGCAAATCCAATCAACATGATTGTGCTCTCAGGAGAGGGCACAGACACACAGAGGGAAGATAAAGTGAAGATCTGGGGGGAGGCTGGCCCTATACAAGCCAAGGAGAGAGGTTTCAGAAGCAACCAACAGCTGGGTGACAGTGGCACACATCTTTAATCCCAGCACTTACAAGGCAGATGCACAAGGATCTCTGAGTTCAAGGCCATCCTCGTCTACAGACAAGTTTCAGGACAGCCAGAGCTACACACACACACACACACACACACACACACACACACAGGAAGAAGAAGAGGAGGAGGAGAAAGAAGAGGAGAAGGAGAAGGAGAAAGAGGAGGTCCAGGAGGGGGGGAGGAGGAGGAAGCAGCCAACATTATGAACACTTGATAACAGTCTTTGAACACTCAGAGCTGTGAGAAGAATCAGTTCTGTTATTTTAAGCCACACCATCTCTGCTATCTGTCGCAGCAGCTGTGGTAAACCAATTCAACAACTCACTGTTAAAGACTCTAAGGAGAGGGAACCTTAGAGATCCACGCTGACGATCAAGGTAGAGCTGGCCACAATATCATCAGCCCACAGGATGGCCTCTTCTGGTCAAAGGCCTTCTCCCCTTAGCCAATGAGCTTTGTCCAGGGCATACGAGGGTCAGGAGGGAAGTAGTACACGTTAACTCAGTGGTAGTGTATATTTAAGTACCCATCCTTGCCATAATGGGGAGGACTTAGAATACCTTATATCACTAGGAATCTAGATGCTAGGTAAGCCTACTAAGGTTGGACCTGTATTTAAGAGTTCTTTCTATGGACCAAGGCAGAGCTAGTAAAACACACTAGGGTGTATATCAAGAAATAGACAACTTCTATCACTGTTTACTGTTCTGTGCCAGCATTCACAACTGCATCTGGCACTTACTAAGCACTTAGATAACACAGTCAATCCATTTAATATGGACAGCAAAATCCCACCAGAGACTTTCTTAGTGGGGTAGTCCCCAAACAGCAGAAACCTTGGACAAATGTTGGGATGGATGGTTGGTCAGAAGATCCACTCTTCAAGAAACAGACTCAGAAATCTGCCCTTAACAGATTCTTCTCAATTCCTCTTGAAGGTAAAATAAAAAGAAATTTAAAAAATAAAATAAAATTGCAGAATGGTGATGAGGTGATTCGTAGAGGAGGCTGGAGCTCCCCCTAGGGGCAGAGATGAGGTATCGTTAAAAATGCAGGCTTGGATAGGAAATTTCTTTAAGGAAAAAAACATGTGGCAGCATTGTTGAAGCAACATCACAAAATGACAGAATGAAGAATAATCCTTTGGTTACACACTCATCAAAAAAACTATCTGTTAAATATCAAGATGTAAGATACAAGATGTTTAAATATTGAAGTTGAAACTCATTAATTTTCTTACATCTATTTATTTATTTTGTGGGGGCTAGGAGAAGGTGGGAATGCAAGCCACAGCGTGGTTATGGAGGTCAGTGAATAGCTTGCAAGAGTAAATTTTCTTCTTCCACTAAGTGAATCCTGGGAATTGAATTCAATTACCAGACTTGGCAATAAGCACTTTTTTTTTTAGCATTCATAAACTATTGCAATTTATTATTTAATATAAAATTATGAACAAAAATACTCTAATTTAATTTTACATATCAGCCACGGATTCCCCTGTCCTCCCTCCTCCACACCCCTCCCCCCCAATTCACCCCCCCATTCCCATCTCCTCCAGGGCAAGCACTCTCCTGGGGATTCAGCTCAGCCTGGTAGATTCAGTCGAGCTCTCTTTCCCCCGACCCTTGCCCTTCGTTAACCTTCCTCCCTTCACCCAGGCTGAGCAAAGTGTGCCTGCATAGGTCCCAGGCTCCAAAAAGCCAGCTCACGCACTAAGGACAGGTCCCAGTCCCACTGCCTGGGGGCCTCCCAAACAGTTCAAGCTAATCAACTGTCTCACTTATCCAGAGGGCCTGATCCAGTTAGGGGCTCCTCAGCTATTGGTTCATAGTTCATGTGTTTCCACTAGTTTGACTATTTGTCCCTGTGCTTTTCCCCATGTTGGTCTCAACATTTCTGACTCATACAATCCCTCCTCTTTCTCGCTGATTGGACTCCCAGGAGCTCCACCTGGAGCCTGGCCATGGATCTCTGCATCTGCTTCCATCAGTCATTGGATGAGAGTTCTAACGTGACAGTTAAAGGTGTTTGGCCATCCTATCACCAGGATAGGTCAGTTCAGGCTTTCTCTTGACCATTACCAGCAGTCTGTTGTGGAGGTATCTTTGTGAATTTCTGGGGACCTCTCTAGCACTTTGCTTCTTCCTATTCCCATGGGGTCTTCATTTATCATGGTCTCTCTTTCCTTGTTCTCCCTCTCTGTTCTTGATCCAGCTGGGAACTCCCACTCTTCTAAGCTCTCTTTCCCTCGACCCTTGCCCTTCATTACCCCCACTCACGTCCAGGTTGTTCATGTAGATCTCATCCATTTCTCTGTCATTGGGCAATCCCTGTGTCTTTTTTAGGGTCCTCTTTACTAGGTAGCCTCCCTGGAGTTATGAGTAGCAGTCTAGTTATCCTTGATTTTACATCTAGTATCCACCTATGAGTGAATACATACCATGTTTGTCTTTCTGAGTCTGGGTTACCTCACTCAGGATGATTTTTTTCTAGATCCATCCATTTGCCGATAGCAAGCACTTTTACCACCCCCACCCCCCACACACAATGGAAATTATGTTTCTAAAAATGAGTCTTTGGTATACACTGTGTAACTGCAATCATTTTAATATTAAATAATTCAATATTATTACATTCTATGAGATGTTATAATTCAGTTCAACTTCAAAGGGCATCTAGTCCTGCCATCCAAAATCCCTAAGCTGTGTAAATACTTCTAATAGTCAAGAACAGAGGGAGACTTTTGGTTTTGTTGTTTAATTTTTATTGCACACATGTTTGTGGGTTGTTGTGGGATTTTTTTTTTGAAATTTACTTTAAAAATATTTTTGGATTCTTTGAAAATTCCATATAATGTAGTTTGATCTTATTCACCCCCAGCTCCTACCCCTAATTCCTCCTAGATTCACCTCCACCTACCTATATGCTCAACTTTGTGTCTTCCTTTAAAAAAATAGCCCAACTATTTAATTTATGCTCTGCATATACTCCTGGGTGTGGAACTATCCAGTGAAGCATGACTGACCTACTAGGAGCCACGCTGTTAAAGAAAACTGAGTGTCCCTCCCCCAGAAGTCATCAACAATCCTCAGCTCCTTGGTTAGGAGCAGGAACTCATGTGCTTTGTCTCAGGTTTTCTATTGCTGTGAAGAGACACCATGACCAGGGCAACTCTTATAAAAGAAAGCATTTAACTGAGGTGGTGGTTTACAGTTTCAGAGGTTCTGTCCATTAAACATCATGATGGGACATGGTGGCATGCAGGCAGATATAATGCTGGAGAGGTACCTGAGAGTTCCACATACTGATCCACAGACAACAGGAAGTGAACTGTGTCGCTGGGTGTAGCTTGAGCATAGGAGATCTCAAAGCCCACCCCTATAGTGACACACTTCTTCCAACAAGGCCACACCTACTCCAACAAAGCCACACCTCCTA
This sequence comes from Peromyscus leucopus, assembly GCF_004664715.2. Lineage (NCBI taxonomy): Eukaryota > Metazoa > Chordata > Mammalia > Rodentia > Cricetidae > Peromyscus > Peromyscus leucopus. Next base: position 58,376,283 of record NC_051080.1, on the reverse strand, counting down.
ATAGTGCTGCTCCCTTTAGGGGGACATTTTCTTTCAAACCACCACATGCCTCTTCCCACTCCATGCTAGAATGTTGACTAGTGTCTTCTTGCTTTGTGATCTCAGATATACCTGAGGGAAAAAGAATTGTCAGGTGTTTTCTGCACTGTAATCCAACAGAAAAAGCAAATGTACTTACAGTATTTCTCCAAATTATATTCATTTCCTGTTAATTATACCTGGAGGCCAAAACCAGATGAAGAAGCAAGAGTGGTGGGCAACAGATGGAGATAAGTTGTGAAATTCTTCGCCTGGATGATGGGTATTATCTTAGCCTTTTGTGTTACTATAACAAAATATCATACACTGGGTGTCCTACAAACAGTAGAAAGTTATTTCTCACAGGGGACTGGGAAGTCCAAAACAAAGGAGCCAGCAGACCTGATGTCTGCTGAGGACTCTATTCTGGTTAACAGGTGTGCCTCTGGTTGTAACCCCACAGGGCAGAAGTGGGTAGCAGCCCCTGGCAGATGATTTTTTTTTAATGTTCTCCCCTCATGATCTGGTCACCCCAATGTCCCCATGCTCAGATCCCATCACAATAGTGGGAAGATATCAACATATGAACCGGAAGCAAAGGCAACACAAATATTCCAGCCATAGAAGATGTTATCTTCACCTAATGGTTACTGAAAGGCCAGTTAATTATAACCGAGATCTTACAGCCAGTTATACCATAGCTTTAGAAACACTGGTAAATATGAACACATAAAATAGCCCAGACAGGATTTTAATTTGACTCTAATACACAGAAATAAGCAGTGGCCATCTGTTTCTGTCATGTGAGCCTCTGTTCCACCTTCCTTAGGCAGCGTGGCACTTTCCCTGGTGAGACACATTCATCCATTGCCCTCGTGCGTTTCGGGTGGCGTCAGCGTCGCGATCATAGCCTTAGTTCAGCGTGTGGCAGAGTTGGAGCACCAGCCCCACACTTGAGGCTTCCTCAAGTGGTGCAGGGGATGTCTAGTCTTGGGATCTGGTGAGCAAGGAAGACAGAAGACAGAGGTAATGTCTTTTCTTGGCCTTGAAACTATAGCCTCGGCAAAGACACAGATGGAGAATGCATCCCTCAGAGTAAAATCAGTAAAACTGCACAGCAGCAGTAAGGGATGGATTCTGAGAAATGAAACACCTGGATCCAGCTGAGACAGAAGCAAAGTCTTTCTCTGAGCTTTTCTGTTATGTATCCCAATAAACTCTACTTTCTGCAAGCTAGTTTTCTGTCACGTGTAAATGTAATCGTTCTGACGTCTGGGATTTACATCTGCACCAGCTCTAAATCTGGAAATTGATTCTGTTGGTATCACCGGAGATGTCGCCTTTTCTACTTACAACACCAACTCAAGTTATAACTTAGATAATAGTATGCTTCTAAAGCACACAGATGTCTGTACAATAAGATTACCATCTTTAAGACTAAAATCTATTAGTAAATTTATGATCACCTGAACAAATTTCACTTCTGATAGCATTTTATGGGGAAATGATGAACTAACCTGAAATGAAATTCAATTTGACTTTATGGTAAATAAAATATATGATACACAAACTGTTGTAAGAGTGGTTATTATGGGTATGTGTGAGAAAGAGAGAGACAGAAAGTCAGAGGCTCAGTTTGCGAATTCACAAAGCGACCAAGAATAAATGACCTTGTACTCAGTACCAAGTCATAAAATGATACCACAGGACCAGATTCTTCTTTTGATGACAAGAGGTTTAGACATTTTATAGGCATTTAATCCTAGAAATCCGAAGTAGCCAGAGAGGACGACTCTCTCTCTCTCTCTCTCTCTCTCTCTCTCTCTCTCTCTATCTATCTATCTATCTATCTATCTCTCTCTCTCCCTCTCCCTCTCTCTCTTGTGTAGCTAGTAAGGCCATCTGTCTTCCTTTTATCTGGACTTCTACAAATGTCCACTACATAACAAAGTGCTTGGGCAATAGAGTTTCAGCAGTACACAGAACATGGAAACCCTTTTATCTGTAGGAGCTCAAAGACAATAAGTTCACAATAAGAATACGACTGTGGGGCAACAGCATAATTTAATGAGCTTACATCTGAGGAACGTTATAGAACATTGGATGACCTAGTCCACTCTGTTAAATGTAAAAGACACGGAAAGTGTTACAAGAGTTGAATTTAGGAGATTTTAGCTGAGACCTTTAGGCACATCTGCTATAAGGAGCCTAAGCCCCCACAGTCATGTACTTTTTGTCTTCTTTTATCAATGAGTAGATGGTCATTCACAGACCACAACTGCTTCATCGTCTCTCAGACTCCCTGACCATCACAAGGGCCTCTGGAATAACTGGCTTAGTGTTCAACATCACTTCTTAGCTAAACAAACGTGCCAGACACTGAAGCAGGGTGCTCTAAAGCTTGCTCCATCTTTTTTTTAAAGATGAGTTGTGTATGTTGATGACAAAGAGTCTGTAACTCTTCTGTTACAAAGAGTCTGTAACAGAACCTCTGCTTAAGGTCTTTTTGGTTAAAAATCATGCTTGCTTATTAGTCTGAAGTATAAACATCTTTCATGAAATACAAACATCTTCATTAAATCAATGAAAATGGAAAAGGGGCATCTCCATGGACCTTTCAATTTCTATCCCAGGAAAAAATACCAAGAGCAATTAGAAGTCTTAGACGTTGAGAATACCTGCAGTGTCTTGAAGGGTGTGCACGTTAGTAATTGCCCCCAGGTCCAAATCTGAATCATCACTTTCTAGTTAAGGAGTCATAGGGAAATTACTTGAGCTTTTTTTTACGTTTTCTCACCTATAAAATGAGGATCTTTTCCTTAGGTGATTAAACAAAGTAATACACACATTGTGAAGTAACATTTAACTTGGAAAAAAAGTTGCTGGGCAGGGTGGAACGTGCCTTTAATCCCAGAACTTGGGGTACAGAGCTAGGGTTCCAGGCCTGTCTGGTCTACATAGAGACTTCCTGACTAGTCACAGTGAGACTAGTATAACACCAATCTTTTTTTTTTGTTTGTTTGTTTGTTTGTTTTTTTTTTTTGTTTTTTTTTTTGTTTTTTTTTGTTTTTTTTCCTCGAGACAGGGTTTCTCTGTGTAGCTTTGCGCCTTTCCTGGAACTCACTCTGTAGCCCAGGCTGGCCTCGAACTCACAGAGATCCCCCTACCTCTGCCTCCTGAGTGCTGGGATTAAAGGCATGCACCACCACTGCCCAGCGTAACACCAATCTTAAAGGGTCTTATTAATAAGAAACTCGGGAGCTAGGTATTGCGGTGAATTCTGAAAGATCAGAGAAGCAAAACAAGCCACAGCTAACCTCACCTCGACAACTCCTCATTGGATCCTGTTTCCACAAATCTTCAGACTGAAAGCTTCTGAGTCCTCACCTAAATGGATCTCAGTTGAACTGCTGCTAAAAGACTCAAAGCTTAAAAGCCTCTAGTTCCTGGTACTCATGCCTTATATACCTTATATACCTTATATTCTGCTTCCTGCCATCACTTCCTAGAATTAAAGGTGTGTGTCTTTCCCAAGCAAGACACGAGATCTCAAGTCCTGGGATTAAAGGTGTTTGTCACCATGCCTGGCTGTTTCCAGTGTGGCTTTGAACTCACAGAGATCTGGATAGATCTCTGCCTCCCAAATGATAGGATTAAAGGTATGTGTGCCACCATTTTCTGGCCTCTATGTCTAATCTAGTGGCTGTTCTGTTCTCTGACCCAGATAAGTTTTATTAGGGTATACAATATTTTTGGGGATACAATATATCACCACAACTTTGTCTACTCTATCTAAAATAAAATGTAAATAATTTTTATAAGGTTAACTGCTGTGGGACGGTCTGTATGTCAAATTGCTCTGATTGGTCAATAAATAAAACACTGGTTGGCCAGTGGCCAGGCAGGAAGTAGGTGGGACAAGGAGAGAGGAGAATTCTGGGAAGCAGAAGGCAGAGGCAGAGAGACACTGCAGCCGCCGCCATGACCAGCAGCATGTGAAGATGCCGGTAAGCCACCAGCCACGTGGCAAGGTATAGATTTATGGAAATGGATTAATTTAAGCTATAAGAACAGTTAGCAAGAAGCCTGCCACGGCCATACAGTTTGTATGCAATATAAGTCTCTGTGTTTACTTGGTTGGGTCTGAGCGGCTGTAGGACTGGCGGGTGACAAAGATTTGTCCTGACTGTGGGCAAGGCAGAAAAACTCTAGCTACAGTTAACCACAGTGGTTGTTATTATCTGATAGAGCATCATCATCTTGCTAGCCAAATAAAGTTTGACTGTAGACAGGAGCACAAGCCCCTCATTTTCAGCCCACCACTAAGAGCTCTCAGTCAGCCGTGGACAGCACTGGTGAATAACTGAAGAATCTTTTTTTGCTTTGTTTCTTTTCTTTTCCTTTTTTTTTTTTTTTTTTTTTTTTTTTTTTTTTTGTTTTTTTTTTTGAGACAGAGTTTCTCTTTGTAGTTTTGGTGCCTGTCCTGGAACTCCCCCTGTAGACCAGGCTGGCTTCGAACTCACTGAGATCCGACTATCTCTGCCTCCGGAGTGCTGGGATTAAAGGCATGCACCACTGCTGCCACCACCACCTGACTGAAGAATCTTATTTACTGGCAAAAAAGGCTAAAGCAGTATGTGGCTTAACGTCTACTGAGGATGAAGCCCTTGTCATTACAGCCAAAAGAATCAATGTATGGCCTAGCTCAGGCTGACTCCAAAGCGGAACATTGCTTTAGGATGCTGGGCCACCCTTCTTTAAGCCCAACCACTAGCTAGCTGACACCACATGCAGATGCAGGTTTACAGGAAACACACACACACACACACACACACACACACACACACACACACACTTTTGCTTATCACCAATGCGTTTTAATCTGCGGTGGGAGTGAGGTCTTTACTCCATGTGGTGGTCATCTGGTTCATATGAGCGAGTGACTGAAGCTAGGATTTCCGTCAGCATTTGCACTGGAGAGACTATTGCCATTTCCCTGTGACACAGTTGGTTAGAGCAAGGACGAACCATTGAGTGCCTCCTCCAGGTACGTGAACACGAGGTCTGGAGACGATGAGGTCCCCTCGGTTTTGTACAGCAATATAAACTCAGAGGCTTGAGATGCCCTTGTAGGTAACATGACAAGTACAGCTGAGGTAATCGGCCAGCTAGAAGTAGACAAATGAAGTCATACATAGAGTGAACACAAAGCGGGAGCCTTTGAATTTCTACGGGGAGCTGTGGAGCTGAAGAGTGGCCATCTGGGATTCTTTATTGCTGGTCATCATGGAGCCCAGCTTCTCACATTCCAGGGGATTGAGGGAGACCAGTGTCCTCCAGTAGAACTGTCCCTTTATTTATAACACTTGGAACTGGCTTCAATCTGTACCATCCAGCAATCCCTAAAGACAGAATAGCTTGAAAATGACTCAAAGTTCTGAACATTAAGTCAACAGCACTGTGGTCCCGATGTGGCGCCCACAACTAATTTACATAACAAACAAGCGTTTACTCAGACTCCTGCCCATAAAGCCAACTCTACCTCTCTAGAGTTCAGAAAGCGTTTAAGGATTTCCAAAAAGCCTTTCTCCCCATCCCGGCCCCCATCCTCAGTGTTAAACTATCTGAGTACAAAGGTGAATTTGAAAAACAGAAATGTTTCTGATAAGTGTGAAGAGGAATATTCAGAGATTCCTGTTGATGTAAATTATTCAAGTTCTCACTCGGGAAACGGAATACTGAGTTCATAGTATAACAGATTTTCTAATAAGAGGAATTTTTCTCTGGCTTATTGCTATGTAATCCACATAAATTTACAATAATTTAGGCTCTGTTCCCTTTTCAGCCGTAGAACAATGAGCTAGTTGTCTGTGTGGCTATGATTTTGTGTTCTTTGGAAGTCTTGGTCTTTCCCACTCCACCCCACCCCAAAAGAACTCACTGCATCTGCAGCCTCCTCATAGCGCTGACGCAAGGCCTGAGATTTTCACTCTTCCTCCTACCTTGTTATAGGTTGTATCCTCTCTCTCTCTCTCTCTCTCTCTCTCTCTCTCTCTCTCTCTCTCTCTCTCTCATTTTTCAAGAATGGGTTCCTGGCTGTCCTGGAACTCACTCTATAAACCAGGTTGGCCTCAAACTCAGAGATCTGCTGGCCTCTGCCTCCTGAGTGCTGGTATTATAGGCATGTGCCACCATGCCCAGCCAAGGATCATGTCTCTTAAAATTGTAAAAATCCTCCCCCTGAGAACCTTAGAGTCTGATGTTATAGATATTCCTTGGTGTGTGACATGATTATTGTCACAATAAGTACATTATAAGTTGAAAATATCCTAAGCTGAAAAATGCTTTAATTTAATATATCTAACCCATAGACATCTGCAGTTTAGTAACAATACAGTGTAGGCTACGAGCCATTCATTCTCATGGCTAGGGCCTAGGAAGGAGCTGCAACCCATAGCAGCTATCCAACAACCCAGAGTGCTGCACGCTTTATAATGGCTAGCCTGAGGAAACACTCAAGATTCAAAATGTGAATGAATGGAAGCACATGAACTATGAACCAAAGGCTGAGGGGCCCCCAACTGGATCAGGCCCTCTGAGTGGGTGAGACAGTCATTTGGCTTGATCTGTTTGGGAGGCAGCTGTGCGGTGGTGCCGGGTCCTGGGCTCGTTGCATGAGTTGGCTGTTTGAATCCTGGGACTTATGCAGGGACGCTTGGCTCGGTCTGGGAGGGGGGGATTGGACCTGCCTGGCCTGAGTCTATCAGGTCGATCCAGGTCCTCGGGGGAGACCTTGATCTGGAGGAGGTGGGAATGGGGGGTGGGCTGGGGGGAGGGGGAGGAAGGCGGGGGCGGGGGGAGAGCAGGGGAATCTGTGGCTATTATGTGGAACTGAATGGTGTTGTAAAATAAAAAAAATAAATAAATAAATAATAGAATAGAATAAACTAAAAAAAAAAAATTCAAAATGTGGCTTCTGCTGTTCATTTAGTGCTCTTGTACCATTATGAAGTTTTTAAGAAAAAAGGAAAAAAGGATAAGTCAAGCCATCATAAATGAGGGTCAGGCTACATTTGGAAATAAGGTCATTGTTGTGTATAACTAGTCAAGATAAGGGCATATTGGATCAAGCTTTGCTCTTACTGCAAGATGAATAGTGTCCTCATAAAAAGAGGAAGGTATGCTGGGTGGTGGTGGTGGTGGTGGTGGTGGTGGTGGTGGTGGTGGTGGTGCACGCCTTTAATCCCAGCACTCACTTGGGAGGCGGAGGCAAGAGAATCTCTGTGAGTTCGAGGCCAGCCTGGTCTATGGAGTGAGGAGTTCCAGGACAGCCAGGAGTATACAGAGAAACCCTGTCTCGAAAAAACAAAAACCAATATCCTGGCTCTAGATAACAGGACACCTTGCTTGGCTCCTTCAAAAGCCCTCTTCCCTCTTAGAGAAGCCCACCTTGGACACACAGTTCAATATTACATATCTCTCATTCTCTCAAGTACCTTTGTCCTGATCTGTCCTGTTTCTGTTCCTACTCATCATCTCCTTGTTATTCTTTACATTATGCTCATTTTTTCATCTTCCGTCTCTGTCCCCCAGGAGTTACATATCTTCGTATCTTGGTGTTCTGTGTGCAGTAGCTGTTCAATAAACATCTGTCAGCTGACTGAAGACCACAGGAAAACATCAGCCATAGGTCGGGGTCCGCGTGTGCTGACCTACTCAGAGCTATGTAAAACCTGCCCACAGGAGCTGGGGAAGGATATTTGTATCTCTTTTCTGTTCCTGTTCAGTGACCTCACATGGGACTTTGGAGAAAGCCATCGTTAGACTATTTACATCACAGTAAACATCAGGGTTTGTTGGCAGGAAAGCCAATTACCACACATTTGTTAGCATATCACCATCACTTTCAATGGTGATTAGTATGGGTGGTGAGCTTGACAAGATCTAAAACCACTCAGGAAACCAGCTCCTGGGCATACGTTTGAGGGCTTTTCATGAGTAGGGTATTTAAAATGGGAAGACCCACCCTAAGTGTGGGCAGCACCTTCCCCTAAGGCCCGGATGTAAGGAAGTGGACGGGAGAAGCTTTCCCTTGGTGCCCGCTTCCTTCACGTCCCGCTGGTGAGTTCATCTGCCCTGTCTGTGCGAGCTCAGCTACTCCGTTCTGTCACCTCCTCTGCCCTGCCATCTTTTGCCAACACAGAGCCCAGCCCCTTTGGCCTTCCAATGTGGACTCAAGACCAGAGATTTTTAGGAACCCTCCAGGCCAGTGGTTCTCAACCTTCCTAACACTGTGACCCTTTAATACAGTTCCCCATCTTGTGGTGACCCCTAAGCCATAAAATTATTTTTTGTTACTACATCTTCATGACTGTAATTTTGCTACTGCTATGAATCGTAATATAAATACCTGTGTTTCCGACAGTCTTAGGCGACCCCTGTGAAACGGTCGTTTGACCCCCACAAAGGGGTGTGCAGCCCGTGTGTTGAAAACCACTGCTCTAGAGAACCGAGACGGATACACCTACCATTGTGAAAACATTACAAGGCTAAATTTTAGCTGGGAAGCCAAATATATGTCAGAATTTACTTCATTTAGCTCACTATCTTTTCAAAAATAATTCTGCTCTAAGAAACTTAAAGTACTACTGAAAATAAATTCCATGTCCTCATCTGCATTGATGTGATGGTGTCTCTTATGATTGTTCCCAGGATGATAAGAGACGAAATGCTGTCACCATCAAACAAAGCATTATGATAAACTAGTGCGTCTCTAAATAACGGTAGATTAACCCTCCAATTTAACTCCACTGCTGAAATTATAGCTCAGTCATTGAAATAACACTTTAACTTAATAGAATGAGTGCTGGAGAAGGACCAGGCAGAGAGGAAAGGCCTGCCCTCACCCTCAACGAGCCTAAAGGCTAGCTACAGAGAGTGATGTAATATTACCTGCTAGCAGCTAAAGGTGTAGAGAATGCCTCTTCAAGACAGGGAGGCATACAAATGACAGAGATTATTTATTTTTTAAGTATTTGTGATTTTTCTTGATAATCAAAGCAATATAGAAAAAAAAAAAGCAAGCTACACGCAACACCTTGAATCTAATGCACAGGTTCCTGGTCCTCATCTTGTGCCCCTTTGAAAGAGGTCAAGGATGCTGTCATCTGTCCTGGTGATGATGGGGGGGTGGGGAGGGTCAGCTAAAGAGTAAGAAACAGAACCTTCTTCCTATCTCAGTGAAGAGGCAGCGGATGGATCTTCATGACCTTGGCTTCTTCCTCCAGTGACAGCCAAGGAAGTGTGAGCTGTAATTAACCAGGAGATTGCCATAAGCCCTGCCAGACAGAGGACACAGAATGGGGGCAACCGTGTGCTCCAGTTGTCTTGGGACCCTACCATTTTTGCACCTTTCGCTGTATTGGTCTAGTTTAGCATTTGCTTGAAGGGAAAAGGAAAGGGCCAATTCCAAGTAAGACAGAGCAGACACAGGCCAGCAGGTGGCGCCAAATGCAAGAGTACTTTGGGCCTGTTCTTGGTTTTGCTGTATCATTTTGTACTGATCACCAACTCCACCTTTTCTAAAGAGTTTGAACATAATGAATGCCTTTGTATAATTTTTTCATGACTAATTACTTTCATCCTTCGGGTAATGCCTCTCTTCTTCACCTTTTTTTTTTTTTGAGGGGTGGGAGGAGCAAGGTTTCATATATGTGTAGGTGCATGTATGTGTATGTATATGCGTACAGAGGACACAGGTCAGCAGCAGATGTCTTCCCCAGCCAGGGTCCACTCTATGTTTCGAGACAGGGTCTCTTGCTGAACCTGGAGCTTACTGATTAGGCTAGACAGGGTGGCCAACAAGCTCTGGGATCTTCCTGTCTCTATGCCGTCACGGCACTGAGGCTACGATCAAACTCCGCAGCACCCAGCTCTTACACGGGACCTGGAGATTAAGCTCAGATGCTCATGGCTACATGGCAAGCACTTTCCCAACTGGGCCATCTTCCCAGCTCACTACCACTCTTCTCTATAAGAGTGCGTTTACACACCCACTCTATGTTCCTAGCCTCAGAGGTGTAACCTCCACAATACCATTGTTACACTTTCTCCTTTAGGACTGAACATGCCAGGCTATTTTTCCAGCTTGTTCAGCAAACCTTCCTGGGACCCAAACTAACAAGATGATGAATGGCAGGAAGATGGGGTGTGGACCAAAAGACACTGAGGTGGATGGAGTCATATAAAGAGGCTGGATCCAGCTCTTGACTCAGCTCATAAGTCATGTTAAAAAAAAAAAAAAACCAGACAAACAAAAAACTTGAACCTTCTCTCTTGTTCTTGAAAATTCTCTTGTCTCCCTCAGAACTTTATCCTAAAGAAGAGATGGTACTACACCCATCTCAAATTGTCCCTTTCCATCCCACAGTGACTAATTCTCATTTCAGGATGTGGTTGGTCATCAATCACCATGCAACTATGTCCTAGTTAGACTCCACTGCCCACCCCCATCTCCTAACCAAACTCCTCAGAGATGAAAATATAATTTAATTCAACATTCATGTAAGTTCAGTGTACTTTCTACAATGGTTCCCTAATGTTTACAACGTGGAACAAGGTCTCTTTCCGGGCAATTTCTTCCCGTACCCCTTAACTCCATCAGTCTATTCTGGACCTTTATCCTCTGCCTAGGGGATTCTGTGTTCTCACAGCCATAGTACCACAGTCCTCCTTCAGGAAAACCACTGGAGCCCCTGAAGTTGGTAAGCCTACGTGGTAATGAGGGCAAAAGACTGTCTGTGTCTGGAGGCCGTGAGAGAGACTATTAATCTTTTACAAGAACAGAATAGTTATTTATATGGAATTTTCTCATCATTTTCCTGGTTCCAGGATATGTCATTCTGCATTATGGAAACAACTTCTTTTAGCCTTTCAGTGTCCAATAGGCTATGACTCGAGACTTGTCTGAGTCAGTATCAGATAATGCTGAGAGAGGGGCATCTTCCTAAACAGATCTATCCATTTCAAATTGTGCAGTTGCAGACATTAAAATACAAAAGGAATGAATTCTTTGAAGTTGAACTTAAGTGCATAGACCTTGGATGGTGGAAGAAACTGAGGGCATCGTCTTCTCAAAGTTACAATCATCAACTTAAGCCACAATCACTCTTCCCTCCTCCATTTTAACTCGAGGTGTAAGTAGGGTTGGGAGAAAAAATAACAGCCAAGAATTTTATCAGGTTTTTTAAAAGGATAATTTATAGATAATAAAATTCATTTAATTTAGGTACACCTTCTATGAATTTGGGAGCATGTGTGATTTTGTGACCGTCACTCTGAGTGAAAGAACATTCCCATCACCGGATAGTGCTCCTTTGTGTCGGTTTGTCATTTCCCCTCCCTCCTCTCAGCCTGCGGCCACCACTGGCCTATTCCCTGTCTTTACCATCTTGTTCTTCTCGGAATGTTACACAAACGGGGGGGGGGGGGGTTGGGGATTTAGCTCAGTGGTAGAGCGCTTGCCCAGCTAAGCGCAAGGCCCTGGGTTTGGTCCTCAGTTCCAGAAGAAAAGAAAAAAAAAAGAATGTTACGCAAACGGAACCACACCCTTGGTGGTTTTGCCACTGGCTTCTTCCCTGTTGGACAATTCTTGTGAGATCCATGTTTCTGCATGGACCAATAGTTCATTTCTTTCTGTTGCTCAATCATATTTCATTGCCTGGATATAATAGAAATGGTCACTCACTTGCCTAAGGAGAGACCCAAGGATGTTCCTGGGTTTTTGTGACTAGGATAAAGGGCAAGGTTCTTGCAAGGAGACATTTCTGTTTTTTTTCTTGGGTCAGCACTGAGGAATGGGATTTCTGGTCTTAATGATAAATGAATGTTTAGCTTTTTAAGCAGTTCAAAATGACTTTGGAGTATTGTTCCACATCTCTGCCACCAGCGTATTGGAGTTCTAATCTATCTCTAGCCTTACTACAACTGGTTTTGTAATGTGGCTGCTGTAATAGTTATAGAGTGATACTTTGCTGTGACAGTCGATTTCATTAGTGCTGCCTCTGTGATTAGATTCTTATTGAGGGCCAGGTAGACAGGCCAACAGGTAAAGGTGCTTGCCGCCAAATATGGCTACCTAAGCTCAACCCTGGATCCACATGGTGGAAGGAGAGAACTGATATCGGAAGGTTGTCCTCTCCTTTGACCTCTGACCTGCACACTGGTGCCATGGCATGCACATGTGTAGGAGGCCGGAGGTCATTGTACTCACAAATAAGCATGAGGGGGACCTGGAATGTTAAGCACACAAGGTTGTTCCTTTAAGGGAAGGTGTGCAAGATCTGTTATCTGCTCAGAAGGCTGGGAGTGGTTGTGTTTTCTAGCCTAGTGACCTTTGTGCTCTCTGTGAGGTCGGGCCCCTCCTGCAGACCCTTAACATAAGCTTGTTTCTCACGGTCCATCTATAGATCCTATCCTTATGAAAGATGTCATGTGTGCTTTTCAAACAGTTTGATATAGTCAAATATCCAACTTTTATTTAGCCTACTTTGTTCCTCACAGAGATTCGTTTATGCTTTGTTGTGCACGTGGGGTTGAGTTAATTATCACCAGAAAAGTTTCCACCAAATTGTGCTGTGCTTAAATATGCCTAAAATAAACCACTCAGGGTCAGGCTTTCAAAGTTTGAACCAACACAGGCTACTAAGCCATGTGGAGCTGAGCTGTCTTCTTGCTTCCCTCAGATCTTTGCCCTTCAGGCCTCTGAAGGTCACAGAGACTCTCCCCATACATCCCTCCCTCCCCCTAGCAATAAATAAATGTACTAATAAAAAATGCTGATTGAGGCCAATGAGTCCGGCAGAAAAAAATACTAGTACCGTAACTGTGGGGCCTCAAAGAAGACTCCCAATATTAATAAATTTGAGCCATCTTTTTATCTAATTGACAATTATTATCCTTTTCTTTAATAGAAAAGTGAAGAACCTGCATTTTATAGAATTGTTATTTCAAAGCAACAACTATGTGTTAAATTCATAGTCTGGAGAAGGCTGTGTACAAATCACTGCAGATCATTCTTAGTAATAGTGTCTTTGTTTTACCTGAATCCAAGGCTGGCTGGGATAAAGATCATACTGTCATTTTCCAAGAAACTATGTCTGCATCTTGAGTAAATTTGGTGTGGCAACTTCTAGGAGCTCTCCATAAATGACAGGTTGTTGTTCAAGTCATTAATGGTCTTAATAGGGGCTGGAGAGATGGCTCAGAGGTTAAGAGCACTGACTGTTTTTCCAGAGGTCCTGAGTTCAATTCCCAGCACCCACATGGTGGCTCACAACCATCTGTAATGAGATCTGGCACCCTCTTCTGTATAGATAATAAATAAATAAATAATTTATTTATTTAGTAAATAAATAATTAATTAAAAATAAAATAAAATAAATGGTCTTAGTAAAAACCTGGAGCCAGATATTGGAGTGAATGCTGAAAGATCAGACAGACAAAGGAATAAGCCACTAGAGAAAATTCTTTCTCACCACTACCAAATCCTCAGGCCAAATGGAAGGTGACATCCTGTCTCTACGAATCCTCTGACTAAAAGCCTCTGAGTCCTCAGCTGAAAGGTGCTTCTGGTTCCTGTATCCTGACACCTTGTATGCCTTTCTCCACCCAGCCATTTCACTTCCTGTCTCAACCTTCCTAGTGCTGGGATTAATGGCTCGTGTGCTTCCCAAATACTGGTAGCAAAGGCATGAGATTCAAGTGCTCAGATTAAAGGCATGTGACTCCCAAGTACTGGGATTGAAGGTGTGTGCCACCACTGCTTGGCTCTGTTTCTCTCCTAGACTGAATCAGTCTTATGTAGTCCAAGGTGGCTTTGAACTCACAGAGATCCAGATGGATCTCTGCCTCCTGAGTACTAGGATTAAAGGTATGTGCCACCACTGCCTGGCCTCTATGTTTAACCTAGTGGATTGTTCTGTCCTCTGATTTTCAGGCAAATTTTTTTAGGGTACACAATATATCACCACAACAGGTGGTATGTGACTTTTGCCACCCTTTCAACTTTGTCCCTTTTTCTTACCTCGTGACTAGAGCTGAAGAGGTCACCTTGGTTCACGTGTGAACCTTGACCATGGGGTTACACATAGAAGATCAGTAAAATGGAAGGAGCTGGAGTTCCTGAAAATTCCAAGGCCCACACTCGCCTGCAGAACTGTATAGGAGACAAATAGACTTCTGTTTTGACGGGGCCGACTGAATTGCCCTTACGTCTTCTTTTCTCCCTGTCCCCATCCCATCATTTCCAGGCGAGAAGGTGTTCCCACCTTTGGCTCTCTTAGCTTTGTGATGCTCCCAGCATTTCTGCCTTCCTTTATTGGAAGAGCAGCCCTGCCTAGCCTGCCCCCGTGGATGCTGATACTGGCTGGTAGGAGCTTGCGCAAGGACACAGATGGAGTAAAACAAATCCACATAATTTGAATAGGCCAGCAACGCTTTGATGAAGGGAGGGTCTCAACTGGAGGCGAGAAAGGGAGCTAGTCTGACCAAAACAGTGATTAGAAAGCTCCTGGAATAGAGAGAGCAGCAGGTCTTTATTTGATTGGGACAGAGGAATAAAGTTTGAATATTACCCATTTGTCACAAGCATGGATAGAGTTTTAAAGAATATTTTCCTTGAACTCAGGCAATCTGGCCATGCGTTGGTGGACTAATGGGCAGTGGCGTAGGCAGGAGCTGGTGAAACCTTCCTGTTGGTAGATTCATCATCTCTCAGGGACATCCTGGCCTTATGGGTGTGTACCTTAGGATAAGTCTGGGACTGCGGATGACCAAACTGACAAGAAAACATAAGAACACAGTAGAAGAAAAATGCCATCTCACCAGATAACAGGCCCAGAGAACCACATATTGTAGTGTCTGGTGAAGCATTCCTCGACTGGTCAGTGTGTCTCCATGCAGAGCTGATGCAGATTAATACATGAAAGGAAAGCCAGCTCTGGTTACATATCTGTAATCCTAGCACTTGCGAGGTAGAGGCCTGACAATCAGGGGCTCAAAGTCACCCTTGGTTACTTAGTGAGTTCAAGGGCAGTCTGGGATGCTTGTCTTTCTCACAAAGAAAAAAAAAAAAAGATACCAATGGAGTAGACTGATATGAAAACATTATGTCAAGTCTTTTATTTCATATTAGTTATCCATCAGCTATCTACTGGGTCTAGAATGAGTCAGTATTTTCGGAAAAGTGGCCTTCAAGGTGCTGGGAAGTAACACAGTCGACTGTTATCATAATCCATATGTCAGAGGTGTTTTATTAAAGCTGGTTGGGAGGCAATGTGCTGCACAGCTGTCCAACCTCCCCAAATAGGGATTTTATGTCAAATAAGAGCATACGAGACTAACAGGCCTATATATGTGTTTGTCTAGTAACAATTCTCTATTGACTTTGTCATTTGTGTGTGAAGGGGCTCTGGCCAGCTCAAGGCTCTGGCATGTAACACAAATCTTAAAAGGTCTTATTAATAAAAACAAACCCAGAGCCAGGTATTGGGGTGATCGCTGAAAGATCAGAGAGATGGAACAAGCCACAGCCACCTCACCTTGCCAATTCCTCAGCTGATCCTGTTTCCTCAGACTGGAAACCTCTGAGTCTTCATCCGAATGGATCTCAGCTGAACTGCTGCTAAAAGCCTAAAAGTTTAGAAAGCTAAAGCTCCTGGTCCTCATGCTTTATATATCTTTCTGCTTCCTGCCATCACTTCCTGGGATTAAAGGCATATGTCACCATGCCTGGCTATTTCCAGTGTGGCCTTGAACTCACAGA
Organism: Peromyscus leucopus; assembly: GCF_004664715.2. Taxonomy (NCBI): domain Eukaryota; kingdom Metazoa; phylum Chordata; class Mammalia; order Rodentia; family Cricetidae; genus Peromyscus; species Peromyscus leucopus. The sequence goes on along the minus strand of NC_051080.1, from coordinate 58,360,442 downwards.
GATCCAGATGGACCACTGCTTCCCGAATGCCTGTGCTACCACTGCCTAACCTCTATGTTTAACATAGTGGCTGTTCTATTCGCTGACCCCCAGATAAGTTTATTGGGGTGCATAATATATCAATCACACTGGCAGGCCTTGCTCTTCTCCTCATTCCCTCTGCCTTGCTAAAACCCACTAGATTTCATTCCTAAAGCTAGCTACCAAGGTCCATTCCCTTATTTGGCCACTTCCTCCTCCTGAGGCTGATCACCAGGGTCCAGCTATCAAAGTATTAAAATCCAGCAATCAAAAGCCCTCTTTGGTTCACCTAATTAATATACCCAATTAAAATTAAACACCTCATGGGGTTTCCCATTCTACCTTTATAAACCATGTTCCTTATGTGCCAGGTCTGTAAACACCCTGGTCTCCTGGCCTTATCCAGTGTTTTATCATGAAACTATTGAAGAGAATACAAGAACTCACGTATCATGCTTTTAACAGAGTCTCTTGACTCCTCCAGGTAGTCCCTAATACTTCACTCATTCTCTTCTTCCAGAAGGAATCATTACGTGACCTTCAATCAGGAGCCAGATGCTCCAATTCAAAACGCAGCCAGGTGAGGTTCAGCAAACACAGCCAGCAATCCTAACGGTTAGTGTTCAAGCCAATGAGCTTTGGGATGGTTTGTCATTGAGGAGTAATGTATTCGACAGACTTGTTTGAGCTCTTGTCTTTGTGGTTATTATTCAGAACTGGAACAAATTCTAAATAATGCAGCTACAACAGCATAAAATGCCAAGCTTAAGCTCTGTGGGAGAGTGCTATCGAAATGGAAAAATGGAAGACAAGGTAATTCAATTAGAAAAGTCTTTTTTTTTAAGGGTCCTGTAACAACCGGATATCTCCAAGAGGAAAACAATCAAAATTTACCCTTAACTTGCTTACTACACAAACGTAAATTTAGTATAGATCATAGACATAAACCCAGAGATGTCAAGGTTCTATTTCCTAATCCAATTATGCTGAGTGTCTACAATGAGTTGCTTTAATAAAAATAATTCTTGTAGGTAACTAAATATTTATGTACCAGACACTGAAATGACATGTTTACAAGAGTTATTTATTCTACTCTCAGAATAGCTCAATATAACATAGGGGTGTGTGTGTGTGTGTGTGTGTGTGTGTGTGTGTGTGTGTGTGTGTGTATAGAATAGCTATGTGTTTGCTTAGCTGATTGTGGTGGGAATGGTCTCTAAGATCTCCTCCAGTTTGCCTCTCCTTGTGCCTGGTGGTACTGGTCTGGCTGAGACAGGCCTCGTACTTTGGATCTGGAGCTGATATTTGACCCAAGCCTGAACTGTTAGAATCATGGTGACTTCCCAGATCCCACTGCTTCTTTGGGGTTTTACTTTACTATAGGCTAGTGTGGCCATAAGGCTCTTAAACTTTAGACAGCCAAGAGTCACATAGCAATCACAGATAGGGCTCAGTGGCTAAGAACATTTGCTGCTCTTGCAGAGGACCAAAGTTCAGTTCCCAGAACCCACATCAAGCAGAGCACGATCACCTGTAACTCCAGTTCCGGGAGGACCCTATGCTCTTATTTGGCTTCTGAGGGCATCTGCACATATATAACCACATAAATAGAGGATCTTGGACCCCTGCCCAGAGCCTGCTGTTGTGAAGTAGGGCTCACACTTTGCATTTCTAACAGGTTCCCAGCGAGTGCTGATACCGATCATGAGGGACTGTGCTAAAGATGCAATTTTAGAGGTCCTCCTTCAGACCTGTGATTCAGAGTCTCTAAAAGGAAGGCTCAGAAAGCTAAGTTTTCGTATAATCTACAAATGACTTTTAGACTTCCCAAAGATTGTCCATTCAGTGTTTTTGAACCTTGATACTACGTTAGAATCAGTTAGGAGTGTTTAGAGTAGTCCATAGCCCAGATGTCTTCCTTAAAGATTTGTGGGTGCCATGGGCCCTGGCCCCCGACTGGGAGTGGCTGCGGCCTTGCTTGCTGACCTTGATCAGATGTCCTCCCTATTCAGATTCCCTGTCGGTATCCACCCTTCTGAATGCTTAAGGGAAGTTCCTTGTTTGTGTATCCTGCATTTTGGGCGTTAACTACTTAGATGCAAGAATGTAGAACATTGGGTCTGGAATGTAGACCATTGACAGCGAACTTCTGCCCTCCGGGGGTTCCTCCATTTGTGCTGTAAGCCTGTATGTATTTAAGGTTTCTTCCCTCTTTCAATAAACGGCATTCGACATCCAATCGTACGAATGACCCACTGTCTCTTGTCTCTATTTTTTAATCCGCAGCCCTTCTCTCGGACATGGTGAACAGTTATCGGTAATGCAGGCGTTACCGCTACAAATGGAGGTCCCACCGAGATCTGAGTAAGAAGGACCAGCTGACGGACACTCTTGGAAGGCCGGCCGGCATTTTAAAGGTAAGAGTGGATTGAAATGTTGAAATGGGTGCAGGTAGCTCACAGTCAGTTAATTGGACTGTTGAAGCAGGAAGGCACCAAAGTTAAGTAAGGGCAAGACAGCTAAAGATTTTAAATGAAAAAGGAAATCTTCCCAATAGAGAAGAGGGAAGGAAAGGAAGTTCCCCGTTAGAAAAGGGTGAAAAAATTTTTAATCAAGAAAAAAAGGATTTTCCCGGTAAAAAGGGGAAAATTTTTTGAAACTAGGCCTAAAGATTGGGGCCTTGTAGAAGAAGGATGAAGGAAAGAGAGAAGCCTCTTCCCAGTGGTAATGGAGAATGTAAAGACTTTTTCCAGTTGTAGAGTTTTCAGGATAGCTGAAACTCTGAGCTCTTTCTTCTGGCCAGTACAGAGCGGCAGCATCTGAATTACAAAGAATCGACAGGTAGGCCTCATTGCTGCTGGCTAAACAGTAAGCGAGCCCAGAGCTTAAAGTTTTGCTGTCTGTTTGCTTAATTTTGGTTCAAATGTTTTTTATTTTTCCCTCAGAGTGGAAATAATTCAATATTTAGGATCCCTTTGTGGGAAATGTTTTTCTGTTTTTCCCTTATGGTGTGAATAACTCATTGTTAGGTAGTCCCTTCATGGGAGTAGAAAATTTAAACGTGAGTTTGTGTGTGTGGGGCGCGCCCAGCGGCTGTGTCGGACAAAGGCAAAGGCGTGCACGAGATAGCCCGAAGCAGCGGGTGGACAGGTACACGCCGGTGGGAGGCAGAGCCGTGATAGAATGCGAGTGCAGCCCAGGCAGGCGCTGGCAATGGAGCCTGAGCACTGGACAGAGCCAGTGAGCTGAGGCCGGGAAGGGACTAGCACTAAAAGTTTAAACTGGGCCTAACTTCTGGTGAAAAATGGTTTCGGTCAGGACATTGAATGCTAAGTCAATGCTGTTTGAATAAAGGATGTTCTGTTCTTTTGATTGTCTTGATAAATGTTTGGATGAATGTTTGGATTTTCATGGTAGATAAACTAAAGGAACAGGATTCATAATTTTGAACTATATTAGATGTGCTCTTGTCTGTTGATCATTACTGAAAATTTGGCTCTGCAATTTAGGTTGCCTTCAAGAAATTCTTGGTTTAATTCTATAAAAATATAACACCTGAAATGGTTTGGGTTGTTAGCTTATTAAATAATGTTGCTAAGATAAACCCATAAATGATAATCTCTTCCTGATAAAGAGGTTACAAAATTAATTTTCCAGTAAATAAAATACAGATAAATTGTTTGGTCCACATTGTTAATAATTGGCTATTTGCATTAATATGTTATTTAAAATCTATAAAAGAATCCTCTTTTTAAGATTTTATAAAATACTACTAAAGAGTGTTACCTAATGTTTACCTCTTCAAATCCTATAGAAATTGTATTTAATGCTTTTATAATTGGCATATGTAAAAAAGGACCATGGAAACAAAAGCTGGTGATAGAATTTCTCAATTATTATTGCTTTCATATTTTAAATTCAAAATGGTGCCGATATATAGAACTGGAGGCTTTAAAAGTACAGGAAAAAAGGTGTTTTAACAAACAGTTATCAATGATAAACAGCCTAAATTAAAAATAAAATTATATGGGATTGAGATTAGAAGATTATTGGATTCTGGTGCTGGATATATCTATAATTTCACAAGAATCCTGAGATCCCAATTGGCCCCTTAAAAATTCTACCTCTAACCTACAAGGTATTGGCACAGCTCAGACGCAATTGCAGAGCAGGCTACTTTTAAATTAGAAGGATGAGGAAGGTCATACAAAAACTTTTCAACCATTTGTGCTACCTGACATTCCAGTGAACTTGTGGGGACGGGATGTGTTAGATGGTATGGGAGCTGTACTTACTACACAACCTGTGACAGACAAAAACTGTGTCACTAGAGGTCCTGGCGATACTAGAGGATTAGGGTCTTTTCCATAGGGGTCACTGCACAACAACCTTCAATAATACAACCGATAAAAATCACTTGAAAGAGTGATGACCCTGTATGGGTAGAGCAGTGGCCCCTTACTAAGGAAAAATTGGAGCCTGCGTATACATTGGTTAAGGAGCAGTTAGATGCTGGACATATCATTCCTTCCACTTCACCTTGGAACTCACCTATATTTGTTATTAAAAAGAAATCAGGAAAATGGAGGCTATTACAGGATCTTAAAGCTGTAAATAAAACCATACTTCTCGTGGGAGCAACACAGCCTGGCTTGCCTGCCCCTGTGGCAATTCCTAAGCATTGGCACTTAATTGTGGTTGACTTGAGGGATTGTTTCTTCACCATTCCTTTGCATCCCGAGGACAGTCCTCGCTTTGCTTTCAGTGTTCCTTCAGAAAATCTTAAGGAACCTTATCAGAGATATCAGTGGGTGGTATTGCCTCAAGGAATGGCCAACAGCCCTACTATATGTCAAATTTATGTGTCTTTGGCCCTAGCTCCAGTTCAAAAAGCTTTTCCAGATGTTTATATAATTCACTATATGGATGATATATTAATGGCTACTAAAGATAAAAAACTTGTTTTTGATGCCTTTTCTTATTTACAAGAGGTTCTTAGCTTGGCTAATTTACAGATAGCCCCAGAAAAGGTACAGGTATCTTTTCCCTATCATTATTTAGGTCATAAATTGTTACACACGGGCATACGCCCACAAAAGATTACTCTGCACATGAATCAGCTACGCACACTTAATGATTTCCAAACCTTTCTGGGAGATATTCAATGGCTTCGGCCCACTTTAAAAATTCCAACAGGTCAGCTTCGCCCCTTGTATGATGTCTTAAAGGGCGACCCTGACCCTTCATCTCCCCGTAAATTAACAGCTGAAGGATGTGTAGCCCTACAACGTGTACAAGAGGCTCTGGAACAGGCTCACGTACAGTATATAGATCTTAATTCTCCCTTATTGTATTTGATATTTTGTTTTACTCATTCACCTACTGGAGTGTTTTGGCAAACAGGTCCTATTTTATGGGTACATTCTCCAGCTTCTCCAACAAAAATCATCACTCCTTATCCACAGGCTGTCGCTCAGATTATATTTAAGGGAATCAAGATCAGTATTCAAACTTTTGGTAAGGAGCCAGATATTGTGGTGACCCCATACACCCAGTCTCAAGTAGCATGGTTGCAAGCTAATGATAATGATTGGGCCATATTGACATGCTCCATGCAGGGTCAGTTTGATACTCACTACCCCTCCAATGATGTGTGTCAATTTTTTAAATTACATCCTGTTATATTTCCCAAGATAGTACAAATGACTCCTATTCCTCAGGCCCGTGTGGTATTTACTGATGGCACTTCACGTGTTTTTGCTGTGGTGGTTTCTGGTAACATAGTAAAGAGAATAAAAGTCCAGGGCACTTCTGCCCAGGTGGCAGAGATACAGGCGCTGTTGCTTGCTTTACAGATGTTTTCTAATGAGAGTGTAAATATTTATACTGATAGTCAATATGTGGCACATGCCATTATGCCTTTGGAAACAACAGCCTACATACCATCCATTTCTTCCATTCATGAATACTTATTGCAAGTGCAAGGACTTATATGGTCTCGCTCACATAACCTTTATGTGGGCCATATTAGAGCTCATACTCAATTGCCTGGACCTCTAAGTGAAGGTAATCAGAGGGCTGACGCCATTACTCGTATGGCTGTCACATTAGTCTGTTCTGCGTTTGATAAGGCTACTCAGTTACATCAGCGTTATCATCTTAATGCTGGATCTCTCCGTTATCATACAGACATAACCCGGGAACAATCCATCCAGATAGTTAAATCATGCCCTATTTGTGTGGAATTTTTACCTGTTCCTCATTTGGGAGTTAATCCTCGAGGACTTTTACCTAATCATGTGTGGCAGATGGACGTCTCGCACGTGCATTCCTTTGGAAAATTACAATATGTCCATGTGTCTATTGATACATATTCTTCTCTAATTTTTGCTTCTGTCCATTCAGGGAAAAAAGTTAAAGATGTAAAAAATCATTGTCTCCATGCTTTTGCTTACATGGGAGTGCCAAAATACATAAAGACTGATAATGGTCCCGCCTACAGTAGTACAGGATTTTCAAAATTCTGCCAAGATTTTTCTATTGTTAATAAGACTTGTATTCCTTATAATCCTCAAGGGCAGGCTATAGTAAAATGCTGCCATCGTACCTTAAAAACTTATATTGCTAAAGTAAAAAAGGGGGAGTTAGGGGCTCATCTTTCCTCTCCACATTCTATTCTTTCCCTTGTTTTATATATTTTAAATTTTTTATCGGTGGATTCTGCTGGAGTATCTGCTGCAGATAAGCACTGGAGGGCTCCTGTTGCAAATCATCCTCTGGTGCGATGGAAAGATCTTTCTACTGGCACTTGGAGGGGACCCGATCCGGTGTTGGTGTGGGCCCGGGGATCTGTTTGTGTCTTTCCGCAGGACAATGAAATTCCTCTTTGGGTTCCTAAACGCTGTGTGCGCCCTGTGGCTGCTGCTGAATCCCAACATGGCAGAGACCTATTAGGCCTTTGTAAAAAACTCTCCCCTTCTGATGCCAATGGGGATTGAGAGCCCAATACAGCCAGCCTTGGCAAACATTATTGTAAGCCTAGGAACTGTAGCCATGTGGTTGGATTCTTCAGAAGGTAATGTATGGTAACTTTTTTCAAAAATGTTGAGAATGTATCACACCTTGGAGATTAAGGATAACTCTAAAGGTCAATGAACTTCATTTGCTAACAGTAGCATGCCAGCTAAGCCTTTTTCGCATTTTGCAACCCCCCTCAAGCTGGTGTAGTACCTACTTTTCAGGAATGGCTCTGTGCAACATTTATTTGCCTCCTGAAATTCATCTAGCCTTTTTGAAGATACCTCAAAATTTGTGAGCCTGAATGTAGCCATTATTGAGGCCATTAGTTCTGCTCCTTGTTTGCTGTTTTTGTTTTCTGTTTTCTTTATGTTTCTCAGTTGTTCTCTTGCAGACCTGCCAGCCTAAGTAGTGCTGGGATCAAGAAAAATGGGCCTTGGTGGTTCGTGTTCCTGGAGCCGTGTCCATGCCAGTGGACCGTGACAGCTAGACACAGATGATGCTCACACGCTCCAGAAGAGACTCTGACATCACTGTTGCCATTGTTGCTGTTATAGCAGTGGTGGCCACTGCTGCTATTGTTTCTGGGATTGCTATTACATAATTGGTTACTACAGCTAACACAATGGAGACCCTGGCAGCAAAAGTAGCTACCACAGTTAGTTAATCTTTCTTCCTATTGGGCATGATAAATTTAATTCCACCTTTATACATTATAATTGGCTTTGTAAGTTGTAAATTATTAAAACTCAAGTTCCATTTGCTCGGGATACCACCTTACAGGACTCCTATTTGCGGTAAGGCTCGTTTAAATAGGGAATGGTTCAATTGCCTGTAGCCTTCTGGCTATGGATGGGTTAGGACTTCTGTTGGTCTTTTCTGTGTCGCACAGATTGCAAGCCTAGTGCCACTTTGAGATCTTTGGCAGCAGTCACTCTACAGCTCACGTAGTTGAGTCTGTATGATAATGAGTATTCAGAGACGGGTAATGCTTGGGGGGCGGCCATCAACCTAAGACAGAGCACTTGTGTGGCCTGGGCAGGTGTCTCTATGACGGGTAAGGTGGTCTGCTGGTCCCACGCAACCTAAGTCAGAAGCTCATTTAATAAAAAGGGGGGACCTGTGGGTGCCATGGGCCCTGGCCCCCGACTGGGAGTGGCTGCGGCCTTGCTTGCTGACCTTGATCAGATGTCCTCCCTATTCAGATTCCCTGTCGGTATCCACCCTTCTGAATGCTTAAGGGAAGTTCCTTGTTTGTGTATCCTGCATTTTGGGCGTTAACTACTTAGATGCAAGAATGTAGAACATTGGGTCTGGAATGTAGACCATTGACAGTGAACTTCTGCCCTCCGGGGTTCCTCCATTTGTGCTGTAAGCCTGTATGTATTTAAGGTTTCTTCCCTCTTTCAATAAACGGCATTCGACATCCAATCGTACGAATGACCCGCTGTCTCTTGTCTCTATTTTTTAATCCGCAGCCCTTCTCTCGGACATGGTGAACAGTTATCGGTAATGCAGACGTTACCGCTACAAAGATTCATATTTTAAAGTTTTAAGAGGTTTTGTGAGAGACAACTTTGCAGCCAAGAGCTTAGGAATGCTTCTGTGACTTACAATGCCCTTAGGAAGGAAGGCAGGGCCCAGGTCTGCCTTAGAAAAGTTGGGTTGAGGTATGCTTGACACTGTAGAAGTTTGCGGGAAGGGGGATAGGGAACTGAACAGATGCAAATGGATACTTTTTGGATCATTTAAAATAGCCAACTAGAATGAATTTTAATGCCTGTATAGTGTTCCGGTATGATTATATGTTGCTTATACACTAGGAGGCAGATACTTTCTCGTTTACAATCTGTATTAATTTTGCTGTGCACATGAGAAAACAAACTTGAAAGAAGCCTGACAGATACCCAGGTTGGTCTAATCCTCCCACTCCAGTTCTTCCGTGCTACACCAAAGATTCCAGCCAGGCTGCCCACTAAAAATACCTGGAGAATATTTGAATTAAGCAAGTGCCTGGACCCCACCCCCAGTGAAAGGAACATAACTCTTTCGGTTGGAAATGTATTTGGTTTCCCATGATTCTTTTGCACAGTCAGGGCTGGATACTTTGTCTCTCAGTATTCTCCTTCTGGGGCTGATTGTAAAAGTATTGTTATGGGTCTCCAGTGATTCAGAGACTCACCAGTCCAACCGTCAATACATTTTAACCAAGAAGACGCTTGTATTCACTTACTGATGCCTGGTCTTCACCAGAGACTCCAGGATTCAGGAATGTAGCCTCGAGTCACCTCAGTCTGGGGTTTATAAAGGCAAAGAACACAAAGTTACATTCTGGTCTAGTGCAAGCAGAAGGTCCTCCCCTGCAAAACAAGGTTTTGTCTACAGAACAGAAACAGCAGTTGACCTTATGACCTATTACCTTGCAGAAACAATAGTTTGGTTAAAATTTTACAAGGCCAGGCAATTATAAAAAAAGAATCAACCCTTAACAGCCCTTAACATTTGGAAGTCCAATTTTGCTTTATAGTTCTTTTTTTTTTTCCTTTTATTTTATTTTACAATACCATTCAGTTCTACATATCAGCCACAGATTCCCTTGTTCTCCCCCCTCCTGCCCCCTCCCCTTCCCCCCAGCCTACCCCCCATTCCCACCTCCTCCAGGGCAAAGCCTCCCCCAAGGACTGAGATCGACCTGGTAGACTCAGTCCAGGCAGGTCCAGTCCCCTCCTCCCAGACTGAGCCAAGCATCCCTGCATAAGCCCCAGGTTTCAAACAGCCAACTCATGCAATGAGCACAGGACCCGGTCCCACTGCCTGGATGCCTCCCAAACAGATCAAGCCAATCAACTGTCTCACCTATTCAGAGGGCCTGATCCAGTTGGGGACCCCTCAGCCTTTGGTTCATAGTTCATGTGTTTCCATTCATTTGGCTATTTGTCCCTGTGCTTTATCCAACCTTGGTTTCAACAATTCTCGCTCATATAAACCCTCCTCTTTCTCACTAATTGGACTCCCGGGGCTCCACCCGGGGCCTAGCCGTGGATCTCTGCATCCAGATCCCTCAGTTGTTGGATGGGGTTTCTGGCACGACTATTAGGGTGTTTGGCCATCCCATCACCAGAGTAGTTCAGTTCCGGCTGTCTCTCGACGATTGCCAGCAGTCTATTGTAGGGGTATCTTTGTGGATTTCTGTGGGCCTCTTTAGCACTTTGTTTCTTCCTTTTCTCATGTGGTCTTCCTTTACCATGGTCTCCTATTCCTTGTTCTCCCTCTCTGTTCTTGATCCAGCTGGGATATCCCGCTCCCACAGGCTCTCTTTCCCTCGACCCTCGCCCTTCATTACTCCCACTCATGTCCAGGTTGTTCATGTAGATCTCATCCATTTCTTCGCCATTGGGTGATCCTCGTGTCTTTCTTGGGGTCCTGTTTTCCAGGTAGCCTCACTGGTAATGTGAGTAGCAGTCCAGTCATCCTTGTTCCACATCTAGTATCCTATGAGTGAGTACATAACCATATTTGTCTTTCTGAGTCTTGGTTACCTCACTCAGGATGATTTTTTTTCTAGATGCATCCATTTGCCTGCAAACCTCATGATGTTTGCTGTGGGATGTTCTGTATGTCCTGTGGGAGCCCGTTCTCGGGTTCCTCTTGGCTTTACCCAGCAGGTCCGCATAGAGGATGATGAGGACCACGGGCCTGAGTGCAGGTGTCTGAGATGATCTGCACTCAGACACCTGCACTCAGATTTTCTATTTCCAGAATTCCCTCTGTTTATGTCTTCTTCATTTTTTCTTTTTCCCTTTTCAGGTCTTGGACTGTTTCCTTTATTTGTTTCATTGCTTTTTCATGATTTTCTTTCAGTACTTTGTTTTCTTCCAGGACTTTATTGTTTTCTTCCAGGACTTTATTGTTTTCTTCTAGGACTTTATTATTTTCTTCTAGGACTTTATTGTTTTTTTCTAATTTGTTTGCCCTTTCCTCTAGTTGTTTATAGCATTCTTCTCATTTTTTGTCTTTTCCTCTACACAAGCCTCTACATTCTTCATGATGTTATTCATAAGGCTGTTTTCTTCTGCTTCTTCCAATTTTTGATGTTCGGGTCTAGATGTTGGAGGCAGGCTAGGTTCTGGTGATGCTGTATTGCTCTTCATTTTGTTGTATGTACTTCTGCCTTGACGTCTGCCCATCTCCTTGTGGTTCGTTCTTGGTCTTACAGCGCACTTGGTTCAGACAGAGCTGACAGATTCATGAAGTCTCTCTCTCTCTTGTCCAGATTGGAGCTTTCTTGTCCAAATGGGAACTCCGGGGATGGGAGCTCTTGTCCAGACAGGAAGTCCAGGGCAGGATGGGTGCTCTTGTCCAGAAGGGAAGTCCAGGGCAGGATGGGAGTCCAGGATGGGAACTCTCTCTCTGGTCCAGAAGGGAAATCCGGGGCAGGATCACTTTATAGTTCTCTTAAGCACAGAAACTTAAAACTTTTAAACATAAAGTGAGCCATCAACGTAATGTTAGCCATTGCAGTATGATTTCTGACTTTCTTTTTCCTTGTCCAGGTTTATTTCCTCATTCTCCCCCTTTCTACTTTATATCTTCCCTACAAAATCTTCAGAAGGTCTTGTTTTGGAGGGGGGTTGCTCTTTTTGCGGGGGGTGGGGGGGTAGGGGGCACCACTCAGCTCCCAAATACATCACACATGGAGGCTTAATCTTATTTATGAATGCCCAGCCTTAACTTGGCTTGTTTCTTGCCAGCTTTCCTTAACTTTAAATTATCCCATCTACCTTTTGCCTCTGAGCTTTTCCCATTCTCTTACTTCTATAAATATTATTTACTCTCACTGTGGCTTGCTGGGTGGCTGGCCCCTGGAGTCCTCTTCCTTCTCTGGCTACTTTTCTTTTCTTTCTCTAGGTTCTCTCTGCCTGCTGGCCCCACCCATCCTTTCTCCTGCCTCACTATTGGCCAGTTCAGCTCTTTATTAGACCATCAGGTGTTTTACACAGGCACAGTAACACAGCTTCACAGAATTAAACAAATGCAACATAAACAAAGTAACACACCTTAAAATAATATTCTACAACAAGGTCCTGAACATAACAGGGACAAAAGTGACAGTACTTTCTGGTTGAAGTAACACTAGCCCACTCAAGTATGTGGCTATAGCAGGATTTGTTCTTCCCCATTCACTCTGCCTTGCTAAAAACCATTAGATTACACTCCTAAAGCTAGCCACCAAGGTCTATTCCCATATTTGGCCACGTTTTCCTCCTGAGGCTAACTATCAAAGTCTAGCAATCAGAAGCCCCTTTGGTTCACCTTATTAACATGCCCAATTAAAGTCAAGCAACTCATCCTAACACAGGGTTTCCCCCTTTTCCTTTATAATCATTTGCCTATGTGCCATGTCTGTCTCCTCTCTATCCAGAGTAATATATCCCTGCCCCCTTTCCCTTGTTCTCTTCTCCTTCCCCCTCATCCTCTATCTCCTTTACCAATGCATCCTAGCCAATTCTAACACAGACCTCCCCTTTTTCTCTTAATAATGACACCTACTCAGGCACCCTCTCCACTACTGCTTGTAGCTGGAGTTTTTTCCAGTCCTGCCTGGCCTATGGTCAGGACAAATCTCTCTCATCCACCAGTCCCGCAGCCGCTTAGACCCATTGGAGTAAACACACAGAGACTTACATTGTTTACAAACTGTATGGCCACAGCAGGCTTCTTGTTATCTAGTTCTTATATCTTAAATTAACCCATTTCTATTAGTCTATAAGTTGCCACGTGGCTCATGACTTACGGGTACCTTACATCTTGCTTGTCATGGCAGTGGCTGGCAGCGTCTCTCTGCCTCAGCCTTTCACTTCCCAGTATTCTCTTCTCTGCTTGTCCTGACTATACTTCCTGCCTGGCTACTGGCCAATCAGCATTTTATTTATACAGAGTGATATCCACAGCAATTGCTAGTAGTCTAATCTGGGGTCATTCTTGTAAGGATTCCTGGGAATTTCCCTAGCACAGTTTTCTCCCTAACCCCATAATGTCTCCCTCTATCAAGATATCTCTTTCATTGCTCTCCCACTCCATCTCTCCCCCTGCTTGACCATCCCATTATCTCACATTCTCATCCCCCATCTCCTTCCTCCCTACCTCCCAACTGCCAGTTTACCCAGGAGATCTCATCTATTTCCCCTTCCCAGGGTGATCCATGCATTCCCTCCTAGGGCCCTCCTTGTTACCTAGCTTCTCTGGAGCTGTGGGTTGTAGTCTGGTTACATCTAGTATCCACTTATGAGTGAGTACATACCATGTCTGTCTTTCTGAGTCTGGGTTACCTCACTCAGGATGATATTTTCTAGTTCCATCTATTTGCCTGAAAATTTCATGATGTCATTTTTTTTTACAACTGAGTAATACTCCATTGTGTATATGTACCACATTTTCTTAATCCGTTCTTTGGTTGAGGGGCATCTAGGTTGTTTCCAGGTTCTGGCTATTACAAATAATGCTGCTATGAACATAGTTGAGCAAGTGTCCTTGTGGTATGATTGAGCATCTCTTGGGTATATGCCCAAGAGTGGTATCATTGTGTCTTGAGGTAGATTGATTCCCAATTTTCTAAGAAGTCACCATACTGATTTCCAAAGTGGCTGTACAAGTTTGCACTCCCACCAGCAGTGGAAGAATGTTCCCTTTACTCTGTATTCTCTCCAACATAAGCTGTCCTCAGTGTTTTTTTATCTTAGCCATTCTGATAGGTGTAAGATGGTATCTGAGTTGTTTTGACTTGCATTTCCCTGATGACTAAGGATGTTGAGCAATTCCTTACATGTGTTTTGGCCATTTGGTCTGTTTGAGGGGCCCCTGGCAGTGGAATCAGGATCTATCCCTGGTGCACAAGCTGGCTTTTTGGAGTCCATTACCTGTGGTAGGATGCCTTGCTCAGCATTGATGCAGGGGGAGGGACTTGGACCTGCCTCAACTGAATGTACCATGCTTTGTTGACTCCCCATGGGAGGCCTTGTTCTTTTGAAGGAGTGGATGGAGGTGGGTTATGGGGGGGTTGAGAGGAGGGATGGGAGGGGGAACTGTGGTTGATAAGTAAAATGAAAAAAAATTAAAAGAAAAGATAAAGCAAAGATTTAAAAAATTCAAAATTAAAAAAAATAGATTGATACCTACAAGATCATTTGCTACTATTTTTCTGCCTGAGTAAGAAAGCAGCCACTTTAACTTTTCTTCCCCCGCTTAATAAAGGATTTCTCCATGAAAACAAATGTTTGGGTGTGCTTGTTCCTAATTTGGGATCTGGAAGGGAGCCCCTGATGTGCAGGATTCCCCTTCACTGGTTGGACTGAGAAATGTGGATTGCTGTCATCTCAAGAGGACGGAGCAGGTACATGACAGGGAAAAGGATAATGATGCATCAAGAAAGATAAGAATCAGATGCTAGCCCGACGATGGCTCACTTATCATCAATCATTTTTGGTTGATAGATGTAAGAAGGCAAGACACATCCTTCTGTCCTCTTAAAAGTAGATAAAATTAGAGATGATTTCTCTAGACAGCTTTAGAATTGCTGGGGCAGAACAGGGTACAAGGCCTTGTAGTGGGTAGCCATTCCAGCTTTGATCTGGAAGTTCCAACCCCCACTGAGGCTTCAGTAACTGTCACACCTACAAGCCAGGGCCAATACAGGACCCTGAAGACCCGAGATCCGGATGTACCGCCTCTCTTGGTTCCTGGACCCTGGACACTGGAGGTAGACCAAACAGAGTTCTCCAGAGAACACCACCGGACTGCGCTACGTCTTTCCCAGACCCTACAACCTACCTATCCCTTCATTTGTAAGTTGTGCCACTAAATAAACCTCCCTTTTAACTATGTGGAGTGGCCTTAATAATTTCACCAATAAGGCCTCCCACAAAATCATTCATGTTTTATGTATTATATAACAGTTTCCTCTGAGACTGAAATAATTCAACCTTCAGTGAAGCTTCTTAAACCAGAAGATGAACAACTCAAAATACCTGAAAGGAAGTTCCTGAAATTGATCGGATTAAGTAGGTCTGTCCCTGCCAGAGTAAACAATAAAGAGGGCAGAGAGTCACTCTCAGACAAGCCACGCTGGAAAGGAGACAGATGCTCAGATAACTCAACCTGCAAATGTGAGTCTCAAACTAGCAAAACTGCAAAGGAGACCCCAAGACAAACCAAATTGCCTGGAAGAAACAGACACCAGCAGAGCTGCCTGGAAGAGGTTTAGACCAGCTGAGGCACCTAGAAAGGACACTCTTCACCCTGTGGAGCTATTTGCAGGCTATGCTGTGTGCTCCAGGGTCCCAGCTTTTGTGAACTGTCACCCATGCTGGTGATGTACTGTCTTTGAGTCATTTCTGCTCTTATATATAAGTAACCCCTCAGTCATATTCCTCCTGTAACTGCAGTGAAACTCACTAGTTCACCAAGCTGGACTTTGGTCTGTTGTGGACTTCCTATCTGGAGTGAATATATGTGTGTGCTGCATCTCTCCAGGAAAAGTATTGTTACACAACATATGGAGTATACACACACACACACACACACACTCACACACACATACACACACACATTACCATCACACAGACATTCATAACGTAGAGTGGTGAGAAAGGGTAACTTTTAGAGTTACACACAGTAATTTTTCAGTTAGGATATATAGTATTTTGCTAGCTGATGTATTTTTCTAAGTATGACTTCTTTCACACCAAGATGTAAATTTTTATATCTTCCTTTTATGCTGTTTGGGAATTTCATACATCCATATATGTTTTGATCAAATCTCTTCCCCATTCCCTTCCTCCAATTCTTTTCCTATCCTCCCCACGTGTGCTCCAATTTTAGACCCAGTGAACCCAGTTAGTGTGATTTTTTTTAAAGCTGCTGGTTATTTCCAAATGTCAGTGAGTCTTGGGGACTGGGTGGAGGAGTTGATCTATGTGTGAGCAGAATGGGCAAGCCAGGTGAAGATGGCTACACCTTTGCACCACCTGGAAGACCAACACTATGATCTAGATAGTCATGTGTTATAAAGCCTGGAGACCCTGTAACACTGATGACGGTAGATTTCATCTAAGTCAGTTTCATTCATTTAACATTCATCAACTTCATTAAATATGTGCTACCAATGCTATGAGCCATTACCATAAAATAATGGCAATATAATTTGGTGTAAAGGACAACGCTGCAGCTGTTTTCCTAGCCTGTGGTGTTATTGGTAGGTGATGGAACATGCAGGTACAGCCTAGTACGAGTGTGCCCTTGGGTGCATGCCCTGGAGGAAGATACTGAGACCCTACCCACTTACTTCCTCTCCTTTTACTTACTAGTTACCACTCTGTGTACGGCCCCCTGTCACATACTCCCCCCATAACAGATCGGGCCTCTACAGGCCTAGGCAACAAGGCTGAACAGACATGAGCAGAAATCTCTGAAACGATGAGCAAAAAATCAGTATCTTGTCTTTTATAAGTGGTCCATCTCGTATTTCTTGTCTCAGAAGAGAAAAGCTAAGTAACATAAGCATCAGGAAGAAGAAGGAGGAGGAGGAGGAGCAGGAGAAAAAGGAGGAAGTAGGGGAGGAGATATGTCTTTGAACTTCAAAAAGCACCCTAGTTGGAAAGTGTCTAAAAGTATTAATGTAGGAAATATAAACACAATAAAACCCAGAGCTACTACAGTCGGACCTGCTAGCAGCCTGCCCAGCCATCTAGCTTACCACCATTCTAAGGGGCTCAGGTGGAACAGGACATGAACATGGGTACTTAAATCTTAATGATGTTCTCAAACATTCCCCTTCATGCCCAACTCTTTCTGAATATGAGACACTGTGACAGGCTAGTGTGAACCTGATGGCTCCAGAGAGCTGAGCTACAACCCGCTCTGCTGCTCACCATTCAAAGGTTTACATTTGCTAATTCAATTCCGGAGATCAGAGTTCCTCCATCGCAGCAGCATTACCATTTTCATGTCAGGTTGGTCAAAACATCATCGTGGAGTGGTTGTGTAGAATGAGAAGTGTTTGGAAGACTTAGCTTTTTAGCAATTACTACCTATGGGTTATCTGTACCATTCTGGCAACTGAATGAAACAGATGGCAGCTTTCTAACTGTGTGGAGCAGAGGACAGCGAGCATTAGGCTGGCGGAGACTCGCTGGAGATTAGTTCACAGGAAGAAAAGAAATGGCATATTAGCACACAAAGAGCTCGTCAGGACATGGTTTTTTTTTTTTTTTTTTTTTTTTTTCTCCTTGAAAGAAACCAGAAACAATGGCATATATTCTCTTTTCTTCTTTGGCATCCAAAGCACAGAGTATATTTTGTTCGGTCCTCTTGGTTACTCTACTAATTCATGAATACATTTGCATACTATGCTTTGCATGGGTACGTTTTTCAAATAGCTTTGCTGATATATGATTCATTTAATAGATGACTGAATCACCAAGTGTACACGATCACACGATGTTAATATATTCTCACGGCAATGCGTCAGTCAGCAGTCAAGTTTATTCTTTTCATTACCCCCCAAAGAGAATCTCTGTCTCTTTCTCTCCTGCCTGCTCCACTTCCTTTGTCCTAGCAATCTACTAATCTTTTTTGACTATAGATTTGCTTATTCTGCATATTTCGTAGACATATAGTCATACACTATTTGATCCTTTGGTTTCTTCCAGTTCGAAACTCTTCCGGGCTCAACCATCTCACAGTATATATTTGTGTTTCTTCCTTACTGCCAGGCAGTACTCTGTTTCATCTCACTGTATTTGTCAATTGATGGACTTTTGTGATGTTCTCATCTTATTAGTAATAATAATGCCACTGTGAATTTTTGCATGTAAGTTTTATCTGGGCATCTGTTTAATTTCTCTAAAACAGACACCTAGGAGTGAATCTGCCAGATAATATTGTAAACAGAGGTTTAAGAATTTGAAAAACTGCCAAACTGTTTTCCAAGCGAGTTGTAGCATTTTAAAATGACACTAGCAATATGATCTTTCTGATTTTTCCTTTTCATCCACTTGCTGTTTTATGTCGATTATAGCAGTCCTACTAGAGATGAGGAGACACCTTGTCTCTGTTTACGTTCCATTTCTCTGGAGGCTAATAATGTGGATCATCTTTACATGTGCTCATTAGCCATTTGCAAATTTCTTTGTAGTGGTGTCTATAGTTTATATATTCTATGTCCAATTCTAGGTACTGTGTGGTCCTTTTAGTATTAGTCATTGTTCTGTTTTCCACATATGTCCTTTACAAGATATGTGTTCTCTCCCATTCTGTTTGCCTTTTCACCTCACAACTAAGAGGGATTCTGGTGCCAGGTGGTGTCGGTGCACGACTTTAATCCCAGCTCTCAGGAGGCAGAGGCCAGCCTGGTCTACAGAGCAAGTTCCAGAACAGGCTCCAAAGCTACACAGAGAAACTCTGTCTTGAAAAAACAAACAAACAAACAAAAATTAAAAAACAAACAAACAAAAAGAATAATTCTGAAGTGAAGAAAAGGTTCAGTGTATCACAACTTGTGAAGACAACAGTGTCAGATGTGACTCTTAAAGGCCTGGTCTGCCTTTAACTGTCTTGGCATTGGTAACTCCTTTTTGGTTTGTTTGGTCAACTGTCCCCTATCCAGTTTCACTTTATGTTGTTTAGGGGGAACTGATTGTTTTATCCAAGATCTGAAGAGTGAGAAGCAGGATTGGCCAATTAGAACCTCTGCATTAAGTCAAGAAGGAAAAAAAAAAATCACAACACTTATGAGACAGAGGGAATAAACAAATGATGGTTAGATATAAAGTTGGTGACTGTTAATTAGAATGTTAATGTCCTCCCTGTGACAAATACATGAGAGAAATCATGTAAAGGAAGGAAGGTTTATCCCTGCAGTTTTGTTGGTTGTTTTAACCATTGGATTATTTGTTCTTTTGCATCTGTTTGTGTTAAGGACTTGCTATTTTACTGTGTTGAATACGGTGGATTCTTAGCTCTCCTTTGTCTATTCCTCTCATGAAATCAGCACATTTGTCTTACTCAGGCATGCAACAATGGCGGTGATTTCTGCTGCTCTGCCAATGAGGACCTAGTTTTTTATTTACTCTCCTAATGGAAGGAGAAATCTCAACAGCTTTCACTTGACTTTTCCTACCCCAGTGACCCTTAATCTACACATGAGAGACAATATGACTGACGACACATGCACTTTCTAAGTGTGTCTAACAATTATAAATTCTGGAACTCCTTGGGTGGGTCCAGGGCAGGTAACAAGTTTTGAGTTAATGATTGTGGTGATTGTATCCAGTCTAGAAAATTCTGCAGCCTCACCCCATCTTCTGGTTCTTAATAAACATTTCCTGACCCCTCTTCTGTAATGTTCCCCGAGCCTTGTGGGGGTGGGGGTGGGGGTAATAATGTCTTGTTTAGAGCTGGGCTCACAACTGTCATGGCTGCATCTTAGGCAGGCATGAGTCTCTTGTGTTCATCATCACTCATCGCAGAGAGAGGCTGCTGTGATTATAGCTGGGAACCTTATTGTTTATGTGTGTGAGCACAGACACGTGAAAGTGTCTGGTATTGCATAATTGCTGGTATGGCAATTTAGGGAACCATCAATAAGCTCTCCTTGTGGGACTACTGCCCAGGTCTAGGAAGTTAGGAGCTTACAGTACCTCAACACCCTCCCCCATCTCTGTGGAAGAGGGCTAGGGCTTTCTGATAGTTCTGGATGGGTGTAACCAATCCTTCTTCCCTCCATTTATGTCTAAATTAAAAATTCTTAGTATAAGTTAGTATAATAAAATGACTATTTTAAAACATTTTGAAGATTTTAAGCTTTTCATTCTACCTACTTATGAAAAATTATTATTAATCCTGTCAAATCATAACATCTATGTAAAATTGTTTTACATAGATCCAGACATATAATATTCCTAATTGAATTGAATAATCTGGATACTTCAACAGGATACCCAGTCTTAGAACATTACTTAGGAATTATTGCCATTGAGGGGCAGTATTCAGATCAGCTATTAAAAACAAAAATCAACATCTTAATGAGCACATGGGCTGAAAAATGGCAGGTTTCCCTCAGGACAATAAATAAACAAGATTTAAGAAATGACTTCCAGCTAAGAATCATGTAGTTTGTAATACAGGCAATAGATCCAGATTCTCAAAATATAGATTCCTTCCATGCTCTATGCTTTATTATAGCAGAATATCAATATTAAAACAGCCTGGGAAATCAACATGACAGTTTTCTGGAGAAGACAGTACATAATGACAGCTGAGCAGCATGTCCCTAGAAAACCTAGGTACACTGGAGGGCATCAGTAGAACCCAGCCAAATACTCTGTGGGAAAAATGACTTGGCACTATCGGGTGAGTGTAACTATATGGAAAATCAGGTTGTAAGGACCTTTGCTGTATTACTGGGCAATGTAGAAGACCATTAGGGTGCCTGTAGTTTCAGGAACAGCAATGTAACAATGTAACAAATTCAGCCACCCTACATCCCACTTTATTTAGCCATGAAAAGTGCTGAAAATGAGTTAGTGACATATAAATAATACAAGACATATATTAGAAAAATGGAAGGTGTATAAGCATGATTTCCAATCCATTGAGAGCATTTTATTGTGTAATTTAGAGATAGAAATTCAAACAATGAATGTGGAAGGTTTCTCAAAGTGTCCAAGGAACTACTTTTGTCTTAAGCCTTTTAGAACTTGTTTTAAACTTTTATTGCCATATATTTACTGTACAAAATAATGGGGTTAAGTTTATCCCCCTTTTCCCTTGACTTTTACAAAGTACATTACTCTGTTCTTTTTGCAGGTATGGAGGTTAGAAGACAACTTTTGGGAGTCAGTTCTCTCCTTCCACCATGTGGTCACAGGGATCTGACTTAATCATTAAACTAAGCAGTAAGCATCTTTACCCAGTGAGCCATTAGGACTGATTTTTAAATTATAGACACATGGTACTGGGGAAATGGCGCAGCAACATACCTGCCACACTAGCATGAGGAGCTGCGTTCAGATCCCAGGACTCATTCAAAAAGCCCCGGTTCAGCAGTGCATGCTGGCAATCCCGGCACCAGAGAGATAGAATCCCTGGGGCTTAATGGCCAACCAGTATCACTTATCTGGCAAGTTCAGTGACAGACCCTGGCACCAAAAATAAAGGTAGAGTGTGAGAGAGGATGACACCTCATGTTGACCTCTGGTCTCTTCACATACCTACATATAGTCACACACACACACACACACACACACACACACACACACAGAGAGAGAGACATGCACATAAGCAAACACACACTAATGCACACACTATGCACATACATACCACTTGGGAGGTGGGAGTAGAAAAACAGGAGACAATAATTTTATAATAAAAAAGCACCTCTCAAAGCAACTGAAGATGAATGCTGATAAAGAAACCCAACCATCTTTAATTTTAGGCAAAAGAATATGTGACAGTATTAATTTACAAAACTAAGTTTAGTCCTTTGCTGTAAACACTTTGACAGTTTTAGAAGTCCATTAGTTTTCCCATCGCCTTCCAGAATATCCACAGCACGCATCATCCTTCCACACCCTGCTGCTCGGATAGGACTTTTGGGGTCGATCTGTTCCGGATTCTTTTCCTTCTCCTCTTCTTTTCTGAAGCAGGCGACTTTGTGTCCTGTGCTTTCTTCTTCTTCTTCAAGCAGCTGAGAGGATTGGGTCCGCCCACCTTCTTTCTTCTTCTCCTCCGTTCAGGGTTCCTCACCAGGCCTTGCTCCTCCTTTAGCTGCTTGATACTCTGTTTCTCGTGTACAGAGACCAGCTGGCCTGACTCCACCGCCTTCACGAAGGCCACTGTTCTGGGAGAAGGCTTGTCCAAGACTATAGTGTTCTGAATAATGAACATCAGGGGAATTCCTGGACTCTTCTTTACTTTCACAGATAAATTCTGATCCTATTAAAAAGAAAATGGATTTAGTTTCCCAATCCAGTTTACAAGAGTTTAAATAAAGCTATATGGAAAAAAAGAGACTGGATTTTATTTCTCAGATCAATATGTTTTATTAATCAAAGCTTATCTTATAATAGAAGACAAGAAACATAAAAACTATGCTAAAGAAAGGTAGGTAACAGCAGTCTAGGCTAGACTGGTCAATACTCAGGGGCCATGAACTATCAACTAATGTAAAAGTAAATGCATTAGGGAGTTTCTCGTTTCTATGCTAAAATATTCTCTCGAAACATCAACATGGGAAGAGGTTGAAGTGGAGCAGTGAGCTGACTCAGAAATTGTTCTGAAAGTATAGTTGAGCAGATCGGCATGTGAGTGTTTTAATGTCAACCCTGACAGTCTCGCCTTTTGCCTCCCAGCCTTCAACATTCCACGTGTTGCTGGTCTTTTTCTTTTAAGGTTTATTTCTTTTTATGTGTATAGATGTTTAGCTGCGTATACATCTGTGCACCTCATGCACGGCCTTGGAGGCCAAAAGAGGGTGCTGGGAATTGAACCCCAGGCCTCTAAAAGAAAAGCCAGTGCTCTTGACTACTGAGCCACCTCTCCATCCCCCTGAAGCTGGTCTTAAAGGATATGCACCATGACTTTTTGAGAAATAGTATGAATTCTAAACATGAACAACAGTTAGGAACACAGACTGCGGAGACTGTGCCCTACTTCTTCCCCACCTGAAGAAGCCGGCGGCCATCAGCACACTACTATAACAATTCCTTATCCTCCACAAGGAAACTTCTGGAAGGAGAAACTGCATGTACTTAAGCTTTTCTCCTTATATGTTCAAGTAACTGCTTTTATTGGTTCCATTTAAAAGTCTGCATTTTTAAAATCCAAACATGAAAGTGGATTATAGCTAAGTGATAGAATCCTTGTCTAACACATCACAATAAGCAAGTAAATAAAATTCCAACACTACATTATCTCTTCCACTTATTTTTTTTCTGATTATAAATAGCTCCACATGAAGCATACATAGAAATGGTTAGAACTACAGTTTTAAAAGTAACATCACCTGTGTTGCCACAAAATAATGATGAGGATTTCCCTCCTCCACCATGGACAGGAGACATTCTGATCCACTCACTGCACTCTTGAAATGACGACAATTTCGAACCTGGCATTTCTGTGCGATCAGTTTTGCTCCATATAATTCCTTCCCCAGTGTTTCTAACTCCTTTAACACACATCTGGTGGGGAAAAAAGTCATGAGAAGCTCACCATCACAATGCATTCCTTTCGTTTATACAAAGCAAGCAGGAACACAATACTCAAGTTTTAAAAATGTAAAACTATACCACCAAAATTTGAATTTATAGTATGGTTGCCGTTTTCTTCTCAAATGAAGAATTGAAAAATACATATTCCAAGCGGAAAGAGTACCAATGCCAGAATATACTGAGCACTTGCGTGTACAGGAAGCATGGAGAGTGCTCTTCACATATGTTATTGCTTAACGTCAAATGACTCCTGAAGCTAGGTGATAAATTGAATTAATTTCTAGCTTATCCTCAAATCTATACCTCTTACAGAGGTGCCAGAGAGTGAACCTTCCAGGTGCTTGCAGAGGACTCCAGGTTGCTGTTACAACTTCAAAATATGCTAACACAGAATCCAAAGCAACTTGTGTATCTTGTTTGAATCCTGATTTTTAAAAAGGTTCTTCATAATCGTAAGAGCCAGAGGAGTTGAGGGCACCGGGAGAACACAGCCCACAGCATCAACGAAGCAGAGCTCATAGGGGCTCACAGAGACTAAACAGCAGTCACAGAGCCTGCAAGGGTCTGCGCTAGGTCTGCACATACGTTACGGCTGTTAGCTTGGTGTTTTTGTGACATTCTAACAGTGGGAGTGGAGGTATCTCTAACTCATGGTATGCCTTTCCTCCTACTGGCTTGCCTCACCCAGCCCTGATATGAGGGTTTGTGCCTAGATTTAACTGTATCTTGTTATGCCGTGTTTGGTTCATAGACCTTGGAGGCCTGCTCTTTTCTGAAGGGAAACAGAGGAGGAGCGGATCTAGGGGACAGGGGTAGTTTAGGGAGAACTGGGAGGAGTGGAGGGAGGGGAAACTGCAGTTAGGATTATTATATGAGAGAAGAATAAAATGAAAACAGCTGACAAACAGCAAAGAATGAGAGGAGATGCTCCAACTCTGGAGTAAGAAGGTAGGGAAAAGATGGGGTCAACAAGAATGAGCATTCTGGTACGGGCACATGCTGGGTATTAATGTTTTGCTGCATCATTCTACTTTTGTGTTGTTTTAAAAATGTGTAATAGCTAGCTGGTGGTGGCACAACCTTTCATCCCAGCACTTTGAAGGCAGAGGCAGATGGATCTCTAAGTTGGAGGCCAGCCTGGTCTACAGAGCAAGCTCTGGGATGGTCAGGGATACATAGAAAAAACCCATTCAGGAAAGAAAGAAAGGAATGAAAGAAAAGAAAAGAGAAAGAGAAAGATAGATAAAATGATTCCCAAAGTTAAGTTCTTCCTCTCCAGACAGGGTTTCTATGAGTGCTGGGATTAAAGGTGTGCACCGCCACTGCCTGGCAATGTTTTTTTTTTTTTGTTTTAAACAGGCTCTTGCTCTGTATATAACCCAGGCTGGCTTCGAACTCATGGTAATCTCCCTGACTCAGCTTCCTGGAGTGTTCATATTACAAGTGTAACCTACCTTGACTGACTCAGAAGTTCAATTCTTTTTTTTGTTTTTTTTTTTGAGAGGGTTTTTCTCTGAAACAGCCCTGGGTGTCCTAGAACTCACTCTGTAGACCAAGCCGGTCTCAGAACTCACAGAGATCCGTCTAGCTCTGCCTTCCGAGTGCTGGGATTAAAGTTGTGTGCCGCCACCACCGCTGGGCACCACTAAATTTTTTTTTTTTTTTTTTTTTGTTTTTCGAGACAGGGTTTCTCTGTGTAGCTTTGTGCCTTTCCAGGATCTCGCTCTGGAGACCAGGCTGGCCTCGAACTCACAAAGATCTGCCTGCCTCTGCCTCCTGAGTGCTGGGATTAAAGGCGTGTGCCACCTTTTTAAGAGTTGTTCATGGTCTAGTTTCAGTTCCCCCTTTCCTTACTTTCATGTCCCACAATATTAGATACAACCTCTTCTTCAGGCATCAACCAACTGCATTTGTTCAAAAGTTCTCTCAAACGGCAGCGTCACCATTTCTATATATTCAGAACAGACTTTCCCTCCTCAGGTCAGAACAAGCTTCAGGTCTCAAACATCGACTCTACCAAACCTTTTTAAATGACACCCCCACCCTCCTGCTGGTTCCTGCTCCCACAGTGTTCTACCCCAAGTGTGTGCTCACTTACATGGAGTGAGGATGCACAGGCGTGGGATGAAAACAACCACTCAGAGTTGACTATACACTTTACAGCCCATGAAGGCTGGGCCTTTGTCCTGCCCACTACGTGTCCTCAGAGTCTGGAACAGTGCTTGACATTTGGTTGGGACTTATAAATGGCCTTGGGCAAAAGTTTCACTCTCTAGTCTTGACTTCTTTTCCTAGGAATTGAAGAGGATGATACCTCACTGGCAGTTGGAAGGCTTGAAAACCTTTGGGTTAAACTTAAAGGTACCAACCACCATGGGGTGGGGGGTAGCTTTTGTATGCTGAAAATGTCCTATGTACACTATACCTCATCTGACTTTACATCAACTTTTAAAAAGTTATTCTGCCGGGCGGCGGTGGCGCACGCCTTTAATCCCAGCACTCGGGAGGCAGAGACAGGCGGATCTCTGTGAGTTCTGAGACCAGCTTGGTCTCCAGAGCGAGATCCTGGAAAGGCACAAAGCTACACAGAGAAACCCTGTCTCGAAACAAACAAACAAAAAGCAAAACAGCCGTTCTGATTTCGCGGGGATAATGGGGAATATTCGCGGGGCACAGTACCATGCGCCTGACCTATCCGCCAGCGACCGTGGGCGGTAACAGACTTCTCCTGGCCACACCCGCGACCCCGCCCCGCAAGCCCACCTCGTGGTGCACAGCTGGGTCTCCCCCATGAGGTAGCGGGGCAGCTGTTCCCGCAGCTGGATGCGACCCCGCAGCGCCGCCTGGCAGAAAGTGCCATCCAGAAGGATCTGGTAGGGCTCGCGGACTCCGAAGTTGTTACGGAAGAAGCCCAGATGCTTCTTGGCGTGTTTCTGCCTGGTGATCTTCATGCCTGCTTAAGCCACCGGACCCGGGACCCGGCGGCGCCCAGCCTCGCTTCCGCACTCCTAGAAGCCCGTTTCCTCCCGGAAGCGAAGCGCCTTCGGCCCGGAAGCACACGCCCCGCCTCTCCGGCTTATGTCACTCAGAGCAGCGCCCCCTCCCACCTCCCAGCTCCAGCCCTAGGGGGCGGGGCTTCCGCCTGTGCCCAGAAGCCCCTAAAAGAGAGCTCGCAATTTGCCCACGTTGGCACATTCGCGACCGTGAGCTGGAATGAAAGTGTTCTTGCTTTGTGTAGATTGTTGCCTGGCACTTAGGAAGTCTCTAAAACACTAGTAATAGGAAAATAACCAGTGATGACACCACTGACCCAGGCACCCTGTAATCTGCCCTTTATCGTGTATCATCCCCATAAATGATTTTTAATTTCCAAGTGAGGGAAGGGAGCCAGTGTTGGGCAGCCTTAACTTGGGAAGTTTTGCTGGCTGCTAGTCTTTAAGGAAGCAAAGCACTTTTGCTAAGGGCACGTGGTTCTTCAGCGTCTGGAAGTCACACTGACTGCCTGATGTTCCCATGCATTTTACCACACCCCTCTCGGAATCGACCCCTTCAAGGAGCCACGTGTCATGGAAAAATGTTACCCAACTCGAGGTCACAGTCTTGGTCCCCATAAACCTGTTCTGGAGAACCCAGTTAAAACAGCCAAATTAACAGTGGAAAGATTTGCTTAATGTGGCCAATTGGAGAACAGGGCCAAAGGGGGCCAGTGAGCACCACAATGCAGTCAATCTCTGAGATCCTGAAATGAAATTCAAGTTTACATAGGTAGCCATGGAGATGAATATCTACAGTGATTCTCAACCTTCCTAATGATGTGACCCTTCAATACAATTCCTCATGTTGTGACCCCAACCATAAAATTATTTTCATTGCTACTTCATAACTATAATTTTACAACTTTTATGAATCTGATATGCAGGATATCTGATATGTGACCCCTGTGAAGGGTCATTAGACCCTCAGGAGTCAGCCAACAGGTTGAGAACCACCAAATTTTCACCAATCTCAGTTAACAGTAGGTTATTGCCCACTATTGACCCCTCATTTTCTGGGCTGTAGGCCAGTCTTGCAAGGTGTTCTAACAAGGTGTTAGGACTACAAAATCTCTTTCCCAGAAGACAAAGGTTCTGAGCTTTTTTCTTCTCCCAGCATGAGATTCCCCAGGGAAATTCCCATTTCTTGGGGTCAGTTGTTTCAATCGAGGGACACAAAAGAATATCTTATTTCTGTCAGGTCAGTTACAGAACCACTATTTGTATCTCCACATCGTAAAGTCCATCCTAAATGACTCAGTGTTTTAGAAAAATTCCCAGGTTTCGTTTCCCTGATGTCTGTTGAGTTGGAGGCCTAATCCTACCACTAACCTGGATCATTTGAGCTGGGGACTCTCCAGGACAGCTGTGCCTAGCTTCCTCTTCAAATCAATTGGAAGGTTGATTCAATTTTATAGATGTTTTTCTGTCCACAGTTTCTGACATAAGAAAAATACATACTGGGTTAAAAATAGGAAGACACACACCTAATTTAAATAATTTCGAAGTTACTTAGTCAATTTGGTTAAATGAAGAAAATGAACCAGAAGTTTTCAAGTTTGATTAACCACATAAGGGTATCTATTTTAAGGTAAAATCATCAAAGAATGGAGAGTATGGATTTTGCATTTTTGTCTCTGCCTGGAATCTGTCCCAGATCTAGTTTTGGACAAAGTTTGAAAGAACCCGCTTTTAAATGACTTATAATGTGATTGAAATGTATTGCTTGCATTTGGCATTTATTTCAGTTTATAGGTTTATGGAATTGGATCTAAGGTATTCTGAAAAGTTAGCCCTGACCTGAATCCCAACACTCCCCTGAGAAGGCTGCTTTCACTTAACTGAAAATACAATTAGGAATTTGAAATCATGAGAAACTGTAGTAGGGTTGGATTTGTGGTTCGTAAGCATAATTGCTCACTATTTTCTACTTTAATCTTTCCTTTGTCCCTGAATGCACACTTCTTGTCCTGAATGTACTCTCATCACAAAGAAATATCACCCCAGACTCATCATACAATAAAAGCTTTAAAAAGTAGGCTCACATCTTCAATCTACATCTAACTTCTAGACACCTTTTAGTTCTAAAAAGATGTGCAACACCAGAAAGGACTTGAATCATATTCTAGGGATGTTGTTGTTTTTAATTTACTGAACTACAGCATAGTCTTTTTCAAGTTCTGTGTTTGACTGCCAATTTGCACTATCCTTCTTAGAAAGTACAAAAGCACTGTATAACACTTATTATCAAGTTTGAGATCATTTTCTATTAATTTTTTTTAAACATGATCCCTAGGTATGCAGAAAATGCCTTAGTGTGCTTGCTTAAGATAGCCATTTCTGGTTCAGACCTAGTTTTGCTAGAGAGAGATTCTACAGTAGCTTTAAGTTCTTAGACTCTTCCAGGGGGTACCTGAAATGTGGATAGTAGTGAATTTTATATAGACTGTCTTTTCCAATAGATACAGGCCTACGATAAACTTTAACTCATAAATCAGTCACAGTAGGGAACTATCAACAATAATAAGATTGAGCAGTTTAAAAAAAACTTACGTGAAATTCTCTTGTCTACGTCTCTTTCAAAGATCTGACTTCTGGTTTCAACTTCTACCCACCTACTAAGTAACTAACAGGCTGGTAGTATAGATAGTATTCAGATAGAAAGGCACATTTGTTATAAAAATTTCTCCAAGTCATTGCTATGCTCATTAGTGTTCCTGACTGACCTTTTGCAGTAAAACAGTACTGTTTATCCAATATGATATTTCCACTAGGCGGTCTACCTAAAACATTTTTGCCCAAATGCCAAATGGCCTAGTTTTAATGGCAAGTCAATATTTGGTTACAGCCAAGGCAGAAGCTAAATATTGCCATTATTCAATAAACTATTGAGGTATAAGTCTAAATTTTAAAAAAATGAATTAATTCTTTTAAAAAATATTGTGATACCATTTTAAAAGCTACAGTAGTCTTTGAAAATATGATCTTACAGTGGAAAGCACAATAATACCTTAACATTGCTACCTGTTAGCTTTGTCTTGGGTTGCTGCACTGTGTACTTCCTGTGCCAGACATTCACATTCAGCTAAGGTGGGTGGAAAATCACTTTTTTTTACTTTTAAAATACTCTTTATATTCATTATTGTGCCTGGATCAAATATAATTTGTAAAATGACGTTATCGTACGTGGTCTTGGAGGGTTTTTTTTCTTCATGAAAGTTTGATGAAGCCAAGGTGACATGAGAATGATTTATTCTTGGAAGGTGTGACTAATACCCAAATAGGACTATTTCATGAAAGATTCATGGTCTAAATGGAATTAAATAGGTAAACATTAAGTTCAGTTCAGAAAGGTTATTCTGTTTCACTCATGAATGCTAGTATAATTTTATTTAATTTCATGGACATCAAGGGATGCATGTAACATATCTATTGTGATGTTATCTTCCTTGTATTCATATTTAAATATTTATAAACATTTGTTAACATGGCATTAACTCAACAAGAATATTACTTTCCTCCGAAATTATGCAGCTAACATTCTAAGCAAATATTTTAGGTAAATAAATTGCATTTTAGGACAAAGTTAGGTAAACTGCTACATAGTGAGGTCCTGTTAGGCTCTTCACTGGATAGAGAGATAGAGTTATACAGATATATTTTGTTCTGTAGGACAGAACCATGTGAACTCCCTGACTCTGGAATCTCCTACCTGTCTGAAGGTGTTATTAAGATTAAATATAAAGGTAACACATTAAAAATACTTTGAAGTTTCAAATTACAAAATCCCCCATGTCAATTATATAACAAATGGAACAATGAATACAAGATGTTAATGCCTGTTGTGTGGCAGAACGTTTCCTGGGGAGACACAATGCACCTGTCTACTCACCCCAGATAGGGAACCCACGGCAGACCAAAGGACAGATACCACCAAACTTGGTGACCCAATGAGGTTTTTTTTTTCCTTTTGTTTTCGTTTTCTTGCAGTTACTTACAGGAATACAGGTGAGAGGTCACTTCCAGGGGCAGAAATGACTCAGAGACAGCTGTGTCACCGAAGCCCACTCCAGTGTGGGTGACAAGGCATGAAAGCTGGGGACCTGGAGCACGTCACACAGCCTGCAGGCATCTTAAACAGGTTGGAAAGTGTCCTTTCCCGGTGCCTCATTTGGTCTAAATTTCTTATCTGAGAGTCTTTTTAATAGCTGGACTCTGTTTGCTCTGGCAGGGAAGAATGGTGAATCTGGTCAGTTTCAGGGAGTTCTAGAAGCTACCACCACTACTACTTGGTTGTTTAACCTCCCTGCCTAAGGAGCTCCCCTGCAGTGTAGACTGTTTTCATTCTTACTTCCAAACGAGACTTCCAAGGATTAGTCATCAGATGACTCTTGTCTGATGACTATAAAATTAGACTAGAAAGTTTATTTGAACAAGATCATCCACAGTTGCTGCCCACTTGACTAAACTGAACAAAGTTCAGTTTTCCACTATGGTTTGGACTGTGCTTGCCATTGGAGTTTCTACAGAACTTTAATTTTACTCTATAAAGGTGTATGTATGGGGGAAACTAGTAGAGAGGACTGAAAGGCTCAGCAGTAGCAACCATTTTCAATTTTTTTCCTGGTAAAAATGAAGCAGCTGCAATAAGAAAAATGTTTTGCTTTGATGGAAACACGTTGCCATTTGAAGTTTAATTACATCATAACTGAACTGGGTTGCAAAGTTCACACCGTAAGGGAGCTATCATTTTAACCCACCAAAGTATTTTAGGGATTAATGAGCCCTTATGAAATTACTCTAGGTAAGCAAATATTAGTGCTGTTCCTTAAATGAGCTTAAAGATTCAAAGTTATCTCAGATTACAGCTTTAAAAGGGTTTTCTAACACCACTATTTATTTACGTAGAGCAAGATGTTGAAGACAACCTTTCACTTACAGTTCCATGTATATTTTTAAGCAGCAGGAGGACTTTGGGGTAGAAACTGAACTCCTGGAGGCAAGAAAATAAATGTGCTTTATTAGTCCAGTAGAATATTATTACAAAGTCTGGTAATTATAATTGAATTACACCACTATGAGGTATTAATTACATGATATTATACAAAATAAATTCACTCTTAGAATCTTTGAAATTTTCTCAGTGCTAGCTCAATTTGTTTTAATACTAGTCAGTAAGTAATAAATCAACACACTGGGAAAGAAAGGTCAAATGTCATTTTCGAAATTATTATTTTAGCACACTTATAGAAAATGGCCACATGCTGAGTCTCAGGGAAGTGAATATTGTTTTCTTTTTAATGGTTCTTGCTTAACCCCCCTATTGCTCTTTCTATAGCATTGAAAAACATCACTTAACTTTTCCAAGCTTACGCTCCTGTTACACATAGGACCAAAAAAAAAAAAAAAGACAAAAAAGGTGTGTGGGTTCGACTGATACCCAGCAGAGCGAAGGGGAAACGTTTCCTGTGACGGGTGTTGTGGTTTGAATATGAAGTGTTCCCATGGGCTGCGGTGACTACTTAGTCTGCGGCAGGTGGTGTGGTTTTTGGAAGGCTCTGGAACCTCTAGATGATGCAACTGAAGGAAATGGGTCATCAGTGGTGGGCTGTGAGGCTTTTTAGTCTGGCCTTGTCAACTTCTGTCCCACCGAGGTGTAAGGAGCTGAAGAATCCCAGACCATACTGCCACCGTCATGGAACTGTCTGTCACCCTGCCTTCTATGACAGGGTGAGCTGTGTTCTCTCAGACTATGAGTCAAAATCAGTTCTTCCTCCCTTCAGTTGCCTCTTATTTTTAAAAAGCCTTTTGGAGGGACATTTATGCTTTTACGTTTCTAAAGATATTTTAAGGGGCTAGGATTGTGTGCGTTGTTGTTTCTTTCTCTCTCTTTCTTTTTCTTTTTCTTTTTTTCTTTTCTTTTTTTTTTTTTTTTTTTTTTTTTTTTGAGCTAGAGTCTCACTGTGTAGCTTTGGCTGACCTGTAACTCATGCTATGTAGATCAAGCTAGCCTTGAACTCACTGAGATCTTCCTGCCTCTGCCTCTTGAGTGATGGGACCAAAGGTGCGCACCACGGCACCCAGCTTATTTCTTCCTCTGAAATTGACTATTTGAGGTATTTTGGAAAACTGACTGGTTTCTGGCCAACACAGTACCTTCTGACTTTGTTACTCTGTTCTCCCTGTCCTAGACTTAGCTCGTGAATTATGATGGCCTTGTATTATTTTCTTGCGGAGGAGGGGTTAGCAGTTCTTAACCTTTCCTCCCGTTTCCAAGAAGAGAGAGTTTCTGATCGTTCTTATGAGTAGTGTTGCAAGGCTGAGAAGCTACATCCTCCTTTACTCTTGTTACTTGTGACTCCCTGAGAGAATGGCTTAGCTAATGTTTCAGTAGATGAAAAATCATTGCAAAAAAAAAACCGGTCCTTTTCTAGGGAATAAATGAAGATTATAAACTTTTGCTTTTTCCCCCTTCACCTCAAAGAATAAACATTTAAAAAGCCAGAGAGCCAGACAGTGGTGACACTCGCCTTTAATTCCCTACTCGGGAGGCAGAGCCAGGTGGATCTCTGTGAGTTTGAGGCTCCAAAGCTCCAAGAGAAATCCTGTGTTGAAGAAAAAAAAAAAAAGGCAGACAAGAGATATTTGTGCCTTTCCGCTCCTACGGCACAATCTGCACCGTCAAGAAAATAATATAAACCCCAACATAAATCCTGTTAACCCCCCAACATAAATCCTGTTAAACATTTCATTGTTAGAAACACTGCTCCTTCACCTTAGGTTGTAATTGGTGGTACAGAACACACTCCACCTGAGGACTGACATTCATGTCTCCTGGAGGGGTAAGAGATGGAGTGTGCGATCACAGTGTGCCCAGTTCCATCACACCAAGGTGCCCAGTTCCATCACACCAAGGTGGCCAGCTCCATCACACCAAGGTGGCCAGCTCCATCACACCAAGGTGGCCAGCTCCATCACACCATGCCCAGTTCCATCACACCAAGGCAGGAGCACAGCTAAACAGGTGCGACAGAGGTTGGCCTGGAGCCCCAAGCAGAAACGTTCCCTATCTTTCTCGTTCTGCCCCATCACCAAAGGCTTTGCTTAGAAGCAATCCTGAGGGATGTTCCGAGTGACCTCACCCCTCTGAAAAGCAGTCACAACCAAATAGGAATGAAAACTTAGGTGAAAAGAAACTCCCTCAAGAGGCCTAATTTAACATTGGTGCAGCCATGACAGGCTGCAGACTAACAACACTGGGACTAGGCCTCACCATTACAATAACCAGGAAAAACCACAAACTGTACCCTGCAGGGGACCAATCAGAATTGAGACAGACAAGAATTAGATGCTCCAAAACATTAAGGACAGCTTATATCACTCGTGTATAAGTTGCCAATTTCCTTACAGCAGCGCCAACACCAATCCCTGTTTGAGGAGACTTCCGTTGCCCCACTCCTGCCCAATCAGGAGGTCAACCTCCGTCAGAATCCGGGATTCCCCTAACCCCATCCTTGACTCCTTAAAAACCTGCCATAACTGAGCTCAAGGCTCTCGCTGATCCAGCCGCTGTGTCGGAACAGACGGGAAGCCCAAGCTTGAAACCGCAATAAATGTTCTTTGCTTTTTGCATAAGAACTCGGACTCCTGATGGTCTCTGGGGGACTCATGACCCGGGCATAACACTCCCCAGGGTTAAGTGGCGTGCTGTGATGTTGAAAGTGAAGTTTGGTCTATCTTCAGTGTTTCTAGTCTCTGATTTTATTGGTTTGGAAGGGGTTTCAGTTAAGTCTTAGACAAAAGCAAGTAGCTCTTTATGGCTGGTTTTCGGGCGCAGACTGAATCCTGCAGCCTGGCGCTCACCAGGTTGTGCTTCCCTACTGGTTAGAGCGCTTCTGCAAAACCACTGGGACTTTTTTTTTGTCGTTGTTGTTTTGGTGGTGTTTGTTGTTGCTGTTTTGTTTTGTGTTTCGCTCTTTCACTCAGGTGAAAAGTCAGGCTGTCCAGAGCATCCTGTCCCCAGGCAGGAATCATACATCTGCAGGGGTCCTGAACTGGGTTTGGAGGCTCTCAATCCTGCCCCGACTTCCTGCCTTCCCTTCTTACTTCCCCTCCCCCCATGCGTGTAATTAACTTTGAAATATTTCCAGCAAATAGAGAACTTAAAAAAAAACCAAAAAACAAAAAAAAAAACAAAAAATCCTTGTTCTATGACAGAGAAAAATGAAGAATGTAGAGGAGATACAGGTTGCATTTATGTTAACCAGTAATTGAATACTGGCAAAGAAATCAGTGCCCGCTGTCTTCTAGGGGCATGGAAAATATAATGGAACCATGCTGGTCAACCATCTTTGGAGGATATTCAGTACTCCTGTTTAATTTATCATTTCCCTTCATCAGCATGTTTTAGGTGTATTTCTCCCTTCCCCTCTCCTTCCCTTCCTCCCTCTCTCCCTCCCCACCCCTTGGTTTTTGTTGTTGTTGTTGTTTTGAGACAGGGTTTCTCTGTATAGTTTTGGTGCCTGTCCTGGATCTCACTCTGTAGTCCAGGCTGGCCTCGAACTCACAGAGATTCTCCTGGCTCTGCCTCCCGAGTCCTGGGATTAAAGGTGTGAGCCACAACCACCCTGCTACCCCTTGGTTTTGAAAGGGGTTTTTAGATTATTGATTTTAGATATCTGATTTTTTAACCCAAACATTTAGCTGTAACTTCCCTCTCAGCAGTAATATAGCTATATTCTACAAATGTCAGTATCTTATATATCCTGTATTTACCAAGCACAGTGTGTGTGTGTGTGTGTGTGTGTGTGTGTGTGTGTGTGTGTGTGTGTTTAGGTCAGAGAGAAACCTCAGGTATTGTTCATCAGATGCTATTTGCCTTTTAAAAATAACTTTAAAAGGATGTTCACTTATTTATTGTGTGAGTGTGTATGTCGGTGAGGAGAATGTAAATGCCATGATGCACATATGGAAGTCGGAGGACAGCATGGACTTAGTTCTCTGATTGCATCATGTGGATTTGGGGCATTGAACCCAGGTCGTCAGGCTAAGGAGGTGCCTATGGATCCATCTCACAAGCCTCACCTTTTTTTTTTTTTTTCCTGAGACAGCATGTCTTACTGGCCTGGAACTGGGCATGTAGTCTAGTTTAGTCTGGCTTGTCCGGCAGGCCTCAATGAGCCTTCTGTCTGCCTCCCTAGTGTTAGGTTTACAAATACGCTCCACCGCACCCCACTTTTTACGTGAGTTTGGAGGATCAAGCACATGCCTTCACGCTTGCATAGCAAGTACTTCATGTGCTGAGCTGTCTTTGCAGCCCACCCCCACCCCCCACCCCTAGATACAGTGACAACTATTTCTTCTAATGTTTCCCTAGATACAGTGACAACAACTATTTCTTCTAATGTTTCCCTAGATACAGTGACAACAACTATTTCTTCTAATGTTTCCCTAGATACAGTGGCTCTGCTAGGTTCCTGCAACATTGAGGGTTATTTAAATACTTTGAAGCTTTTTTTTTTTTTTTTTGGTATTGTCTCATGGTCATCCTGACCTGCCTGGAGTCCCCCATCTTGCCTTAGAGTTCTGTATTTCAGACTTGCACAAGTATACCCGATTCTGTTAGCATTTCATATTAATTATCTATGGCACTTTATAACATATTTTGTTGTAAAGCTTATTTGTCCCTTCTTTATATTTTTGCTTTTTTTTTTTTTTGAGACAGGGCTTCTCTGTGTAGCTTTTGGAGCCTATCCTGGAACTCGCTCAGTAGATCAGGCTGGCCTTGAACTCACAGAGATCTGCCTGCCTCTGCTTCCCCAGTGCTGGGATTAAAGGCGTGCGCCGCCACCACCATTGCCCGGCTTGTTCCTTCTCTAGGTGTTATAACTTATTACAGCTTAATTAAGGTAACTGGCTTAAATATTTATAATATACATTTTAACCATAATAGGCAATTTTTAAAAATTTTCCTTTAACCCTTAAAATATTTTAGAAATCTCCAAAGATGAGAAAAGTCTAGTTTTACTTTTCATGTTTTTAATTATCATGCTATTTTTCCTGCATCAAGGTTCAAAATTATTTATTTTCTCTTTTCCTTTTTCTTAAGAGGGAACTTCTATGATCATTCTTCTAAAATTGGTGATTGGGATGGGAGATGGGGTTGAGGGAGGGACTTCGGGGAGAGAAAGCTAAAATTGAGAGACATTTGAGGGGTGATATGGAAACCTACTACAGTGGAAACTTCGTAAAACATATGAAGGCAATCCTAATGAAATCTCCCAACAATGAGGGAGACGGAGCCCCAACGGGCCATCTCTTGTCACCAAATGAAGCTTTCAGTACCAGGATGGAGTTTTTGCTTTGTTGGTCAAAGGGTTCCCATGAAAATCCCCAAATGACCCAGGCTGTTGACAAGACAATAGGTTGCTTTTCACAAACTGACAGCAAGCCCCATTACCAAAGACAGCACCCACACAACTCACTGAACACGGAGGAGTAGAGCTGGTGCCTACATAGAATCTTCACCCCTACATTCTTGTGTCTTTTTTTTTTTGTTTGTTTGTTTGTTTTTTTGTTTTTCGAGACAGGGTTTCTCTGTTTAGCTTTGCTAGCCTTTCCTGGAGCTCACTTGATAGCCCAGGCTCGCCTTGAACTCAAATAGATCCACCTGGCTCTGCCTCCCGAGTGCTGGGATTAAAGGCGTGCGCCACCACCGCCCTGCCCATTCTTGTGTCTTTTATTGGTTAAATTATTAAGGCCACTCCACGTAGTTAAAAGGGTGGTTTATTTTGTGGGGTAACTTACAAGTGAAGGGATAGTTTACAGGGTCTGGAAAAGGCGTGGCGCAGTCCGGCAGTGTTCCCTGGAGAACTCTGCTTGGTCTACCTCCAGCATCCAGGGTCCAGGAACCAAGAGAGGCAGAGCATTCTGGGTCTTCAGGGCCCTCTCTCGGCCCCGCCTTGTAGGCATGACAGTTACCTCAATGGGGGTTGGAACTTCCAGATCAAAGCTGGAATGGCTACCCACTACAGTCTTTGGTACATGAAGGTACTCTGCAGGCTACCAAAAGAGAAATGAAAACACCAACCCAGCCACAAAACCTTTGATCCTTAATATTGTTCTGCCTGCAAATATGCTCAGGTAATGGGGGCACAAGGCTCATGGGAGTAGTCAACCAATGTCTGCTTTGAGTTAAGGCCCACTCCATGAGATGGGACTCATACTTGACCCTGCTTGGGTGACTAAGAACAGAGACTAGATAGCCCCGAGACCTAGGAGAAAACCAAATACTACCGGTCTTAAAAAAAAAAAAAAAAGATGCCGGGTGGTGGTGCATGCCTTTAATCCCAGAACTTGGGAGGCAGAGGCAGGTGGATCTCTGTGAACTCGAGGCCAAGCTTCGTCTACAGAGTGAGTTCCAAGACAGCCAGGGCTGTTACACAGAGAAACTCTGTCTTGAAGAACCAAAACAAAGTAGAGATAAAATGACTCCTAATGATAGTCTACTATATCTCTATATCCATAGATCAGTGTCTTATTCAGTCATCACCAGAGAAGATTCCTCCTACAGCAGATGGGAACAAATACAGAGACCCACAACCACACACACACACACACACACACACACACACACACACACACACACACACTGAGAGAGAGAGAGAGAGACAGAGACAGAGAAAGACAGAAACAGAGACAGAGACAGACCTTGGAACACACAGCTCTAAATGGGATGTCTCTATCAAATCCCTCCCCCCAGAGCTCAGGGAACGCCACAGAAGAGGAGGCAGAAAGAAGGTAAGAGTCACAGGGAATGGAGTCCACCAGGAGAATAAGTCTCTCTAAATCAACTGAGCAAAGCTCACAGAGCCTGAAGCAGCAGTCACAGGGCCTGTATGGGTCTGCACCATATATTACAGCTTTCAGTTTAGTATTTTCATAGGACTCCTTGTTGTATTTTAAAAATGGTGGGAAGGAGTCACACCATACAACATGTAGGAGGTTCATTGAGGGGAGGGGAGAGAAGGGGGCAGAGACCGATTCCTGGGGATGAGAATGAAGAAAGAGAAAGAGAGAGGAGAGACAGGAGGTCTCTACAAAGCCTGCCTTTTATAAGGAAACATAGCAAATGCGCACAGGGGGTGCTCTTAGTGGCTGCAGCTGAGGATGAATCCTGTCAGGACCCTAGGACAGGCCAGTACAGATGCCTAAGTGCTGACACTCCTGAATGTGTGAAAGAGTCGGTCTCTGATTCCTATGCCTTCGCTTGGGCTCTTTTCCTTCTGTTGGTTTACTTTGTCCCACTTCAGTGTGATGGTTTTTGTTTTGTCTTTTTATATTATATTTTATTTGGTTGTTATTTCATAGAAGCCTGCTCTTTTCTAATGAGAAACAGAAAAGGAGTGGATCAAGATGGGAGTGGATCAAGAAGTGAAAAGGAACTTGGAGGAGTTCGGGGAGGGGAAACTGTAATCAGGATATATTGTATGAGAAAGCAATCTGTTTTTAGTATAGAAGAGAAATAAAATTGAGTATATGATAGCAAACTGTGTCAATGTTCTTTCTTTCCTTTTTTTTTTTTTTTTTTTTGGTTTTTCGAGACAGGGTTTCTCTGCGTAGTTTTACGCCTTTCCTGGAGCTCACTTGGTAGCCCAGGCTGGCCTCGAACTCACAGCGATCCGCCTGGCTCTGCCTCCCGAGTGCTGGGATTAAAGGCATGCGCCACCACCGCCCGGCAATGTTCTTTGTTTAGGAAAGTCTTGATGTCCTTTATGTTGCAAGGAATTTTTTTTTTTTTTCTAGTTGTAGGTTCCTGGGTTGCCAGTTTGTTTGTTTGTTTATTTTGGCTTTTTTGTTTTTGTTTTTGTTTTTTGAGACAGGGTTTCTCTGTGTAGTTTTGCCTGTCCTGGATCTTGCTCTGTAGCCCAGGCTGGCCTTGAACTCACAGAGATCTGCCTGCCTCTGCCTCCCGTAGTGCTGGAATCAAAGGTGTGCTCCACCACCGCCCTGCTTGAGATCCTTCTGTTTTTTAATGACAAGATGACTGATTTTGAACATTGATATTTGGGTACTTTGGTGCTGAACTCTGGGCCTCTACTTTGGCTGGCTTCTTCTAATACAGGTCTGGTAATGGAAGGGGAGATAGGTTGGGGGCTTCTCTATGACTTTGCTGGGAGGATACAGTCACACCATGTGTGAATACTGGGACTCCTTTGACCTTCTTGAGGATGGGTAGTTCCTTGTTATAGCTGGGGGTGGGGGGTGGGAATTTCAGTGCTCCTTAAGCACTCAGCTATGTGGCCTGTATGAGTGAGAAAGGGTATCATGACTGCTGTACATGCAGTCACATAAGGTGTGTTACCTTATCTCCTCTTGGCTGTTTTCTTTCTTTCTTTCTTTCTTTCTTTCTTTCTTTCTTTCTTTCTTTCTTTCTTTCTTTCTTTCTGCTTTAAGATAATGTTTTATTTATTTATTTATTTAATTAAGAAATTTTCTACTTACCCTACATACCACCCACAGATCCCACCTCCTCCCTCCTCTCACCCCTCAGCACTCCCTCCCAACGCACCCCTCATCCCCACATCCTCCAAATCAAGGTCTCCCATGGGAAATCAGCAGAGCTCAGTGTGCCAGACTGAGTGGGAAGCACATATTGGACATTGACATGGTGGTAAATAGGCAAATGGACACTCTGATGTGGATACTGGAGAGTTATATAAGGAATATAAATTTGGGATCCATCAGCATATATATGATGTTTAAGATCACTGAGAATGGATGATATCAGTATGATAAGGAATAAATGTAAGGGAAATTAAATTTTTAATGCTTGAACTGAGATTTTTTTCAATAATTAGAGATTGAAGCAAGGTAGAGAAACCAACACTGATGAGCAAGGAGAAGAAGCTGAGCTATGGAATGAATGAATGAATGAATGAAGGGCCTTTGCCTCTACGCTCTTTCTTTCTCTGTAGTCAGGGTGAGCCTACTGAATTACTGGATTTTTTTCTTTTCTTCCTTCCTTTCTTCTTCTTCTTCTTCTTCTTCTTCTTCTTCTCCTCCTCCTCCTCCTCCTCCTCCTCCTCCTCCTCCTCCTCCTCCTCCTCCTCCTCCTCCTTCTTTTTCTCCCTCCCTCCCTCTCTTTTTTTTTTGTTTTTTTGAGACAGGGTTTCTCTCTGTAGCTTTGGTGCCTATCCTGGATCTCACTCTGTAGACTAGGCTGGCCTTGAACTCACAGAGATCCACCTGCCTCTGCCTCCCAAGTGCTGGGTTTAAAGGCGTTGTGCCACCACATCCCGGCTCTGAATTTTCTCTCTCTCTCTTTTTTTTTTTTTTTTATTATTTTTTCATTTCATTACTTTTGAATACTGCGTGAAGGAATACTTACTGCAAAAATAAGGAATAGGGAAAAAAAATCACTTGAATGTAGAGAATTACTTAAAATGGTTTGTTTCAACTGATGCGGTAGTCTGCAGACTTCATATGTATTTCAGAATTGCATGTCGTAGGTCAGCATGATTTGTAGGGAACGTACAAACAACGCGCGTGCGCAGAGTTATTGGAGCCCCGCGGGAGGAGGAGAAACCCCCGGGGAGGCGTGGCTCTACCCTGGCGACTCTTCCAGACCCCGCCCCTTAGACCTGCCGACGACGTCACGAAGTTCGTCATTCCGCTTCCGGGGCCCCACGCTTCTCTTTCTTCCTGTCTGGCTGGGAACATGGCGTCGCGCAAGGAAGGCACCGGCTCCAGCGCCCCCTCCTCCGGCTCCGCGGGCGGCGCGGTGGGGAAGGGCAAAGGCAAAGGCGGCTCTGGAGACTCAGCCGTGAAGCAGGTGCAGATCGACGGCCTGGTGAGTGCGGCTCCTGGCCACAGGCCCACGCGGGCTCCAGGTCCCCGCCGGGCGCGCTTCCTGCCGCTTACCCCGCGAGGAGGCTGACCGCGCTCTCCCCTCAGCATCCTCTCCTTCATCTTCAGTTTCGCTCGAAAGACACCACAGCCGTCCCTGTTTTCTAACGAGAGAGCTGGGTGCTGAGCAGAGGGACGGGAACAGGGCTATGTGACAGATGTGCCTGGTCTTGGTTTTAGATGCTCAGGAGAGGGAGGAAGGGCTGGTTACAACCAGTTGACAGTTGTGCTGAGAAGGATTAAGGATTTAGGACCCTGTTCAGGGATCTAGGAAGGGGAGAGAGAGCGAAGGAAACGCCTTGGCTTCCCGGAGAGGCTTTTGACAAGTGCATTCTCGGGAGATTTGCTAGTTATCGTGCTTTTGAGCTGTAGTTCAGCACTTTCCCTGGAATTGCGGAGCTGGGGTAGATTCTTAGGCAGTGTTCAGTCTGAATAACAAAAAGCCGTAGAAAATAGTATGTTTCTGATTAAGGCTCATGAACTAGGGCATCTGTGGAAGCTTGGGATAAGGGAACGGACGGAACAGAAGAGATGAGAATCTAAATGATGTGGGTTTCTAAGCTTTAGGAGCGTACCTCCTGCAGGGTGTGGTGGCACATGGCCTTACTCCCAGCACTGGTGAGGCACAGACAAATCTCCGCGAGTTTGAGGCCACCTGAGGCTAAGATCCACACCCCCTCAGAAAAAAGAAAAACAAAAGAAAAAGGCATTCTCATTGCCTTTTTTCAAAAGCACACTTACCTCTCAAAGCACATTTCTAGGTATTTTCCATTAGCTAAGACACATATCATAGGGATTTTAAAATGCATGTGAAAATTGGGATTGCAGCTGGCAGTGTACTGTGTAAGTGGAAGTCATTAGTAATTTCACTTTGTTTAATAGAGCACGATGGGCTTGGTCTTCTCAGTTCTGCCATCTGCCAACTCTATGGCCTTGAGAAAGTTAGTGTTTTTTCAGCCTCACTTACCTCATGTATTCAGATGGGAGTGAGAAGTAGTTATATATTGGTGTATCGTTTAGATTATGTGAAAACGCTTTGTGTGGTGACCTGTTGTGAGCATGTGAAACTGTTAGTCGTGGTTATTGGTTTTTTTTTTTTTTATTTATTATGTACAGAAGAGGGCACCAGATCTCATTACAGATGGTTGTGAGCCACCATGTGGGTGCTGGGAATTGAACTCAGGACCTCTGGAAGAGCAGTCAGTGCTCTTAACCTCTGAGCCATCTCTCCAGCCCCCAGTCGTGGTTATTGTTGACTGTAATATCTGAGTTTGAAAGATGCAGGGAAGAGCTTTGGAAAGCTTTATCCCCGTGCTGTTTAAATGTCGCTTGTGTGATACTTTGAAAAAGCAATGCTGTCTCTTTTGTTTAGCTGACAGTTTCAGCTTTCGATGGCTTTTTTGAAGCAGATGCCTTCAGGAATAAATAATACATTTTCAAAGATTGCAGATTAGTTGGTAGGTGGACTTGAATTGTGGAAGTACCAGTTAACCACTTGGAAAATGTTTTAAACACTTGGAAAATGCTTTAAGTCTTCAGAACTTATGCTTTACTGACTTTGCGTGTGTTTTGAAACCACTCTTTGAATCACTTGGTTTCTAGAGTTGTAAAAAGGCAACAGGTAGGTGTTATCTGTTTGGTGGATGTAACTACAAATAAATATTTTGGGACTTGGGCAGGACATGGCGGTACACACCTGTAACCCCAGCACTTGGGAGGGTGCAGTGGGATGCTGGGGAGTTGTTTGTCAATCTGGGCTACATAGTGAGACTGTCAAAAAGAGAGAATAAGACATACTTTTAGGGCAGTCTTGAAACTGTTGAGCTGTCTACCGTGGAACAGTGAGTGATACAGGCTCAGGCAACAGTGCCAGGGTGCCTTAAGAAATATGAAGCAATAAGATTGCTGCAGGTGGAAACAGATAGGGCCATTTGAGTTCAACAAGCAGGCAGTGGGCCTAGGAAGATCAAGGCACTTGTTTTGGATTTCTGTATTCACATACCACTGTTTTTTAATCTGGAAACTGACTAATGCCCTTCAGGAGATTGGATTAAAAGTTTATAATTTACTATGAAGATATACTTTTCAGTGACAGATACTCATGTCTTCAATCAACAGGGCCTCTTTTAATTATCAGGTTTCCTGGCAAATCATACTGAGAACTAGAAGCTTATGAGTGACCCCAAATGAATCATAAAAAGGAACACTCAGGTGGTTAAGGGTCTTTACTTGCTGAGCCATCGTGCTGGCCCTTAGTTCAAATCTTGATATCCCTTTTAGTGATATCTTAATTTTTTTCTCATTCACTTAATTTAAAAGTTCATGTCGTAGCTCCGTTCATTAGGTGATTTCAGTGAATTCAAGGCCCACCAAGGTGTAGTTTTGCTGCTTGTATTCTTGGTTTGTGTTCAGGTTTGTCTCCTGTTCTTCCCACACTTTGTCCAGAAGGGATGTTTCAGTTACCTGTGGCCAGTAAGCCATTTCCTGACTCGGTCCTGCAGTTTGTCTTCTGCCGGGAGCCATCCCCGGCGGCGGTGGTGGACAGGTCTGCAGAGGATGTAAGGAGTCAGCTGGGAAAGGAAGTCAGCAAGGCCTTGGTGATCGGGAGAATCTTGCAGCCTGGCTGACTAGCAGCCAGAGTGCTTCTTTATTTATACAGAATTTAGTAAGCAGAGATACATCCATTATGTTCCAAAACATAGATCATATCATTTTTGGTTTTGAACATGTGTTTCACTTTTTTGCTCATCTTTTAGTTATCATTAATAAATTATGACAGAACAGTTATCATTTCCAATCATTTCCCCTCAAGTTTTGACATCATTAATAAACGGAGTTATCATTCTTACTCATTAACCCCATAACCCAATTTTTTGAGAATCTAGAGGCATATGACAGCCTGTCTCAGGCTGGTAGCTTTGGTTGCTTCAAGGACACTAGACTAAAACAAAATCTTCAAGCCACCCTGGGCATTTTGCCATGTCCCAAGCAGTGTATTATTAATTCTTAATGGTCAGAGTTCCCAGGAAAAATCCTGAGGCCAAAGCTACTGCAGTTATTATTAAAATTCTGGCATACTACAGTGTTCATATTTATATCTTTATAGAATTTGTCTATATGTTTAATCCTGGCATTCTGTTGTTCCTTGGTCATATGACATTATAGTGGCTCTGCATGAGCTAACTTTTCTAAGAGAGGGAGGACCTGATGACATCTCATTCTTGTTGGTTTTTCAAGACAGGGTTTCTCTGTGTAGTTTTGGTGCCTGTCCTGGATCTCACTCTACAGATCAGGCTAGCCTCGAACTCACAGAGATCCGCCTGGCTTTACCTCCCAAGTGCTGGGATTAAAGGCGTGCACCACCACCACCAC
Organism: Peromyscus leucopus; assembly: GCF_004664715.2. Taxonomy (NCBI): domain Eukaryota; kingdom Metazoa; phylum Chordata; class Mammalia; order Rodentia; family Cricetidae; genus Peromyscus; species Peromyscus leucopus. The sequence continues at coordinate 58,315,828 of NC_051080.1, read as the reverse complement.
CACCACCACCACCACCACCACCACCACCACCACCCGCTGACATCTCATTCTTTTATCATCTTTTCACTCCATACTTTGCTCATCAATATGTCTCTGTAGGGCAGAACTGTGTGCCATGTAGTTGTCTGAGTGTACAATGGGAAGAGGCTTGTAATCTGAACTGTGGCCAACTCCTCTAGTTCACTGAATCTTGTTGACCTTTTTGAGATTTCTTTGTTTTGATTATCTTGTTCCTGTGTAAGTACAGAGACAGATGTTTCAAGAATGTCTCATAGCCTCATGAGGAGACCTCTGGCTTCTTTATGTGTCACAACCTCCAAGGCATAAGGAAGACTTTCAAGTAGATAAGGATATTTCCCTAAGGGGGGAGGGTAGTATGTTCAGGATTTTCCTGGGGAAGCTTAGAAGCAGCATTCCTGGGAGAAGGCATAAATGATTCATAAGAAATTTCCCCTCAATCCAATATCCACAAATTGTTCAAATATTAAAAGTGTCAAGTATGCAACAGGTGGAGATGAAAACCAAAGGTGGCACGGCAGCCATCATGAGGCTCAGTTTTGCTGATCTTTGTCAAGCAGCTGTGCTGGCTTTATGATTTCTGCCATTCCATCCAGATGTGGCTGCGCCAGTCTCCCTTTGTGTATGGTGTACCTCTTTACTTCCTTGTCATGTACAGTGTTGCCAAATGTGACTTAATAGAGTTATGCTTTTAATCTCTAGTTTAATTTGAATCTGTATACTTCAGTTATGTTCTGTTCTAGATTCATTTAGTAAAATCTTGGATTACCTATATTTTTGTTTGTTTCTTTGTTTTTTGAAAAAGGGTCTTTCTGTGTAGTTTTGACTATCCTGGAACTAACTAGACCAGGATGGCCTCGAACTCAGAAAGATTCACTTGCCTCTGCCTCCCCACCACACCCAGCTATGGATTACCAATCCTTAGTGACATCTAGTTCTGCCGGATGCTGGTTGTGTTGATGAGCAAGGTAGACACTCTAATCCCACTACCATGACTATACCACACTATACCGTGACTACCATAGGCATGGATGAACTCAGATATTTCCTTACTGATTATGTTTGCTTCTGGCACATTACTGGTGGCTACAGCCAGTTAATATTACCCTTAGGAATATAAGCTCTTGATCATATTGAAGGATAATTCGTAAGAATGACATGGTATATTTCAAATATATTTCTTTTTTTTTTTTTGGTTTTTTGAGACAGGGTTTCTCTATGTAGCTTTGCGCCTTTCCTGGAACTCACTTGGTAGCCCAGGCTGGCCTGGAACTCACAGAGATCCGCCTGCCTCTGCCTCCCAAGTGCTGGGATTAAAGGCGTGTGCCACCACCGCCCCGGCTCAAATATATTTCTATAATAAATGTATTCTCATGGAATTTAGATGCCTTGAGTAGTTTACCTCTCTGGTTGGCTTTTGCTGTTGAGTTTATCTGCCTCTTACCTCTTGGATTTCTAACTTCATTTTTGTGAATGTAAGACTATTTAAGGAATGAATCATTAGAATTATTTCTAACCTTCTAGGGTAAGTGTATCTGAGCGAAGATTAAGAATGCAGTCTGGAGCTGGAGAGATGGCTCAGCGGTTAACAGTCCTGGCTGATCTTCAGAGGACCTGGGTTCAGTTCCTAGCACCCACATGGCAGCTCACCACTGTCTGTAATCGCAACTCCAGAAGTTCTAACACTGTCACATAGACAAACATGCAAGCAGATATATCAATGCACATTAAAAAAAAAAAAATACAGTCTGATATCTTGACTGCTTAGATTTTTTTCTTTAGCAAGAAAAGATGTTAATTCCAGGAGCTGATAGGATTAATATTATTTGGAATATGTGTGTGTGTGTACGTACACACACACACACACACACACACACACACACACTTCTCCCATGATATGCATATGAAGCTGGTAGCTTTTCAAAGACATAACAGTAAATTATCCGAGAGCTTGAACTCGTCGTATGTTGCCACCTTTCATTCTGTCTTCCATTACTATAGCTGCTTCATATGTTTTAAAGATTTCATTGGTGTCCCTTTTTATGAGCCAAGTGCTGTTAAAAGATTTGTGTGTAGGTGGTGTGGGTAAACTAGAGATCACCATTGAACATCTTTCTCAATAATTCTCCACCTTAATATTTTTCTTTATTTTTAAAAATCTCATGTGCATACAATGAGTGTGATCCTATCTACCCTCCTTTTCCCTTTTCAACCATCCCCAACTACTTCCAGCATGCCCTCCTTCCAACGTCTAAGTTAATGTTCTTTTGTTCTCTTCTGCTTTTTCTTCTTTCTTTCTCTATTCCTCCTTTTATTATTTATTTATTTATTTATTTATTTATTTATTTATTTATTTATTTATTTATTTTTTGGGTAATCCACTAAGTTCAGTTAGTACTGCTATATGGGCATGGATTTGGGGTCATTACTGGAGCTTTGGCTTCTGAGATCAGAAGAGATCGGGCACGTTCAGGGTGGTATGGCCGTAGACTACTGGAGCTTTGGAATCCTACTAGTGGCCACCCTCAAAAAGGACTGACTTTCCCTTCCCCAGTGACTGTCCACTGCCAAGAGTTCCTTAGTGTGGGGTGGGGATGCCTATCCCATCTATGCCAGGCTTTTGGCTGGCTTGATCTTGTGCAGGTAACCTCAGCTTCTGTGTGTTCATGACTGTGATAGACACAACATGTCCAGAAGAAGTGTCTTGCAATACTCCATCCTATCCTTTGTCCCTTACTTTCTTTCCCCTTCCTCCTCTGTGATGGTCCCAGAACCTCACTGGTAGTGGGGTTAGTATAGCTGTCCCATTTTAGAGCTGAACATTTATTCAGCCTTGAAGTCTTACACTTTGACCAGTTATGCATCTCTCTGTTGACCACTGTCTACTACAGAAAAGCACCAGTTACCAAGGTTGAGAGCAGCTCAGGTCTATGGGTATAAGCATAATTTTAATTATTTATGTTTTTGAGACAGGGTCTTATATAGCCCTTGGTTAGCCTGGAACTCGCTGTGTAGATCAGGCTGGCCTCCAACACATAGCAGTCCACCTGTCTCTGTCTCCTAATTGTTGGGATTAAAGGTGTATACCACCATTTCTGGCCGAGCATACATTTTTAGGGGGCAAGTTGACCATATCCATTCAGCAAAGTGGCAAAAGCAGGTTCTGCTTTAGGGTTTTGACCAGTATTACGGTATCAGGCATTAAATTTGTGCCTGTGGAGCAGGTCTCTAATACACTCAGAAAGCAGTTAGTTACCCCATAAAAGTTATGCTACTGTCTTACCAGTAGGCATGCCTTGTCTATCAGGTTGGTGCAGCATGTGGGGTGCAGTAAGACTGTTGGTGTCTTTCCTCCCCTAGCAGCTTGTCCACTTCATACTTCAAAACTAGGCCTCTGAAGTGGCCCTGGGACTTGCTGAAAGTTATGCTGACTGGCCTGGACTAGGATGTCAGACGCCAACACCAAGCCTGGCTTTTTAGGTGAGGTCTGCAGAATTTAGGTCCTCCTCACTCAAGCTTGTGTGCCAAACACTTTTCCAGGTGAGCTTTCTTCCCCAGCTCCTATTCTAAGTGTAGTCTACACATGCTCCTTAACAGCGGTGTTTCCTCCCCATAAACCTATGGTAAATTGAGGATATTGGAAGTAGAGTTGTGTTTCAGCCGAGAATGGTGGCCCTCATCTGTAATCCCAGCATTTGGGGTGGAGGTAGAAGGATCAGGAGTTCAAAGTCATTTCCAGGTACATAGCAATTTGTGACCAGGTGAGCTACATGAGATCCCACTGTCATCACTTACTCACTCTCTACTCCTCACACGTGGGAGTTGGGGCACCTGCTGCTAGCTAGTATTAGAAGTACTGTATTGCATGCCATTAATCCACAAGAAGACCAAAATTCACAATTACAGGTTCATTTTTGACTGCTTTCACACCATGGTAAGGTCAACAGTTTTAAGGAGGACATTATAAAGGCCAGCTTTAGTGTTTATTGTATTGAGTAGATTTAGTACTCTCAGATAGAAATGACAGCTATCTTCATATAAATGAGGGAACTAAAACACAGATGATGGGCCTTGATATAAAGTGGGGAAATAATTCCTATTTAGAACAGTGGTTCTCAACATGTGGGTCATGACCCCTTTGGAGGTCAAATGATCCTTTCACAGAGGTCACCTAAGACCATTGGAAAACATAGATATTTATATTATGAGTTGTAACAGTAGCAAAATTATAGTTATGAAGTAGTAATAAATAATTTATGTTTGAGGGTCACCACAACTGTATTAAAGGGTCACAGCGTTAGGAAGATTGAGAACCACTGATTTAGAAATTATGTACAGAATAATGTGTTCCTTGTTCAGTTGTTAGAGAACAGTTTTCCAAAAATTTGGTCTCTTCTGTGTGAGATTTTTTTGACTCTTTTCATGTGCCTTAGGTAGTTCCTTAGAAGAATGCCTCTGATTTTAGCAGTTATATGAGATCTGAATATGTTTGCTTTTTCTGATGATGAAAGAGCAGAGTGCAGTGTAGCTCACATACCTATCTTACAGGTTTGATTTCTTTCACTAAAACTAAAAGGTCTGAAACAGATACTAACATATGCCAGAGTATTACAGTGGTAATTCAGCTTACATAGTCAGAATATGAAGCTTTTACCACTTGTGTTGGAATATCAGCTAAATACTTATTTAAAATTTTATTTTCTTCCCAGGTAAAGTATCATTAGTACTCACTGGATCCTGAGATTGTGTGAGGTTTGGTTTTGGACTTGTTGGGCCTTCTCTTATCTCCATCTACAACCTCTTTTATTATGTGATAGGCAGCTACTTACCTGTGACAGAACCCATAAAATACAGTTTTTATGAAGAGAAGCTCTGTACATTCATTGTAAGAGAGTTGTGGAGAAATCACAAAGAAGAGAATTAATTTGGGTTAGCTCACACTCTTTAAATTTGGGTTATTGTTGTAGCATTTTTCGTATTTTTAAATAAATATGTAGAGTTGAAGTTAGTTAGCGGTGATTCATGTTTCTGATCTTGCTGAGCACGCTGCTCCATTGCTTTCCTCAGTGCTCACACAGTGTAGTTGAGTCTCCCACCTGCAGAGTGTTCCAGGCTGTTTATTGGCTTCAGTGCCAAATGACTGTACAGTTCTTAAAAAAAATCTTACTCTACTTTTAAAATTAAGTGTTCACATTAGTACACTTGCTGCATTAATGCAATTGATTTCTGTTATTAGGATTCCACTCTGCCTAAATCACTCAAGTATGTAGCTGAAGTTTTTCTGGTCCTGCCTGGGCCCTGCTTATAAAACAACCACACAGAGGCTTAATATTAATTAAAACTGTTTGGCCATTAGCTAAGGCCTACTACTGACTAGCTCCTACACTCAAACTCAGCCCATTTTTGTTAATCTATAAGTCGCCACGTGTTCCTTGGCTTTGCCTGTGTGCCATTACATGTTGCTCCCTGGATAGTGGGTTGGCGTCTCCTGGCTTAGCCTTCCTCTTCCCAGAATTCTCCTTGTCTTCTTATCATGCCTACAATTCCTGCCTGGCTACTGGCCAATCAGCTTTTTATTAAACCAGTGTACAAAAGCATTATTCCACAGCACAAGCATATGGACATCTTTGATTCCTAGAGGGTTTCCTTAGAATCTCTGAAGATCACTTCTTAGCTCTCTGAGTTATAACTGTACTGCCCATGTTTTCCTTTCTAGATCTCCTTTCCCATCTATTGCAAAAACCTTACACAAGTTGTCTTACAGACTATATTGTATAATTGGCTGTCACAGACAGTGCTGTTGAGTAAACTTTCTTATGTGATGACTGTAGCCCTAAAACTAAAAACCCTGTGGAAAAATCACCATTACATCCAGAGCAGACTCGCTTCACTGTGTACAATTTAAATTTCTCTTTCCTTTTTGGAGAGAAGACGACCCTCACTTCACATTCTATTCTACATGGGCATTACATACTCATCAGCTCATTCAGAAGTACTCCTTGAATAAGAAAATGAGCTTACTATAGTATATTCCCCCCTTCTTGAGACAGGGTCTCTCCTTGTAGCCTTGGCTATTCTGGAACTCTCTTTGTAGACTAGGCTGGGCCCAAACTCAGATCCCCCTTCCTCTGTCTCTTGAGTGCTGAGATTAAAGGCATGTTCCTCCATGCCTGGTTTATAGTATATTTTTATATGTTGGAAACAGAAGGTTTGTTAACCTGCATTCTCTTTGCACAGAGTAATTAATATGTGCACATAGAACACAGACCATGAGAAAAGTTTTCAGGTAAAGAAACTGAACCACCTGTTTCCATCCATCCTTCCCAGGCAGCCATAATTAATTACTCTTTAATGTTCTCTACCTTTCCCCTGGGCCTACTTTAGTGAGTACTGAAGCATTTGATAATCTTAGTGCTCCCGAATTCCAGAACAGCCTTTTAAGTAAGTAGTGGTCATTGCACCTGAATGCACTGTAGTATTTTAAGGAATAGACATTTTATAACAGTTCTGGAATGTTATTTATTAATTTATTGCTTTGTATGAGAGAAGAAATAAATTTTGTTCTAGATAAGCTTTTCTGTCACTAATTTTACTTGAGAATAATTACCCTCCAGCTACACCTGGGAAAAATTACAGTTGTTACATGTGATACTGTAAAAACTTGTGAATTAAGCATCCATGTTCGTTAACATGTAATTGTCTTGTATGCTTGAACATTTGGTTGTACCATTTATTGTGTTCCGTGTGACTAATTGTAGGGCCAGAGAACTGTTGGTAGGTCTAGAATTTCTGGAAGTTGCCCTTCCATTCTTTTTCACAGTAATTAGGTGATTTAACTTTAAAAATGTGAACCATCAGTGAGCATTAGATCCCAGAGAATAATCCTGAAACATGTTCTTTCAAGATGAACTATTATAGAGGTGATATTGATGAGCTATAGTGGAGCATTGTTTCGGGCACAATAACTACCCCCACCATTGGAGTGACTTAGGTTTCATTCACATCAAAACTTAACAGCAATGATTTAAATCCCATTTATTCTTTGACTCAGCCAGTTGTGAAATGGAACTCCTCTCCCACTTGAGCTGTAAAATGTGTTAAATTTAAGACTAATGCAGCTTTCTGCTTTTTGAATTTACATTTTGGCAATAACTACCTTCTTTGTTCAGTGTTAGAAAAAATGGTCTAGGCTTAACCAAATAACAAAACTGCCAAGTTCACAGATCTGACAGTGAAAGAAGCCAGGATTAAGTGAAAGTCTAGATACTGACTTTATAGAAGATGCTAAAGGGAGATTTTGTGATATTACAGTTTCTTTGAGAATAAAATTCTTCCACAGTAATAGCTGTTCTTTGACAGAGATGTGAGAAGTTCAGGCAATAGGCCTTACCTCCCAGAAGCTGCAGAACCAGAGGAAAGCCAGCTAGGAATTATGCATCCTGCCTGAGCTCTTCAACCCGCCAGTGCCCCATGCAGCATGGGCTCTCCTGCTTTGCTTTGAACTTTTAAGGAACATCTACCCCTCCTCTGTTTCAGTTCAGAAAGGGGAGGCCTCCCATGGGTATCAACAAAGCATGGTGTATCAAGGTACAGTAAGACTAAGCACCTCCCCTTGTCTTAAGGCTGGATGAGGTGATCCAGTGTGAGGAATAGGGTCCCAAGAGCCAGCCAAAGTGTTAGGGACAGCCCCTGCTCCCATTGTTTGGAGTCCCACAAGTAGACCAAGCTACACAACTGACACAACTGTCATGTATATGAAGAGGGCCTAGGTTGGTCTCATGCAGGCTCCACGGATGTTAGTTCAGACTCTGAATTCCTATGAGCAAGGTTAGTTGTTTCTTTGGGGTTTCTTGTGATATCCTTGACCCCTCTGGCTCACTTCAGCAGGATTCCCTGAGCTCTGGCCTAATGTTTGGCTCTGGGTCTCTGCATCTGCTTCTGTCAGTTACTGACTGAATGAAGGTTCTCTGATGACAATTGGGATAGTCACCAGGTTCAGGTGACTATTGCTAAGGAGTCTTAGCTGGGGTCATCCTTATAGACTTGTAGGAGTTTTCCTTGTATCAGGTTTCTACCTGACTCTGAAATGCCTGCCCCCTTCCAATCATCTCTTTCAGTACTCTCCTCCTGCATTCACCCTGTCCCTCAAATTTCCATTGCCACCTGCCCCCAGTCCACCCAGGAGATTTTTTATTTCTTCTTCCCAGGGAGATCCATGCATTTTTCCTTGGGGCCTTCTTATTACCTAGCCTCTGGGTCTGTGGATTGTAGCATAGTTATCCTTTGCAGCTAATATCCACTTTGGAGTGAATATATACCACATTTATCTTTCTGGGTCTGTGTTACCTCACTCTGGATGATTTTTTTTTCCTAGTTCCACCCATTTGTCTTCAGATTTCCTGTTATTGTTTTAAACAGCTGAGCAATATACTCCATTGTGTATTAAGGAACTCTTAGAGTAGACATCATCATGATTTTTAAATAGGATAGTGGTCTTTCAAATGAGGATTGTATGTATATAACCAATACAGAATATTTTGAGTTAAGTAGCTTAACTCTCTTATTTTTTGAGATGATGTAATGGAGACCAGGCTAATTCCAACCAAGTTTGCTGTGTAGCCGAGGCTGGCCTTGCGCCCTCATCTCCCTGCCCCCACTTCTTAAGTGTTGGAATTATTGACCTGTGCCCATATTCCTGGCTTAGTTGTACTCTTAATTTTTTTTTTTTTTGAGACAGGGTTTCTCTGTGTAGCTTTGGTGCCTGTCCTGGATCTCGCTCTGTAGACCAGGCTGGCCTCGAACTCAAAGAGATCCCCTGTCTCTGCCTCCCGAGTGCTGGCATTAAAGGTGTGCACCACCACCGCCCGGCTGCACTCCTAATTTTTAAATACAGATTTAAAAAAGAACCTTTGTTATAAGAACTTTCATAGACCACCTCCTCATCTGAGTAGTACTGCTTATATTGGGTGTCAGGTAGATGATATTTTTATTTTTTTGAGACAGGGTTTCTCTGTGTAACAGAGCTCCACTGTCTTGGAACTTGCTTGCTTGTATACTAGGTTGTCCTTAAACTCAGAGATCCGTCTGCCTTTGCCTCCTGAACACTAGCGTTAAAGATGTGTGCCACCACACCCAGCAGGTAGATGGTTTTTTAATTTACATTTTGTAATGGTTGAAAAGAAGCTCTGAGGAATGTAAACATTCTAGAGGGATAGTGTCATTACGATCCAGATCCTCACATACTTTACTCAGCTACTATATGTTTGTTGGATATATGGATGAGTAAGAATGGATGTGGAGCTCTCACCTTTTTTTTTTTTTTTTTTTTTTTTTGGTTTTTTCGAGACAGGGTTTCTCTGTGTAGCTTTGCGCCTTTCCTGGAGCTCACTTGGTAACCCAGGCTGGCCTCGAACTCACAGAGATCCGCCTGGCTCTGCCTCCCGAGTGCTGGGATTAAAGGCGTGCGCCACCACCGCCCGGCTCAGGGAAAAATATCTTAAGAGGGTTCTTATTCATCAAAAGACATAACTACATAACACATCACATAGTAGGTTTTTATTTTTTAAACTTTCCGTTTTAGATGTCATGGGCATTCTCTTTTGGGTACTCAAAAAGGATGTCTAATACCTTTTGGTGGTAAATTTTTTGTTTTGTAGTGGACACAGTGTTTCTGGCATGCTAGGCAAGCTTACTTACCCTGGGATAACACCCTCATCCCTTTTTACTTATTTATTTATTTGTGCTATGAATTGAACTTGGCACCCTTATCCTTTTTTATTGTGTGTGTGTCTGTCTGTGCTTGCTGGAAATTGAACTTGAGTCCTTACACATGCTAGGTAAGCACTCTGCCACTAGGGTTTATTTCCAGACCTTTGCTTAATTTGACAGTCTCACTAAGTTTCTGAGGTTGGCCTCCAAATTGTGATCTTTCTGCTTCAGGTTCCTGAGGATTGTAGGCATTGAACTCCATCATCTCTAGATGTTTTTGTTGTCTTTAAATTAAATTTTCTGGGGCTGGAGAGATGGCTCAATGGTTAGGAGCACTAGCTGCTCTTGCAAAGGACCCAAATTTGGTTTCTAGCACCCACATGGCAGTTTACAAGTATCTGTAACTCCATTTCCAGGGGATTCAACAACCCTCTTCTGCCCTACACAGGCACCACACACACATGTTGTATACAGACATAGATATAGCAAATACTCACTACACGTACATTAAAAACCAAACAAACATGTATTTTATGAAAAGTGATGTTGATGTTTTATTTCAAGTGTTGCAAAGGTGTAGTTTCAGTGTCCTTTCACTCAGGTCTTCACTAGGTGATCACTTCATCAGCTCTTACTTGATATAGTCTTTGCTGCATCCTCCTAGTGAAGTTTGCCCTTCTTGTCCTTCATTACACCCTCCTCCTCTTCTTTATCATTTCACAAACTGTAATCACGGTCAGTTGTCTTTATTGTCATTAACATCTTAGCTATTGTTTTCAAAGTTTCCAGGGTCAAAGTTTTCATAATATATAAACTCACTTTGCCAGTTTTTTCCTGTATTCTTTGATGATGAGTGTTCAGTAGGAGTTCAAGATGCTCAGTAATAAGTGATAGAGTAAAAGATTGAGTACAGAGGCAGACATGATAATCTACCTGCTTTTTACAAAGTAAGATGTTACAAAGACTTGAAAATGTAAAACAGTTTGATTCTTCTGTTCTGAATACTATATTTTTGAAAATTAACCTTTTTTCCAAAAATCTGAAATTGTCATTTTTGAATACCGAGTAAATATTTTTGTTTAGGAAAATAGTTATTTTTCATAAGAATGTAGCTTATGTTGGTGCATAGTACATTCATTATTGTTGTTAAGAGAAATAGTATCAGGATTTCTCAATTTTAGTTTCTGACTGAAATTATCAATACTGTAGTTTTGGGGGCCTTCAGTGAATTTTAAGAACTTCAAAATTTTAAAAGAGTAGTGGGTGTTTTAGGTCCTGAGTGTGTTCACTTTTTGTTCCCAGTTTCTGTTCCAGAGCTTCTGCAACTTAGGACTTTGAGTGGCAGGAATGGCTTTTGTTCATACTCAGCCCTCTGATTCCATAGGAGTTTATGTTAATGAGGATGAGGTTGGGCTCCATAAAGAGATTGGAGTGGTTGGGCTTAGTTCCACTGGCTTCTGGGAAGGAATTGAGTAAGCTGGAGATGAGTGTAGTCTACTAAAGATCAATAAAAATAGGATTAAAAAAAATTACTAAAGATGCAAGCCTTGCAGAGTGATAGGGAATCTCAATAGTTAGAGACCCTGGGGAAGTGGTAGGCTTAGAGCATTGTCCATTTCTTTGTCTGAATATATTATTCTATGAAACCAGTAAATACTAAGTAATGTGTTCCTGAGTTCTGTAAGCTTGAAAGCAGGTGGTTAAACCTGAGAAGGGTATCATGGGAATCCCTGATTTATAGTCTATTGGTCAGAAGGACCTGAAACCTGAAGTGCGGGTGGTGGTGTGGGACAGAGCTCTTAACTGTTGGGGTCTGGTACTAACTTTAGGTAGTGTCGAATTGCCTTAAAATCTGAGACACTCAGGTGGTGTCAGGAGAACTGGAAGATTTGTTTGGTATGGAAAACTCTTACATACTTGAGTAAGAGACTTGCTGTTCTAAAACTTGGAACCTCATGAAAGCATTAGACTTTATGCATTTGACTTCATTTTGTATTCCCAGTGTATGGGGGAGTGACAGGCTATAGAATTAAGTCAGTAAATATCTGAGCAAATGAATTAATGAAGGAACGAGACAAGTAGAAGGTAGCAGAAGCCTGGTAAATCTGTGCAGAAGATGCAAACCTTCCTTAGGTAATGTTCTTAAAAGACGTTGGCTAGAAAGCAGTTGTTTGCCAAAACGCATTATCTCTATTTTGGTAAGATTTAAAGTTTTTCCTGTTTAAAAGGTCCTTTCCAATCCCTGCTTTTTTTTTTTTTTTTTTTTCTTTTTCTTTCTTTTTTTGGTGAGACAAAGTCTTATGTAGCCCAGGCTGTACTCTGACTCTTTACGTAGGTGACCTGGAATTTCCAGTCTTCCACACCCTGCTGTGAAGCTTCTAATGTATTTACAGGGAAATCTTAGGGAATCAGAAAATTTTACCCATCTTATTAATGCTTTAAATTTAGACATTACTGATTGTTAGTGTAATAAATTACTTGACCATTATGGATTAGTATTTATTGAGACAGGGCCCTTCTGTGTAGTTCTGGCAGTCTTAGAACTCTATGTAGACCAGGCTGGCCTTGAACTCATAAAAATCCATCTACCCTTGCCTTCCAAGTGTTGGAATTAAAGGCATGTACCACCACTGCCCGGCTTGTTTTAAACCTATTGAAAAATATTTTTTATACAATTTATTTGACTATGTTTTCCTGTTCCCCAGTCCCCAGATTTTTGCTGCCTTCCTACCCATCCCCATTTGTTCTCTTTTTGAAAGAAAACAAAACCAACAAAACCAATTAAAAAAAAAGACAAACTCCAAAACATAAAAATAGAAAAATAAACAAGCAAAAGACCAATAAGACAGAAAAAGCCCAAAGTAAAATGAGAACAAAGCTACCAGAGTACCATTGTGTTGGCCAGCCACACCTGAAAACTAGTGTTGCACTGAAGTGTGGCGGGAGACTAAGTTGAGGAAACTGACTTTTTTCCCTTTGCCAGCGGATGTCTATTGCAGATTGCTTCTTGGTTAGGGAGTGAGAGTCCATGTCCATTTCCCCCTTTTAGTGCTGGGACCCATCTGGCTGGAACCGGTACAGACTTTATGTGTGCTGCCTCAGTCTCTGAGTTCATATGTATATCATCCTGTTGTGCGGAAGACACTGCTTCCTTGGAGTCAATCATCACTGCTGGCTCTTAAAATGTTTCTACTTCCTCTTCTGCATAGATCCCTGAACTTTGAGGGCTCCCTCTACCTTTTGAGAATACTACTATCTTAAGTTAAATCATTTATTGCTTTTAGACTTTGAACCAAAGTTAGGTTGTATTTGTTTTGTTTTCCTTTTTAAAGCTAGACATGTTAAGCAATCCTCTTATGTTCCTTAGAAATTAGATGATAGCCTGTTTTGCTATTTCACAGTGTGCATTAATGATCTAGAAAAATGTTCATTGTAGGGTTGCCCGAGCATACATGGTATCTTTTAATATTTTGCTGGTAGGATTCCTTGCCCTACTTCATGTCATGCAAACCTCAGAAATCTCCAAGATGGTTCTGGAGACAACTCACTATTCAGAGAACAACACTGAGACATAGCGTGCAGGGCAAATTCAGTAGGTTAAGCACTCAGACAGACCCAGAATGTGATGATGTTTCAAAGTAGAGAAGACTGTTTTATATTATTTCTCTAGTTTTCCTCTATCCTGAGGAGATAGAGTTTATAGGGACAGAGTTTATAGCAGAATGTCCACTGCCCTGATTTATAAGATCGTAATCAGCACTAGTTCTGGAGTCTTGGGTTAGGTCAGAGCCCTGAGACTTACTGGACTACAGGAAAATGTTTGTGGTTCTCTTCCCTCTTGCTTCTGTACTCTAATGCTTTTCCAGGTTGAGCTGGTCTTCCTTATTAGAGGTGGTATTTGCTTTTACAAATAAAATATTCACACGAATAAAATAATTCAAAAATAAAAAGATTTCTAAGGTTTGCATGACATAAAGTAAGGCAAGGAATTCTGTCTTCACTTTTTAGAAACTATGAGAAGTCTTAGAAGAAAGAAAGCTTATGGCATTGCAATCTTTTGAGCAGTTAAACCAGCAAGATAAATACAAAGGAAAGCCAGGTTATATTCATTACAAATTAGAATAGGACTAGAGAGGTGACTTAGTTGCTAAGAGCACTTACTTCTCTTGCAGAAGACTGAGTTTGGTTCCCAGCACCCAGGCCAGGTGGCTCACAACAACTTGTAACTTCCACTCTAGGAGATTCAGTGACTTCTGGCTTTCACAGGCTCTTCATATTCTCGAGCACATACCTACACATAGACACGTTCACTTACACATAATTTAAATAATAATTAAGAATAAATTAAGTTTTAAGATACTAGAGTCAAGTAGGGTGATATAATCCCCTGGAGAATCTAAATTGCAAAGCACCCCAAACAGTATACATATTTTGCTCAGACCAGTTAACTGAATTCAGAGAGTAGGACTGGGCACAAGTTTATCTTAGGGCTCCTCCCTAGATGCCTCTTGGGGGCATTTATTTATGCTGCAAACCTCTGTCAGGTCATTTGTTAAGCTGATAACAAGTGATGTAAGGCTCTAGATGTGTGGGAACATTTGTTTCTGTGAATATTGCTCTGTGTGCTGTGAATGTGTTGCTTGGATTGGTTAATAAATAAAGTTCTGATTGGCCAGTATCCAGGCAGGGAATATAGGCGGGATAAGCAGAGAAGAGAATTCTGGGAAGAGGAAGGCTGAGTCAGGAGTTGCCAGCCATACAGAGGAAGTAAGATGTGAAGGCAGAACTGAGAAAAGGTACCAAGCCACATGGCTAAACATAAATAAGAATTATAGGTTAAGATGTAAGATGTAGCTAGCAAGAAGCCTGAGCCATTAGGCTATATAGCTCTAATTAATATAAGCCTCTGTGTGTTTATTTGGGCCTGGGTGGGACTGGAGAAAACTTCAGCTACAATTTGTGACACATTAAAGCCAAAATATATTATGGGAATATGATTTTGTTTTGGAGAAGTAGTAAACCTTCCATGAATCTGCTTTTGAAAGTAAGAACAGGGAGCCTGACATCACTAAACAGGATTAATGAACTATGTCATCACTGGTCTGTGGAAATAAACATGGTGGTTGGTGGGAAAGAAAGTAAGTAAACAGGTGAGCATGGACAGGTGAGGATTGTTGTTGGTGGACATGCCCAGTTTTTCACTTGTAAGACTGGTGAGTAAAGACTAAAAGTTGCCTTGCATTCTTGGAGCAGCTGGGCACCTTTTGGCTTTCAGTGACCAGGGCACAATTTGATCATCACCATTCTTTCACAGACTTTTGCTGCCTGACCTTGTAAGTTGTCCTTCATGCATGAACCCCTTAGTGTGTAGCCATAGTTACAGGAACACCACCTAGAGATGCTGACACTGCATCATAACTGTCTAGCCTCTGTTAGAAACATGTTTAGCACACCTAACTTTCTCAGTTACTGTAAAGTAACTTAATTTGCCAAAGTTTACCAGAATATAATCACTTCATGTCAGCTTACCCATTTCATTAGAGAAGACAAGAAAATAGTATAATTGGCTTTATAAAAAAGATGGCTGTAAGGATTGAATTAAGTCATTCATTGCATGTTAGACATTGAACAGAGGGTAGAGTGTATCATGAATGATTGATAATATTTTTAATGTATTCCTTGAGCAAACTACATTTGGAGTATCTTGTGTGCCAGTGTCTGTGTTAGTTAGCTGTTGAAGATGTGCTGCTGAGTAAAACAGCCCTTCATTTGATGAGAGTCCTTAAGAGGGAATAATACAATAAGCAGAATGTTGATACTTCCAGATCCTACACACCTATACAAGTTTTAAACACATGTATATGACAGATTCGTTATGTAGAATATTCTCCAGTTTGTTCTAGTCAGGAATTTTTTTCTCTTTTATTCAAATAAATAATTAGGGGGTTTAGAGAGGGTCAGTGGTTAAAAGGGCTTATTTATCTTGCTACGGACCCAGGTTTGGTTCCCAACACCTACAGAATAGCTCACAGCTACTCCCTAAGTCCAGTTGTGGGGACCTGATGCCCTCTACGGTCTTTGTGGGTTCATATACACATGTGGTACACTTAAAGTCTGTCTGTCTGTCTGTCTGTCTGTCTCTCTCTCTCTCTCTCTCACACACACACCCACACACACACACACACACACACACACAAATGAATAAATATTACAGTATAATTTACAGACAGAACAAAGTATGGAATTGGGATGAAATATTACAGGACAAAAGTACACATTCCAGAGATGAGTGTAGGTTTCTCAAGAAAAAAAAAAAAACAACACTTTTTCTCTTTTCATTTCTTTTTCTCTATTGGTTTGCTGTCCTAATTTTAAGTGTGTGAAGGATTTCCACTATAATACTTGAATAAAAGATTTGTTAGTTTAATATTCTTATGGTTTAGGTACAAAGTATTTTTCCAAAGCCTTTGTGTTGAAAGTTGAATTGTCCCCTAATAGGCTTTGGGAGTGATTGGGTCATGATGGTTCTAAACTTAGTTCTCTTTTGGAGTCCTGCTTTGATGGTGGTGTTGGGAAGAAATGGAGACTTCTGTGGTGGGATTTGGCTGGAGGAATTGGTATTTGGGGGCCTGTTTGGAGGGGTTGTAGTTGTCCTTGATCCTTTCTTTGTTTACTGCCATGAAGACATTAGCTCAGGCGACTCCAGTATGCTCTCTTCCATGATGCTGTGCCTCATTCTCTGAAACATGGGCTGAACCCCTGAAACTGTGAGCCGAAGTAATCTTTCTTTCTTTGAAGTCGTTTGTCAGGCAGCTTGCCACAGCAACACAAAACGAACATAGTATACAGGTGTATTACTTCACATTGCTGTGACAAACACCAAACACCAGAGAAAACTAACTTAGAGGAGGAAGTTTTGTTTTGGTTCGTGGTTTCATGCCCCGTGTGTTTGAGTAGAGCACTATTGTGTTGGCAGAAGTGGATGAAATGGGAGACTGTTCTTGTGAAGGTGGAGAAACACTCAAAGGAAGGGACTTGGGACCAGGTATAAATTTCAAAACCATGCCTCTAGGGACATATATCCTCCAATTAGGTCCAACCTCCTAGAGTTCCCAGAACCTCCAGAACTATTATCACCAATTGAGGCATATCACTAAACACAGGAGTCTGGGGGCCATTCATATTCATACCATAGCAGTAGGAAAGCAGGAAGATCGTACAATTTCAAATGATGAGTGAAAGTGCTTGGGTTTGGTAAGGATGTGGTTTTGATTTATTTTTGAATGCTTTATTTCATCAGATTAAAATGGCAAGATCATCCATGTATTACTTTGGTGATAGAGTTTTTCTTGATGATTTTTTATTTTGGCTATATATATATATATATATATATATATATATATAATGCTATAGATAATTTATTCTTAAATTTGAAATTTTGTTTATTGAAATGAACACTAGTGATTCCCAGGCTTATCTTTTCATGTAAGTCTAATGCTTTAGTACCTGGTAATCCTTTGCTGTTTGACAGGTACTCCTTCTGAGTGCTTTTCCAGAGATATGAATGTATTGAACTCACTTAGTCCTCAGCTGAGGTTTTAAGCTCTCTCTCTGTAATTACTCTTACTTATTGATTTATCTGCTGAATTTATTTAATCATAATAATAATCATACCTCTATTTATTTCCCATCTCTTTTGGGTTGAATAGTTAAGTGTCCCTGGTCTCTATAAGGAACCAAGTGCATGGAACACTGGAAAGAATATGAGGTATTCTTTTCTATGTTTCAACTGCAACTGCTTGTTTATGTACTTTAATAGACTTCTTTTGCCTTCTTTATGAGAGGAAATAAGGTCATTCTGACCTGGCTTCTTTGTGAAAATATACTGGATTCTAATCATTAACATTCACCTTTTGCATATGTAGATACTAACTTTTAAGGAATCGGTTGTAGCTTTCTTCTAAAACTCTACATTAAGCTCACAGGTCTTCTGATATCTACTTTCTTTGTTTTAACAAAGGCTTAGTGATCTCATTAATAGGGTTAAGTATTCAGAAACCTCATGTGAGCCTTAATATTTATGTAAGGTTAAAGGAAATGGTTTACAAGACAAAATTTGTTACGTTCTAATATGTAGTTTTGTGGTTGTGGAAATTTGCTGGTGATTTTTTTTTTTTCTTAGAAATAAGTAAATCATAAACTAGTATGGATGACTTTGAAGTTATCTTTCATATTTTCTTTTAGGTAGTATTAAAGATAATCAAACATTATCAAGAAGAAGGACAAGGAACTGAGGTTGTTCAGGGAGTGCTCCTGGGTCTGGTTGTGGAAGATCGACTAGAGATTACCAACTGTTTCCCCTTCCCCCAGCACACAGAAGATGATGCTGACTTTGATGAAGGTAAGTGTATGGACTGCCATCAGTTATGTCTTTACAGAATATACAAGTAATGTTAATGAATTTTCCAGTGTAACTGTTGATTACATGCTATTGGGAGTTTTTTTGGTTAACCTCAATCTCACTTGGTTTTTGAGTTTCTAGGACAAATTGCATGTCCTGTGCAGTCAGAATTTGTGTAGTGAAGTTCATTACTTTGCCCTGTTTGGCATCCTTTGTCTTCTGTTTTGAAGTGTTTAAGAAGAGATAAGTATCACTAGCTGCTTTAGGAAGATCATCAGACACAAACTCTAACATCCTTAAAGATTTCTCTTTTCAAATCTAATTTTCACTCTTAGGACACAACTTATATATGATTCTTTAAAATTAAAAATGGTTGCATATAGCATATGGCTGATTTTATTATCATAACTTTTTTTAATATACCACAGGCATGTGAAATATATCAATGTTGTTAGTAGATCTCTAGAAGTTTCTCATACAAGTGACTCTATTGATGGGTGGTGGTGGCTTATGCCTTTAATTCCAGCATTCAGGAGGCAGAGGATCTCTGCGAGTTAGAGGCCAGCCTGGTTTATAGAGCAAATTCCAGGATAGCCAAAGCTACACAGAAAAACCCTGTGTCCATCCTCCTCCTCACCCCCCCCCTCCCGAAATCCACATATCTATTCCATATCTATTCCATGTCTCTCACCTCTGACAACAACTGTTCTGTATTGCTTTCTCTTTGACTGCCTTTTAGATAATCTGTTGGGGAATATTATTTTAAGGTGCGTTACTTTTGTTTGCATGTTTAACTCTGAGAAGCTCTGATACTTTGCCTGTCTAAAACACCTGACGGTCTAATAAAGAACTGAATGGCCAATAGCAAGGCAGGAGAAAGGATAGGTGGGGCTGGCAAGCAGAGAGAATAAATAGGAAAAATCTGGGAGGAAGAAGGAGTAGTAGCCAGAAAAGTAGGAGACCATCAGGGGCCAGCTACACAGCAAGCCACGGAGTAAGAACTAATGAAAGGTATACAGAAATAGAGAAAGGTAAAAGCCCAAAGACAAAAGCTAGACGGAATAATTTAAGGAAAGCTGGCAAGAAACAAGCCAAGCTAAGGCCAGACATTTATAAGTAAGAAAAAGCCTCTGTGAATGATTTATTTGGGAGCAGGGTGGCGGATGCCCCCAAAGAGAAAAGAGAAAAAACAACCAACAACAATAATTGACAAATTGAATCATGCAGACTTTGAGGCAGTGTCTTCAAGTTTCATCCATGTTGTAACATATGACAGACTTTCTTAAGACTTTATTTAAAAGATCTTTTATATGTCTATCTGTCTGTCTGTCTCTATGTATTTCTGTATATGAGTGTGACTGTGTTGGATCCTCTGGAGCTGGAGTGATAGATGGTTGAGTCACCTGATGTGGGTTTTGGAAACCAAACTCCAGTTCTGAGTCATTTCTCCAACCAAGAATATCTTTTATTTATTCCTTAACAACTTGATGTATGTATTCAGTGTGTCTTGATCATACCTATTTCCAAATCCCATTCCACCTCTCTTCCAGTGCCCCAACACATCACTACCCCATCTTTACCTTCATCGATACTTATTATTTTGTTTACTTTTTTTTTGGATGACCCGCTGAGTCCAGTTAATGCTCCCAGCTGGAAAGTTGAGGATCTTGTCTTGATCTTGTTCAGGTAACCATAACTGCAGTGAGTTCATGAGTGCAATGCCAATATCATGTCAAGAAGACGGTATTTCACAGACTCCAGCTCCTAGGTTCTTTCTGCCTCCTCCTATATGACATTTTCTCTACCTTTCGTATGTGTATGGGGTTTGCTTTAGATGTCCCATTTAGGGCTGAACACTGACTGTTACCTTTCTGTTAGCACTTCACCAGTTATGAGCATCTGCATCGCTGCCCACTGCAGAAAGGGGCTTTTCTGGCCAAGGCTGAGAGTAACACTAATCTGTGGGTATAGACAAATATTTAGAGGACAGTCTGATGGCATGTCCAGTTAGCAACAGTAGTAGGCTCCCACCTATAGCCTTGAGCTTTTGACCAGCTTTGTAGAACTAGCCATGAATTCCCTTGTTTGGAGCAGGCCTCAGATCCAGTCATGAAGTTGTTTCTCCCATAGCTTTCATGCCACCGTTGCACCTGCAGGCACACCTTGCCCAGCAGGTTGGTATTGTAGAATCTGGGGTCCAGCCCTGGGTAATGATGTGTTTCCTCTCCGTGGCCTGCATGGTACCTTCTTGATGAACATTGATGCTGAACCACATCTCATATCTATCCACCCTTGTTTTCTGTTAGGGATTGGTTCTAGAACCCTTCCTTAAATATAAAATTCTTTGTATGTTTAATTCCTTTTCTGCCAAACAGTATAGTATTTACATGCAACCTATGAACATCCTTCTAAGAACTTGAAATCATTGCTTTACTCATTTGCCTAATATGTGAGTAATTGTTAATAGTTTATTACTGAGTGAATAATGAAGAGAAAAATGTCTGTAAATGTTGAATACAGACACAAATTCTTTCCCACATACTTTTGATCTGAAATTGGTTGAATCCCTCCCTACTCATGGATTCTGTAGATATGGAAGGCATATTCTTCTTGATGGTTTGAATAGCTTTTGGAGAAATTTTAAGGTTGGATTTTCTTTTTCTTTCTAATTTGCAAAATTCTTTGTAGTTATTAATCTCTCACTGGATAATCATCTGAAAAATATATTCTGTTCTGTGGGCTGCCTTTCCATTCTGTTGATTTCCGCCCTTTACTCTGTCATTGGGAAATTTGATGTAATCTTGTGTAACTTTTGTTGCCTGTGCATTTAGTTGCATTGAAGAAATTTGACGAACTTAATATGAAACTTTTTTCCTGTTTCTTCTAGGAGTTTTATCGTTTTCAATAATAAACTGAGGTATTTATATAATTTAGTTAACTTTTGTGTGTATGTAAAGTAAGGGTCCAGATTTCCTAGCCTTGGAGAAGAGATTCTTCCTTTTCCATTGAGTGGTCCTGACATCACTGTTGATAAGTTGACCATATATAATGCTAGGGGTTGACTTCCAGACTTTCTTTTCTGTTGTTCTGGTTCAAATGTCTGTCCTCGTACTTTAATCCCACTGAACAAGAATAAAGACCATTACCAAATTCTTTGGTCAAATTATACAAGTTTTATTTTCTGTCAGTAGGGCTACCTCCCTAAAACAGGGTTTGAGAAAATAGCTTTGAACATAGGAGACAGTGGGGTTTATGTAGTCCAAAAAACTGCAAGAGTAAGTTTTCAAGTGTTGGGGAGATTTCCAGTGCCATTTTGGTTACATAGGAACTTCCCTGAACATTTCAAAATATGTTGACAGAACATCTTATCAGGGTGGAGGTTAGGGTATAGGGTGTGGGACATGTCAAATTCCAGAAAAGACCTGGTCAAATTTAAGTTTTTATAGAAAATAGGAATAAATTTATTTTGACTTTGTAATAGATGGCTTCTACTCTTAAGATGGAGTCAGGTTGGTCCATCAATACAAGAACATACCTTAGGATACTTAGCTTTGTCATGCCTTTTTTGGTTTTGTTTTGAGATAGTCTTACTGTGTAGTTCTTAGCTGTCATGGAGTCCTTTGGACCAGGCTATCCTGAAACACACAGAGTTCCTTCTACCTCTGCTTTGCTTATGCTGGGATTAAAGATGTGAACCACCACACCCACCTGCAATACAGTTTTGCATTCAGAAAGTGTGAGATTTTCAGTTTGTTTTTCTCTTTTAAGACTGTGCCAATATTTAGTGTTCTTGGAAATCCTGTGCATATTTAGACTTTTTTTTTAAAGATTGATTTATTTATGTATTTTATGTATATGAGTGCCCTGTCTAAATGTATGTTTGCATGCCAGAAGAGGGCATCAGATCCCCTTATAGATGGTTGTGAGCCACCATGTGGTTGCTGGGAATTGAACTTAGGGAGCAGCCAATGCTCCCTGCTGAGCCATCTCTCCAGCCTGCATTTTTTAGACTTATTAAATTTTTATAAAATATTAAAATTTTGATAGGGATTACATTGAGTATGTAGGTTTCTGTGGGTAGTGATGACAAGTCTTGTGTCTTCTCGGTTACATTTATTTCTAAATATTATATTTATGATGCTGTAAATTGGGTAGTTTTCTTCTCATGCATTTCTTTTAAATACA
This sequence comes from Peromyscus leucopus, assembly GCF_004664715.2. Taxonomy (NCBI): domain Eukaryota; kingdom Metazoa; phylum Chordata; class Mammalia; order Rodentia; family Cricetidae; genus Peromyscus; species Peromyscus leucopus. The sequence continues at coordinate 58,293,516 of NC_051080.1, read as the reverse complement.
ACTTTTCTTCTTCCTCCTCCTCCTTCTTTTTTAAAAAAATGTATTTATTTATGTATTTTTTGTAATGTATGAGTGCTCTGTCTGCATGTACACCTACCGGCAGAAGGGGGCATCAGATCCCATTATAGATGGCTGTGAGCCACCATGCACCACGTGGTTGCTGGGAATTGAACTCAGGACCCCTGGAGGCACAGTCAATGTTCTTAACCACTGAGCCATCTCTCCAGCCCTCCTCCTCCTCCTCCATCATAATCTTTAGTCCAATTATGCTACATAAAGTGTTACATAATAAATTTAGAACATGATCATTGGAAGTTAACATGAGTTTGAGATAATTAACGAGTTAGCATGTACTTTAAGAAGCTTGTTTAAGGTTTTAACAGCTTCAAGATAAGAAGAAACTTTACTTAGCATTTAGTAATACTAGTAATTTTTAAATCCTGGTTATTATATCCTGTTCAACACAGGACATAATTTTTATCAGCCTATTTTCTACATTAGAAAACTGAAGTGTGTGTCAGAGATTAAAATATATTGAATGTAAAACACTGTGATTTCATATCTGAAATCTTTATGTATAAAACAAGTTTAAATCTCTTGGTTTACCTTTAAGAACTAATGAGGGGCTGGGAATGTGTCTCAGTCTGTAAAGCTCCTGCCACGCAAGCATTGAGGACCAGGTTAGTTCCCCAGCACTCACGTGAAAGTGTGGCTCTGTGGTGCACGTCTGTAACCCCAGATCACAGGGCAGGGACATGGAGTAGAGGAAGGAGGGCCCTGCACTGCACTGTCAGCCAGTGAAGCTGAGTTGATGAGCTCCAGGTTCACTGTGAGACTCCTCCAAGTATAAGGCCGAGAGTGTTGGTGAAGACACTGCCATTGACCTCTGGTCTCAATGTGTGGGCAGACGTGCATACAACACAGACACATACAAAGAACTAATGAGATCACCACTTTCAGTATACATATGAGAGTGTAACATAACACTCTTCATTTCTTCATAGCCTTAGGTGTAAGCTTGAATTTTAGGCCCAGTTACCCAAACCCATTTATTCTCTTAATCATCTTCAGAATGTGGTCACCATTAGATTTTTTTTTTTTGTCAGACAAATAAAACAAAATTTCTTACTTTGTTTGGGTATCTTAGAATATTCCTAGATGTGGGTTATTTTGTGTCATGGTAAAGGCTACTTGTTTTACTTATAGGTTTTCCATTATTCAATGCCCTCTTAAGTCAGTATTTATTAAGGGACAGGTCTGTTCTTCTGCCACCCACTTTATGAAACTGAAATACCATCTACTTCATAGTTATGGTAATTATGTAATTTGGGTTTCTTAAGGACTTTTTGTAGGAATATGGACTTGGTTTTTTGCTTTGGTGCCTCCTGTAAAGTGAAGAATTTTAATCTGGTACAAATAAAATACTAGTAAACATTTAAACTGGGTTGACAAACTGATTGTGTGCCTGCTGTTGTAAATAAGACTTATTAGAAGACCGTCCCATTTGTTTCTGTATCTGTGGCTATATTCCTGCTACAGTTGTTACAGTAATCATATGGGTCTTTAGCCTAAAATACTTAGGTTTTGGCTCTTTGAAAAATATTGACTGGTAATAGAACTTTCTTATTCCTTATTCTCTTTATCTTGTTTCGATAAAAAGTAAGGTAATAGTTCCTCTGTTTATTTTAAGTATGTGATTGGTGGTGTTTGTTCAATGCTTATTTCTCCTGGATGTCCCACATACTGTTACCCAAGTTTAGAATGGATTGTGAACACCAAAATGAACATTCTAATGCTGCTGGATTGATTTCACTGGCAACCCTGGGGAGTATCACAGTAGATAGTTTTTGCTCTAATTTTAGTGCCTTTTCTTTTAAAGAAAAAAAGGCACACTGAGTTGTTGATGTTTAGGGGAACTAACTGTAGATAATAGGGTAGCAGTGTTCATAGGTATCAACTTGTGACTGCATTGTAAAAGGTACTGCTGTTCATTCTGGAGCTCCTGTGATAATAAATAACCTATGAGCCATTTTCTATCAGATTCTATGATGCCTTTTGTTTAGCAGATGTTGATTGCTCATTTAGTGACTTCGAGAAGCGTGGTGAAGTTTCCTTAGGAAAAAACTGTCTAGTGTTTTCTTGGATTGTGTTATTGGACAGTGTAAAAACTAGGAATGTGTCTCTCTTGTTTGTTATTCACAGGTTGTTTTTGTTTTTGTTTTGTTTTGTTTAATTCAACATAGGTAACTCTTTGAGTGGTCCAAATTTTGTTAAGCTTATATTAGAGAATTTGCTTTTTGATGAAAGTGAGGTAACTAACTCATTAGAGAATATTTGCTTTTTAAAAATGTGAGTAAAAAAACCCTCAAGTTAAAATTCCCATTAGGGGGCACTATTATCAAGCTTAGAACTAGAGGCTAATTTGTTTTCTCAGACATACAACCCGAGGCTTGCTAACAGCAAAAAAATATTTTCATCTGATAAGATTCAGATCTTTTTTTATACAACTGAATTCCTTAAATATGTTATAAAGTGCACTGAATTAAACACAGATTCAATAACTCACTGTCTTGTTTTTCAGCAGACTAAATCATTTTAATATTGCAGGTGTTATAAAAAGCATACCTTCTGCATCAGAGCCAAATTCATCATTTTTATATTTGGAGCAGACAAAGTGTTCATTTTGCCGGCCTCAGGTTAGTCACGGAGTGGTCACTGACCTCCCAAATCGGTCTCCTTACTACACTGTGTGTAGTTGGCAGATACTGCAAAGATAGCAAGTCTACATGATGCTCAGACCCCTAGTTTCTTTGGGTAATTTTTGTTGTGGCAAAATTGTTTTCTTTTAGTTTAGTGTTAATTTAAAATTGTTCTGCAGAATTAGGTAAAGCAAAACAAAACAAAACAAAATTCAAACAGAAAGTGCCGGGACTTTAAAAAAAAAAAAAAGCCTAGTGAAAATAGGGTGCTTTCAGAGTAGCTTTTCGAAGTCAAGGTGCTGTTTGTATCACTGGGTTTCGGTAGAGTGAAGTCTGTGTTTCGAGATTTGCAGTGCTCTGTGTAAGAATCCGAGTGTGATGGTGGAGACAGTCTTGGCTTAGTTACTTGTTGCCTGGTCTCCTTCCTTCCCTTCCTTAGGTTGCCCGAAGCACAACCGGAGCCAGAACTGCTCGAAACCAAGAGGGAGGGCTCCTCCTTCAGTCTGTGTTGTCTCAGAATTTAGAGCGTGCTCAGGGGAGCGCGGTCCGTAATTTTCAGACAGATGGAGACATTTTGTGGAAAGATGGGCTGTTTGCTTATTATTTTGTTGATTTGCCTATCTGTAGTTAGTAATCACTATGGTCTTCAGGAGTTCATTCTAAAAAGAAATCTGCTTATTTTGTTAATTTTCTTTCTTTCTTTCTTTCTTTCTTTCTTTCTTTCTTTCTTTCTTTCTTTCTTTCTTTCTTTCTTTCTTTCTTTCTCTCTCTCTCTCTCTCTCTCTTTTTTAAAAACAAAGAACCTTTCTTGGTAAAATTAGGCAATTCTTTCCTTGATAGAAATATTAGACACTTTGAAGCTTGTTGGAAAGATGGGGACATTTAGTGACTTCAAATCTTTAAGTGCAAGTGTGATTGAATGCTTCATATATTTCAGGGGGAAAAAGATTGCCCACAGTAATTTCTTTCAGCATGTATGTGGAAATGACATTGTACAGATAGTGAAATAAGATAGAAAGACAGCAAATCCTGTTACAGCCGAGAAAGGTTTTAAGTAGGAGAGACAAGTCTGTAAATACGAAAGTTTGAAGTGTACTTGATACATCTGGAAAGAGGTGGAGAAAATGGTAGAAGGATCAGATGTCATTGTGGTTTCTTGTTTGGGGTGACCTCACAGGAGTGAAGCTTGAATTTATAGGTAGATGTCAGTTGCAATTTTAAGTAATTGTTAAGGAAGGTAATATATTCTTAGTGTATTCTAATTATCCACATTTGTGGGACATAATAAGCGCAGACATTTAGTCAGAGAAAGTTATATTCCTTGACAGTACTTCGGAGAGGCTGCGCCTGTAGTGCAGAGTGCGAGAAAGTTGTGCTAGGCGAGTGGCCGTGCCAGTGTCAAGTTTGTGACCGTTTTAGTCCATAGTGCAGATAGCTCTATTTAACATACTTAGTGAAGTCTTTAGCACATTGTAAATATTCAATGACGAGTTCATTTTCACAGTGTATAGGCAGCAGACCATGGAACTATATACTGAATTGTAATTCTGGTTTTTGTTTTTGCTATTCATGATAGTGTTTGAAATATTAAATCTTAAATATTTAATGATTTTCTGGTAACTGTTTAGATTAATGCCCTACCAAACTGTTTTGATCATTCAGACAAGCTGTTTGTGAGTTAGACTTTAAATGATGTGTTTCGTTTTTTGGTTCATTAAGGTGATTAGAAAATGAGAAAATCTAAATGTGAAACTGAAATCTCAGTATATTCAAGTCTCTCTCAAGAATAACTATAAAAGTGTGGGCAAAATCTGGCTTCATTTTAAAACTTTCGAAAATGTCATTGTGCTTATTTCGTGTTTTAAATTTCACTTTTAAAAAATGAGTTGAGAAACATCAGTGTGAGGAAGGATGCGCTATTGAAAACGGGGTCCACGTGAAAGGCTTTTCTGCTTAAAGAAACTGAAAGCGCTTTACCCTGTCCTCCAGCGGTCCCCAAAGCGTAAGTGCTATGGTTTGGAAAGAAGCCAAGGAAAACCTGTTTGAATTTTGTGCAGACTTAAAGTAATACTGTAAGATTTGAAAATTACAGGTGGATATAGTACTTAAATAGTATTTAAAATTCCTAAGTTTCCCAAGTCTAAAAAACGTAATCCTTAAATTACCGTTCCCAGTGGTTTAAATTTTAATTAAATAAAACCTGTTTTACTTTTGACCCACAACAACTCTAGGTAAAGATAGTTGAATTATTGCTAAACTTCAAGCTGATATCCATTAAGAATGAACTATTTAATACTAATTAAAATGTCAAAAAGCCACAATTAGGGTATGTAAGCAAAGGTCCTCGTTACTCTGTTTTTTCTATAAACCGTTTGCTAAGAAGCAAGTTTAAGCTCGCTTCCTATTTTGCCCAGAAGTGTTGGCTAATTTCAGTCTTCCAATTAAATATATTACCTAATCTGTGAATTTTATATAGTGCTAGGTTAACTATAATTAGATTTGATTTGTTTGATTCTGATGTTGCATATTCCAGAGCTATCTCAATCAAGAACATAAAATCTGTTTGTAAATTAACCTTTCTCTGCTGAAATTTTTATATGTCTGCATACCCTGTGTACTTGAGACTGTGCTGAGTAAGCTTTGCAGACCTTACCATTTCCAACATAAGTATTATTTATTGCCTTTTAAAAACTGGAAACTTTGACTTGGTACATTTCATCTACTTTCCGATATAGTGAAGCACAGAAGCAATGTTTGTTTTGACCTAGTATCATAGTATATATTTATACACCTGGATCACCTCCTGGCCATACCCTGTGCACATTTACTGTTGTTTCTTCTAACATCTAGCCTTCAGACATCTTTTAATATGCAGACAGCCTCTGCTTGAATAGGGAGTGGATTGTGTGTTTATTTCAGCAGTCTTTGCAGAAATATGTCCACATTATTTCTATTTTACAGAACTAGATAGGTGGTGATGCTGTACGCATGTTTGATAGCAGGTAACTACTTAGAACCAGCAACCGTGACAGTAGGAGTCTGGCTGCAGAGCCTCATTGGGACTCTGGGGTTTGTGACCTGCCATTAGCCTGAGCAGGCTGCAAGGATGACAGCAGTAGCAGCAGCAGCTGGACCTCTGCCTGTTGTCCTTAGGCTTGACAGCTTCCAAGCTCTGTTTATATTCCCATCCCTCCCCCATCTCATGAAATTGATTGATAATTGAATGAAAACTGTATGCCTGCCATTTTTGATGGCTCCAACTTACCACATCTCTACTATGGATTTTTTTGAGGAAGGGGAAGGCTGGAAGAGTATTATTTAAGGAGCTTAGCTGTTCTAAGTGGCACATTAGGCTTGAAGCACGAAGAAGCCTAATAGATGATGTTAGTAAATCAGAGGAGTACAAAATGAAGACTGATGAAGTAAACATTCCAGATTCTGTCTGTCTGCCTGTCTGCCTGCCTATCTATCTATCTATCTATCTATCTATCTATCTATCTATCTATCTATCTATGGATCGATCTATCTTCTGTCTATAAATAAGTGGGAGAATGAGTTGGGGAGAATGGAAAATATATCTGCAAAGCTCTACATCAATTCTGTGGTTTAAAATGATTTTATATATAACAATTCTTGAAAATATTAAAATTGGATCATCCTTGCACTGTTTTACTTCTTCTTTTAGCCTCATTTAGTAACAACTCCCAATGCTTTAAATGTATTTTGTGTGTTTTTATTGTTGCTTTTTTCTTGAGACAACGCCTTATGTAGCTTAGGCTGACCTGGAAATTTTAATGTAGCCAAGGATCTCCTCAAACACGTCATCCTCCTGTCTATACTTCCTAGAGATGCTAGGATTACAAACAGGAGATGTAGTACCAGCTGACTTAGTTTTCTAAGTGTATTACTAAAGTTCCTGGTGTTATGAATTATTTCTCCTTAACATTTTATAATTTGGTTTATCTTCTATCAACAGCTCAACTCAGCCCCCCCCCCCCATGTTGCTAAAACAGAACATTAGGGAAGATTCAATACTAGAGCAAGGTGAAGAATAGTAAAGTGATGCCTTGACAGTTACTAGTCTTTTTCCTGTGGTGGTGAAATAAGGAAAGGAATCGTATAGGTAGGGCATGGCCTACTCAGATCTTAGTGAATCTCTGGGTGCTTCCTACTGCTTTAGCAGATACTGGATGCTCATGGCAGTGAGACTGATAGTGTTTTCTCAGAGTCTAGCTTTGTGTCTCTTTTCAGATTTTCTTCTACAGAACACTGATTAGAAAAAAATACTAGTAGCTAATTATGGGAACTGCACACATATACTATTATAGTTTTCACTTGGGAAAATTTCTCAAAGACATCCATTTCCATCGCCAGCCTTTGAAAGGCATGAGAGGAAGGAAGCAGACCGAGCTTCTCAGTAGTTCTGGCTATCTGGTACCGTTCTAGGTTTGCCACCAACTGTCATTTTTCCTTCAGCTAGTTTTCAGATCTGTAAGATAGGTCATTATGGGAACTTTCCTGAATCTTTAGCAAATAGGAAATTGAGGAAATGGAAGCATAAGGTTAAATAAGTAGTGGTGGAAGCCCTGGATAACATGCCTTTGCACCGAGATCCAATTTAGGAGAGCTGGGGTGAGCCTGCTGGTTTGTCAGAATTATTGTCTGTGAGTGATGCAGACCCTGAAGTTGGCTTGTGGGCATGATGTGTTCACTTCAAGCACTGCTTGGTGTTATCATTTACTGTTGTTCTTGCCACAGCTGGAGCCAAATGGTTGTTGAATTTAACTGAGATCTCAGAAAATGTAGTAAGTTTGTGTGCCATAGACATTAAAAATCCAGGGCAGCTCTAAGATTCACATTATCCATAAATTAGTGGTGGCTGAATCAAGTCAGCTCAGGCATTCTAAACACAGTTGCTTGAAAGTCAGCATATCCTCTAGTATTTGCTACACAGAACGGAGAAACTAATGAAAGTATAGGTTGAGCTGAGTAGGGCAAGTTCTTATTAAATGCCACGGACTGCATTTCCAAATAGCTTGAATAGATGGTTTTACTTAATGTAAGTTGGTGGCTGACTGATGGCACAGGCTTTCTAGAATACATTGCTTTGCAGATGACTTAAACAGACAGTACTGATAAAGCCTGTCATGTGAATTTCCTTCTTTACTGAGTACACAGTATGGTTAAGTGATATGTTGTGCAATGCTTCCAATCTGCTGCTTCTGCCATCTGGGCAAACAGAATGAAAGAGAAGAAAGCACGGGAAGGAAATGGATCCCTCCCTCAGCTGTAAGGAATCTGTGTGAACACTGGGTGCCACTCATGGCACACTGAGCTGTGGCAACTGTCTTTGTAACCATCGAAGTCACTGTGTGTAAAATGGAGGTCTGTAATGTGAACAGGCTCTCACAATCCCTTTGGGATGTCCTGGAACTTGTGGTTGAGACAGACTAGTCCAGCACCTGAAACATTCACAGCCAGACAAAAAGGCCATCAGCTCTTTATTTCACTATTCTTCAGCCAGTCCTTCACCCTGTTCTGGTACGGAATCTTCCTAATGATTTGTTCTTACCAGTGTTTTAGCGGGTGGGGTTGAGCTGGTGAAAGAAGACAGATAAAACAATTTCTTCCTTTTTAAAATACAGTCTTTCTGCTGCTCCAGTCTTTGGCACAAATGCTGAGGTAGATGTAATAACCACTGACACTTTAGCTTTAGTGAAATCTTTTTGGATCCAATTATGCTCTAAAGCAAATTTCCCAAGACATTTAAGATCCCCTTTAAAAGGCAGCAGGACCTACAGATGGGAAAATTGCTTCAACCCTTACAAGTTATACCAACGGGGAACTTTATGAATGATGTGGTTGTATTTGGAGTAAGCCGACACTTTTGTTAGTGGAGACATCTCTTATTTTAATCTTGAGGATTGTAAGGCAAGTTTTTGTGCTTATGTTTGCTTTTCATGCTGCAGCTTCTTGTTATTATCATAAAATGTGTGAGCCCTTACTAAACTGTACTAACCATGGTCATCTGGAACCTTCTTAGCAATTAACATAACCTTGAATAGATGGCTAATAGTACAAAGCCACTGTGGTTTCTGAGGCTTACCAACTATGCTCCAGTTCTAAAACATTCAAAATGAGACCCACTCTGTCTTTTTACCTCTTTTTGCAAAAAGAGTTATCAGAAAACATGGTAACTTAAGCAGATCCATAAATGAGAGGAATTAATAACAGAAAGTTGTTGTTGACACCAGGAAGTAGGTTAAATAGTGCAGTGTGGTAATAAGGACCATATATGATAAGACCAAGCCACCTGGGTTTTATTAGGCTGCTTGATACTTTGATCACAGTATTATTTCAAGGCATGTCTATTTAAATTGCTAAGGTTTCTTGTCATCTTGTGATTTAGACCACAATTTTTTTCATTGCAAAGAGGCTTTTTTTTTTTTTTTGAAAGAAAGATTCTGGCCAAGCCAGAATTTGGAGGAGGTGCAAGTTCAACAGCTAGAAGAACCTTAGAACAAGAAAACCATTACACATTACACAAAGACTTGAAAGCCCCTGACTATCAGCTTCATCTGACCTCTGCAGTTTCTGCTTAGACGATAATTACACTTCATATGGTAGGGATGCTGAAGGGTGACTGGATAACTCAATTAATTACTGTTTGATATAAATATATGCATTTAAAACACGTAGCTCATGTTTTAAGAAGATACTGCTGCTCTCAGCTTTCCCTCCCAACTGTTAAGTGGTTTTGATGAACATCTTCAAGAACTTATGGAATGATTCTTAACTGCTTCAGCCATAATGACTGAATTATACTAATCACAGAACTTAATTTGCTTGATAAATTGTCTTGCTTTGCCTTTGAACCTGAAATCTTTAAACTTCAGTTAGCTTAATGTCAGTAAATGAAATTTTTACTCATCAAAACCATCAGAATTTCCTTCCACTAATTTTCTTTATCATAAAAATAGTCTTTTCACTAATATTTAATGGTTTCTTTGTTACGTGTTAAAACAAATGCTTTAGCTTGGAAAAACATTCTGAGTAGTGAAAGGAGGACGGGAAAAATTTAATAATTTAAGACACTATATTATTAGCATAGTAGTAATGAAAGGCATTCAGCAATGTTCTAACATTTCTATGTAATACACTTTGTACATTTATTCACATTCTCACTAATTATCATTGTTTTGATATTTGAGTACTCTGTTATAACTGCTATAATTTTACCTCTAAGTTTCCATTTCCCCATGTAACGTAAGCTGGCTTAAAAACATTTAAGAATGTAAATCTTTGATTTGCTCTTGGTAGTAAAAGGAATATGTGGAATTGACATCCAGTATTACTTTTATTTTCTTTGACCAGAAAAAGGAGGAAAAATTAAAAATAGGTAAAACACTTGAATATTGGAAAGATTGCTTACCAAGAGCTATGATATTCTTGTTATTGAAAGTAGGGCCGTATTTTAACTTGTCATATACAGCTTGTAGAATCCAGAAAGATGAACTTGAACAGAAGATCGAGGCATAGATTAGAAACATATATGTGATACAAGCATAGAAGGAGAAGATCTGTCAGTTGAAGCAGAGATTTACTTGTGTATAGACTGAACATAAAAGGTAGAGTCAGGTTCTAGAAGATTTGAAAATGAAATAGAGTCTTGAAGTAGTAGTCAGCCTGTATCCTGTAGCATAGGTGTCATAGTGTGAAACCAGCGTTTTGTGGCTTACAGAGGAACATCAGAAGGAATAGGAGAGCTTGAATGAAATAGCTAATAATCATAAGTGAGTACTAGAGAGATGGAAGAACAGATAAGGTGGAGCTAGAGGCTTATTATCAAATAACTCCAGTGTCTGACATGTTCCAGAAGAATTAAATTTTAATTCATTATCCCCTCCTTTTAAAAATATTTCATAAAAAACACCCATGATGATGGTACATGTTAAAGAGCAGATGGGTGATGTAAATGAAAGCAATTTGCAACAGGCCAGGAGATTCATATATTTAGTAATAACAATATCTCTACTGAAATGAAGTATTTAGTGGTTTTAAATTCAGTAATTGTAGAAAATTGTTTAGGGCATTTAAAATATATAGAGAATGTGGAATAGTCAAGTGTGGTGCAGGTGTGAGCTGATACTTTTAAGGCTAGCTTCTAGAAAGATGATTATTAAGCTTCAAACAGATCAGACCTACTAAAAAATAGAAAGAGGATGCTATTTCTCAGTTATGCCATCTCAGATACACTTTTAGCAACTTGTTGACCTGATTGATTTGTTTAATGGGTATTTACTAGTGCCATCTATCTTTGGACCTTTACTATGTTAAGGGACTCCACAGTCAAGTGGAACAGAAAACACTAGACTGTAAAATAATGCCAGTGTGCTAAGTGGAAGAGCCGAACAAATGTACTTGTGGACAGTGACCCTTGTGAGAAAGGCACAGCCAGATGATAGCCGAGGGATGAAAAGAACTAAGCCAGCAGTGGTGGCTGCTGCCTGTAATTCCAGCACTTGGGTGGTTGATGCAGGAGGATCACTGTAAGTTCTAGGTTATGAGTACCAGGGCAGCCTGGGCTACAGAGTCAGATCCTATATGAACAGATAGACAGACAAACAGACAAAGCTACTGTTCAGAGCCAAGAGGAGAGGAAGAACAAGTGCAGAGACCCTGCACTGGGCTACTGTCAATTAGTCTTTTTGGCTGGGAAGTAAGGTGCTGTTATTCAGAACCCCAGAGGATGATCATGCTTTCTGTAATTCCATGACTCACCTAAGACTTTTACCTTCTGCTCTTGCCATTTGTCATTTGAAATGTTTATGGAAACCCAGGGTGGGAATTCGATTTATTGGTGATGGTATTTATTCTAAGAAAGCTTAATGGCTACTTAGATAACCTTCACAAGCCAGAATATCTGGAGTCTATTTTTTAAATGTGCTTAAATAATAATAATCTTACACCAAACTCCAGATACACATGCAAATTTCACATTTTTTACCAATACCCTTTGCCTTTCTGGGACTTGAATGTAGGGTACACATTTTATTTAGTTGTCTTTTTTTTTTAATTCTCCTTGGTTTCTTACTGTCTCTATTTTTCTGTTTAACAATCTGGGCAGCCTTGAGGAGTCTAATTAAGTTTTTATGATATGTCTCTCGTTTTAAATTTTTGACTATTTCTTAATAATCATACTAGAGTTACAGGGTTTTTTTTGGTTTGGTTTTTTTTTTTTCGAGACAGAGTTTCTCTGCATAGCTTTGCGCCTTTCCTGGAGCTCACTTGGTAGCCCAGGCTGGCCTCGAACTCACAGAGATCCGCCTGGCTCTGCCACCACCGCCCGGCTGTTTTGTTTTGTTTTGTTTTGATACAGTGTCTCACAGAGTCTGTCTGTGTTGCCCTGGTTGGTCTGGACCTCTCTATGTAGACTAAGCTGGGCTCAAATTTGTAGAGATCCACTTGGCTCTACCACTCCAGTGCTAGGATTAGAAGCTTTGGCCACCACACCCATGGAATAATACCCCTCTATTCATTCAGGAGAGGAACATCATACTACATAGTATCACTGAGGATGCTAGCCTTGTTCTTTGTGGTTTAAGATCTCATCTAATGTCTGAGTCACAGACTATCTTAGAAATCTCTGTAACCTAGGAAAACATTGGGATATGAATTCTTCAATCAAGAAATTGGAAGTTCATTTGTTGCATGTAATATTTTAGATAGCTTTTCTTGCACTGCTTATTGCTAATATCGAATATTGATAATGAATTTGCCTTATGTATCTTCATACAAATGGAAGTTTTATTTATGCACTGTCACATCTTGGTCATAATGTTATGTAAATTTCCATAGGTGGCATAGGATGTATCTTTGACACAGTTTGAATTAGACGTTGGAGAATATTCATTGTATTTAGTCAATCAACACATAAGCATGATCAATACTTGGTAACATTTCTCAAAGTGTTACTGGTTATAGTTGGTTCCTGCTGCAAAGTATCATTTATACCAGGAAACTCTATAGACATAATTTGAGATAAACAGTTTGGGTCACTGACATGAACTATCAATGTGAGAGCTGTATAAGAACATTCAATTACGAGATAATTTAAATAATACTTGAAATGTTTTCCTTATAAAAGCTCTTATAATGGGGTTGTTTTCTCATGGGTAATTGAAACTTTTCAGCCTGATGTCTTTCAGTTAAAAAATAAGAAGGAAATACTAAAGCTTTAGAATCACTCTTTTGATTTCCCTTTAATGCAGCTTTTCTTCAACATCTGTCTGGTTATTGGTCCCAGGGATCTCCTCACATGTGTTAACTAATCCTACTCTTTGAGTATGGAACAAACTAGCAGCCATGTTCATTAAGAGCAACACCAACATTATTAACTTATTTTTTTTATTACTGTTAGGAACTAGCTATAAATAATAAACCTTCTCCCCTATCTTTTAAATTGGGATAGAGCATTGAAAAGTAAAAATCTGACCATAGAGGTTAGCTTGGAAGGTTTGTAGTCTTGTTTATTACCATTAATGTATTGATAATGCTAACATTTTAAGCATAGTGGTAATCATTACCACTTTTTGAGCGTTTGATATCAATCAAAAATTCTGTTGAGCTTAGCAAGCATCTGTTTAATCCACAAGATTTATGTGAAACTTGGTTCCTGTTATTTCAGTCCATTGTAGAGTAAGATTTTAAATAGGAAAAATTAAATAACAAACATGGCAGAAGGCAGTACATGTTGACCCTTTATTCGAAAAACTTAGGGCCAGAGTACTCTGGATCTTGGTGCGTGTTTCGTTTTGTGAATATTTGCATGGATATTAAAGATTGAACATCCCTACTCCAAAAATCAAAATCTGAAATTCCTAAAGCATCTTGAGTACTGATAAGACACTCTGATTGGTATTGTTTGACCTGCATGCACTGGAGATCTGGGCTTGATCCCTAGATTTGAGCTGGGTCTTGAAGACAGATACTTCCTGTTCTTAACTTACTCTGCCAGCTGTCGTGAAGCACACGTTTACCATACAAACGCAAAGTCTACCTTGTTCTTAGATAGTGATCACTTCCCACCTACCCCAATGAACTCCCGCTTCTATTTCAGGGCTCAGTTTAGATTCTGTCCCCAGACCCAACACGCATAGCCCCAAGGCAAGCCCTAGCTGCATCCTCTCACAGATCGCCATCTTATCCCACAGTGCTGCTTATCAGATTACATATTCTGAAACTGGGTTTGCAGAGGTTGCCAAGATAGTGTACTCCTGGCATAGCCTTTTGTTAGCTTTTCTTAAATGTCTTATCTTTTCCCACGTGGAGACACTCTATTTCTGACATCCCTGGTTTTGGGGTGGGGGTGTTGGAGACAGCATCTCACTGTATAGCGCAGGCTGGCCTTGAACTTGATATTCCTGCCTGAATCTCCAAGAGTGCTGGAGTTACAGGTAGAAATGATTCCATAGTCATGGCCACATCTAAAGATCCATAGAGGGTCATGTTCTTGTAATAACTTGTTTATCACTGGGCCCCAGAGGTCATGGTCAGCAAGTTAACAGCTCATGAGCCCATTCAACTAAGAAATTGCTGGTGTATTATGAGAAACTAAACTATAGGTTGTAATTAGATTTCTCCAGGTTTTCTCCCTCAAGTTTTCTCTGTCCTTTATCTGTTCCAGGGTCCAGTCTAGGATACTGTGCTACATTTAGTCATTATAACTCTTGTGTTCTTTAGTTTGTGCATTTTCTTTCTTTGCCTGAACTGGACACATTTTTTTTTTTTTTATCAGTTATTTTGTGTGTCTGCCAGTTTGGGTTTATCTGTTTTCTCATGGTTGTGTTGATTTGGTTTGGTGGAGAAAGTGGTGAAGTCCGTTTCCCCATTGCTCCCATCCCGGGCAGTGCTTCCTAGCACACATTGACAGTCATGGCCGTTTGGTCATGTGGTTTTGGCTGTGACTGTTAGGTTTCTCTACTGAACAGTTAGTGTTTTTCTCTTCCCATACTTATCTACATGCGGCTTGCACTCAGGACGGGCTTTAAATTCCATGTCTCTGTGGGAGGAATATCAAAGACCTACAGATACATGAAAAGCGCTCCATAATTAATAAACATTATGAGGACTGTCAGATCCTATCTTTTCAGTTATTACTCACTTCTGCTAGACCAGGTTCTCATTGAACTCATGGGCTGACACTTATTTATAGCTTCCCCTGTGTGTAGAACAGTAGAATGAACTACATGCTAAATAAAATACCTGTTGAGTTGAAAGGGGGAGAGTGTAAATTCCATACATCCAAAGGTGGTGGAATTTGGCATACAGGAAGGTAATAGGTAGATGTTGATTTTTCCATCTGACATGAATGTATTCCAACAGCTTCCTTTGTTTTAAATTTATTTGAAATTAAGCAGTTTTTTAAAAAATTCTCTAATTTTAACATTTTTTTTCAGTTTTGAAGGACAACTGATTAAAGCTTTTTGACAATATGAGTAGGCCAGAAGTCTTAGGATTAAATAAAGATAGTTGGTTGAGTCTTTTGAGTATACCCTACATTTTAGAAGGGTGGATTCATTTTGGGAAAGCTTATAATTGGTCGGTAAATTAGCAGTGATAGAACCCCCCCAAAGGTGTTTAAAAGTTCCAGTGCTGTGTTTAACCTGACATTTGCAATGTAAATGGACTCTCTGAACCTCAGGCACACTAATTTTAACTTCTGCAGTCCATGCCAGCTTTCTTATGGATGCCGTCTGGCTTCTTTTCAAGCTGCACAGATCTCTGGCTTTCTGTCTTCCTCTTTTGGAAAAGCCTGTTGGTTGACCCACTAGGAACAGAAACAGTAAACTAAGTAGCTACGAAAACATTGAACTTTTCCTTACAAGCATGACTGGGCCTGGGCATGGTGAAGCACATGTTTAAAACACCAGCACTTGGTGGGCAGAGCCAGGTGAATCTGAGTTTGAGGCCAGCTTAGTTTACAGAGCCAATCCCAGGGCTACATGGTTTTAAACAAAACAGAACAGAACAGAGTGCATGAAAACTGCAAGAAATTGGTAAGTGGCTGTAATCCTTTATTTCAGCAGCCATGGCTGCCACCCTGGGAAGGTCTTTTTCTATCTGTTTTCCTTCCTTGGTGGTTAAACTGCTGTTAACTCTGGAGCTAGAGTCATTATCAATGGCCACTGAAGACTGGTCAAGATATTGTCTTCTGTTTCATTGTTTCCATTTAATTATCCATTGTTGGGATTAAAGGTTTTTGTGAGTTGGAGGCCAGCCTGGTCTACAAAGTGAGTTCCAGGACAGCTTTACACAGAGAAACCCTGTCTCAAAAAAACAAACAACAACAACAACAGAACAACCCAAAACATAAACAAACAAACAAACAAATAAGTAATTAGCTAGCTAGCTGCTGGAATGCTGGGAATGGTAGTACTCACCTATAGTTGCAGCACTCAGGAGTCAGAGACAGATCTTTGTGAGTTGGAGGCCAGCTTGATCTACATAATAAGTTGTAGTACAGCCAAAGCTATAACCACCCCCAACAAAAACAACTCGCAATGACTGCTGTACAGAGAGAGATTTGAGGTGAGAGTTCAATGTACAGAGTTTAGTGTTTTACTGACAAGTTATTGAAAAATTGACCATGAGTGAAAATGGAAATGAATTTCATCAAATAAATAACCCTATATATAATTCATAAAATATCAAAGTGGTGTGAATTAAGAATGGTTAACTGGGTCAGTAGTGAAGAGCACTAGAATTCAGGAATTCAAGCACCTGAGGACTTTGTGGGCTAGGCTTCTGAAGATTGGAAAATTCTGAATAAGATGTATATGGTTTACTTCCTTGAATAATAAATGTGTCAAATTTGTATCAGTTTGACATTACAAAAATTGCTATTATAATTACTTAGCACAGGAAATCATAGCTTCCTAGTTCACTAAGGTGCATTTAACTGTGATCTTAGTTTGATGAAGATAATGCTGTTTATCCTTTGGGTGGTCCTGGGGATTAAGAAATTTAACTGTCATCTGAGTTTCATGATAATACTGTCTGTCCTTTGGGTTGTTCTGGGGATTAGGAAATAAATAACACAAGTAAACCATTGAGGCAATGAGTGGTGCGTGCTTTTTTTTTTTTCCCCCCCAAACAAAGGAACTAGACATATGTGCCTGGAGGTATTTGAACTATACAGACTCTATCTTCCACCAGAGCATAATTTAACTTAATCAGTGGAGATTATACTTACCAAATTTCAGGCTCAAGACTTGATGAGTAGATTAATTTGCATTGTATAATTCAGAACTAATCAGAGCAAGTTGAGATTTAGAAGGTTTTTAAACAAGATAATATTTTTTAGGAACAAGTAAAGGTTTTAGCCCCAAGGGAAGGAACATAATCCATTAACCAATTTAGTGTGATGAAGACAGGCAGGTCTAGAGGATTCTTGGTGAAGGTGAGTGTAATATCATGCCTCAGGAATTTCACATCTTTACAGTGGTTTGGAGTATAGAGGCAGCTGCTTCAGTGTAGACTAGGCTGTGATCATCCACAATTGCAATTTATTTTTGTTAATTTTATTAATTGTGTGTGCATGCATGTGTGCATACAAGCAGGTGTACAAATGTGTCGTGGTGCATGTGTGGAGGTCAGAGGACAACTTTCAGGAATTGCTTCTCCTACCTTGGGTTTGGAGATTGAATTTATGTCATCAGGCTTGCTTGGAAAGTGCTTTAACTTCCTGAGCCATCTCACTGCCCTTTATCTTATTTTAGTAATTTCACTTTAATCCCCGAATTTGACTGGTGAAAGGAGTGGGTTTCCTTTGCTTTTCTTCCTTGGGTAGTGGAGGTAGAAGAACTGGAGTAGAATCCGTGGTGACTAACACTACCTAGAAGCCAAGGGACTCAAAGTAGCAGTGCTGTTCAGTACCCTAGAGGTACTCTATGCTAAAGTGTCCTGTATTTAACTAAGTTCTGAAATATCATTATACCACCTAGGGGAAAAGCTATGGAATTAGTATCTTTGCACACTGGCTGCTCATTTCCACAGGCATGCCATGATGTATTCACACCACACACAGACACACCACACAGGTGTCCTGGGAAGATGCTGAGGGGAGTTCATTTAGCATTTGAAAGAAGTCTATCAGAAACAGAGCTTGTGGCACCTTAGTGCCATAGGACACTGACAGTCCTGAAGGGGTGAGTGGGCCTGTTGCCTCTCTGCATAAATCACACACACACACACACACACACACACACACACACACACACACAGAATACGTCAGTGCATTTTAATATATACATATAACTTAACCTTATAGTATCTGTTTTCAACACTGACTTTCTAGGTGTTGGTTGAACCTCATTCATTATTTTGAGCCTTAGTCTCAGAAGGAGGGTTTTAAAAGATGAAACATTTTATGATAAACATACATCTGTGTTGCTGGAGGGCTTCTCTCCAGGTTCCCCAAGCCCCGCAGTCCCACAATCCACTTATAAAATAATCACTCAGATGCTTATATCACTTATAAACTGTATGGCCGTGGCAGGCTTCTTGCTAACTGTTCTTATATCTTAAATTAACCCATTTTTATAAATCTATACCTTGCCACGTGGCTGGTGGCTTACCGGCGTCTTCACATGTTGCTTCTCCTGGCGGTGGCTGCAGTGTCTCTCCCCCAGCCTTCCACTTCCCAGAATTCTCCTCTCTCCTTGTCCCACCTACTTTCTGCCTGGCCACCTACTTCCTGCCTGGTTACTGGCCATCAATGTTTTATTTATATAGAATGATATCCACAGCACATCTGTAAATTTCTCTTTTGCATTACAGTGAGATTTATCATTCTGGTTTTCAGATTGGAATTTCAGTGAAGTTTTAGTGAATTAGCCACACAGGCTGCTCTGTTCAGCATTCAGTGTCCACTTATAATCCAGCAGTAATGTTTTTGTTCAACATTATGTGTGTGGTGCCATTTGAAAGTGTTGAAAACATTTCTGGGGGATGGGTGAAACGGTCCTAAGAAGGAGCACTCCCCAATCTGGGGAGGCTATTCTGCTAACCCTGTACATTACAATTATGAATAGTCAATTATTAAACCTTTTCAACATAAAAATGATTAAAGGATTAAAAATACAGTTTTCTCCAAATTAAGCTTTATGGTTTTGATTTTACTTTATCTGTTTTTAGTTATGTATCATAATCAAATTGAGTCTTTTAATGTAATCTCCATCAGTGTCACAGACCGTCCTAAAATCTTAGTGCTCATGAGATAACATTTTTGCTTAATTGGGTGTTTTCTGGACACAAACTCTGAGTATTTAAAGATTTAAATCTTAAGAATTCTTCTCTACAAAATTATTTGGGCATAGAGATCATCTTTATTTTGTACTCAAGCAGAAAGAGTTATAGAATAATTTTATTGCTATAAAGTTAACTTAAACTTTATGCTTGATTGAAGAATTGGGTTTTATGAAGAAGATAAATTCCCAATAGGTTATAAAGACCAGTTGACAGCCTGATGTTCTCTTAGTGTCTCAAAGCTGGTATTAAACTCTGCTGCCAACCAAGAATTAAAATCCACTTGCTTCAGAGGTACATTTATTTGGGACTGGTTAGGATTGTAGTCTGGGGGAAGCTCACATTGTCACAGTGTGCATCATGGTTTTAAAGAATGGTGGTGATGAAAGTGTAAAACCCCTAGGTGTGTGGTGGTCCTTGCATCTTTACCCCTGGGAGTTGGCAGAGTCAAGCTGTCTTAGAAGGAGAAAAGGTTGGGTCTTGACTGCTTTGGTCTCTAGGTACGTGGAAGTGTGGGTTGGAACTGGTTAAGGAAAGCTAGAATTGAGTGCAGCTCAGTCAGAAGGGCCGTGTCCATGTTTACCAGTGTGCAAGCCATTCAGTTCCATGTGGCTGAAGACTAGCTGGCTGTGCAGCAGCCTCCTGCACTCTAGAACCACTGTGATTTTCTTCCTTGACACTGGTGGTTTAGCTTAGAGAGTGAACTCACTAGGTATAATTATATGAACACAGTGTTTTAAGTCAATGTTTCAGTGCCATAGTCTGAGATATAAATATAATGAAGCAATGAGAAAGGAGATTGTACTTTTCCTGATTGATTCTTCTTCTTCTTTTTTTTTTTTGGTTTTTCGAGACAGGGTTTCTCTGTGTAGCTTTCCGCCTTTCCTGGAACTCACTTGGTAGTTCAGGCTGGCCTCGAAACTCACAGAGATTCGCATGGCTCTGCCTCCCAAGTGCTGGGATTAAAGGCGTGCGCCACCACCGCCCGGCTCCTGATTGATTCTTAATTGTTCTACGGAATCTGGTTTTAATTAAGTCTTAGTCACTTACTCTGCCAAAACACTCCAGGTGTGCTAAGTTCTAGTTAAGTTAGGCTTTAAAACAATATTTACTTCTTTTACTTAATAGGCTAGGTGGTCTTTTCATTGTATCAAAATATTTAATTGATCTTTAGCATTTTGTTGCTTTTTCTTTAGTATAATCAAGGTTGTGAAAATATGTGCTAATAGTAATTTTTTCATTCAAAGGACTCTTGGGGAAGCGTTTAATGTATAGGTGAATGGTTCTTTTCTCATAATTTCTTTCATTTTTTTCATGATACTAGAATTGTGTTAAACTTTTATTGAATTTAGGGAGTTTGTATATCATATACCTAATATTACTTTATCTGTGGAAGATACATGCCAAATCCCTTATAAATATCTGTAACCATGCTTAATACTGAATATATGTGTACACACACACACACACACACACACACACACAATGTCCGTCCCTGTGCTGAACGAGGCACAGTGAGAGATGAACAATCAACAGTAGAGTAGAGCAGCTATCACTATGTACTGCTAACAGTGATAGTCATTTGGTAACTGAGAAGGCTGAAGGTCTTGATTCTGTATATTATGATGTAATTAATGATTCAGGCCTTTAATGCTGTGCTGTTAGTGAACTCAGACAAATCATGTTACTGAGTTTTTAAATATTTTCTTTAGCCTTACTTCTAAAAATACTTACTATAGTTGTTCAGTGAAAGGATAAAATCTTTATATGCATTCAGCTCATAGATATGCTTGTTTAATTTAGAATTATATAGGCATTTAAAAATAAAATTTATTGTACTATATTCTTTCTAAGCAGCTATGTGCATTTTACAACACATTCTCCTATTTTAATGCAGCTGACCCATTCAAAATAAGCTTTCAGAGATGAGTACAGCCAGAGTCAATCCATCGTTGACACATCCAAAAGCAGCTTTGTTACTCTTCAACTTTGCCCTGTCTATCTCCTGGCCTTCTGTCCTCTCTCCCCGAGTCACCATTAAGCTACTCTCTCCTGCCATAAATGTTCATTTTGTATGAATGTAACCATGTAGTTGTGGTCGTTCCTGATTGGCTTCTTTCACTTGGTGTATTTTCAGAATTCTTTCCTGCTATAGCACATATCAGTACTTGACTTTTTTTTAATGCTTTATTTTCTGTGTAATTAACTGATAATAATTATATTCATGGTGTTGTGCAGTAGTGATTTCTATTAACTTTCTAATCATTCCAAACAGAAACTCTTTGCTTACTAAAACATAACTTCTCATTCCCCTTTCCTTCTCTGATAACCTCATGTCTAATTTCTCTTGCTGTGAATTTGCTTTTATTTTATGTAGGAGTATTCATACAGCATTTGTTCTAGTATGTCTTGCTTCTTTGATTAAGCATAACATTTTCAAGGTTTGTCCAAATGGCAGCTTCTCAAAATAACTCAAACAGCACTCAAAGATGCCTTATTAGGACCAGGTAGAATTTATTTATGTGCATATGTTATCTTTTGTTTATTCATCACATTGGGCATTTGGTTGTTGCGAGCAATCAGCTGTAAGCATTTGTTAGTATAAAGTTGTGTGGATATTATACCTTCATTTCTCTTCAGTGTATTCCTAGGATAAAATGGCTGGGTTACATTGTAAGTAAGTACATGTAATTAAGGAACTGCCAGGTTGTCTCCCAAAGCAACTATACCATTTATACATTGTCATTAGTTTTGAGATCTTTGCATCACTTAAAAATATCCTGTTTAAAAGCATTTTTATTGCAAAAGATATTTGCAGGAGAAGCACATAAAACCAATGCAGAGCTTGGAGAATAATTAGAAAGCACACATCTCCATAACCACTACTTTGGTCAAGAAATAGAACATGATAGTACCACAGACTCTCCCTAGAGTGTTCCTGCTTGATCACAATCTCCTTGTTTTCCCATTAGGACTAACCTGTACTTTGCCGTCTGTGGCATCTCGTTTTTTTCAGTTGTGCCAGCTGTGTTTACATGCAGTATGAATTTGTCTGCTTCTGAATTTTATAAATGTATATCTTTTCTGTCTCGCCTCTTTTCCTCAGCATTAACATTTGTTAGGTTCATCCTCTCTGGCTCATTCATTTTCATTGCTATATCATTTGATATGAATATATCATGCTTTATATTTCCATTCTCTCCTCAGAATACAGCTGGGTTGTTCCCACTTTTTACGTGGAGTTTCCAGATTTTTAAAAAGTACTGCATGTCGAGGCATTGGTATGGTAAAATTGTCTCATGTAGTTGGTAGTTTTACAACAGCCTTTGTCTTAGTTAATGAGTGCCTGTCGGGTGGTTAGCATGTCTGTTGCTCTGTAAGTGTGTTCTGTGGAACATTCTTCACTCTAGCTTGTGGTCGTTTCATTAAGTAGTTGCTTGTTGTGAAACTTTTGAACTCTTCCATTGAATTGCTTCAGTTTTTCTCAGTCATATGAAAAACATATAGATTAAAATGAAGGAACTATGAGATAAGTTGGGCTATTAAATATGGCATTTGTTAGTTTATTTTTTCTTCGCTTTCTGTTGTTACTTTGTTTTTGGAGAAAGCCCACATTATAGGGAGCATGTAAAGTTGTGGAGTTTCTTCCAGTTTTCGCGATGCTCTTTAGCCTTTCTGAATTGCCTCACCAGTCGGTGCTGTCTTTTCTTGCGCAGTTTTCTTGTGCAAGTTTCTTCCTTTTTGACTTATCCCCCATTCCACTGCAGTGTCTAAAGCAGGTATCTGAGAGTTTACATTAAAAGAAACAATTGTGTAATTAGAGTCCTGGTCAGTCTCTCTGGTCCTCGGCCCTTTGAGATGCGGTTCAGAGCCAGCTGCCTTGCCTTACTTTTTGTTTTTTGCCATGGACATTATATAATCTGAGATTGTTAGAGATGCTTAAAGTCTGTATTCATGCCCCATGCCTTTGCAGAAGACTCAGTGATATCCTCTAGGAAAGGCTTTGATGCCGCTCTGACTTTTTCTGCCTGGCTTACTTACCCACCCTTCAAAGTCTAGCACAGGTAACATTTTCTGAGAAGCATTTATCAATGCCTTCATTTCTGTGGTTCCTTTTGCATTGTTTTGCCGTGTATATTAGTTGATTAGCTTTTCACCTTGCACTTTTTTATGTGTGTGGCTACTTGAGGGCAAGAAGGCTGGCTGTTAGCTTTTATTGTAGTGTCTGAAGGGGGGGGGTAGATACTCAGGAAATGCTGGCTTGAATAATCTAGAAACTATAAAGTGACTTTTTTTTTTCCTCCCTAAATCTGTCCTGGAACTCTCTGTACAGACCAGGCTGTCTTGAACTCAGATCCTCCAAGGCCTGTGCCACTATATCCAAGCTTAGAGTAACTTTAGATTTTATTTTACACTCTCATATTGTTCTTGTAAAGGATGATATTTTCCTATTTGGTCACCTGCCTTTTTTACTTTTCAAGATATGTAGACTGTGTTATCCTTGCTGAGAGCCAGGTTATTTATAAAACCACCAAGATAAGCCATGTTCACTCTATGTAACCAAGAATGATCTTGAACTCAAGATCCTCTTGATACAACCTCCTAAGTGCTGGTATTACAGCAACATAGTTTCCGGGTTGCTCGAGTACAAACCCAGAACCTCATGCTTGCTAGGGAGGAAGAATGTCAGCTGAGCCACATCCTGACCCCCAACTTTCATGATTTAGGACATAATATTTGATTTCAGAAGCTGAATTCTAAAATATGCTTCATAAGTTTGTATAGACTAAGGCTTTGTGGATTTTTTTTAAAGCTGGTTGTTCATCCTAGTAGTCGAAGGGTAGTAGTCATTAATCAATCCCTGTGTTCAGTGGTGAGTTACTCTCTTTTCTACTGTTAGTGAAGCTTGTTATGTTGAAATGAAATGCAAGGTAATTCCTTGTCTTTCTCCTGAGCACACTAATGGAAGTGGCTGATGGCATGAGGCGATGGAAACAGCATTCTGAGTAGTTTCTAGTCTGCACTTGGTTTCTGTTACTCTAGGAGACTGCTTGGTCCTTCACAGCTGTCAGGAAATCTAAGTGGGTTTCTCTCCCACTGTGCAGACCATTCCTTGTTAGGGAACCTTTCATGGCACAGTTGGGGCTCTTAAAAGTGTCAGATCTGTAAGGCAATTTATACTGCAGCAAGCATAGACTTTTTTTCTTGTTGCTGTTTATGGCACAAAATAGAAAGCTGGGGGTAAATGGAGAAGGGCTGCTGAGCGTGGCTGGCCTCTTGTGAGTTAGTAATACCATCTCATCTGAACTTTCTCAGTTTCCCTCACTGTTTTGTTGTTTGTTTGTTTTTTCCATCCCAGATTCTTTTATTGGTAAGTTTCAGAAAAACAAAAAGAGCAAAAATAGTTTGAGTCACAGACAAGAAATAAAGAAATAGCATACATCCTGTCTTGAGGCTCGGCTGATACTCATGAAGGAGGGATATAGTCAGCAACCGTGGAGTAGCAACAGTCTATTGAACTCCCACAAGCTTTGAAGGAATTTATAGGACTGTTGCTCCTACTTCACTGCAAGCCCCAATTGTTAGCACATTGCCAAGAAAAAAAAATGCTCCGTGGAACATGCTTCCTCATACATTTTTATCCTACATTATACTTTTCCTGTTTTCCATGGAGGTTGCAGCTCTTTTGCTGGATCTTAACCTCAGCAGCAGATGTGGTCCTGAGGCGGGTGACATACTTCACCAGATGCTCTACTTCTTCAGGCTCTTTTCTGATCAGTGCTTATCACACACTGTTGAGAACCCAAAATTTCAAGGCTACTCTAAACAGATAGGAGGAAATGGTGTGATTTGCCTTATAGTAAAAAAGTGCTGCAGCCACGTCTTGTGAATTATTTTCCTGACATATCCATATTCTGCATGAAAAAATGTGGGAAAATCTTTTTCAGGAAGTGTCCCCAGTAAATGTGTGACAAAGTATGACTTACATATCCTTCTCAAAAAAAGGTAACTACTTCTTGTTAATTTAACAATTTAAAACATTTTGTAATTGAGCAAATTTTGAATTTGCTTAATCATAGCATCTGCAGGATATTGATTTATAAACACTGTAAAGTGCTGTGTTGCTTCCATGCTATGCACATTCTCCAGTGCATGTTTACAGTTCAAAGGAATTATTTTCTTATCTGTTTCCTTCAGTCTTTGAATTTTAGCACTGATCATAATTCTGAGTCTGGAAAACATTGCACATATTCCAAATTTCTCTGTTTTTTCTTCCATCAGGAAGAGTATAGCAATTTTATTAAGGACTGTGCCTTATATAAACAGCTATATAGCTAAGAAGAAATGCAGAAAGAAGTGCATTACTTTATTAAGTATGATAGGAAAGGATAACTGCAGGTCATCTTCAAGTTCCTCCTAGAACTTGTTTAAAATTGTGCTTCTTGTAAGTCTCTATTTTAGAGGGTCAGCAGAAACAGCTTGCTTGTGGATGTATTATAGATGGTTGACTCTGTTCCTCCTATTTTCAATCAAATACTTTTTGGAAAATGCCCTTGTCTATGGAACTTTCCATGTGGTGAGAACTTGATCTCATTCCTGCCTTGTTTCATCTTGGTCCTTTCAAGTGGTTGTACTACAACAGTTTCTCTTTGGAATGAAATATAAGACAGAGATGACAAGATGACTGAGCTGGTAGAAGGTGCTTGCCATGTAAACCTGGAGACCTTAGTTCGATTCCTGGAGCCCATGAATGGAGAGAGCCAAGTACATGAGTTACCGTCATAGTACCATGGATAGATACTATGATGCGTGGACCCTGTTTCCGACACTTATACACTTGTGCACCCACAAAAAATAAAATTAAAATTAAAACTCACAGTACAAAGGGAACCCCACCTTTCTACCCCTCCCTCCCTCCCTCCCTCCCTCCCTCCCTCCCTCCCTCCCTCCTTCCCTCCCTCTTTTATAGTCAAATGAAGAGCTTTGGATTTGTGTTGATCCTTTCTAGAAGTTGAAATTGTTCACTTATACTGAGTAGCTCTTTATCTTTTCTTCTGAAAAAATGAGGACAGTTAACTGCTTCCTAGTCCTGGATCTGTTTGGAGGATCTACTATCTTCTTTCTAAACGAAATAAATGTAGATCATTCTGTGTCTATAAAAAGCACATAGTTAAGGAAGAATTGAACATCTCTAACTTGTCTTGGTTTTAGAAACTAACTATGTGATTTGACATTTAGAATTTAGAAGAGTGACATCTTCATGATGAACAGAGATGCTGTTTTCACTTTGCCAGCTTGTAATGTTTTCTAATTCTTTCTATGAATATTACCATTTCATAGAAATTATGGTTTAATAAAATTAACTGATGTCATTCATCCCATATATACATACAGTCAGGGTAGAGAAAATTAAATTCAAGTTGTTGTAGGACTAAATACCTACCTTCCACAGTGTTGAACCCTAACCTTCAATGCGATGGTCGTTTGGAAGGTCATTAGTGTTTGATGAGATTGTGAGGAGGAGCTGTGGTCATAAAGCATACTTAGAAGAATGGACATCAGGCAGTTTTCTGACTTGTAGAACATGGTAAGAAGGCCACCTTCCATTAGCCAGAAGAGTCCTACACCAGATCTTCATGTTTTGATCTTGAACTTTCCAGGATCCAGAACTGTGAGAAAATAAACACCTATTGTTTAAGCCACTTGATTTATGATATTTTGTTATCTGTTAATAGCCCAAGAAGATTAATGTACAAGTGAAGTCCATAATGGAAGTAAATAGTAATGCAGTCAGCTATGCTATATTATACTATAGAAATACATTTGTATGAAAACATTGTTACAATGGAAAGTCATTCTGCTCAGTGTGTGGGATATGGCTTTATTTACCACTGTTCCTGATAGCACAGATGTTTGTTGAAAGTTTTGTTTTATGAAGCCATCTGTAAAGCGTTAGTGTAGGTGGTAGGTACCCTAGATGTTTTGATCTTTCACATTTGTGTAACTTTAATTGATTTTCTCTGGACTAGCACTGAATGTACTAGTCATAATTTAGTGTCAGATGATTATCTTCTAAGCAGAGTTCTCTAGGAAAAACTCCATGGGTTGCAACTGTAGCAAACTATGTAATACAGCACTTCACTGTGCATATTCTCTTGATTAGGGTGCTGGATAGAAGTAAGGGGTATTACTCCAGATACCCTTAATAAACTCATTTTACTTTTGTGTGAAATGTAGATGTTTTTGATAAGAGCAGAGCAAACAGTAATTTCTACTTATGTGTTGTGAATCTTTCATCTGGAGGTGAGAAGTTCTTACGTGATATTACATAAGCAAACTTACATAATATTCTCTAATGTGTGGCAAAGTAAGGTGAGATGTTTGGAGAGAAAGAAATGATAGTTACAGCACAAGCAAGTTAACTTACTTTCCATTACATCAAATAAGGTAGTGTCTCCTACATGATGCTTTTGTGCAGTATGTGCATGGGTGTGGTATGTAGATGTGTAGAGTCCGGAAGCTGAGATTGGATGGCTTTTTACTCTTTCTCCAGTTTAGGTTTTGAGCTGTAGTGAGGGATCTGCCTGTCTCCCCAGCACTGGGATTACATACATTCACCACAGTGCTCTGCTTTTGACATGGGTGATTGGGACCAGAATTTGGGTCCTCATGGTTACACATCAAGTCCCTTACAGACTGAGTCAACCCCCACCCTCCTAAAATTATTCTTGTGATCTCTGTCTTGACTTGATTGCCAGTGTTCGTTTACCCAGTGAAGTGCTTGAGGAAACAGTCTTTTCATGTTGCCAGTACTTTCTTTTACTCAGCCTTCAACTGATACCAATTTGACTTTGCTAGTGTAGCATGGCTGTATCCTCCCTGTGATGGACAGTTCTGTAGTGCGTGGACTTATTTTTATGCTTTTTGATCTAAACCTAGCCTTTGACATTCTGAATTTCTCTCCGCAGAGTCATCTGCTAAAGATGCCCAGGGACGTCTGGTTTACCTCTTGAACTGCCTCTGTTTTGCATCTCTCTTGCTCTTCTTTCCCTAGCTTATCTGTTCCTTTAAACTTCAGCACGACTAGAGAATGTACTGTAGTTGAACTTTGAGTCCTTGCTATGTTTTTCATTTTTAGATGACTTTTGAATGATACAATTATTAGAAAATATTTTAGGGAATTTAGGGGAAAAAAACTTATGTCTTATCTTAAATTGCTTTAATGTATTTAACACATATGATTATTTTGTCTGTCTGTATGTCTGTGTACCATATGCATACCTGGTGTCCATGGAGGCTAGAAGAGGGCATTGGGCCCCCTAGGATTGGAGTTACAGATGGTTGTGAGCCACCATGTGAGTGTTGGGAGGTTAATGTAGGTCCTCTGAAAGAGCAATTACTGTTCTTAACCGATGAGCCATCTTTCCAGACCATGTCTTATATTATCTTGAATATAATAGTTATTAGTTTGGTATATTTCATCTAAGCTTTTAAAATGTTTTACATTTTACATGTTTTGTATTTTGTGTATGTTTTTAATAAATCACATTGTTCTATAAATGAAATCTTCATTACCATCAGTATTGCAGTGGTACTATAAACTCTTAATGCATATATTGCAGTTTACTGACACTTTATCATTACACATTAACTTATTGTATTTGTATGTGGGGGTATTTATATGGATGTGTGCACATACATGCAAATGTATGTGGAGACCAAGCATTGGTGTTGGGCGACTTCTTGGATCTTTCTCTACCTTATTTTTTGAAATGTATCTCTCACTGCACCTAGAGCTCACTGGTTTGTTTAAGCTGCCTAGCTAATTAGGGTTACAGGCATGTATTACCACACTATCCTGCCTGTTTTTTATGCTACCACACCTAACTTTCTACTTTGGTGCTAGAGGTCTGAACTCATGTTTGTACAGTGGGCACTTTATGAACAAAGACATTCCCTCAGACTTCGGGTTTGTGTTTGTTTTTATTGTAAACATTTGTTACTTTTATGTAGGTTTAAAACAAGGCCTTGCTTTAGTAGTACTGCCTCTGTCCCTGCAGGCAACATTTTTCACAACTGGATACAAAGCAGAGACCAGCAAATTGTGGGGAGCTCAGCCCGAGTGGACACATCTACATCACAGCTCTTTCTTGCAACCGTGGCTCAGGGAACACATCGGAAGAGAAAGAAAGATTTCTGTCCCAGAAAGATTGCTAAGAGGCGGAACACCAGGAAGTCTGCTGGGAAAAAGTCTCCTAGAAATGGGCACATTGATATAGGGCAGGGATTTCACAGGGCCCTACCCCTAGACAAAGAACTATAGGCAAGTGATGACTGCCAGGAGAAGGAGAATTAGCCTCTCCCAGAGATGAGCCCCTTTATTGGTTGTCCAATGCAGAGTGGTCTGCCTTGAAGCCTTATCCATACAACAAAAACACTCAGTGGATTGTGTGTATGTGTGTTGTTTATAATTTGAGCATACACGTGTGTGTGTGTGTGTGTGTGTGTGTGTATGTGTGTATATTATATATATGTGTGTGTGTGTGTTCATGTAAAAATATAGTCAAACAACTTGTGAGCAGGGCAGCTTAGGAGGGGTTTAAGGGAAAGTAGCTGGAATAGCTGGGAGAGCCTTGGCGGGAGGAAAGGGATGGGAGGACCCCCTCCCCCCCACACCCCCCCAAAAAAAGGAGGGAAAAATCTCTTTGATTAAGGTCTCACTCTGTAGTCCAGTCTGGCCTTGAACTTGCAGTAATTAATCTTGTCCCATCTTCCCAAGTGTTGGCATTGTAGTTGTGCTGCAACATGCCCAGTTCATATGGTCAGTTTTAATGACCATGTACATATAGTTTTCTTTCCCCTAGAGTTTGAATTATAACTTTACTCTATTCCTATCAAAGGACTCAGTCACTGGATATAAACATTATTACAC
Organism: Peromyscus leucopus; assembly: GCF_004664715.2. NCBI lineage: Eukaryota > Metazoa > Chordata > Mammalia > Rodentia > Cricetidae > Peromyscus > Peromyscus leucopus. Next base: position 58,263,576 of record NC_051080.1, on the reverse strand, counting down.
TATATTGAAAATAACTTAGTCTTGGCAGTTCGGAAAGTCTAGCCTTGAGTTATAGCTGTCAGGTTCTTATTGTATGGGCAATTTATTCTTGAGTCAATTGGAAAAACAAATATCTGCCTTATATAGGAAATTTGAGAAATGTCTGATTGATTGAGTGAAGTTCAGGCACATAATAAATGGAACCTTTGTTTAGTGCCAACACCTTTCCTTTGGGCTAGTTTCTCTCAGTATGTGGGAGTTCCATTTAACTGTGCACATATCATTTACCATACAGAATTACTTCAATGGATAAGTGCTGAACTTCGGACATTAGGACAGAAAAATATATCGAGACCCAGGCATTCTAGAACATATGTCCTATTGTGATTAAACTGCATTTTAATTGCCATTTGAGTGGTCCCTCCTCCCCTCCCACATTGCATACTTTTTGGATAAGAATTATACTGTTTTAGTTTAACTTCTATGTAGATAATGCTGGTGATAGGTGATGCTAATTGAGTAAGTCCAATGGGTCAATATTCTGGACTTAAACATATCTGAAACCTTAGTTTTTCCACAGTGTGCTTTTCTGAAGAAGAAAAAAAAATAGGTAAAAATGGCTTTATAATGCCTGCTCATCTGTTCTAAATCTAGAAAGTTTCAAATATAGTTCATACTGATATTTGTGAAAGCTTGATGTCATCACAGTATTTTAGATTGCATTCAGGAATTTTTCCTCTTTCCTTCATACCCTTAATCACTGAATAAATTTGTAAATGCTATTGTTATTATTGGGTGCCATAAGAACAGCTACTCCAGAATTTATCTGTATCCTTTTAGCAAGGAATCTGCTGTTTCTGGTGATCACCTACCTAGTTTTAAGGACATAGTAGTGTAAAGGCAAAGCAGCAGAGCGCATTGTGAGACAACTTTCCCAAGGCACATGGTCCACAGGCTGGAGAAATGGGGTCCTTTCCAGAGAGAAGGAACTTTGCAAACAAAGACACGAAAGATGAGCAGCTAGCCTTCCTCTTGCCTGTGTGTACATTAGCACTGCCATGTTTGTTCAGGCTTGTGGTCTACTGACTGTCATGCTTTATCTGGTTAGTCTATAGCACTGCACTAGGAGCCGAGATGAAAAAGACTGCTTCTACTTCTATGTTTCATTGTCTTTACCTTTTTTTTAAATTCTGTTGTTGTGTTCATAGGTAGGCCCATCTCAAAAATGTATCACAGTAGATCATTTAGGTATCAAATAGTGGCATTATTGGCTCAAAATAATGTGACAATTGATGCAACTCTGGTGCTTAAATTAGGATTTTCAGGACAAACTGAGGCTTGCTTTCCATGAGAGATTAGGCAGTTTGGAAACATTATTGATGGTGCAACCTGAAAAGTGTGTTCAGCTCCTACCCTACCTCCACCTCAGAAAGAATTATCCAAACAAAATGTTATCATTGCCCATGTTGTGAAACCTTGTTCAAAAATGGCTATGGATCTTCAGCTGCTGAGAATGAGAATATATTTGTGTGACTGCAATTCAGAAAGAGAAGTGTGGACAGAAATGATAATGACACATTTTTGAAGATAGGTTTTATTGACTCATTTAGTCATTTGCTCTTCCCCAGAGCTTTTGTTTAGGTGGAAAACATTGTTAAGTTGTGGCACAGTTCCATCAAAATGTTTGTATGATTTAAAAGTAAGTTGTGGTAACATTTGACACTTGTAAATCAAGCAAGTTTTTCTTACATTTTCTGAAAAATTATTCTCTCAATGATGAGTCTTCTCGCTAGAGATAAGCAGTCTCTTCTGAATGAACAACATCAAGAGCAGACTCCTGCACAAACAAGTTGTGCTATGGCAAAGAACATTTGAAATTGCTTACAGAATTAGTGAAAAATAGGTTTGGGGATAAAGCAGAATAGCCATGTTGTTTCCTTTACAAATTAGTGATTGAATAGTATTGCCAAATATGCAAAAAGCATTTACTAGCAAATACACAGAAACTCATGCACGCATGTATACATGCATGCGCCAAGGCCCACAGCTAGGCCTAACGCATGTGCTGTTTCCATGCGGAGTAGTTCTTGTTCTCATGGTGCAAAACCTGTGATTCTCAAGAAGAGTTTTTATTATCTTAATGGGAGCTATGACCTATGGCTGGAAAGAAGTCAGTCAGAACCAGTGCTGAGGGTGCAGTTGTGTTTCAGAAGGGGCATGCCACCACGGTATACCCGCATACTACTTCTTTTACAAGGAACGGCTTTGGAACATTTCTGATAGTCAGCCTCGTAGTGCTCGGACAAAAACACCTGGCATAGCTTGAAAGGAGGGAAGGTTTATGTTGGCTAATGGATTCAGAGGTCTCAGCCACAGTAACTTGACCCCATTGTTTCTAGGTGGGGAGGTAGAACATCATTATGGGGGAGGGATAGGACAGAGCAAAGTTGTTTATTTCCTGGCATTGGAAAGCATAGACAGACTGTGTAATTTCTAGTGTCTGTACCTACTTCCCTCAGCTGTACCCCACCTATTCACTACCTCTCAGTGACTCCCTATGAATCTGGCAAGGGAGTAAGACCTTGATTAGATCCAAGTTCTTGAGATCTAGTTGTTTTGCCAATGGTGATCAGCTGAAAACCAAGGGTTTGGCACCTGAACCTCTTGGGAAGTTCTTTGTGTCTGGATTATGACAGCCTTTACTCCCTGCTTGTCTTACAGTTACATCTGTTGGCCTTTCCTTGTCATTCTCAGTGGAGTTTTAGACTCAATGAAATAACATCATGCTTTCTATTTTATTCATTGTAGAAGGAAATACTGAAAACAATACATTTCAATTTTTGGTCTCTAAGTGTTCTTTTTTACAATGTGCTTGACCTCACTTTTCCAGATTGGTTGTGAGAAGATTACAGAGTTCTATTTTACCCTATGTTTATGGCACACTTAATGCCAGTAAAGCACCCCCACATTCTTTTAAAGAAGGTTGTATGCTGTAGCTAAACATACAGTGCTTGAGTAAGTGTTTCCACTTGAAGTAATCCGTGGTAATTTTTACTTACAGAGGACAAAGTTGATGAGATTGCTTACATTTTTTAAATGTCTAAATTCTGCAGTAGGGTGGAAGTAGCTCCCACAGATTAATTAAGTCAAGGATCGATCTAATCTACATATTTTCCCTAATTAAAATATGAATTTCTACTTTTATCCTGCTCCTTAGACAACCAATGTGAAATCATCATGATTCTCTATTTATCTACTGTCCCCCAGCACTGGCCAGTGATCTCTGTTGGTGGATGCCCCTCTTAATCTGAGTAAAGAGCTTTACAAGCAACCACCGTTACTTATGTAATCCAAATTGAAGTGACAACTCAAGAAATTCAGTTTTCATGAGTGTCCATTAAAGGTCTACAGAGGATGAAAGCTCGAGAAATGCTAATTCTTTGTCTGGAAGGAGATTAAGCCCGGAGACAATTATTGATATCTGTATGTTTGGTTGGTTGCTTCAGTTATTCATTCTCATTCATTCTCTCTCCCTCTCCCTCTCAAATTCTGTTTCCCAAATATAAGGTGTAAGCATAGGAGTACCTCACTGCCTGAGTGGTGTAGTCCTTTGGTAGGAAAAGATACCTGTCTTTTTAAGAGGAGGTTGCTTTGAGAATGCTTTGAAACTATATCCCGTATCCTGCACTGCTTCTCTGCAACTGGCACATCTGCGCAATGCAATTTGGATTAACTGCCCACCGTGTGACTGTGGGGAGAAATACTCTGCTGAATGGTTAATTGTGCTTACTTGTGTGTGTATTTATGGTTTTCGGCTTATTCTTGTCGTACCAAACTGAATTCCTTTCTTAACATAGAGCAGGAACACAGAGCAGAGAGCTCCTTGGTCTGGTTTGTAGCTTTCAATGCATTCCTCCAGTCATTTTCTTGCCTTTCAGTAGCATTTGCTTCCCAGCATACTGTGACCAAAGTGGCTTTCCATAGAAAAGTATCTTTATGAGCTTTAGACTATAAGGACAACTCATCAGACAGGTCTCACTAATGATTTTTAGAGTCTCTGAAAAAACGCTGCTGGTTAAGATCAGTGCGGTCTTTGAGAATGATGTTTGGTTGTGAGACTGCATTGTTGTCCTCTAAAAGTATATTCATGGCAGCAGAAAAAGAACAGTTTTGCGAGAGGACTGCTCTCCAAAGTTGTGCCTGTGCATCTTTGCCACACGTGGGTGGACCCCAGCCTCAGCACTCTGGGCCTGTACAATCCCCTAGTGTCCCAGCTCTGGTCTCAGCACTTGCCAGGAGGGGTGGGTGTTTACTTCCTGTCTACCATGGGAGGTACTCACCTGGACTGTGGAATAGCTGGGTGGAGGCTCCATTCAGCTTGCCCCAATGTTTATTTACTTCCTGTTCTTGGGCGGAGGAAGAGAGTTGTGTTCTGGGAGGCTCTGCTGACAGCTGGTATTTTCTCTGAGCCTCTGGCCTGTTTTTCTTGTCTTCCCTACAGGCATCTCTTTGGTGGTGAGGCCAGTGCTGATCTGTGCTACTCCACAGCTGTCCCTAACTGAACTGAGCACTGCCTCACACCTAGGCTCCACTCTGCTTCCTGTCCCCACAGAGGACAGGCCTTCCTGAGAACCATGTCTACTCAGCCTTGTTCTTAGCGCCTGATAACCTCTTTTGGATCTTAAGCCTCTGAGAATTTGGTGAGAGCTTTAGGCCCTCTGTCACAGAAGTCGTATGTACATGACTCGGAGAATTACCCTGAAATCCCAGACCAAGGGTTCCTGGGTTTGGGATTGTCTCCTAAAACAGTATCTGAACAGGAAATGAAACATGGTATTAAAAGGAAGCCATGCACTGCAGCTTTCAGATTTATGGTGAGTTGCTCCGAAAGATCTCTGACCATTTGTTTCAGCATGAAGTTCTGTGTTCTTTATCCTATAAAATGTTTGGATGAAGCAAAATGTGCAGGGAAGGACGTGGAGACAGAGTAGTGGGGCATGTGCCTATCAGTATTCATCTTATTTAATGAACCCATGGAAATTATTTTCTCTTTCTGTAGTTTCTTTGACAGTAGTACTGTCACTTTCCAGTTTTGCCAGCTCCTCTTTCATTAGGCTACAGTTGAGGCTACCTTCAAAAATTGTTGATCTGGAACTCGCTCTATAGACCTGGCTGGCCTCAAACCCAGAGATCCACCTGCCTCTGCCTCTTTCCTGAGTGCTGGGATTACAGGTATGAGCTACCCAGCATATTTAGTGTTGTTAAAACTGCCTTTAAAATAGAAATCCTAATGTTTGAGGGAAACCTGAGCTTACCTTTAGACAGTTAAGGTTGCAGTAATGGACCAGCTCCTTCAGCAAAACCTGGTGCATTCTAAAGTTGTATGCTGTGTCTAGTTGAATTAGTACTTTGCTCAGTCGGTCAGTATTCCCAAGCAGCCCCTGCCGAGGTTTCTGAGTGGGCTGCCCAGACATTAGTGTGCTAGTACCACTTGCCCCTCCCCGACCAGTGGTTTTGTTTTAGTCACCTCTTGGGGCCAGAGCTTTATTTATTTCCTTCCTTCCTTCCTTCCTTCCTTCCTTCCTTCCTTCCTTCCTTCCTTCCTTCCTTCCTTCCTTCCTTCCTTCCTTCCTTTCTTCTTCCCTCCCTCCCTCCCTCCCTCCCTCCCTCTCTCTCTCTTTCTTTCAAGACTTAAAATGGAATCGGGAGATAGAAACTTGTGCAGTACAATGTAATTATATTGTTACTTGCACAGTAATAATAGAACACTCAAAATTACCTGTTTCTGAAATCTAATTTCTGTAGCTTGTCTCTCTCTTTATTGAATCTGTTCTTTATTGTATGGAATATAATTAGCTTATAGTTTTAATATCTAGAAGTATTTTTCCTTTTGTAATCTTTCTCATTGTAGATTGTTTTTTGGTCACATTCATATCTACACACATGAATTTAGTTTTATGAGATGAATGTTAGTGAAGTCATGCTTTGTCTTTTGTGGTCAGGTACAGTCTCCTTTGCCTTTCCATTTTTGGTATTCCCAATATAGAAATGATAAATCAGGACTTTATACAATATCTGGTTATCAAATTAATCAAACCCACTTTTCCAGAACAATTGATTTTGAACCCAGGTAAATGCCAGTTCTTTGAGATTCTAAATATTTCCAAGCACCAGGCGATAGTGACAAGCTTTTGATTTCTTTGTGAGATGATTCGCCATAGCAGACTTGGAATTAATTCTGTGTTTAACCCTCTTTACTACTTGAAGAGGTAGAGTGTCCTGCTGCTGTCTCTAGTGCTTTCAAGAGACTCAGAAGAAAGTAATAGTACAGATTACTGGAAAACCCCAACTTCTTTGATCTCTCTCCTCGGGAGAGCCAGGGCAGTGCCAGTTTAGCCATTTCTTTGTGGTGTTTCTTTTTAGGGGACAGGACTGATGCAAGTTGTTTCCATATAGCCATTTGTGTCCTGACAGATTCATATTCTACCTTGTTTCTCTTAGTGCTTCATGAGTCAATATTTTCCCACGCCATTCATTTTTTTTTCCCCTAAGTGTTAGCTGTAGAAAAAAAGAAATTCTTACCCAAATGTAGTTAGGTGTATAAGCTAGTAAAGGAGTAGTGGACTGATGGCTCCCAGTGCTGGTGTGCTGAAGAAGAAGAAGAAGAAGAAGAAGAAGAAGAAGAAGAAGAAGAAGAAGAGGAGGAGGAGGAGGAGGAGGAGGAGGAGGAGGAGGAGAGGAGGAGGAGGAGGAGGAGGAAGAGGAGGAAGAGGAAGAAGAGGAAGCTGGAAACAGCGGGTTGCAGGGTGGGAGGGAGTGATGGTCACTGTGAACTACTTCTGGTTTCCTCTGCAAGTGTTGGCTCACCAGTGGCCATTTACATAGGAAGTTAGCATCTGAAATTACTGCTAGCACCATGTTTTTGGAAGTTGAAGTCATTATTTTCTAGTTGAAGAAATTAAGATCCCGAAAGACCAGTATGCTAACCCAATATGCTAAACGGGAGTGCACTTTCTAAAAGATACCCCTGTTGCTTTCAGGCTCCTAGTTCAGACAGGACTTACTTAAGGGGCTTCCAACTAAGGAAAGTGATTCTGTGAGTCACCGTTCCCAACCTTCTGTAAACTGCCAGCATCATTAGCTTTTATCTTTTTAAATAAACATTCAGTATGTTTGACACTGATGTGTCCTACTCTGTTTTTGTTTTTTTTTTTTTTTGTTTTCAGAGTTAGAGTTTGAAATTGATGCACAGGTCAATATAGGATGAAACCTTTGATTCATTTCTACAACCTTTTTTTTTTTTTTTTTAAACTTCTTTATTGATTCTTTGGGAATTTCACATCATGTACCCCAATTTTCCCCACCTCCCAGTTCCCCCACATCCTCCCCTCATCCCTGCAGCACCCTTCCACAAAAGAAAACTAAAAAAACCACAACACAAAGCAAACAAACAAACAAAAACTTCTTCACTTCTTTCCTGCCTCTCCAACACCTCTTTATTTGTCCTGGTGGCATTGGGAATCGAGGTGTGTCACACACTATACCCTTTTGTCCAATCATCTTTCCTAGCAAATGTTCATTGCAATGAGTCATTGATCTGGTTCAAGGCCTCTGGTTTCTGGCACACCATTATCACTGGATCCTCACAGGAACTCCTCTGTGATATCTGTAGCTGCTCCAAGTTGTGGAGACCCTGGAGATATTGTTCCACAGGACCTGTCCCTTCAGGAGCTCCAGCAGGTCTTAGATGGGGTAGATGTTAGGGTGGCCCAACCCAAGGCCCAGCTGTGGGTCTGGGTGGTAGCTGAGCTAGTCAGCCTGTGCCTCTGGGGCTGCTTGCCTCGGGCAAGGGGGTGGAGACAGCTCCCTTATACCTATGCCTTCAGGGTTGGTTCACCTTCACCTGTGGTGAGGGATTGGGCCAGCTCTTGCTGTAATGTCCAGTGAGAGGCAAGGCCAGCTTTCCCTGGGCCCAGTGAAGGGAGGGCCCGGCTTAGCATGGCCTTCTCATTTTATCTGCCATGGTCCCCACAGTCCCCCTCCTCCAGTCCCCATGTGACATGAGCCACAGACCCCGCTGCAGCTGGACCACGGACCCAGACATGGCCCTCTGCAGTAGCCTGGGCCCGGATAACATCATGCCCCACTCCCCCAGTGTGGGGCGGGCAGCACAGGCCACCTGGACCTGTATGGCCCCCAGACTCCAACAAGGCCGCAGGTTGTGGCCCAGATTCTAGACCTCCGTGTGGGCTTAGTGGTGTCCTGGGACACAGACTTCAATACTGACCCCAGCTGCAGCTGGACCACGGACCCAGACATGGCCCCAGGTAGCAGCTCAGCTGGCCAGGTGGACATCCTGGCTCCAGCTGGAAGCCCCAGCCCTTAGATTGGGATGGCTCTGGCAGTAGCATGCCCCCCCCCCCATACCAGCAAGACCACAGATTATGGTACATACCCCAGACTCCATGTGACCTTTGGTGGCAACATGGGCCACGGACTTCAACACAGACCTCGGCTGTGGTAGGACCATGGTTTTTGGCATCAGCCCGGGTCTTGACAGCCATTTTTCCCCCCTCATGTTTATCCCTTACCCACAGTATACACTATTTTTGTTGTTTTGAAAAGTACTCATGATCCTATTCTCTCATTACACATCAAAAAAAATCCAAAGTGTGTTTTTTTTCTTTCTGCCAGAGTAAATGTCCATTCCTTTTTTTGTTGTTGTTGTTGTTTGTTTTTTCAAGACAGAGTTTTTCTGTAGTTCTGGCTGTTCTGGAACTTGCTCTGTAGATCAGACTGGCCTCAAACTCACAGAGATCCACTTGCCTCTGCCTTCTGAGTGCTGGGATTAAAGGCATGTGCCACCACTGCCCAGCCCAAAACGTTCGTTTCTTAAAACTGTGTATGATAGTTTTCATTGAAGCCTCAAGTGTATTTAGGGCTAGGTTCTTGTCTACTAGGAGATATGTTTTTTTTCTCTCCTGTTGGACAATCAATGTAAATGATGAAATTTCCCTTCTTGTTTTGATAGCTGGAATACCAAGAGCCCAGAGTTCCCCGTGGTCTGACTGCCTCTGTTGACTTCTAGTTTCTGCCTTCTCTTTACCAATTCAGACTTTTCCTGTCCCGATATTACTGATTATTGTATAGAATTTAGTATAAGCTACTTCAGGTCCTTTGTAGATTTGGGGCAGAACATGAACACACAAACAATTTTCTGATAATTCTTACCTTTTAAGTATTTCATCAACATTTTTTTCAACATTCCATTCCTTTAGAATATTTTTTGTAGCACCTAGTTTTATAGCCACACTAAGGTATTACCTCGTAGATGGCTATATATATGAAAGAGATGCTACCTGCCTTACGAAACATTTTTGTCCACACCCATTTGGTCTGTTATCATATACCATGCTAGACCATTTTGTAATAGTTTTTCACGGAGTGAAGAATCCGTGTTCCTGATCCTGTGCAGGTAAATTAACTTTGCACACAAATGTTAAGTGACATGCAATTAACTTTGCAGTGTCTTTGTATTTACTTAGTGAATACGTTTTCATAACCTTAAAGAAATACAATTTATTGACTGTATTTTGTCTGATTAAAAAGACATTGTGTGTTATGGATGAAGATGTGATTTTCTCTTACTTCTGTTTCACGGACAACTCCTTAAATACACCTACATCCCCCTCAAAAAATTTTCAGACATTGTCAAAGGCCCCTAATAGTTTTAAAAGATAAACTAGAGTCACCCTCCCACCTTACCTCTACTTCCTTGTCCCCTGCCTGACATTTAAAAGAAATTATTTGGACAAAATTCATACTCAGTTTAAGGAATATATCTAGCCACACAGGACAAAGACAGTATTTTGTCACTTCTTTTAAAGAGAACAGAACAGTTTTTAGGTAAAGAAGAACTTATATTAAACACTTTATTGTGAAAAATTGAATCATTACCAAAATTCATAAGCTGTCACAGGAGTGGCATTAATAACAGATGTGTTAATTGAAACAAGGGATGAATACATGGTACAGACGGGTGAAGAGACTATGGAACTTTTGAGAAATCTGTGTATTCCATAATTCTCTCCACCCAAAGTAGGCTGTATTTAATTCTTTTTTTTCAAATGCACATTCTGTTTGCTTAAATCTACATCTGCTACTAGCTTTGAACATTGCCTGGAACGTATGTGCGGCTTGGCAGAAAGTCTCAATATGAAAAGGAAAAGCACAGAATGAAGTTTGTCTTGCTAAACACTCACAGCCTGTGAGTGCTCCTTGGCATCCCTCAGTGCTGCAGGGAAGAGGCTTGTAATTGTTTCTTCAGAGTCCGCTCTGGGCCGCAGTGCCTGAACAGATAGGGGACTTGTATGCATTGCACTTTGACAAGATGACAGTGTTTGCTGAAATCATTAGTTTGTTTCAGGGCCGTTGTGTGGTGGGTTTGCTTTTAAAGCCACTTGCATCCTCCGACGGAGTTTCATTCTGTGCTGTGAAGTGTGTGCTCCAGTGCTGTATCTGTCTCCCTACGTGAGCTGCGCCAGTGTTTAATGACAACTCAATCTTTATATATATATTTTATTTTACAATACCGACAACTCAATCTTGACCCAAGCTTCAAAATAATGTAGTGTCTTGGGAGTCTGATGCACATTTACTTTGGCACCTAAAAGTCTTTGGTAGTAGTCTCACCACTTAACTTCTTACGGGTAATGCCCTGTTGAAAGTTACCTTGAGCACGAGAAGCCATGGTGATTCCTCATTGTAGCTTCTGGTATTGTCTGTTGCACTTGGAGTCAGATGTCATTTACTCCCCATTCCCAGCAAGCACTATGAATGAGTGGCTGCCTAGGGTTTAGAATCAGAGTCTAAAGGCATGTTGAACTCCAAGGTGTGGTAGACGGCTGTTCTAACAGCATTTCCACAATTGCGATTAGCTCCTTACAGTTATTTGGAGTTAGAGAATGTGCAGGCCAATGATCAGTAAGGGCTGGTTTCTTTTCTCATGTCTAGATGTACCCTTTCCCATCCAGGCTCTCCTTGTGTATTTTTTTAAATACATCTTTAACTTGTGTTTATTTTATATAATATTGTCATTAAGAGAGTAGGCCTTTAAATTCGGGTTATTTTGGCCTTCAAGAGTTGCCTACTAATCACAGCTCTGTACAACTTCTTTCCTCCAATCTGTTGGACAGACCTCTAATTTTTATTTCAATTGTGCTACAGCTTTATTTATGATATTTAGGTTATTTCAGCATCATCACCTGTTTCTGTTCAGCAGTGAGGAACTGTTTCACAAGGGTCTCAGTGGGTAGGGGTGCTTGCCACCAAGCTCGATGACCTGAGTTCAGTCCCCAGGACCTGAATGGTGGAGGAAGAGAGCCAGCTCCTTGACTTCTACATGCACACATATACACAATAAACAATTCTGAAAAATGATCTAAAAGATATGTCACTTAACATGAGAGTGAGGAGTTGAAGGCGAAGGGGGATGGTTACTAATTCTAAAGTGACAGTCCTCTATTCTAGGCCATGTTGTAGGCTGCCAGAGTAACTCCAGTTACAGCAGTTCAGTATAAGATGACGCTTTATTTTCAGGGTTCTCTGATTGAAAAACAAAAGAAAGCACTGGGAATGTGGTGTTTTGTTTTTTTTTTAAAGAGTAGTTACTGGGCAGTCTGCCTTGGGGCACTTGTAGCCCTGGGCATTTGAGTTCTATCGACTCTTTCAGAAAAGGTGTGCCTAGAAAAGGGAAGATGAGAGTATTGGTGCCAGCCCTGAAGCAGCTATGAGTGTTGCTAGCAGGTTCTCTGTTGCTCAAGAACGCCTGGAGAGTTAAGACAGTGGTAGAGGTTGAAGGGATTTGTGAAGCGTCAACCCATATAACAGTAAGCCTCCTCATAGAATGACACCACCTCCCTTGTATCCGTGTGTAGGCTTTATATTAGTAATCTGGCACAACATATATTCACTGCTTGCTGCTTCTTTTCAGTTGGTTAGATACTTGCTTTACTTTTAAAAAGTTAATTACATTTTACTTATTGTGTGGAAGAGCTAGGAGTGTATGAGTGTGCATCAATGAAGATCAGAGGACCACTTCAGGGAGGCCATTGGTTCTCTCCTTTCACCCAGGCATAGAACTCAGGTGCCATCAGGCTTGGCAGCAGGTACCCTTAGCCGCTGAGCCAATGCTCCAGTCTGAGTGTTTGTTTCTTAAGCTAGGAATATTTTAAAGGTTCTTCCCCAGACTTCTTGTAATGAAATTCTAAGCCCTTCTGTTGAACATTATCATCAATTTAAAAGTAGTCCCTCTTCCGAAGGATTTTCCCTTGCCATTTTCCCTTGGAAAATTCCCAGGAACCCCAAGCCGTTAATTCAGAAGTGAATCCCATTGGATGACTGCTTCTACTGCTTCTATTAAGTAGAAAAATTTTCACCCAAGATGGAAGTGTCTGGCCTTGGGCCAGCCTTGAGAGTTGGCAGTTTATTGTTTCACTGGTCTGCATTAGTGCAGCAACGGCGAGTTAGGGCTGTTTATTAAGGGCCCCTTTCCCTCTCCTTTTCTTTCCTTTGGACCTGGCTTTCTTCCTTCTGCTGTGAGCCACTCTCTACATAGGAATGGCTAGATGTAAGGTAGAATTCAGTCATGTTTCCCAGAGCCGTGGGCTCTAACTTGGCCTCCTCCACATACCCTGAGGCTCCTCTGTTTATCTGTGGTTTATAGCTCAATGGATTCTGTGCTCACTTGATCTGACCACTGCTGATGGCCTAGCACAGCCACTAAAGCAGTGGTGTTAACCTAGCAAGCAAAATCCCAAATGGCCATTCTCGTTATTAACAGTGTAAAACTTACTGCAATGGTCAGATCACCACTTGGTGATTGATTTCCAGCTACTGTGTCATCTTAACTGAGTTGACTGATAGTGACTGCTGGGAGTGTGCTTTGGTCTTGAGAATTTAGTGGTGCTGTCTACTGTTTACTTCTACTTAGTTTTAGCAACAAGCTTTTGGAAAATTTGGGTCGGGGGAAGAAAAGCTAAATGGGGAGATAAGGACCACATGTCTCTGTCAACATGAGAACAAGGACAGTCCTTAAAGGTCTGTAGTTATACTGGGTTCCCATGACTGTTTGTGAGCTCTGTCTGGTTCCTTAGCTTGCACATGGTAAAAACATCATTTTCTAAGTTGAATCCAGGTGACCTCTCTCAGACAGCAAGCACATGCTTTGGATTGGGCCTCTGCCTCGGTGTGGTGATAAATTGTGTACCCTAATAAAATTTGCCTGAAGATCACAGAACAGAAAAAGCTACTAGATTAAATATAGAGGCCAGACAGTGTAGTGCCACACACCTTTAATCCTAGCACTCAGGAGGCAGAGATTTGTATGGATCTCTTGAGTTCGAAGCCATCCTGGACTACATGAGATTGACTCAGTGTTGGAGAGAAACAGAGCCAGGCAATGGTGGCACACACCTTTAATCCCAATACGTGGAATGCACACACACCTTTAATGGCTGGGCGGAGAAAGGTGTATAAGACATGAAGAGACAAGAACTAGAAGCCTTTTTGGCTGAGGAAGCTCATTTGGCTAGAGAGGCCTGTCTGCTGAGGTCTTTCAGACTGAGTCCTAGAGGTAAGAGGTGGCTTGTTCCTTTGTCCCTCTGATCTTCAGGTAAATTTTATTAGGTACACAATATATCAGCATACCTCGGCTTCACGGCCGAGCAAACTCACGTTTGGAGACTAATCTTTAGTCTTTCTGTTACACTGCCATAGACCTTTTAAAAATGGCAGTGCATGTGTTTACTTTGTGACTTGTTTTTGAGATGGGAACTCCCTTTGTACCTGACTGCTCTTCCAGAGGACCCGGCATCAATTCCCATTACCCACATGGTGACTTAAAACTGTAACTCCAGTTCTAGGGGATATCCTCACACAGCAGCTATTCATGCAAGCAAAACACCAATACATGTAAAATAAAAATAAATAAATTATTTTTAAAAAAGAATTCTGAATTCTTAAAACTGAATCATGAGCAAAATCAGGATAGATAATGAACTAACACTTTATACAGAATGGGCCAGGCACAGATTTTGTTATATAATGTGAAATTCCAGTACACTGGGATGTTTTGTTTGTTCTCACAGTTTAGGGATTTCTGTACAGGTCTCCGGCTTGCCTGGAGATTGGGATGGCCTTCAACACATAGCAGTCGATCCTCTTGTCTCTGCTTTTCTGTGTTGGAACTGCAGGCATGCACCACTGTATCTAGCCCACTTTGGAATTTCTAAAAGCAGTTTTCTTCATTCACTTGTCTTTGCTCTTAGCCCCTTCTTCCTTTTTATCCTCATTTAAGGTAGTTAGGTGATTTGTGAAGGAGTTTGTGTAACCTTCCAGAATCTTAGTCATTCTCTGTGGTGGAGAAGAGGAACATTGTTCCCTTGGGGCTGTCTCTCTGACTCTTCTAGTGTAGAGAAGGGTTTCATCTTTCTTGGTCTAATTGGAGGTCCTTTTGTGTAGGGAATTGGGGGAGGGGGAGCTGGACATTGGAGTTTTGCTACTGATCTTGGAATCTTTTTTAAACTCTGAGGTATTATGAAAATGCTTTTGTAAAATCCATTTTATCCAAGCTATTTGAGGGGAGTCTTAGCAGGCTTATGGACTGCTGTCTCCCCCCCAAATGCATTTTGATTTGAGTCATAATGCATGCTTGCTTTAGCTAATAGACAAGTTGTTGTTTATAATTAACATATCCAATGAACAATGTGGAGCTCTAGCATTTTGACTGAGATAAATTCTCAGATGTCTTTAGAAATGAAAAAACTAAAGATCAGAAACAGCAAGATCCCCACAAGGAACTACTGTTCCAAGCTGGTAGATGGCACTAAGCTCAGCTACTCACTAGCAGATGTGTGGTAGATGCTAACCCTCTTATGCTGAGGCTCAGACACTCACTGAGATAGGTTTTTCAAGTACTGGTGGGTTTTTTGTTTGTTTGTTTATTTTTTAATGTTATTTGTTCTGTCAATTATTTGATAAATCTTCCATCTCCTCTTCACTTTGTTTTAAAACAATCTAGCAAATTTCATTTTAGCTCCCATTTTACTGATAGTATTAAATTGTTTATTTGTAAGTTAAATTTGTTTAACATTCATCAAATAAGTTTACATTAACTTAAGAGTATCATACCTAGAGGCCAAAGGAATGATTTGGGTTGTTGAGGGAGAATCTGTTAAGTTTGCTAAAAGGAGTGGGATAGTGGGGTGTCTCTTACATCACAGAAAGAGATGGTACTAAGACAAAAGTACTTGGTAGAAGATTATTGATTGAGTTGTGGCTTTGCTAATTTACTTTTTAGATTAATTAAGTAGGCATTGAACTGAGGACCTTCCATGTTCTAGGAAGGCGCTCTAGCCTGGTTGTGGGGTTTTTAACTGTAGTTTAGGATGTAACATGGGTTATAGGGCTTTGTTTTCACATGTTATTTATAAAATTGCAAAAAGATACAGAATTTATAAAAGTGTATAGCATATTAGTATCACCCTCTTTTTTTTTTTTTTTTTTTTTTATTGGTTTTTCGAGACAGGGTTTCTCTGCGTAGCTTTGCGCCTTTCCTGGAGCTTACTTGGTAGCCCAGGCTGGCCTCGAACTCACAGAGATCTGCCTGGCTCTGCCTCCCGAGTGCTGGGATTAAAGGCGTGCGCCACCAGCGCCCGGCCAGTATCACCCTCTTTGCCACACCCTTTACATGCATACATATACTATATATGCATGCATACATACATATATAGTATAGATGGATGTTTTGAGTGTATGTATGTATATGTACCACCTGCATGCCTGGTGCCCACAGGCAGAAGAGGGCATCAGATCCATGGAACTGGAGTTATGGTGATTGTAAATCACCTTGTGGGTGCTGGGAACTATATACAGGTCCTCTGCAGGAATAACACATTCTCTAAACTGCTGAGCCACTTTTTCAGCTTGCCACCATACCCTTTAAAAAAAATAAAGAACAAAAGAAGTAATAAGCCAGAGGATAATGAATTGAATGAACTCACTTTGTAGAGAGTTGTTTGTTTTCGTGTGCATCCTTACAGCAGTACAGTATCCACCTCTTGCAAGTTTACTGGGGAAATGAAATTTGGTCCTTCTAAAGTGATAGGAGCACTCTGTTTGGGTCTTTTCTGTAGATAGTTTTTAAGTAGGTGAAGGGTTTTCAATGATCTTCTACTCCTTGACATAAAATCTATAATTTCTATAATTATATAATAACAGATGTTGAAAAACATTGTGATCTGGGTCTTGTTTGCTTTTGAAACCATAGTGCTATGACCAGAGGAATAGTGGTAATACAGTTTTTGGTAAAACTTGATGAAGTTTTGAAAATAAAGTCAGGTTCAAGGTTAAGCAGTTATGGCTCCTCTCTGCAGCCATGCATTCATTCTTCATTATAGAAATAGCTTGGATAGTGCGATAACTATAAATCTTTCCCCTTTGTTTTATATTTGGTGTGCATTGTTAGGCTGTAGTGTTTATTTTTATTTATATGTGTGTGCATGTTTGTATGTATGTGTATATGCACCTGTAGAGCCAAGAGGGTATCTAGTTCTTCCTAGAGGTGGAGTTAAAAGCAGTTGCTCAGATGTGGATGCTGAGGAACTAAAGAGAACTAAACTCAGTTAGTTCTCTTAACCTTTTAGCCATTTCTTCAGCTCTATATTGCTTTTTAATGTCATTTATTACTTTATGAATTTGTACCTCTTTTTCTAGTAATACTACTTTAAATGACTCTGTGTGTGTGTGTGTGTGTGTGTGTGTGTGTGTGTATACACTATAGTCATTAACTCAGCAAAAGGAAAAGTCATCAGACCTTTTTGTTGTATACATGGTTATTAAAATACAGCCAGTCTAATAAAAAATCATCCATTAACATAAATGAATGCAAAGAGAAGAAAAGAAAATGCCTTTTTTCAAGATAAGTATATACAGTAGGGGGCACTAGATGAAGGCCAAAATGAATTCTTATGTTGAAGCAGCTATAGCCTGTGTCTGGTTCATATGCAAGTGGTGTGGTAATTGTTTCCCCTTAGTTTTCTTGATGGATTTAGTTCTTAGTTCCAAAAGCTGCATGTAAAAAGACAATAACTAGTCTCGCCATTAATCCAGATGAAACTATTACAGTCTAATAATTGTACACCTTTTCTTATGCATCTATTATTTTTAGAGTTGTAGAAAAGAGAAGTATGGACTACAATGAATAATTCCTTGTTTAGAACAAGACATTAACTTTGTGTTTCTAATGCCTTTTGTATAAAATGTGATTTGTTAAATAAAAAAAGGACTTTGTTCTTTTTATGTGTAAATGAAAAAAGGCTTGTTTTTAATGTTAGTGGCATCATTAAATGCTTGTTTTGTTTATTTGTTTGTTTTTTCCTTTTTCTAATTCCCCCCTGCTACATCATGTAGTCCAGTATCAGATGGAGATGATGCGCAGCCTTCGCCATGTGAACATCGATCACCTCCATGTGGGTTGGTATCAGTCCACTTATTACGGCTCGTTTGTTACCCGGGCACTTCTGGATTCTCAATTCAGTTACCAGCACGCCATTGAAGAATCAGTCGTTCTCATTTACGGTTAGTAGGAGGCTCTTTATTATTCTTTTCCTCCCTTAATATTATTACTACTATTTTTGCTTTCTGTCTTTCTGCCTCTTGGAGCAGCCTTGGCAGGCCTTCTCAAGTAAATATCAGCCCCGTTCTGCAGCAGCCTCCGCAGCAGCTACGTCTAGACAGGGTTTCCTTCTTTCTGTTTATTTTTCTTGCTATCAGAGCCCTGATGTGTACGTTTTGGAATGCTGGAGTAGCTGCTTCATTTTTTTCCTCTTCTCCCTCCCTCCTTGCAGGGGCTGGTGGAATGAGACCAGATGTCTAACAAACCCCGATTGCTGGCCTGTCTGGTTCTGTACGTGACTGACCAATCATAATACAGCGTGCCAAGTTTTCCTTTTCTCTTTTTTCTTTTTTCTTTTTTCTTTTTTTTACCTCTGACAGCAGCGTACAAAACCTGGACTGTTTCTTAGCACAAAGATTTTTTTCTTTTTGGCCTATTTAATGGTGTTTCCTCAAGCTCTCCAGACCAGATGTTCTGTGCTGTATCAGAACCGTAGGCAATTTAACAGCTTTATAGCCTCCCCCTTCCCAAACACTCACAGTTTGCCATATCTGGCAGACTTGCATATAGTTTCCAGCTGAGAAGTAAATGTAACGTCCTGAGTATCTGTCAGAAAAAATACTAATGAATACGATCAATCTTAGGAGCTGCCCTGAAATTGTTTCAGTGTGTTAGCAATTGGATTACAGAGAGAACAAGTTGTTAAAGTGCACTTATATTGGCTGGAAACATTGCATCATCAGACCTTGATGAATTTTCCACTTGCTTCAATCTATTTTGGTTTTCATTTTATCACCTATTGCTAAAAGTTTCACTGTGTTGAATTTCAGACAACATGAATGTTAACACAGGTTTTAGGCAAGCGTTGGCACACCAGAGCCGTTATCATGCAGCAAGTGCTAAGCTCCCTTCCTTGTGGAGTGTTTAAGCAGTCAGTTTTGACAGAATTCGTTTCTCTAAAACTGAAACGACACTTTGGGATAGTGCTTTGACGTGGTGGTTTTGTTTTTACAGTCTGCTTTAACAAAGAACTGTGAACAGCACTCACTGGGGTGATACGCTTTGTTCCCAGGGCTATTTGTTTTCACTTGATTGACTGAAGGCCTATAGAAGTATACACAGAGATTTTCTATGCTTACTGTTCATGAGTACTTTTCTCCTATTTACGTAAGATCTATAGAACATAGCATATATTTAATTTTCAACAAGTGTACTGGTTCTAGTTGAGGAATGTATTTGAAGATATCCTACCTAGATTTTGACTCTTAGTTTTTGTTTTAAGGAGGAAGCCATTCTGGTTTTAATCAGCTTCAAATTATGTCCTGATTATTTATTTTGGTCTTCATATTTCAAAGCTTGTGTGATTAGTAACAGTGTGCCCAGAACTAGTACTGTATGAGCACTAGTAGTGACAAACTTCTCAGTAATATCTTTCTCTTTTTCTTTTTTGAGATCCCATAAAAACTGCCCAAGGGTCTCTCTCACTGAAGGCATACAGACTGACTCCTAAACTGATGGAAGTTTGTAAAGAGAAGGACTTTTCTCCTGAAGCGTAAGTGTTCCAGGCCTATGAGGAGTGCAGAAAAGGACTGTGTGTTTCTTTAAGGAGTTCAGTTTGCCACATGTATTGAGTCCTTGGTCGGCTATGGTAACAAATGCCATTGCCGTGTGGATGAACAATTCCCTGCACGGTGCAAGTGCCACTTGATTCTCCCTCTCCATGTGTGAACTGGTCGGTGTGGAAAGTCTCAGCTGCGGTTTCACCTGGTGAATTCAGCTAGTGGGAATTAATTAGCCACCATATTTGAAGCATTTTATACGAGGTAGAATAAAGGGGGTGAGAAGAGTGGTTAGCCACCATCAGAGTGCAAGCTGTAGCCTGCTTCTGCACCACATGGCCTCTTTCACGAGGACGTGGAATAGATCTAAACATTTCAAGGATTCAGAGAAGAAAAGGACTTATTGGAAATTTAAGGGATAACCGGTAAACATCACATTACCTGTTCTGTGATTTGACTTTGTGGCATGGGAATATATATATATATTTAAAAAACATTTAGAATTCTTCTGTTACTGTGAAGTTTTTTTAACGTCTTGTGAAACCTCATGCTGAACCGTTCATCTCTAGTTTTCCAATTGGCTCCTAAAAAAAAAATGGCATGTGTAGATTTTTCCAAGACACGCTGACTCGTGACCAGTTGTGAGTGAGGAGTTGCAGCTAACCTAGGAGAAGAGGTGTCCGCTGTGTTCTGAACTTGGGGTGGAGTCTCCTGTGACTCTTCTCTTGACACTAACCTTTCTGAGCTTAGAGAGCATGGCCCTTTTCTAGTGCCTTAATGTAGATTATATCACAACTCACAGTGACATATCAGTGTCACTGATATGTAAGAATTCCTGATTACAGCCCATGAGTAGTTTCTTTGCCGAGGACCTAATTTAGGGCTTGTAGCTCAGATTCAAATCATTTTCAAAGTTACTCAAATCACTGGACCTAGGTTTGGCAATCACTTCCCACCCCAAAGCTTTTAAAACAACTGATGAATTAAAGACTGTGGAGAGTGCTTGTAATTAGGTAAAATGTAAGAAATACTCAATTTAGCGTTCAGTTCTGACCACCAGCCTCAAGTATTTTTAACATGCTTCACAGATTGAAAAAGGCAACCATCACCTTTGAGCACATGTTTGAGGAAGTGCCGATTGTAATTAAAAATTCACATCTGATCAATGTCCTAATGTGGGAGCTTGAGAAGAAGTCAGCCGTAGCAGATAAACATGAATTGCTCAGTCTTGCTAGCAGGTAAGTGACCCTTCCTAAGGAGAGTCCCCCACCCAGCTTTTTTTTTTAAAAAAAAAAACAAAACAAAAAACCAGTTTTGCAAACAGTTCTTTTGCGTAGACTTTCCTTGTGAAACAAGGGAAAATCGCTAGAAAACACTTGGAGATTACTAAGACACGAGTGGCAGCGTGTAGTTTTGTGTGGCCCATTCAGACCCCCGTGAAAACCATAGGTGATCCCTGATGTAGGAGCCCCGGGTGCCTTCTTCTTACGCTGTCATTTGGACTCTGGTAGGGAGGGGTTGCTGATTTCAGTTTGACACTGTTTACTGTACCAGATCCCAAGAGACGTAGATTGCTCTCCGAGTCTTTAATGATGCTCAGGAGCAGAGGAAGGTGCTTCAGCTTACTGCAGTTGCCCTTGTTCAGATGGAGACTTCCTAAGTAATAAATGTTCAGCTAGTAGAGTATGTGACCGAAATTAGCATTTCTGAGCCTGACCCTGGCTTTTGCTGTTTGCAATGTCTTCTAGTGGAACTGTTTTAGCCGTCGAATTGGCAGGAAAACATTTTTATTTTGCTGTAGTACTGATTGAGATGTCCCAGAACAAATTGTTGTCTTTCTGAAATTACTGTTTATCTCCCTAGTGCCCCAAAGTCTTGCTTGTTTTTTTTTTTTTTTTAAATTTTTCAGTCATGGGGATTGAGTGCAGGACCTCACACATGCTGGGCAAGTGACTATTGTTGAGTCCCCAGCCCTCCTCTTAGTAGAAGTGTTAGTAAATTCACAAACAGCTTCTCTTGAAATGCCCTTTAGACTCTAGTGATTTTCCTCTGTGGTAGAAGGAGGCCTCGTAGACTTAGAATGTAAAACGAAGACACAGAGTAGATAGTCGACTGAAAGTTTCCCCTCAGCACTTAAGTGTCTAGCTGTAGCTTAGGTACTAAGAATTCTTCTGCCTCAGACTTCTAGGTGCTGGGTTTATAGGTGTATGCTGCCATACCTGACTCAGGTGTATTTTCTTAACCAGTCAGTCTGGAGTAGAACTTAAATTATTTATCAGATTTGTGGTTGTCATTCAATAGGAACTTGTAAGAGAAATGAAAAGCTTTGTAATTATGAGAGGAACAAAGGACTGGACACCAGTTCTCTGTGTTCTGCATGCATAGCACTGTAATTCAGGTAACATCCGCCATCACATCAGTCCATCACAAAGGCCACTATAAAGGCCTTGAAGAGCAACAAGATGGAAACTGATGGTAACCAGAATGCTAACTGATACAGCCAGCTTTCAAGGAACCAAAGAGTGTACTATTCACTTGCAAAACTACTTCTAGAACAGTCCTTAGGTTTATCTGGGAAGACCAGCTTTTTCTATTGTTTTTACAGAGGTATTTGGTACACCTGTGTTTAAAGACTCACGCTAAGGACCCTCTTTAAAAGCACGTGAGGTTACAGTTTGATATATTAGTATCCAGCTGTCCAACTCCCCTCTTCCCCTCTCCCCTGGCTTTCTACGTTGAGCATACAAAAGAGCACAGCCTCTGTGCAGCTGACAGGTCACCAGTGAGCCCGCCTGTAACTGCTGTTTGTTCCAGCAGCAGGTGTAGTAGCTGAGAATATTATCCTAGTTTGCTCCATCACCAACAGTCTCCAAGTACTGTTTTGTTAGGGTTTCTCCTCCTTATTGTTGTGACTTTGAAAGAGAGGGCTCTGCTTTCCCTGAGAAATTGTTTAAAGGGTAATTAGTGTTCTGGGGTGGGGTGGGGGGATGGGTGGGTGGTGGGGTGGGAAATGATGCCTGTCCTGTGAACTGATATGTAGAGCCAAGTGATAACTCTGCCTTAAAATACCAGAATGTACATTTTGTACATCCTCATTTTCTGACAGTAGTAGTATAACATGGTGATACTTGGATATGTGCCTCTTTTTTTTTTTTTTTTTTAAAGAAACCTAATTAGAAGCTTTTGTTACACAGTTCCTTCTTTAGATACTAGGTTTATTTTCTCTTCCATGACCCATATGTGGGTATCAATTCTTTTATTTACAGTTAGTTTTTTCACACATTCCTGAAATGTACAGTTCCTTTTGTTTGGAGTCTTAGTCCTTTACATTTTACTAGATGGGCATTCTAAATCAGTCTTTGTTAGTTCTGATATTTGTAGAGCACAGGCCTTGAGCTTTTAGACAGTAAACTGGGGGTGAGCGTCCTATATTAAGGATAATAAGCATGAACTGATGCTGTGGTGAGATCCGACTTCACACTGTCTTGGTTCACATCTGTTTAAGCTGTCTGTTTTCAGTTCTTTGTTTCCTTGGCAATAAAAGACAGAGCTGTATTGTAGAAGCTCCTCACAGGAACTCCCTGTTTCTGTACACTGGCTAAAGCAATACTGAAAAGATTGCCTTGGAAAATTGCTCCTGGTGATGGGACTGATTTTCTGTGAATGGTATCTGGAATCGGTATGAATTGTTAATTGCTACTGCCTATACACTGTGTGTCTTTTTGAGTGTTTCTAACTGGTTGTGTTTCTGAAGACCACTGTTATAGTATACATGTCACAGTATCTTTGAAGTCTGCATATCTGTAGTTATATCAGTCTTTTTTTTTTTTTTTACTGTAATTGCATATACTATACTTCTTAGCATGGTTTAACAGTTGAAAGACATTAGTGCAAAGGAAGATTTAGGAATTTGTGAGGGTGGTTCTTCTTCCTCCTCTTCCTCTTCTTTTTCCTCTTCCTCTTCATTGTCATGTAAGAGAGAGAAAGAGAAAGAGAAAGGGGAGAGAAGAGAGGGTGTGTGTGTGTGTGTGTGTGTGTGTATGTGTGTGTATGTGTGTGTATGTGTGTGTGTGTGTGTGTGTGTGTGTGTGTGTGTGTGCATGCTCAAGTGCTCATGAGTGCCAGAGTTGTTAGATGCCCCTGGAACTTGAGACACAGGTGGTTATGTGCCATCCTACATTGGTGCTGGGAACTGAACTTGAGTCCTGTTCAAGAAGAGCACATACTCTTAACCAGTGAGTACCTCTCCAGCCCCAGAAAGGCCTATTTTACTTTCGTTGCTAAATTAAATTGCTAAAACAAGTGTAGCCGGCCTCCTTCTCTGCATGTGTCAGGACCTCTCCTGCTCTCTGTGTCATCTCCCTGCTGTGGGAGTGAGTGTGTTCTTCCCTGTCCTCTGTGCTTAAAACCAGCCACGTGAATGGTATTTCTTATACTTGACATAGTTCTGTTCTTTCAATCTTCAAATGCTTGGCCCACAGGTGACTCTATCCTGCCCCAACTTTTATGACCTCACTGAGTTGAGGGACTCTAAGTGTCCATCTCCAGCCTAGATTTTCATTTCATATCATTCCTAGTTTACAGTCATTGCCAGGCTTTTCCAGTTGTAGAAAGAATAACCTTGACTTGTTGCTGTTATTCTCCAAATTTCCACCCCTTCCTTGTTTTGTGTTTAAAGTTCTTGATAGGGTTTTCTGTCACTGTCTTTATCTTCTCATTTCCCGACATCCCCACACTACAATGTTCCATCCATTGTGTGTTGTTGGAGCTTGTGGTGGTTTGAATGTAGTTAGCCCCCATAAGCTCAAAGGGAGTGGCATTATTAGGAGGCGTGGCTTTGTTGGAGTAGCTATGGCCTTGTTAGAGGAACTGTATCACAGTGGGGGTGGGCTTTGAGGTTTCCGAAATCAGGATACCGCCCAGTATCTCAGTTGGCTTCCTGTTGCCTGCAAGATGTAGCAGTCTCAGCTCCAGCACATCTGCCTGCGGGGCTGCCATGCTCCCCGTCATGATGATAATGGACTGAACCTCTGAAACTAAGCGAGCCACCCTAGTTAAATGTTTTCTTTATAGGAGTTGCTGTGGTCATGGTGTCTCTTCACAGCAAGAAAAACCCCAAGACAGAGCTCTCACCAGAGTTTTAAAACCTTGCTTGTCATGTGTCCCTGGATGCCGTCCCTTGGCACTGAGTACTGTTGGCTAATTCATGGGACTCTTCCTTCAGGATCCATTAATTTAGTTAGGGTTACTTTTTACTCACAGACAACTCTCTTGCTCATCCCTCTCCCCAATGTCAGTGATAGTCTGGATCTGTCTTTCCGCCCACATACATTGAGAGGTGAGTTCATCTTCATTCCATGAACTTTTGCTACTTTAAGCCAAAACTTCATTGTTTTTCCTTAAGTTATTTTGATCTTAAAACTTCCTGCTTTTTTCTCATTTGTTATAATTTGTTCTTATTTTTAACATCCTATTTTTGACCCTTTCCTCTTTCAAAATAGATATCAGATACCTTGCTCAATGCAGACAGGTTGCTCATATTGCTCCTTTCAAGTCTTTGCTGGGTCACATTGTCTTTAGACTGGAGGCCAAGACTGCAAAGGTCTGTAGTGTGACTCCTGCCTGCCTCTGCACTGCCATAATGCTCGTGTCCCCAGTTCTGAGTGTATTCTGGTCTGCGGAGCTATTCACCGTTCCTTACATTCATCTCCTTTTTCACACTGGTATCCCACCACACTGCTTTTGCCCAGTATCTGTAGTATGCGTTTCCACTCTCCTTGCCTGCCTGCCACATCTCCTTTTCAAAAACCCAAAATTCAGTTGTCAGGTAATCTGGGAGGGTCTCACTTTATCCTACCAAACCATCTTTTATAAGCATCTGTTGTACATCTGTTGCAGCACTTAACCACGCTTATATGCTTATCTCTTTACTTTCTCCTTGGTGCCGTGTGTTAAGTGCAGTAATATCTTACAGATGAATCCTTATTGTCTAAGGGAGTGACTGGCAGTGAAAGTATGGCCTCAGTACTTGTTGAAAGAATGAGTGTGAGATGCACTATTGTTAAATTAATTGTAAGTTATTTGGGAAGCAATGTGACTAATCAGCGGTTCTGGACATTTGGTTAGCTACTAGGGGAAAAAAATCACTCTCATTCCTCATCTTGCACTGTATGCCCAAACACTTGAGTCTGGGTGGACTAAAATCAAACTATTAAGAAATTAGAAAACAACAACAAATACCCAAATTCTCAGAGAAGAAATGCTTTTCAAGTTAAAAAGTGGTTCAGAAATGTCAATGGAATACTGTAAATGTGAATTAAGTATTAGTATTAAAGTAGCACTTGAAGCTAGGTGTGGTGGCACATGCCTAAAATGCCAGCACTAGGGAGATAGGGGCAGGAAGATGGAGGAGGTTGGTTCAAGGTTAGCCTCAGTGACAGCAAGTATGAGGCCAGTTTGGGCTCCATGACACCCTGTGGGGAAAAAAAGAAAAGAGGGGAGAGGAAGGGGAGAAGATAGAAAGAGCTTAGGCAGGCGGAGTCAAGGTTGTCTAGGAACTGCTTCACTGGGATTAAAAAGTAGATTTATACACACACACACACACACACACACACACACACACCTCCTTCTATTATAATACCATTTAAAAAAGAACCCAAACCTTCTGATTTCCTGGTTACATACAGATGGAATCCATAATTTACTTAGATTTCAATTGATTTGGTCCCAAGCTCCCAGTCTGTTTCTTCCTCAGCCAGTTGTCTGCTCAAACCAGGAACCGAGTCACTAGTACCCTGCTCCTCTGGAATACCATATGTGTAAAGGCAGCAGTTCTGCTCCCTTTGCTGCATGCTCTCTTCTGCTGTGCCTGGTCAGACTAAGGGCATTTTCCCCTGGAATGGCACATCTCTATTTGTGGTTCTGTTCGTGTTTTGGTTTTTTCAAGACATGATTTCTCTGTGTAGCCCTGGCTGTCATGGAAGTCGCTCTGTAGACCTGGTTGGCTGCAGAGATCTCTATAGACTCAGAGATCCCCTACGTCTGCCTCCCACGTGCTAGGATTAAAGGCATGTGGCACCATCACACCTGGCTTCAGTGTTTTTTTAAAATAGACATAATTTCATCATGCTAACTATTTTAAAGGAAGCAGGTTAGTCTTTAGTTGGCTAGGGTGCTTTCAAATTTTAGCTGAGAAGATTCATTCACACAAACCACGTGGCTGGGTTAGAAGGGAGGTTCGATGCCCCTGGGCTCCTTGGGTGGTTTTTGTTTTTAAAATCAAATGGATTTTAAAATGCCTATTTCTTGCCTGTCTCAGGCCTTCATCACTTGTACTTATCTTTTCTCTGGAATGTTTTTTTGGCATAGCTAACTCCTAATCCTCTGTTTTCAGCCTGTCATCTCCTCAGAGATATTCTGACATATATCTAAAGCGTCTCCTCAGCTCTCCATAGTTATAGGTCCAGTGTAGATGGAGATCGTGTATGTCTGATTCATTTCTGTCTCCCTGTTTCCTAAGGCTGAGACTGCCATGTAATAAACTTCAGCAAATGTCTGTCTGTTTGAAGTTAGTGAATGGGAGTCCTGGTTGTCAGCCAGCTGCGGTTGGAATATGTGTGTCTATCAGTTGTCCGGGCCTCCTTGAAGCAGCAGATGATTGCATGCAGCAGTGGTGTATATTGTGGTCATTCTGTCAATTGTTATCATCCCTTTATAAGAAGATGTTAGCAACTGAACTGCATTAGAAGTTTCTGGAAAGACAAGAGAGTATAAAATACTACCTAGTAGAATTCTAGGAATGGCGAGAGACAAAGATATCTTCATCTGCTATGCAGAGTAAATGCTGGTGTTACCTTAGAACCTGCTAGATAAGAACTGCAGTTTGAGGGGCTGTAATTGTTTACATGTTTTTTTTTTGGGGGGGGGGTGACTGCTCATTTAAAGTCTTAGGGGCTTAAGGTTTTAAGGAAAAAGTTCAGGAGTAGAGAATTTAAATTAAACTTGGCTTTTTACAAATGCCCATTATAGATGTCTCACTAGATATGCTGAACAGTTCCTGGCCCCCATCCCTGTGCTTTGACAGGAAGAAACAGAGCTGGCGCAGACACTCCTGGGGTTATGCTTGAGCTTGACTAGGAAGCTTAGTAACAAGCTCTCACTGTTGGCTACCCTTGCTTCTCCATAAGTATGGGCTCATTCCTTTAACAAAAGGCAGGTTCAGTTAACATCTCAGAACTGTTCAGAGCACATGCAAAGCAATAGCCTGAAGAATGACATGCCAATTTATTTTGCTTTTCAGCAATCATTTGGGGAAGAATCTCCAGTTGCTGATGGACCGGGTAGATGAAATGAGCCAGGACATAATCAAATATAACACGTACATGAGGAATACCAGTAAACAGCAGCAGCAAAAACATCAGGTGGGTATGGAGAATTCAGCAGTCATCCATCTTTAGGTGCAAATGCTTCAGGAGTCTCCTTTAGAATGGTTGGGAAAGGGTTGGCTGCTAACCTAATGACTCTCATATTTTAAAAGAATAGTCTTTATATAGTCTTATTTATTTACACCTTGTACTTAAAAATACCTGG
This sequence comes from Peromyscus leucopus, assembly GCF_004664715.2. Taxonomy (NCBI): domain Eukaryota; kingdom Metazoa; phylum Chordata; class Mammalia; order Rodentia; family Cricetidae; genus Peromyscus; species Peromyscus leucopus. Next base: position 58,235,775 of record NC_051080.1, on the reverse strand, counting down.
CTTATGGAGAGCAGGTCTATTTGGCTCAGAGTGTAATGCCAAGGTTATGCAAATAGGTGATACATTATTGAGGAAATCAGAGGCAGAAGAGAGCCACAGTGTCACAGCTCATTTCTTCACTAACTGTAATTGGTTTGGTAGTGGCTCATTGCGGCATACTTAGCAATCTTCAGTTCATTTAAAAACTGAGCAATTGTGATTAAGAGCAAGTAATTTTGATAGGAAATAATAGACCAACTGCTGTGGAATAGATAGTGTAGTACAGATAAAACCCTAGGATTACCCAAATATTCTCAGGCACATACATAGTCTTTTGTGCATTTAACCTTTTCTTTATTCGTGTTACCTGATGGCCACATGGCTTTTATAGTGTCTTGTAATACTGTTTTTATTACTGTAAAATATTCTTAGCCCTTGATTCATAGATAAGTTGACTTCAGAATGTTTATCTGTGAAAATGGTATTTAAATATGACAACTCTGCTAAAATGTACTATATACTAAGTGTTGTTAAACACACTATGCTAAGCACAGCTAAGTAGTTCCGAGAGTATTGTATTTAAGAAAAAATCTTAGCATCAGTTCACATATATAGTGAATTTAAAATACATGGTTTTGCCGCATTTGAATGGAGAAGACATATATAAATCTGTAAAGTGTTCTTTTAAATTGAACATGCAGCAGATAGTGTCTGATGAATTGTGGGAGAGAGGATGGGAACCTAGATTGGTTTCTTTTTCTTGTGTGTTTTTCAGTAGGGAAAGGACTCACATGGGGTATCAAATTCAGTAACAGTCTTATGTGTACTTTTTATTGTTTTAGAGTATTGAAATCTAACATTGATGTTTATGCTTAGTGACACTGTTCAGAATCCCTTTTAGGTTTGTCTCAGCATCCTTTATCTTGTATGATGAGATCTTTGCAAAGCAAGTTATGCTTAATTAGAACCGTTGTTAGCACTGGTTTTCATAGGGATCCAAAGACTTGGAGCATATATTAGCCCAGGGTGGTGTCTCATTACTTGACCGTACAATTTGCTACTGTGACAAGCCGCCTAAGAGCACTCTTTCATTGTAATTGGCATATGATTTATTGTTAGTCAGTGTCTTTGAGTGTATCACTGCCACTTTTTCAGACAGGCATCAAGAAGTTTGTATGTTGGGAAGTATTCTGTGAGCTGGTATGAGCTAAGGCACAAGTGAGCAGTAAGAACACTGGAGTAACCAGAAAAGCAACGGTAGTCACGTCATCGGAATTACCATGACGGTATTCTTAGTGTTGATAGTAGTTTGGGTCAGTGGAGTAGTGTGATACTTCATTGTTAATGCTGAGATGGATCACCTACCCCTTTGTCCAAAGTGTGAGCCCGTCACTGGTGAATCATGACCCTAGGCCCTCTGGCCAAGCCTGTCCTGAAGCAGTAGTAGAAGACTCTTAGAGCACACAGTGAAACTTGAGTTGATGAAAAATGAGGTGTCTTTATTGCTGCCCTCTTGAGCTTCACAGAAGTCAGTTACCAAGTATTGTCATTTATGGAAACTTTGGAATTCAGAGCTGCCAGGTGTGTGTGTGTGTGTGTGTGTGTGTGTGTGTGTGTGTGTGTGAGGTCTTTGTTTTCTTGATTAAGAAAAATAATCAAATCATTTTCTCTTTGATTTTAGTATCAGCAGCGTCGCCAACAGGAGAATATGCAGCGCCAGAGTCGAGGGGAGCCCCCTCTTCCTGAGGAGGACCTCTCCAAACTCTTCAAGCCCCACCAGGCCCCTGCCAGGATGGATTCGCTGCTCATTGCAGGTATCACTGGCCACGGGGACACATGTGGCTTCTTGTCTTCTTCAGGGATCAGTATGTAATAAAAAAGTCCCAAACAGCATTGTGAGTCATAAAAGCTAGTGTCTTATAAATGGTTAAAAAATTGAATTTGTGTCTAGCACCTGCAGTTTCTGTGGCTAAGAACTTGTAGCCCTTTTGTGTTAATCCTCCTGCCTGCTGAGGAGAGCCTGTGCTGTTTCTCAGATGTCTTAACATAATGTGGGTCTGATCTGAATGGTCAGCTGTTGATGGACAGCTAATAGATAGCGGCTTATGGCTGATGATTATTAGAAAGTACTGTTTTTTGATTAGGCCACTAAGAGTGGAAGATATATTCATTGCAAAAGACATTCTTTATCTCTTGTGGAAAATATCATTAGGTTCTTTCTTTATTGAATTCTTGGTTTAAAACAAAATACAAGTGATTCTGTTTTCAACATTCTAGGTCATTTTGCAGTTTGTTGAACATTAATTATGATTTCTCTTTCTCAAATATGCAGGCCAGATTAACACTTACTGCCAGAACATCAAGGAGTTCACTGCCCAGAACTTAGGCAAACTCTTTATGGCCCAGGCTCTTCAGGAATACAATAACTAAGAAAAGGAAGTTTTCAGAAAAGAAGTGGAGTCGAAGAAGACCGCTGAGACTTCCCCAGAGTGACTCTTGGAACAATGTTTCTGTCCTGCAAGTGGAGAGGGATTCTCCAATGCCATTGCTGCAGTGTTTTTCTAGCCAGCAATAAAACCTTGATTGATTGTGCACTGGACTTTGGGTTTTATTTTGTGTTGATGTCTTTATTTCCGAAAAAGATGAAAGAAGTCTTGACCAGAGGCTTCACACGCTCAGACTCCAGGTACTCAGCTCACATTCAGTGCATGCTCCTGTGGCATTCACTGCTGTCCATTTGTCCATCTCATCTCACACACACACACACACACACACACACACACACACACACACACACACACACACACAGACTTCACTGCCCTTCCTGGGCAACTTTTTATCCTCTGATCTGGAGGTCTGTGGGCACTGTGTACTTGCACAGGTGTCCTCCTTTTTCTTCAAGTGGTGGGTATCTGTTTCCATAATGAGAAAAGGAATTTTAAAAAGTAATTTATGAGATGATCATTTTCTATTAAAATGAAACTCGTCTTTTGTATATTTGCTTAGGACTTCATATTTATCTTCCTATACCACAAAGTTTTGTATTATCACTGAGTATTAAACATGGAGGAAGAAAACTTAGAATAGTAGTGTATTGGAAAAAGCATATTTGAATAATTTTATACACAGAGCACGGTGACACCCACCTGTGAATTATCTTGGTACTCAGGAGACTGAGGCAGGAAGCTCATGAGTATAGTGGCTACACATTTGAAAGATTATTGAAGATTCCACATTTGTGTAACCCCAGAATTAGCCGGATATGAAGAGATTAGTCATCTGTGTGAGTATTGGTAATCTACACAGTCTGTACTGGGTATGAAGTTGTCAGTTGAGGTTTACCTTTAAAAGCTTAGGACCTTGAACATTCTAGAGACAAATCAAGTATCTGATTTTGTATGTCACTATTTACCTAGGATAAATTCCTAAAAATGGGCCTGCTGGCCAAGAGGTTTGTAAATTTTAACTATATATCCAAATTTCTTCAAATAGGGTTCTGCTGGGGATGCAGCTTACATGTAGATAATTTGCCTAGCATGTAGAAGGCCCTGGGTTCAGTCCTTAGTGAGGGGGTGCGGGGTGTTCTGCATGTTGGCCTTTATGCCCCTGATGATCCCTGGTTCAAGACATTTGAGGGGAAAACACACTGGATGCTCTTGGTTTGTTTCCCTGCATTCTATTTGCCTGGACATGGAATTTTATTGCCAGTAGACAGCCACTCCTCAAGTGTCAAAGAAAAGTGGAGGCCTGTCAGCTCAGACATGCCCTTAATTACTGCTCTTTTAATGATGTGAGGTGACCTTACTAGTATTGACCCTGTGTTTTCTAGAGGTATGATCTTTATACCCTATGTTTAGATTCCACTAACTCAGTAAAACTGAATGCATGCTTAGAAGGTTTCAGTAGTTTCTTACTTAGGAATTATTGTGAGAAAAACTTTAGGAAAGTAAGGCTATCACAGTATGTAGTGTTGGGAATAGCTTCAGACTAGAACTCAGTTTCAATATTACATTGAGATGTTTTTGGAGACCAATGCATGCCATTCATAAATATTTGTGATTTCTTTAACTTGAAATGCAAAAGGCTCCAGATCTAACAGTCATTCTTTTACGTAAAACCAGAGAAGCGGGAAAATCAAGTATGTTGATCTGATGAAAAATTGAATATTAAGCACTAAGGAATTAAAATATATTTTACATTAACCCCATAATCATTGGTAATGCTTAAATACCAGAGAGAGCTACAATATCTTTGAGCAACTTAAAATACCTTTTTCATAAAAATGCAGAGGGGCTGGAGAGGTGCTTAGTGGGCAGCGGTGGGTGTGGTGCATGTATCATCTGTAACCCCAGTGCTGTGGGGATGTGGAGGCAGGAGCATCACCTGGCTCAATGATTGACAGTTGAATGTGAGACACGGTCTCAAAGGAGGAAAGCAAAGAGTTAAAGATTCAGGACAACCCAGTGGCACGCGCACATGTGCATAGACACTGGTCTCCCATACACAAGATTGATATTTGCACAAATTACATGTCTTTGTACATCCACAAGCTGGCATATTTGTGAATATAATATAATGACCATGTCAAGCAAACCATGTTATCTATCACCTCCAATAGTTGACAGCCTGAGAACAGTTAGGATCTACTCTGCAACTGGGGAATGTATCATGTTTCAGTGCTTAGCAAAATCTATCAAGTTTCATAACATCTCAAAATGTTCCTTGTGTCCAGCTTCGGTCATCATTTCCCTATGCTGTGCCACCCCCATCCCCAGACTTCGTAGCCTTCATTACATCTGCTTCCAGGAGCTTGTTTCAGCTACAGATACTAAGAGCACATAGCATTTGATCTGTATTTGGCCTGTGTGGCTTAGTGCAATTTATGCTCTGGTGTTCTATCCATGTTACAAATGACAACATTTCTTACTGTTTAGGGCCATATAGTATTCATTGAGCATATTTTTTCATAGTGTGTCTATCTACTCATCCATTGGTGTCCACTTAGATTAATTCCATAAATGGGCTATTGTGATGGACATGGTTGGGTGAGCATCATTGATTCCAAATCTTTAGGATTAGCATCCAGAAATAAGACTGTTACATCCCTTACTTTAACATTAATGTAAATGTTTAAAAGATGGTCCATTTTTTTGAAGCTAAGATGTTGAAATGTTGTTATGATAATAGATTTTAGTATGATTTCCCACGTATGGTATTGAAATAATTTCCTACCTTCTAAAATGTTACCACATTGTTCATGTTGTAGTTTTTGTGTTCTTAGAAAACTTGTGTCAGCTTCATTTGCTGGCACTGAACTCTGGCATAGCGATAATCAAATGTTACAAGTTATGTATTTTAGTTGTAAGTCCTGTCTTTATAGTAAACAACTCATTTAATGTAATAAACCATAGCCCATTTCCTTTTCCTTTACACTGAACATTTTTCCCCTATGAAAGGTCCAACTTCTGATCCTTATTATTTGTCTTTCATGTAACAAATATTTACCAAGTATCTACTACATGTCAAGTACTTAATATATTAGAAAGAAAAGAAAACACAGATTCTGTCCCTGAGCTTGGTCTGGGAGCCAGTAGAGCTCCTCGTAAAAATCCCAAGAGAGGAAGATGGGTGGCCTTGGTTCCTCGGAGAGTGTGTGCTTCAGGCCATCTTCTCGATGGAGCTGTACAAAGGGATGATGCACACTGGCATGGAATAGGGGCAGATGTACCTCCGAGACTGTCACGTTGACAATACAGCAGGAAAAGCAATGGCGGGCTGCAGTGTAGACAGGCATTGGAGCCCATTTACTGGGCAGGGACTCATGTCAGGTGTATGTGCTTTTTTTGATTCATTGGATATGAGATTGGCTCAAACTTCTGGAGATACTGAGTGAGGAGGATGGAGAACCTGGGAATATGTTTGTTGGAATAAACTATTATAGCGTTTCCTATTGAGACTTTACACAAATGGACACTCCCTATGATGCATCTTAATCTTGGTTCCATAGCTGCTGGTAGAACCCAGATTGGTCGCGCAGGAGCCTTAATAGTAATTTCAGGGATGTGTCCATGGATGCAGGGATAGTTCAGGAGCTTGCATACCCAGTTTGGAAATTGTTTTAATTACTGTTCTATTGTGAAGACACACCATGACCAAGGCAACATATAAAAGAAACCATTTAATTGGATGCTTTCTTAGAGTTTCAGGTTAGTCCATCATGGTGGGGAATGTGGCAGCGCTGGAGCAGTAGCTGAGAGCTTCCCTTCAAGGTGCATCTTACCTTCAAGATGGAAAGATGGGGGAGGCGGAGATTGGGTCTGATGTGGGCTTTGAAACCTCAAAGACCACCCCCAATGACACTTCTTCCAACAAGCCGTTCCTCCTGATCCTTCTGAAAAGTCCACCACTTGGAACCAAACATTCAAATATATGAACCTGTGGGGGCCATTCTGACTCAAACCACCACAGAGAGTTTGGGCCATTCCAAAGAGTCTGATCTATCACAGACATTTATTTTTGAGTACCTCAAATGCTTTGTTAATAAATCTTCACTTCAGTTGTCATGTGATCAGCTCATTACAATCTCAGGTATGGGATTACATGTTAAAGTCAATTGCATTTCTTACAAGTTAGCCATTCTCTTTTCTATCTCTTCATTGGATTAATGGCCAGCAGTCTGTCAAAGATTGAATATTCTCAGTCTTAAAGCAGTAGTCACTGCCTGGCACCATCCATACAGTTAAGGAAAAAAGGATGGGGTGCTGAACGTGTCTTACTCTAAAAATCCTTTCCTTGTTTTCAGATATGTGAGTTTTCCTGTGTGTTACCCAGCCCCATAAGAATTCTAATTCTCCAAGGAGGGTCTGTGAAGCAAAGATGAGTTCCTCTTTCAGTTCACAGGTTACTGTTTCTACATTGAACATTAGAAAAGTACAGCTACTTCAATAATGCAGAATGGTGCATATCCAAATGTCCTAATTTAAAGGTGATTGCAGGAGAAAAACACAGTTTCCGGCATTTCTGCCAACCTCAAAACATAAACTCAGGAGTCACTGTGTTTCTTTCAGTAATATTTGCTTCATAGGCTCTCCACAGCACAGCCATTTCCATCATCTTCCGCCTTCCCTTGTGGACACTGAGGCAAGAATTTGTTTAACTTTCAGTCGTGTTTACTGTCTGGCAGTAAGTGACCCTTGCCTTCTCGTCTCGGACTGTAGTCTCCTGGCCGTGTCTTACTTTGTGTGGATTGGAAAGGATTCTGATTTTGCCAAACAACCCTGGGTCATCTTTCCTCACCTTCCTCACCTTTGTTTATCTTCTCACTTGGCTCTCCCTGGCCCAACTCATTCCTAACTTCAATCTGCCTGTGATTCTTCCATTTTGATTCTTGCCCTTCTCCACGTAGAAATTTTAAAATCGTGTGTATGTGTGCACCTACACACACACACACCCTTTAAAAATAGTCACAAAGAGCTTAATTTGTTCCTTGATCTAACCATGCATCTCAGAATGTCATAATTTCCCCATCAGGCAGGCAAGTGTCCCAATAACCTCATCTGTATCACAATGGTGAGGGGCTATCTTTCTCTGTGAGGCGTGCGGCTCCCATTATTACTAATGAAAGGTCTTCGTGTGCATTAAGGGGAAACTGGGCCTCTAATGAGATACGGAGAAGAATTGCAGCTGATGACTTCCACTTCTAGCCCACTGCACTATAACAGAAGTGCACTCTCCGGAGGCAATGGGCCAAAGAAATACAGCAAGCATGTGCTGCCTCCATAAAATATCTGTTCTAATGGGAGGGTTTGCTTTGACTTGTAGTCTATGATGCTTCATACACCCTGAGGGGAGTCTTCTGGAGGCAGAAGAGCCAAGTTTGGAGAAGACAGTTCAGAGACTGATGACACTGTATTTGAGATAGCTTTAGGTGCAGTTCCCTTTGTATAATATTGCTTTACAATTTACAAAGTACTTGTTATTATATTTTTTCCTGTTCAGATACATCGGGAAGCAAATGCCCTTGGTACAGAGAATAGCGAGGGACTGAGCTGCCGGCCCTGCTCAGGGGTGATGGAACCAAACTTGAAGCAGAATGTGATGTGCCCCCCTCAGATTGGTGTTCCCGGACTGGAGATGACAGGGTCTTTCTGGCTCACCCTAACAGTTGGCTTTCTGTTTCCCTTTTGAAGCTGTCCTTGGATTTGTGTCCTTGAATTTCACACACACACACACACAAAGAAAAAAAAAGAAAAAAGAAAAACAAGAAAACGCTTTTGAGTCTTCTTAATAACTTTTCCCCCTTCAGCGACTGAGTTGGTTTCTTTACTCTCAATCACAAAAAACAACATCCTTATTCTTGTTCCAAGACTTACATGCTGTTAAGTAGGTTCCAACCTGGGAAGATGAGGTCTTAAGAGTGAATGTGATAATCAAATGAGACGTCAGGAGACCTAGTCCAGTCTTGGCCAGCACTAACACCCATTCAGAGGCAAAAATGGGTCCCCAGAGCTCTGGTGAGGGACCTGCAACATCTTAGGTCCCTCGCCCTTTCAGACGAGCCTGTGGCAGAGCATATCTCTAAGCCCAAATGTTGTCCCTTCCCGACTGAGCTTTTGTGTTTGCAAGTTTCCTTCTGCTGCATCCTGGACTGGGAACACAAATGCTGCACACTCAAAGAGGATCAAGGACTTAGATGGAATTGGAAACTCCATCTCCCCATCACCTTGACTGTTCCAGCTGGGAAGTGACTGGGAGAGGTGTGCTGTGACTGCTTTGCTGGAGACTGGAGCTATAAACAGGTGGCAGAGCATTCTAAATTTGGTCAGAGATGAAAACATTTCAAGCAAACAGAAGTCAGCTATATTCTCTTGACAGTGAAGTATTTCTTCAGAGATGCAGATGTCAGTTTTAGTGAAGTACAAGTCAGCTTTGGGGAGAAAACACTTGAAGGTATTTGTGTGTATTTAACAGCAGTTACTTCTCAGGGAGCCCTGGGTAGCTGAAGCCCCTTTGCCCTGGCTCCTAAGCTTAAGGTGATTTGTGCAGAGACCCTTCCCTAACACAGAGGAGAGAAAGTGGCATGATTTGTTAGCAACAAAGACATTTGCATTTGTGATATGCCTGTCATTCTGTTCATTCTTCTGTGAATTCACAAATGTACAGCAATTCAGAACTCATCCGGGGTAGAAGAAGGAGAAAGAGAAGGTGTTGATTTGGCATGCTAATGAAGCCCTGATGTGGCAAATCTCCGATGACAATCTTCTGTCTTGTGCTGACTGGACTGGAGCAATTTGGAGGGCTCTGCCCTAAAGTGCTTAGAGGCTGATAAGGCAACTCCTGCATGAGTACCGAATATAATAATTGTGAGCAGTAAGTCATTAGCAAAAAGAATTCAGAGAGTAGCTTCCCTGTCAGCTGAGCATCTCGGTCTCTCATGGCTTAGCAGTCTTTACTTCCCCAAACAGAGCATCGGCGCAGGTAGAAAGTAGACTTCCACTTTCGAGAAGGGTGTCATCATCTTCAGCTCTGTGCCACACTTGGAGCGCTTTGGGTGCTCCATTCAGCAAACACGTGGATCAGACCCAGCTCGGTGCTGGGGGTGGCAGGGATGCTGGTGTGTTAAGGGGCTTACCAAAAGTAATGGCTCTCAAAGAACTGCCCCGTGAGCATCATCTGCAAGCCTGTGAGGGCAGCGAGTTTTCTGGCTTCAGCCTAGACTCATTGGATCAGGAGCATCCCTGGGCTGTTAGGGGTGGTGGTGGCCCTAGCCAACCTCCTTGTGGCTGGATGGAGTTTGCCCTGGAATCTGACCATGTCGCCTCCTGGGAAGGTTTCCTCACACACACACACACACACCCACCTTTAGGTTGCCAGATGATATCAGGAGGACTTTACATAATAACTTACCGACTCACTGGAACCTCTAGAGGCTGAAAGGGGTGACTATGTCAGGCCTTGGAGGAGGAGGGACAGAGATGGGAGGGGTGGACAGAGGAGAAGGAGGCTGGAAGGATCTCATGTCCTGAGAGCCTTCCAGTTGTAAGGCAGTAGCTTTCACAGTACTATCTGTATTGGCCGTGTAGCACCCGAGTCAAAAAAGGACAGCATATGACAACCATGCACGGAGAAAATCCCCAGAGGTCTTAGCTGTGCATGGGGTGGGAAAGAAAGCAGGGCGATCTATTCCCTTCCCTCATTCTTAGCTCCCCCAAATTAGGGTCAAGACGTTAGATAAAAGGTGACAACAAAGATTGAAAAATGTGGAAGAGGTTTGTAGCAAAAACAAACAACAAAAAAAAAAAATGGAATTTGTGAACACAGACTTGTACCTTATAATGAGAGGGCCAGTGATGTGGCTCAGAGGGTAAAGGTGATTGCTGCCAAAGCTGACAACCTGAGGTTGATCCGTGGGACTCACAGGGTGGAAGGAGAGACCTGACACCAGCTTGTGGAGACTCACATATCAGAGTCTCTCCCCCAACCCCCTCTCCACCTCTGTCTCTCTCTCTGTAATAAAAATTCTTTTTAAAAGAAAAAAAGACATGTTCATGTTGACAAAAAAAAAAAACCAAAACATACTTTTCTCAATTTTGATATTCCACCAGAATTATACAGGATTTATTTTTTTTTGTATCTGAAATGTCTCCAAAATATTGGAGTCTTCTGAGGGATTTCTTGTGTAGTTAAGTACTCTCAATAGAGTACTGTACCAAGGACACAAACCTGCATAGCTTCTGGCTGTGAATCAAGCCCCCCAGGCGCAGGGAATGGACTTATCCTCTTTCTCCCTGCCAGGGTCCCCTTAGACTTTTCCATTCCTACTTCTTGCGGTGCCTTCTGATAATGATCTTTCTTAAAAAGAGCATATAGGAGTTTAGATTTAATTTGTTACAGCTTGCGTCTGAGGCTCTGGGAAGATGAGAAGTAACTGGAAGAGAACAGTAGCAGCTGCTTAGCCAGTTGTTTCAAAATATGGCAATAAAATCTTCAACTGGAAATTCGCTATTTTTGTGTGGGGATGTCTGTCATTGGCTGTGATCAGTTTTGAATCCGCTTACCAAGTAAATGCTTTAGGTGAGGCACTGGAAAATGCTTACGACAGGTCAAGACCTTATTCCTAAAGAAAGTGCTATAAACAGCCCAGATAAACTTTACATATATAAAAAATTGTTCTTCCCTTTGAAAAGGACAGGGGTGGATGCTAATTATAAACCAGGTTGTTTAATTGACTTGGACTAGAAGGCAGCCTCAGTTTTCCAAACCACTGTTGGAAAAAAAACCAAAAACCAAAAAAACCCTGCAACTGATTTGGCACCTAAATTCAAAGGACACATACTTGGAGGAAGAGGGTCAGTTCTGATGGAAATGCAGTTTATTTGCAGCACAGAATTTGAGGCGTGGGATGGGTAAAGTGTAAAGTAACATCCCTCACCACACTAGGCTAGCGCCTCATTATTCCTGTAAATGGAATTAGCCCACAGCAATAGTGTGGACAATACAGGTTATTTCAGTGAAAATGGGGTTTCATTTGCCTGTGGAGCGAGGCACGGGGTGTCTTTAATTGGGCATGCCCCCGTGCATTTGCGACGACGGTATTCAGGGAGGCAGGGGATGGCTGGAGCCCTGGAGCCTGATGGCAGCACCCCAGTGCTGTGGGCTGTTTGATGGGAAGCAGGGAGAGTCCTTCAGCAGTTCTGAAAAGCAGGGGCTGCTTTTGTTCACTATGCCTGAGCGCTACTTGGTAGGGATAGGTGGGAACTTTCCTGGCCAAACACGTTTCCAGTACTAGTAGGAGATGGCAGTGATCTTTAATAGCAGGAGACAGTGATCTTTACTTTAAAATCAGCAAGATTTCCTCCATAAAGTGAAGTGTGATCTATTAAGAGAGGCAGCATGGTAAGGTGGGTGACCCTAGACCAGTGGTTCTCAACCTGCGAGTTGCGACCCCCCCACCAAAAACTTCTATCACCCCCCAAATTTACATTACGATGCCTAACAGTAGCAAAACTGCAGCTGTGAAGTAGCGACGGAAATCATTTTATGGTTGGGAGGTCGCCACAACATGAGGAACTGCATGAAAGGGTTGCAGCAGTGAGAACCACAGACCTAGAGACGGACTGCTGGTCTCGACCTGAGCGCTTTCACTTCGAAACTGTTCGCTGCAGGCCACAGCCCCTCCCTGCTCTCTCCTTAGCTGCGGTTCTCCAACTCCGAGATTATCCCATTAGCTTGATTTTCAAGAAACCGTCATACTGGATCTATCAGAAGACGGCACTTGCACTTGGTTGGGGCCAGTCCCCTTATCACGTCATATAAGAACGTGTGCAGTAACGTAGGCCTTATAGGATGAAATTACATTAGAGCATTCATTAAAGGGTCGGCTGTGTGGACTGTGTGACCCAGTCATCACAGAACCTGGTGGCTAGCAGAAGTTCCCAGGGCTGGCTGACCAGAGATTCTCGGGAAAGGGGCTGCAGGCCAGGGATTGGCCAGCTTTTCTCTGGAAGGGGTCAGACACTGTTTTAGACTGTGTGGGCCATATGCTCAGGCCAGCAGCTGCCCAGCTCTGAGGCAGTCAGAAGGCCACTGTAGACAGTATAGAAATGACCGGTGTGGCTGTGCTTCCGAGAAATGTCAGTTATAGACTCAAGAGCTGGCTCAGAGCTGGGGTGGGCCTGCTGGAGTTTTCTGGCCCTAGCTGAAGGTAAAGGGATGCAGTGAGTGTGAACGTAGGTTAACTGAGAGTTTGGAGACCCCCCTCACTTGAGTTCCAATTCTGGCACTGACCATATCGAGAGAACTTCTTTGAAGCATAATTAACTGGTTTGCCGGGTGATTTAGCATAAACTCATGAAAGAGCATAGAGAAAGATGCATTTAGAAAGCCTATGTAAATCTATAGTTTTTATCTATGGAGATTATTACTTTTTATAGCAGGAATTACTACCGTGATGGTCCTTGGGAATATGATCATAAATATGGCCACTTCCCCCCTGTCTGTACAGAGCCTACAGTCTTCTGGGGCCGTTTCCTTTTGGAAAATTGTTGTATGATTGAAATGAAAAGTGGTTCCGTGGCTCTGCAAACACTGCTCCCTGCCCTTCTCTTCCTGAGTATCGTAAAGGATGGTAAAAGCAATCTAGGGGAGCGAAGAACTTGACTTGGTGTTGGTGACAGCCAAGGGCTCAGGGCCCTGTGAGGCTGTGGCTTTCTGTGGAAGAATCCGCCACGATGTTTATGCAGCAGGCTGCTTCCAGCAGCAGCTGTTTCCGGCACCTGGTTAATGAATCCAGGAAAGGCCGGTGCTCATTAAGATTCCCTAGTCCCAGAGCTGCGTTTTATGGGTGGGGAAACTGAGGTACCGCAAGGGTTATGGGATTGGCTGGGCTCACAGCCTGCTGGAAGCTAAAGACGGGATTCAGGCCAGCACAGCCGGTGGGCCCTAGGAACTGGACCAAAGCCTCTCTCCCGGGATGCCTGCGTCTCAAGGGCAGCTGAGACTTCTCAGACCCACGACTCCAATTAAGCTTAAGACCGATTCAGAAGACTGGAGGTCCTGCTGCAGGAAGGGTGTGTGTGTGTGTGTGTGTGTGTGTGTGTGGTGTGCTGCTTTGACAAAGGAGGGCCTCCAATCGGGAAACCAGATGCCTCTTTCGGACCAGAACACTTAAGAACTTGGCAGCCTCAGAGCTGAGAGCTGGAGGCTGCAGTGTATGGACAGTCACGGTGTCACTCCCTGCAGGAGCAGGTGAGGACGGTCGCCTAGGGGCACACGGCACCCTTGTCTCTGTAGAGGACTGTCCTGGAACCGGGACGGACTCTCGCCTTGATAGCTGTGGTTCTTCACTTGTCTGAGGTTTCAGAGTTGGAACAAACACTCCATGCCCCATGTCAGCCTAGAGCAGGGGTGGCCACCTGGAGTGAAAGGTGTGCTGCCTCAAAAGCCAAAAAGCAAAAATTCAAAAAACAGAAGCTTGTTCGCACCTACTGTGACCTAACCAAGAGTCCTGACGCTGGGCTGTCAGGCACCATTGTGTTGAGAGAGTACAGGGGGGAAGGTGGAAGAGAGGGAGAGGCAGAATGGTTCCTGGGCAGGGGAGAGAGGTGGATTTGGAGAGGTGAAGGTGGTGACGTGAATGGCCAGTTGGTCACCCGAGTCCAGGGAGATGTCTGGGCCTGGGCTAGACCAAGGGTCAGGTCTTGGTCAGGGGCCTGGAGCAGCTGAGCTGGCCTGTGTTGATGTCTGTGGTTCCTATCACTGCTGGGGGCTGTGCAGGGGTATGTGGTCTGGGCTGCCACCTAGGGCCGCATCGGTGTCCGAGGGCCATGCTGCCATGGGGGCCATGCCAATCTGGGTGGCCTGAACAGCCACCCGGAGTCATGGTGACATCCTGGCCCGGGCTACTGCCAAGGACCATGTCTGGGTCCGTGGTCCTGCTGCCGCTGGGGTCTGCGTTGATGTCCCTGGCCCATGTTGTTACCAGGGGTCGGCCATGCAGATGCGCAGGGTCTGGGCTGCAACCTGTGACAGTGTTGGTGTCCGAGGGCTGTGCCACTGCCAGGTCCAGGCTGATTTGGCTGGCCAGTGCTGTCAACTAGGGTGATGGTATCATCTGAACCAAGGCTGAGGCCAAGGGCCATGTCTGGGTCCATGGCCCTGCCATAGCAGGGGTCTATGTTGATGTCTGTGGCTCCCGAGACCATCAAAGACCATGCCAGTGCTGGGTTTCTGGGCTGCTACCTAAGGCTACATTGGTGTCCTGGGGCCATGTTGGTGTTCTGAGGGCCATCCATGCCTCTGTGGGGCCATGCCAATCTAGATGGTCTGTGCTACCACCTGGGACCATGGCGACATCCAGACCCAGGTTGCTGCCTAGGACCATGTCTGTGTCTGTGGCCCTATAGCAGCCAGGGTCTGAGTTGATGTCTGGGGCTCTTGTTGCCACCGAGGGTCATGCGATGACTGTGGCCTGGTTCGCCACCTCAGACCATGCCAGTGTCCAAGGACCCTGCCTTGCCTGGGGCCATGCTGATCTGGGTAGCCTGTGCTGTCACATGGAACCATGGAGACATCCAGGCACCAGCTGTTACCTAGGGCCATATCTGGATCTGTGGCCTTGCAGAGGCCAGGGACTGGGGTGGTTTCCATGGTTTCTATTGCCACTGAGGGCTTTGCAGATGCCTGGGGTCTGATCAGCCGCCTTGACCATGCTGGTGCTCCGGGGGCCATGCTGCTGCTGCTGGGACTGTGCTGATCTGGTGTGTATCAGCTGGTGCCTGTGTAACCTTGGGGGTCAAGGCGACTAGGAAAGTTACCAAAAACCCTTTTACAAGTATACAGATGTGCTCTCCCCACGGCACATCCTCCACAGGTAGTCTCCCTGCTTTTGTCCCGGGTCTGCTGTCCCAGCACCCTCACCAAACGGGAGAGGTGCTTTTATCAGAACCCTTGAGGCTAGTTGTTGGGGGTGGGGGGGTGGGGCGTGGGGGGTGGGGTGGGGGGTGTTGACTGGTTTCAAATGGTCAGCTTACCAGGACATTTGTTATCTACACTCCGTATATTTACCAGGGCCATTGGCTCACTCTCAGCTCCCTGCAGTTAACTCCTAGCTCCGGGAATCCAGCTATGCTCTGTGTTTTGAGATGTAGGTAATAAGGTCAGAGCTGGGAGCAGGAGAAAGGGAAGCGATGAGTGTCTGGGTCCTGGCACGAGGCAGCCAGACAGCAGGAGAGAAAGTACCCAAGTATAAAGGGGGTGGGTGGGTGGGAGTGGGCACCGGTGGGGGGCGCTGACAGACAAGACAGGCTCACCGACAATTCGTAAGAGCATGAGGCCCCGGGGAGAAAGATAAGAGTTGGGAGAATATTATGCAATCTTAGACACACGGCAGAGGTCTCTGCATCTGTCATCTAGATGTTACCCACTGTGTGTCTGTCACAGCACTGTCATTGATGACCCCAGCTCTGTGACCCACCGTACATGACTTCTTGTCTCATGCCCGTTGTGAGGTCTTCATTCCATGAAGATCACACTGAGATTGCACAATGTTTGCTTTTAGGAGTCTGACTTTTTCCTTATTTAACGTCATGTCACCCAGGTTCATCCATGTTGTAAATGGCAGGAATTTTTATTTCTGAGGCTAAGTCAATTCTAGTTCATCTCTGTCTTCGCTGCCTCTGTCCTCCGTTCCCTGATAGTTTGAACCATCCAGGGCAAGGATCTAATGACTCAAAGCAGAGAAGAATGAAGGATGCAGCCTCCTTTTGTGTACAGGTTTAATTTGTCCAGGTTTGGGGACATACCTACTGGAAGAAGACTTAAGCTGCTGTTAGACTGTGACTTAAGTCTCCCGGTGCAAGACCAACTATGTTAAAGTTAAAACCTTCCTTTTTGATTAGACAGGAAAGGGGAAGTGCTATGTGATGTCTTTCTGTGAATGTGTTGCTCTGATTGGTTGACAAATAAAGCCGTTTGGCCTAGGGCAAGTCAGGTCATAGCTAGGGGGGAAATTGAAGAGAGAGACAGGAAAGAGAAAGTCAGAGAGGAGAGAGACACCAGCACCACCAGGGGAAGCAAGATGTGAAAGTGCCGGTAAGCCACAGTCACGTGGCAACTTCCAGATCAATAGAAATGGGTCAAGTTAGAAGAGCTAGCTAGCAAGAAGCCTGCCATAGGCCATGCAATTGGTAATTAATATTAAGCCTCTGTGTGTTTACTTGGGACCAAGCAGCTGTGGGATGTGGTTGGGAGAGATTCATCCTGACAGAGGGGCTGGACAGGACAGGAGAAAACTTTCGACTACATCCTGGCCCAAGCAGTTTGGTTATACAACAAAGATGCATTTAAAGTGAACCTGGCGAGGGTTTCTATGAATGGTTCCACAAAATGTTGCCCCTGAGACTGCCTTATAAGTTCCACACGATGAGAGCTGTCAGAGCCACGGCTCTTCATTCTTTCTTCTATCGTGTCCTTTGTCATGTGGTTCTGTGTTTCAATCATCAAGAACTAGGCTGCATGTTCTCTTCCTGGGCTGGCCTGCAGGCCTGCCTTTGATCATTAGCATGAAGCAGAAGTGGTTCTGTGCCAGTCTAGGCCTGCGTCTCAACAGTTCTCATGTGTGTCAACCTGCTGTCCTGGAACCTTACAGGACTGCCACAGGCCCAGTCAGGACCAGCTGCCACTGAGATGCCACCACCAAAGCCATCCTAGACCAGCCAGATCCCTGCCCACCTGGCAGGTCACCGCAGACCTGACAGCTAGCTGGGCAGAGAACAGAAGAGCTAACTGTGTGAGCCTGGCTCAAACCGCAGAAGCACAGAATCCAGCGTCGACCAAACGGCTGTTACTTTAAAACTTCACCATGGGGGTTATTTATTATGTATCACTAGCTTGCTGACAGTCAAGAAAACAAAGGCTTTTATGGAAAAATAAATATGGAAACTGCTAGGTTACACAAAGAGACTATCTTTGCTGTAACGCTGCACAGTCTTCTGATACTAACCTGCACTGAGAACATCCAGGAGGGACTCAGCAAGGCATGCTGTGCTCGCAAATGTGTGTTCTGTGGGAACGCTGCCTCCCCACCTTTTTCATGGATCAGGCTGTAAAGAAAAAAGCTATGTTTTCGGTTGCACAAGGGGTTTTAAGGCATTCTGACTTAGTCACCAGTATTTAAAAATCAAAAAGCAGTACTGGGCTGGGCATAGTACAGTACATCTTTATTTTGGTTGTGAGCCTAGCCTTTTAATGGCTGAGCCATCTCTCCAGCCCTACAGTACATCTTTAATCCCTTGAGACATGGGGAAGCAGGTTTTTTGGTAGAAGCCCAACCTGGTCTATAGAAATTGTCTCAAAAACAAACAAACAAGCAAACCAATCAACCAACAAATAAACCAACACCCTCAAAACCAAAAAAAAACAAACAAAAAAGAAAATCAAGATTTAAAAATGAAAGGCAAACATTTCTTAAAACTGAATTTTGGTTTTTGGTCCAGCGTACCACAACACATAGCTTTCACTGTGTGTTTTCACACAGCTAGAATCTAGTTTCCAAACCATAATAGCTTGTTCTTATTTGTCCCCACACTGCCTCCCCTTTCCTTTCTCCCCCAAAATAATCCCTCCTTAGGCTTTCATGTTACACATATTCTATTACCTTCATATTCTTCCTCTCCCTTCCTTCCAGACCTTTATCTCCTCTTACAGTGTCCTTCTACTCTATATTTACACACACACATACATTCACATATATATTCATACACATATACATTCACACAGTACACATATACATTCACATACACATACATTCACACACATATACATTCATACACATATGCATTCATACTCACATACAAACATATACATTCATACACACATATACATATATTCACATACATATACATTCACACACATATACATTCACACTTAGATACATTCACACACCTATATATTCACACACACATACATTCACACACACATACATTCATACTCATACATATACACCTATACATTCACACAATACACATACATTCACACATACATACATACACATACACATTCACACACATATACATTCATACAGTATACATATACATTCACACGATACACATATACATTCACACACATATATACATACACACATATACATTCACACAATACACATAAACATTCACATACATACGAATCCAGATTGACATGCCAGATGACATGTGACGTTTGTCTTTTTTGAGTCTAGGTTATTTTGTTTAACACACTGTTCTCCATCTTCATCTATTTTCCAGGGAATATCACAATTTCATTCTTCTTTACAGCTGAATAAAACTCAGCGTGTGTATTTACAGCACATTTTATCCATGTGTCTGTTGACGGCCATCTAAGCTGGTTCCAGTCCTTGCTGTTGTGAATAGTGCAGCAGCCGTAAACTCGGAGGTGCAAGTATCTCGGTGGGATATGATGTAGCGTCCTTTGTGGATGCACCCAGGAGTGGTAAAGCTGTGTCGTCCGGTGGTTGTATCGGCTGTGTTAGTTTACATTCTTAGCACCAGTGTTAGGAGCATCCTTTCTCCACATCCTTGCCAGCATTTGTTGTCACTATCAAGAGACACACGATTCCTTTACTCAGGTCAAAGCCACAGTGTAGGTTGGAGGAATGCGCTGTGAAGCATTGCCGGAAGTTTCTCCGGTCCAGTCCAACCCCGAGGTCTGGATGAATCTCTCCCACCCAAGGTCCCCCAGCTGCTTATAAAATAATTACTCAGAGGCTTAATATTAATTGCAAATTGTATGGCCTATGGCTCAGGGTCTTTTTAACTAGGTCTTATAACTTAACCCAGCCCATTTCTATTAATCTATGTTTTGCCTTGTGGCTTCGTGGCATTACCCGTTCTATTACATCTTGCTTCCTGCTCTGGCGGGGGCTCACAGCCTCCTCTGACTCCGCCCTTCTTTCTGTATCACTGCTTGGATTTCCTGCCTGCCTCTAAGCTGCCTTGCCATCGGCCAAAGTAGCTTATTTATTAGCCAATGGGAGCAACACATGTTCACAGCATACAGAAAGACATCCCCCAGCAGTGAAGATTGACAATAGGCCACGTCAGTGAGAATCCTCAGTGGCGTCATTGGTTTTCTTGATGACTGCCATGCTGACCGGGGTGAGATGAAATCTCTGTGTCACTTTAATGTGCATATCTCTGATACAGAAGCCCGGCACTAGGTCTGCATTCTTCAGAGGCAGGGGCATTTCTGTTGTGCACTCTACTGTATCCCTAGTGGTGACTAATGGGTGCAAAAAAGTTGCTGCTGTGAAGAACAAGGCTGTGAACAAGGTTAAACGAAATGGATGAACTTGCTGTCTGGGATGAGACTGTGTCCTACAGGACAGCCTGAGAGGTGTTTATATACCCCAAATGAAGCAAAGTTCCGGTTGCTAAGTGATTCCTAGTCTTGCCTTCTCACAAGTGTGGTAGATCACTTGCCTCATATGTGAGGCCTGGGTTCTGTGTCCAGCAGCAAACACACACACACACACACACACACACACACACACACACACACACACACTCACACAGGCGCGCACAGACACAAAACACACACAGACACACTCACACAGGCACGTACATATATGCACACAGACACACACAGGCACACACACACTCACACAAAAACATGGGGATTTTCAAGGATTTCATTGAGGTCTAACTGGCAAGACAAACACCAAATCAACACACCTGGGAGCTGTACGCAAAGAACAGCACTGATTTCTATGGCTTTCCCTAAGGGCAGGCCTTGACCTTAGTAACTTTGTGCAGTAACACACTTACTTGTTTCTTACAACAGCCTGGACCTGGCTAGGACCTGGCTAGTCCTGTATTCACTACAGAGGATTTTTACCTGCTTTGCCCTGCTCATCAACATGTAATGCCGGGGACTTTGAAGGATGAAGTGGTGAGGGCAGGTGAGATGGCTCTAAGCCCAATGCCCTCAGTTCCATCTACGGGATCCATGCGGTGAAAAGAAACACCCAACCCCCTTAAGTTGTCCTCTGATCTCTACTTGCATGCCGTGGCACGTGTCTCTCCACCACCATGCACAATTTTAAAAAAAGTTGGCGTGATAAGAAGTCAACTAACTTTCTGATAGTTACCTACCTGGTAAGTCACCCCTTTGGGTTCAGGTCAGGAATCCTGAGTAAGCAGCAGGAGGCCTCACCCACCCCAGCCTTCACCCTAGATCAGCCTCAGTGTCCCAGCAGGGATCTGGGCTCCACTTGGAGAGAAAGACTCTGACAGATGCACAGTGAAAGTCCTCAGGAGAAAAGGAAGGAGAAACAACGGACCAAAGGGATTAAGGCTGAGAGGTGTTGGATCATGGTACCAGCAGCTGCGTGGGGTTGGTGACCTGGCAGCCCGTGGCAGAGATAACTGGTGAATTTGCAGAGCTGGTTGGCTGTGGCTTCCTCCAAAAGTCTTATCTGAACTGAGTCATGGAACAGCTGCCCGAATGAATGGGCAGCAGGTGCCTGGGTGGTCAGTCAGTACAAAATGGGGGTGGGGCGTGGGAGGGACTGCAGGTGAATAGTCGTGCCTGGGAGGACAACCTTGAAACAAGAAGCCAAGTCCTATGAGGGGCGTAGGTTAGCTTTTCATACTGAATAGAGCTCCACAATTCACTCCATTTGCCCTTTGGTAGATGAACCCCACATAGTAGATGCTCATACTGGGCACATGTTCATCAGTTTTATGATGATTCCCAAAGCCACAGATTCTCAATGAAGTCTGGAGCTACCCTGACATTGTCACATTTATGGAAAGCAAGTGTAGGCTTGCTTATCTCTTGGTGTTTGTCAGACTGTTCATGTGCTTCTGTTGCCTGACAAAGTGTTCTGGTATTCATGGGACAACAGTGCGAACAGAAATGCCTGCTACCATCCTGTACCGTAACATAAATTGATAAACTGTCATAATAATAATAATAATAATAATAATAATAATAATAATAATAATAATAAACAAAAACCCAGAGCCAGATATTGGGGTGAAAGCTGAAAGATCAGAGAAACAGAACAAGTCACAGCCAACCTCACCTCGCCAACTCCTCAGTCAATCCTGTTCCCACGAATCCTCAGACTGAAAGCCTCTGAGTCCCCACCCTTGAGTTGAACTGCTCCTTAGTTCATGGCTCCTCATACCTTATATACCGTTCTCCACCCAGCCATGTCACTTCCTAGGATTAAAGGCATATGTGCTTCTCAAGCAAAGGTGTGAGATCTCAAGTGCTGGGATTAAAGGTGTGTGCCACCACTGCCTGACTGTTCCCAGTGTGGCCTTGAACTCACAAAGATCCAGAGGGATTGCTGCCTCCCAAGTGATAGGATTAAGGGTATGTGCCAGCACTGTTTGGCCTCTGTGTCTAATCTAGTGGGTGGCTCTGTCCTCTGACCCACAGATAAGTTTATTAGGGTACACAATATATCACCACATTTAGGGTACACAATTTATCACCACACTGCACCATCCTCGTGATGCTGTTGTCGAAGGTTGTCTCCAAACACCAGCTGGATGGATGCTGTCTCCCTGGAGGCTGCAGTACCTCCAGTTTTCCTGAGTGACCTTGATGAAGGTTCTTTGTCCAGTTCTTCATTACACATTGGACATAATGCATAGTATGTAGGGATGTTGTGAGGATGCAGTTACATTGTGTTCAAATTCCACGGCAGAGCCAGGAACTCTCAAAAACACCTTAGCCCTCTCCACCTCTTGTGTCTGTTCTCCTATTCATCTTTTCCTTTCCTTCTCTCACCTCATCTTCTTCCTCCATATCCCCTTTATCTTTCTTTCCTCCTTTCTTTCTACTCCCATTTGCAGATGAAATTCTAAACGGTCTTATTAAATAAGAAACACAGAGCCAAATAAAGAGTTAAAAGCCCAGAGATCGAGCAGTAACCAAGAGCTAAGACCACTTTATCGTACCACTCGCAGCCGTCCTTCCCCTGAGAAAGAGAGATCTTCTTTCTGTGTCCTGTCTTTTCATTGCCTTTCTGTTCTACCTTCTCATTGGTTCTAAACCCAACCACATGACTTCCTCATTACTGCCTGTCTACACAGACCTCCAGGTCTCTATGGTTGGTAATAAGATTAAAGGTTCGGGTCACCGCTTGACTGTGTCCTTGAACACACAGAGACTCTGCCTGACATGTGATGGATTAAAGACGTATGCTACCACTACCAGACTTCTGCTTAATGGCTTGCTCTTAGCTCTGATCCCCAGGCAACTTTATTAACATACAAATAAAATCACATTTCAGCACAAATAAAATATTACCGCCCATTCTCCTGATTATGAATACCATTTCAAATTGTTTTTAGAGAGCATTTGCTCAACATTGCTCTAGTGTCTATCCTAATTTTTGCAATTCTAGGCACGACACCTATCAGTCAGATTTCAGCAAAGAGGGATGACATTTCACATTTAGATAAAGAGAAGGGTCCAGGGGCTGAAGAGATGGCCCAGCAGTTGAGAGCACTGACTGCTCTTTTGGAGGACCCAAGTTCAATTCCCAGCACCCACATGGAGCTCACACCTGTCTGTAACTCCAGCTGAAGGGCTTCTGACACCCTCACAAAGATGTACATGGAAGCAGAACACCAATGAGCATGAAACAAAAATAAATTATAAAAAAGGAGAAGAGTCCATAGAAAAGGGACAATTATGAAGATTATGGAGCATACAGGAAAGCCACAAGGGATATAGCAAAATTCTGAACCTAGCTGTAGGTATCATTAATACTCAAAGGTCTGAGGAGGCAAGGACAGTTTATCAGTTCACTTTTGATGTGATAACTGGAAGTCTCAATAGTTCGGTGGCTTGTGGTAACATTTAATACTTGTACAGGGTCTATGAGAGCTATAGATGGGCGGTTTACCTGTGGCCTTGACATTTCTATACATGTCTTCTCATTTGGGCACTGAGCTGATACTGGTCTCTTTTATGGCGTGCCTTTGTCATGCTGGACAGCAGTAAAATGAGGGATGGAATTAGAGCATACAGAAGGCATTAAAAACTTCTGCTCCCACCTACACTCATACTCCATGGACCAAAGTAAGTCACACAGCCAAGTACAAAGTCAGTGAAGTAGTCATTGTACTTTGCAGAGAAATACTTGTGATCAGCTGATTCCGTCTCTCACAGCAGGCCTGGGCACTGGAACTGAGGCGGGGAGGTTGGTGCTGTCAGTCAATGCACACTCAGCCACGGAGCTCAAGGAGCCCATCTCTTTGCTCTAGCCACTTCTGACCTCTTTGCCCTTTGTTCGA
The DNA here is from genome assembly GCF_004664715.2 of Peromyscus leucopus. Lineage (NCBI taxonomy): Eukaryota > Metazoa > Chordata > Mammalia > Rodentia > Cricetidae > Peromyscus > Peromyscus leucopus. Next base: position 58,211,986 of record NC_051080.1, on the reverse strand, counting down.
ATCCCAGCAGAAGCCAAATGCATGGGAGATTATGCATGGGATCCTTCAATGCCAGTTTCCTGGGACAAGAAACAGGATGGAAAAGGGCAGTGAATTCATTGTACAGGCACACACAGAAGATGGCTTGGTTGTTGTCTGAGCCATAATAAAGCTATTAAAGCTGCAAAAAAAAATGCACTATAAAGCATTTCTTAAAAAGCAGCAACTCTTCATTCCTAAATGACCAAGGCAAAATTCCAGGCTGACTGTTCATAAAGTTAAAATGGGGGAAAAATTAAGATGGCAATAAATCTTCCATGAGATCACACTATAAATCTAGGGAGAAACCCTTTCGGGTGACATAAGGCATAACCTTTAACAGCTAATAGTCTTGAAACTGTTTGTGTCTGACCGTGCTGAGTCCCTAAGTGGACTCTATTCCAACATTGTCATTTATCTTGTGATATTTACTTTATTGTGGTAGGTTCCAGTGGTTTCTTTCTTTCTTTTTTTTTCAGTGAGTCTGTGATAAAATAAACTCACTAGAGTAAGATGAATTCTGTCTTATTAACAAGCTTTACTTAGAAGGGAATGGGGCTGAGCTGGCCCAGCATGGGACAGGGGGGTTTGCATTTTTCATTGGGTATACCAGATGGTCATCTGCTGCATGTATTCCTGTGATGTTACAGCCAATATGATAGAAAAGGTCTGAATTCTGAAAGATTCTTGAGCAGAACAGTAGAAGAAAAACAAAGGTCTCTATGATATACCATACCTTGCTAATATCTTTTTGTTTTTTAAACTCTTTCCTGGTTCAGGAAGGGCCTGATATCAAGTTCTCTTGGCTGCCCAAGTGCCTTAGACTGTGGGATCTGGAGTTTCTATCAAGACTGCCTCTGTTGGATAGAAGAACATGCAATATCTTCTCCCTATATTTTTGCTTCCCCAAAGTAGGTACAGAATTCTTCCTTTGCCCACCCTAGACATAAAAGAGAAGAAGTTAGTCTGAATGCTGGAGACATCCATGAACCTGTTTCCATTCTTTCTCTGCTTCTTCCCACATGAACTGGAAGCTTCCTGAAGGTCCTACTCTATGTAGTTATTGTATTAGAGAGGCTTAAGGATAAGAGGTCCATCCTTAGTTATTTGGCTTGAGGTTTTCCATGCAGGTTTCATTATTTATGTTACAGAGGAGAGAAGCTTGGGAGCTTCATGTTGCACAACAGTCTACTCCAGAAGCCCTGTTTCATGGGACTATTATAGGATAGATTTACACTTTAAGATAATCTATCATTTATCTATCTATCTATCTATCTATCTATCTATCTATCTATCTATCTATCTATCTATCTATCTATCATCTATCTCTATCTACTATCTATCTATATCTATTTATCCATTATCTATCTATATCCATCTGTATCTATTTATCTATCATTTACCTGTGTCTATCTGTATCTATTTATCTATCATCTAGCTATCTATAACTATCATCTATCTGCATCTATCTATTTATCTACTATTGCTGCCTGGGGGACCAGCCTCCAGAAATCCCAGGGCTCAAAAGGAATCTATGACATCAGTGCATACTAAGACTTTTCTGTAAAAGGGGGCTAGGGAAAAAGACACTCACACACTCTCTTGGTGGTTTCTTTCAGACTTTTTTTTTTTCAATTACTCTTTTGCATTCTCTACTTCTTATTTTCCTGGTGATTTCCTTCTCTCATTCTTGATGTTTTACTTCTCACTCTATGTTTATTCTTGATGTTTTCCTTCAGATGTTTTCTTTATTCTTCTTTTGCATTCTCTATTCCTTATTTTCTATGTAATTTACTCCTCTCATTATTGATGTTTTCCTTCTAACTCTCTTTATTTTTGATGCTTCCCTTCTAGTTCCTTCTAACTCTCTCATTCTTGATGTTTCCTTCTAAGTCTCTCATTCTCTATGTTTTTCCTTTTAACTCTCTCATTCCTGATATTTCCCTTCTAACTTATTTTAACTCTCTCATTCTTATTAGTTTCCTTCTTACTCATTTTAACTATGTCATTCTCAATATTTTCCTTCTAACTCTCATTCTTGATATTTTCTTTCTAGTCCATTGTAATTCTCTCTAACCCTCTCTCCATTCTTTATTCTACAGCCTGTATACCCCAGCAAAATCTTTCAGGCAATACAAAAATTGCAATGTGGTTACACTCTGCTCCTCAAGGGAATGACTACAATGAATACAAAACAAACAACAAAAAAATGGCATGCTTTCCATATCCCTTACACGATTAAGCATTTTATGTATTACAGGTGAAGAACAAATTATTTCAAGAACCCACCTACATTCATACCCAAGCAACTTGTTACAGATTAACCACGTGGGCAAGCAAGGTATTCTCAGTCCAGTCTTTTACTGGCAGGCAACATTTTGCAGTTACAAAGAAAGGGCCAATTACTTTATTACTTATCTTGAAAGGTAATCTTATAAGGAATCACAAACCTAAACTTTTATGTATGAAAAAGAATCAGTCAGCTTTACTTTAAGTCTTTGGGGTGCATACCCACTCATCAATAGTTTCTTGTATCAGGAGGTTGAGGGCAAAAATGGGCACAAGGAATTAATTATAACCTTTGATCATCAACCACATCTAGCAAGGAAAGTACTTTAGTTATCTACGATTGGGCTGCTTTGTATTTTTGACTCTAACCTAATGAATCTATAACTCAGCTATGTGTCCCTGTGAACTTTTTGTTTTCTGGGGTTATTCATCTTAAAACTACTATCAAAGCATCTGATCTAACCTGAAGTTATTTTAAAGCTTTGTTTCAGCTAATGATGCACACTAAAACCTGTGACTGAATCTTTCAGCCTTAAAGAAATTAGAGCCAGCCTGGTTCCAGGGGACTCAATTGTTTTCCTTAATCCTTAACCTGAACTTAAATTTATGCAGCTCCTTAGGTAAAACTCATAGGCCCTACCTATATAACATTTTCTTGCATTTATTTTTATTAATCAAAACTCTGTATTAGCTAACATTATTATTATCAATTAGACAGTATATCTTAGGGTAGAATCATTTTCATAACAATCCACAGATAAAAATGTCCAGTAGAACAGGATGTTTCCATGAGATAGATGCACTACATTATAGGCAGTGGGGATCTCCCCACATCCAATCATACCATGCCAGATACCAGAGAAAGACGGCAGCAGAAAACATGTAAAGGCACAGCAGAAGTAAAAAGACATTCCAGGGTCTGTGGTCTCAGGGCCTTGCCTGTCCAAGATTGACCCATCAGAGAGTTTTCTCCTGTTGGGCTGACATTTTGAACTTCAATTACCACCTGCTGCTCCTCTGACATGACCACCAGCAATCTATCTATCATCTATTTGTCTGCCTGTCTGTCTGTTTATCTATCCATCCATCTACCTTTCATCCATCTTCTACACTGTATTTAATTGTGATATTGTGTTCCCCAAAATATTGTGCACCCTAATAAACTTATCTGGGGTCAGAGTACAGAACAACCAGTAGATATAGAGGCCAGAAAATGGTGGCACACATGCCTTTAATCCTATCACTTGGGAGGCAGAGATCCATCTGGATCTCTGTGGGTTTAAAGCCACACTAGAAACAGCCAACCAGGCATGGTGACTCACATCTTTAATGCCAGGAAGTAATGGCAGGAAGCAGAAAGGTATATAAGGCGTGAAAACCATGAACTAGAGCTGGTTAAGCTTTCAGGCTTTCTAGAAGCAGTTCAGGTGAGATCCATTTGGATAAGGACAGAGAGGCTTCCAGTCTGAGGAAACAAAATCAGCTAAGGAATTGGCGAGTTGAGCTAGCTGTGGCTTGTTCTGCTTCTCTGATCTTCCAGCATTTACCCCAATAACAGGCTCTGGATTTGTTTTTATTAATAAGACCTGTTAAGATTCATGCTATATTTAATACTTGTTCATTTGATACTTTCTTAGACAAGAACCCTAGAGAAGCTGGGTGGTGGTGGCACACACTTTTAATCCCAGCTCTTGGGAGGCAGAGGCAGGTGTATCTCTTTGAGTTCAAGGCCAGCCTGGTCTACAGAGTGAGTTTCAGGACAGTCAGAGCTGTTAGACAGGGAAACCCTGTCTTGAAAAACAAAACAAAACAAAAACAAACAAGAACCCCAGAGGAGAGCAGAGGAAGACTGGGCACCAAGCTCTATTCTAACTCCAAGGCATCTCCTTAGTCTTGGCATCATTTCCTCTGCCCACAGATGTCATTCCTGCACAGATACCATGGTAAACATACTAGTTTCATTCTTGCCATCCATTCAACTCTGGGGTGAAGTTTGCATAAGTCATTTAATGCCCTGGAGTACCTGTTTTTCATTATCAAACAGGATTTAGTTCCAGCTAACATCCACTTTTTTTTTTTTTTTTTTTTTTTTTTTTTTTTTTTTTTTTTTTTTTTTTTTTTACTACTTTTAATCAAGAAGGGACTTTGGCACTCATAACATCCTTGTGTGCTGGGGGAATGGGCTGGGCCTTCCAGAACAACCCCCAGAGCAACACCACAGAATCATCCCACTGGGAAGCTGCCATTTCTGCTGCTGTCATGGAGCCAGGGAAGGGTCACAGGGGCTGGGAGTCCAGGGAGGAGGAATGGGCCATGGTATCTATGGCCTCAGAACTGTGCTACAGCTTCCAAATCCACACCTGCAGACCTAAACCTTCTACTGTACCTAGTGAGTCCAGGAAGAGAGCACTGGACACGAGGACTGCACTCCTCTTACAGTGAGGTGAAAGTCTCGTGAAGAGCAGCGGCATCAGAACACCATGCCATGAAGTTTATACCTTCATTATGCTTTCCAAATCTTATGTCTTTACTTGGCCAACCTCAATCATATTTAAATTTTAACTCCAAGAGGCTTGGGAAACTACCATTGTTATTTTTTCTGATTTTGCCATTTGGGAAGATATGCTAAGATGGATGGCATGCCAGGAGAGTGGCGTTTTTTTTTTTTTTTTTTTTTTTTTTTTTTTTTTTTTTTTTTTTTTTAAACCAGGAACCCACACTTAATGATATATTTAAACTTACACTCAGGCTGTAGGTATATGTGAGTGTACATATACATATATGTGTGGGCTCATAATGGTTTGCAAGCCAATACTAATCTGTTGTGTATAATAAACAGTATTTTTGCCGGGCAGTGGTGGTGCTCGCCTTTAGTCTCAGCACTTGGGTGGCAGAGGCAGGCTGATCTCTGTGAGTTCCAGGCCAGCCTGGGCTAAAGAGCAAGTTCCAGGAAAGGCTCCAAAGCTATACAGAGAAACCCTGTCTCACCCCCCCGAAAACCAAACAAACAAATAAAAAAACAAACAAAACAAAATAAAAAATCCCCAGTATTTTTTCTTTTGTGTAGCTCTGGCTGGCCCAGAACTCACCACGTAGACCAGGATGGTTTCAAATTCAGAGATCTACCTGATCATGAGTACTGGGATTAAAAGTGAATATCTCCATAACCAGCTAAAACACTATTTTTATACCTCATCTCATTCACTGAATTTCATTCAACCCTTTCCCATTTTATTAATCTATAAAGCTAGATGTGATCATGGACTTTTAGATCTCCTATATGATTGCAACACCAAATTGATAAATGCTCCACCAGAGGAAAGGTGACTGCCGGGCCCTGGTGAACCGTATCCAGTCTACACAGTCTTCTCTGGAAAGGTCTGTACATTGCAGGGTTCTACAAGATGCTGCTGTTCGGAATCCTCTTTCTCCTACTCTCACACCTTGTTTTGATTCATTATTATATGTGGATTATTTGTTTGAAATGTCGCTGTTCTCAAGAAGCATCCATGATTTTCACACATGTCTCTTTCCATTGACTCTTTTTTCTATTCTAATTCAGTGTCCTGGGCTTGAGGAGTGTCAGGAGTGTTGATCATACTTGAGAAGAGGCCAGCTGCCCCTTCTCACAAAGGACCCCTCTTTCTTACTTTCAGGTTGGTGGTTGGGCTGGGCTCTTAATTGGAACTTCTGACACTTGTAGCTGGAAGATGTTTGAATTGTGAATCATTTCTTTCTTTTTTTTTGTATGAATTGTAAATTTTATTGAGAATTTCATACAGGCATATAATGTTTTGACCAGAGCCACCCCATTCTTTCCCCTTCAATTCCTTCTTATCTTTCCCAACTTTTCCCTCTCAACTTTGTATGCTCTCTTTCTCCCTCCCTCCCTTTCCCTTACCCCAAATCTATAGAGTCCACTTAGTGCCGCCTGTGGGCCATAGGTGTGGGACTCTCTACTGACGACTTGGTAAGGTCTCAGGGGTTGTATCTCTGAAGAGAACTTCTTCCTCCGTGAGCGGCCATCATTGCCAATGGCTTCTCAGCTGTGGATGGGACTTGATGACCACCTCCTTTACCTATGCTGGGATTTTGGATGGCTTGATCTTGTGCACGCAGTCACAGCCACTGTGATTTCATGCATGCGATAGCCCTGTCATGTCTAGCAAATAATGTTTCACTGTAGACCTCCACTATTTATGGCTCTTGGGCTCTTTCTGCCTCCCTCTTCCTCAATTATCTCTGAGCCTTGAGGGGAAGGGGTGCAATATAGATGTCCCCTTGCAAGTCTTTTCATCACGGTGGGGGGGGCTTTCTCGCTCTACCAGGACACACTAAGGTTGCCTATATTCTAATTCACTTCCTATGGTGTGTCTGACAGCAGCCGAGAGCAGGAATAATGACAGGCTGTACTGAACACTTCTCACAAACAGGACACAGCGGTAGGTGTTTTGCAAACTCTCCTGTTAATTGTCACCGTCACCCATGCTGTGGGAATTACTATGTGCATTTTGCAGTCGAGGAACAGGAGGACCAGAGACTCTAAATGATTCAGCATTGTGTATATCTTGGTGTCAGGGCATAGGAGTCGTAGGGAAGGTGCTCAGAGAGGCAGGGTATGCTTCTAATATCCTTTACATCCTGCTTCCCCCAGAAAACATTTAAGACTGCCTGGATCATAGCATCGTATAAAATGAGACTTGAATTAACTTGAATATTGCACAACATACATGTTTTTAGAGAGAAAAAATATTGCTAGTTCTTTCTTTATAGTAATAAAACTATTATCCTATGGATGGCGGATGAGCTGTCTCTTCCATGTCTGCCCCACCGCCTTCTCCATGAGCACTCTCTTTTTTCACTCCTGCAGCTATGTTTTTTTTTCCCCTAAGCATCTGTGCTAGAGACCGCCAGTTACCCCCAACCATCGAGCCCTTTTCTTCTCATGGCAATAGGAACCTTGATTTTTTTTTTTTCCAGTTAAGCACATTGCTATCCGTTCAGACTCTATTCTCCAGCCTTTTTCAAGAGAGATAATCCCGAGACTGTATTCTCAGTAATGAAACAGAGGGAAGTAGAAGTATTGGCAAAAAATATAGGCAGCATGCTCTGGGGGAGGGCGTGGCCTCTTCGGTTCACTTTAGGGTCTGGAACACAGGGCTGGTGGCAGGAGCCCTAGCAGTCATCTTGGGCCCAAGAGTGGAGTGGAAAAAAGGCAAATGGAACCTGGGTCATGTGTGACTTCATGATAGTCTCCACATAGTTCACAGACGTATTTATTTATTAGGAGAAAATATTATCTAAAGTTTTAATGTTAGTTTGGATGTTGTCTCTCACGCTATCCTGCTATACTCAAATAATATGACCCTTCACCGGTTCTGCAGGGATTTTGACCTGTCTTTGTGAAGTGCATGTACTGAGTGCCTTAGGGATTGCAGATGAACACACAGACGTCACTGGGTGCCTTGGTGAAAAAATAACATCATCCTGGTAAATAGGAACCCAGGTTCCTATGCAAAATCAGTCTCTTTCCAGTTTGCCAACTTCTTCCTAAAATTTGCTTTTCTTCAGTTGTGAAGGAATCTGATGCAGAGATGCAAAAAAAAAAAAAAAAAAAAAAAAAAAAAAAAGCTTAAGAGGTGGGACTTTCCCTCAAGTCTTCCTGGAGATGGTAGAATATTTTCATTCTGGCTTGCAAGGTTTGCCCCTGTCCTTGAGACTATAATATAGCAACTCAGAAGTGTCTTCCTCTCTCTCATTTCTCTAGTAGCCACAGGGTATGGATAAGCTACCTACTGAGAGCTTGGCCACTATCTCTCAACCAAAAAGAATGTCTGAAAATGTGACTCCTCACCTGAGGTATCCCAGGCATGGACAAAGGGTTTCCTATGATGTTGATTTATTCTACAGCATGAGCTACACAATCCAAGCTGTAGAACTGGTAAGAGAAGTCAGAGACATCCAATCAGACAATTCCTTCACAACTGAAGAAAAGCAAATTTTACGAAGAAGTTGATAAACTGGAAAGGGACTGATCTCACATAATAACCTGGGTTCCTATTTACCAGAGTGATGTTATTTCTTGACCAAGGCACCCAGTTGATGTCTGTGTTTTCATCTATAACCCCTAAAAAGCAGAAAACACAACAGAACAGAATATACAAGGACATCCTTAGGGGAAATGCCTGCATCAGGGAAGACCAAGAAAGAACTGCAATATCTAGAAGCTGCTGACAGACAATGACACAGGTCTGATCTCCATTGCAGGAGAGAGGGATGAAGGGTTGGATGGAGTGACTGATGTGAGGACATAAAGATGTATAGAACCTGGTGTTAATTCCAATGTAGCTCACACTGAAGTGAGTTTTTGGATTCCCGAGCAGAAAACAAAATCCTTTGAAACAAGGCAATCAAGGTGAGTGGAATGAAAAAAGAGCATGCCCTTTCAGAGGCCCTCGGATGAGCATCTAACTCATCTATCTGTAGGGCTCAGGAAATGCTTTCTGGGGGAAGCAGTAGCAGAGTTCTAAAGGGAAAACAGAAGTTCACCAGTTAAGGATTCAAGAGCTGGAAGGAAACAGCACTGCACATGAGGTTAAATTGTAGACAGTTTGTGGCACCCCCGAGACCTCTTCAGAGAGTCATAGGGTCTCGTTCTCTCGTGGGTTTAAGGTTTAAAATGGAGTTTTCTGAATGTTATATGAAGTGTGATACCACAGATTAAATGCAGAGCCTGATGAAAATCTAGCTGTCTGCTGTCTAGCCAGACATTTCAGAGACTGGCAAAGATGTAAAACAATGCTACTCTTTTATACCATTCATTTATTTTAGTTTGGAAACTATAGCTACCTTTCACGATCTATAGGCTATTGATTTAACATGTGTTAGGTTTATTATTGCTAGTTTAAAATTAAAAAAATTAAATTTCTAACATGGTAAAAAATGATAGTTATAATTCAAATAAACAATAGCTTCTTGGATTTCTCAGTACTTTTTTTTGAGACTATAAAGCATTGCCATTATATACTAAAAGGGAGACTTTGATGTGTGATTAAGGACCTGAAGTTGGAGGATGATCCTTGATTATATGGATGGGCCTACGGTAATCCCAAGGGTTTTTATAAGAGGGAGACTGGGTCAAAGTCTGAGAAGAGACAGTCTGAGAGATGCAGTCTGAGTGAAGTGCTTTGGGGATGCAGGATGGTCTAGGCAAGGGAAGCACGGGTGGCATTGAAAAGCTGAAAAAAAGACAAGACGCCAAATGCTCCCTGCAGCTTCACCAAAGAACATAGGCAGTCTTGTGGACACCTTGGGCTTAGCCCATAAGACCCATGTCTAGAATTTTGGTCTCCAGAACTCCCAAATGATGAATTTGTGTGTTTTTTTTTTAAGTCTACAAGCTTGTAGTAATTGGTTATAGTGGAAACAAATAATTATCTCCCAACTCAGACTGGTGCTGAATTTCTCTCAAGGATGTGTATGTGCCAACCCTTTCATGAAATCTGCTGGATGAGGGTTTTTATATTGCATGGAATTATTAAATATGATAAAGACAAAAAGACAGCCCATTCAGAGCCTTGCGTGTGCCCCAAATGTTACTCTACTGTTCTCAGAGTTGCTTGAATGTCTTTTAAACTTACTTCATTTTATAAGAGGGACGATCACTAGGATCACTAGTAGACTAACTTAGGCATTTATTTAACAATTATCTGTTGAACACCTAGCATATTACCAGCCCAGTCCTCTTCTAGTCCCTGAGGATAGTGTCATGTCATATTGTGATGAAGTTCTGTGAAGGAACCAAGTCTAATGATTCAGCATGATTCAGGATGGTAGTGTCATCAAGGTGGCCAAGGAGCACCTTTCTGAGCAGCTAACATTTATATCAAGACCTTTAAGGCTGATAAGAGGAATTGGGTAGCTGAAAGCTAGAGGCATCAGTATTCTTGATAGAGGGAGCACCAATTAAAAACAAAGCATAGTGATAGAGCTGGAAAGGAGGCAAACATGCCTAGAGTGAGATGTCGGAGCTTAGATGATACAAAGACAGAACAAGAAGTATGGATTCTGAGTGTTGTGAGGTTGTGAGAAGCCTTTGGGATTTTCGTGTGTGTGTGTGTGTGTGTGTGTGTGTGTGTGTGTGTGTGTGTGTGTGAGAGAGAGAGAGAGAGAGAGAGGATTTGAGTTTTGTTTTAAAATATCAGCCTGGCTGCTTGGTGGAAAATGGATCACAGGAAGGCAGGAATGGGAGCAGGGAGACCTATTCGACTTGTTTATTATAGTCTAGGGAGATATAACGATGGTCAGGATTAGGAGAGTAACCAGAGAGATGGACATAAATCACACAGCTCATGATGTCCTTTGGAGAATGTGCTGATGGGTCTAGGAGACAAATTGGATGTGTGCATGAAAAGACCAGGGGGCAGTGAGAGAAAGATTGGATGTGTGCATTGGGGTTCCTTTTACTGGGTTTGAAGAGGGACAGATTTTTGGAAGCAGAACAGGAAATGCTGATCTTCTACTTGGAAACATTGAGTTTAAAACTGTCTCCATGTCTCCAAGAGATGTAAGCAGAGATGCTGCCGTTGAATAAATGACTCTCCAACTCAGAGGAAGCCAGGGCTACAGAATATATTCAGGAGTCACGAAAACACTGAGGCCATTAGAGTCAGGCTAAGAGGGTGGCACTCTTCTACCCAAATGAGATCACCCATCAGTGATGGTGTGATCAAAGAGGTGAGGCTGGAACAGGGTTGGGTGAGCCTACACTTAACAGTTCATAAGCCGCCATGTTGAAAATGTGCTTGGCAATGTGCTGGTGTTTGGCAAAGATTGTCTTCTTCACCATCTCCTCTCATTTTTGTCCCCTACTATTGTTGATTATGTCTCTGCTTTGCTCCTCAGACTTGACCACAATTGGGAAATCTGGCCTGCACGTCTCCAGTGTTCCTACCTGTGGACTCAGTTACACCAAGAGAGTATCTCCTGTAACTGAGTTTTGATACTTGACAGCTGCTCCCCAGGACTCACTGTGAGAAGAAGCAAGGAAGCCAGTTACGGGAAAGAGTGAGGTATTTGGCTAGGAGGAAGCCTTCTCGTCTTACCTGATGGGATAATTAGCACTGAACTAACTTACCTCCATGCAGATAGATAGCCAGAAACCTTGATGCTGTCATGGGTCTTTGGGGCTTGCTGCTATCTCCTGAGTGGTTAGCTCAGGCACTAAGCCAATGATTCTCAGCCTTCATAATGCTATGACCTTTTAATACAGTTCCTCATGTTGTGGTGACCTCCAATCATAAAATGATTTCATGGCTACTTCCTAACTGTGATTTTGCTACTGTTCCAAATCATAATGTAAACATATGATTTGCAGGATATCTGATATGTGACCCACAAAGGGGTCCCGACCCACAGGTTGAGAACTGCTTAGTGACTAAGCTTCTAAAGAAAGAAAGGGTCACCCTTTGGTGCCTTGTTGTGACAGATCAAATAGAAAGGACATTTGTCTTTCCTTATCTTACCCCAAGTTTCTACCCGCCAATCAAGATGGCATCTATGTCTGCAAATAAGTGACTTGGCTCTCTACAGATGACATATGGAGCAAGTGCCCTTGAAATCCAGTTGAGATGAACACTGCAAATGAGCTTGGCAATTTATAGTTCCCAAAGATCAACATGTAAAGTATGATGACAGATGTTTGATATAGAAGAAGTGTCATGTACTTATGTTAAAAGGATGTTAGAGAAGAACAGTTGACACTTTGGGACATACCTAAAGGACATACCTAAAGTTGCTGGTAAAAGAATAGTGGACTTTCTCTATCATCCTTTCTTTTCCCATATAGCACTGTAAAATATTTATATTTGTGTGCATTCAATTTTAATGGGAGACAAGCGTTCTGTAATTTAGATCAAGGACTTCTGAATTCAGTATGCTTTCCTTCTAGCAAATCCCGGACTCATCTATAGAAGAGTTGTGTCCTAGCATTTCTATCTCTTGCAAATCAATGACCTTGAAGAAGTCATTAGCTTTGATGAGTCTCAGTTAAACAATGTGAAGGGTTGATGAGGTGGATTCGAAAGTAAACAGATATTCCAGAGTGCTGCAAAGATTCTGTAAAATTTGCATACACAAATGACTCACTGGAAGTAGTTAGGAAAATGGAACCACCTGGAAGGCTTAGAGATCACACTATTCTGGATCGTCACACAGAATAATCTACTAATGAGTTCGTTTTGTTTGCAGGCTATAAGCCATCTTTACAGACAGCAAATTAGGAGATGCTTTCAAATTAATTCTTCCAATTGAAATAACAGAGAAACAGCAAACTTTGCAAAAAGTTGGGAGCTATTTCTATAGCTATGTCCAGAGTTAGCTAGTGATTTATTTTCTTGCATCCTTTGGGCTGTCACATGGAATGACACATTTGGAACACCGGGTGCCACTGCGCCTGAGGTAAGAAGCTAGGCAGATCTTGGTCCCCATAAGGTTCACGGACTGGTGGGAGACCCAGACAAGAGTGAATATTTGTAAAGTGTGGGACGTGCTGCCAAAGGAGGGAAGAGGAGGAGGAGGAGGAGGAGGAGGAGGAGGAGGAGACTATTACTGATGTGTTAATAAGTGTGCCAAGGGTGGCGTTTTATTCTGTTGGGCGGCATGGCAAAATGCCACAATCTGGGGGCTTAAGCACCAGATAGTTACTCCATCACATGTCCAGAGGCTAGAAGCATTAGGTCAGTCTGCAAGAACATTCAGTTTCTGCTGAGGTCTCCATTTTTGGCTTTTAGATGATGATTCTTATGTCCTCATATTGGTCCCTGACATCTTTTAAGGGTGCTAATCCCATCCTGGGGCCCCACCGTCCTGGTGTCACCTATCACTAGTTACCTCCCTGTGGGAGGCCAGCTGGGAGACGCCTCTCACATTTTACCCCCGGGTACTCTTGAGAAGTGAGGGATTTCTTGAGGAGTCAGGGTACTCTTGAGGAGTGAGATTTAGATAGAAGGATAGCGGGGAGAGAAACAGAAACACTGGATCCTTATCTACCAGACCCCCTCTGCCTCTTCTAAAGGGTATTTATAGGAATGCCAAGGGGTGGAGGAAAAAGCCTCCCCCTAGCTCAGCCAAGTGTAGATCCTTCCAATCACCGGGTAACCATGCACATGGTCAAGCAATTCCCCATGCAGCTCTGCTTGGTAAAGCAAGCTCAGATCTCACTCAGAAACCTTTGTGGGCTTCCACACCCGCAAACCCCCTCCCCAAGACTCTACCTCCAAATCCCATCACATCAGGGACCAGCGATTCAATTATGAAATTTTGGGAAGGCCCAATACAGTATACGACAGAAGGCTTCTGAAGGAAGTAGAGTTGAAGTTCAGGCCAACTGAAGTTCACTAAGGGGAGTAGATTGGTTGTGGAGAGGGTTTGGAGCAGGAAGCAAGAACTATTCTGAGAATTCTAGATCACTACTGATTTTCGTCTCCGTACGCTTTCAAGTAGGATGTTCTTACCATGTGGGAGTTTCCTTCCTCTAGACTTCCTGATGAGGCTGTCTGTCCCTCTGCACTCAGGCTGTTGTTCTCTTCCACTGGCTTCTCCCTCCCTGGAACCCAGTTAGTCTCACTGTCCTTCCTCCCATGGCAGTTCGGAGCCTCCTCGGTGAGTTCATTTCGGCCCATCACTTCTCATGGTCACCTACGAACAGCTCTTCATCTCATGAAGAAGATCCGGGTCTTTTCTTTCTCATATACAGTTTTCAGTGCCACCCCAACAGTGGAGCTACACTGACTGCTCATTAAACATTTTCCTTTCAGTAAACCACCACAGAACGGAATGACTTAAAACAACAGTTTTATCCAATTCTTGGGCTGTTAGGGAGGCTCCTGGGGACTGGGCAAGACGATCTTTGGTGAACTCTTTCAGGTGAATCAGGACAACAGGGAGGCTGACTGGCCTCCTTCACACATCTGGCTGTTGGAAGAGTATATAAACAAATGGTGTTTTCCGGCCGGGCGTTGGTGGCGCACGCCTTTAATCCCAGCACTCGGGAGGCAGAGCCAGGCGGATCTCTGTGAGTTCGAGGCCAGCCTGGGCTACCAAGTGAGCTCCAGGAAAGGCGCAAAGCTACACAGAGAAACCCTGTCTCAAAAAACCAAAAAAAAAAAAAAAAAAAAAAAAAAAAAAAAATGGTGTTTTCCCTCAGTGTGCCCGGCCTTCCATGATGCCGCCTCAGGTTACCTCTCAATACTGTCTCCATTTCCCTGAAGAAGGCAGGACCCGTCTTTGCTTTGCCCAGAGTCACTTATTTTTACTGAATGAAGAAATGGGGACTCATGACGCAGCTGTCCTGTTATGGTTTGAATCTGAAACTCCTCCCCTCGCCCCACCCTCAGCTTAGGTTTTGAATGCTAGGCCCTCGGTTTGTGTTACCATGTTTGAGGATATGGAGCCGTGAGGAGGTGGCTGGCAGAGCGTCACTATTGGTGCACCTTTGAAGGTTGAAGCCTTCCCTGGCACCGTCACAGAACTGTCTGAGGATCTGAGCACGTGGCTTCATCTCTCTGTGCTTCAGATTCCTCTTCAAATGGTGACAATAACAGCTCCCTCATTGGGTTTATAGTGCGGATGGCTGGGGCTGACACTCTGGATGGTACACGAGTGCAGAATATTGACGGGGTTCTCCTGGTGCCCACTTCCCGCAGGGTTAAGTGAGTACAGCACAGAGAGAGGACCCTTAGCAAGTGGTGCATCTTGGGTAATGCTCCTTTTAGAATGGCCACATTTTCCCCTAATACAGCTCCTGCCCCCAATACTCATTCTGATTGTTTTGTAACCAGGCTGGCCTTAAGCTGGTAATCCTCCTGCCTCAGCATTGAGCACTGAGATTGTAGCAGTATACAACCAGAACCTGCAATGTGTGTGTGTGTGTGTGTGTGTGTGTGTGTGTGTGTGTGTGTGTGTGTGTGTACACACGCGCGCATGTATTTCTGGGCATCAAAACCAGTTCCTTGTGCTTCCTAGCTACTCATACATCCCTAGCCCTCCTACCCTAAGTTCCACGTAAACTTCTTCAGCTGAGGTTTGTAAGTTCACATGTGAGAGAGAGAATCTCTCAGACCTACTTTTCACTTCCACACTCCCTCTCTTGATCCAGTGCTCTCCGGGATTTTCTGTGAGGAATGTTAGGAGCTCTCATGCATGTTCAGGCACCCTTTACCCCCTGATAAGGGGCACCTGTGGGAGACCAGCTGAGCCATATTAGAGCAGGGTGAAGTTATAGTGCCACAGAAAGGGTGTTCTGATTTCTTTGCTCTATAAAACACCCCATATAAACTATAAAACGAAATATTTACATTTTACATACCTACAAGTACTGGGTTGATCGAGTGAAGTGATTTGGTAGATTTCCAAGTCCACAAGGCTTGCAGGATTCTGGTTTTGCTTCACCTGGTGCAAGCCGATACTCTGGCTTCTAGACGAGTACATTTTCATGGCTGGGTCATTACCATAGGGTTCTGGAGGCCATCCCGGGCCTGGGAGAACTTAAAGAGAGGCTGTGTTGGCACTCCCGGTGAGAGACCACTCAAGTTCTTGATAGCCAGAACGGGGAGTGTGTGTATATAATTACTATATATGTATATATAATATGCATATATGTATGTAATTAATTTTCCTGATTTTATGAAAGGAAGTTTTAAGGTCATATAACTTCTAACGCTTTCTACTCACAGCTAGCGAGTTTTTGGAGCGGGTATGAAGACAGAAAAAACACCCTGTCAAAGCTGAATCCTAAAGCAAGAGTTGTAGATTGAAAACAGGGGAAAGAAAGGAAGATAGAAAGGAAGGAAGAAAGGAAGGAAGGAAGGAAGGAAGGAAGGAAGGAAGAAAGAAAGAAAGGAGAAGGGTCTGATTTAACCATCCAACAGGTAACTCAAACACCCACAAATGGTAATTTACAGTTTGAAAGGGCTTCGTTTCAAAATCACAGTTTTCCAATGAGGTGGCTTTGTCTGACATATTATAACCTCTGGTAAAGTGGCGAGTGTAGCTTTGGCCATACTACCCTACTAAGACAATGTCTTCGTTAGCTTTCGATTGCTGTGGTAAAACACCATGACTAAAAGGCAACTTGGGCAGGAAAGGATTTATTTCACCTTATAGTTTGTAGTCCATCACCCAGGGAAGTCGGTCCAGGGACTCAGGTCAGGAGTCCTGGAGGCGAGCTGATTCAGAGGCCACGGTGGAGTACTGTTTACTGGCTTGATCCTAATGATTCCCTCCCTCCCTCCCTTCCTTCCCTCTCTCTCCCTTTTCCCTTCTTTCTTTCCTCTTTTATCTTGAAACAGGGTCCTACTATGTAGCTCTAGCTGTCCTGAAACTCTGTAGCCCAGGCTGCCCTTGAACTCACAGAGATCCATCTGCCTCTGCCTCCCAAATGCTAAGATCAAAGGCGTGCACCACTATGTCTAGCTTTGGGGTGTGGCGGTGTTGTTTGTTTTTACTCTTTTGGGGGGCCCACCACCCAGCTCCCAAATAAATCACACACGGAGGCTTATTCTTAATTACGATTGCCTGGCCTTAGCTTGACTTGTTCCTTGCCAGCTTTCCTTAACTTAAATTATCCCATCTATCTTTTGCCTTTGGGCTTTTACCTTTCTCTATTCCTGTATACCTTTCTTTGTTTCTTACTCTGTGGCTTGCTGTGTAGCTGGGTGCTGACCCCTAGTGTCCTCCTCCTTCTCTGGCTACCTCTCTCTCCTCCTGGATTTCTTCTTTATATTCTATCTGCCAGTCCTGCCCATCCCTTTCTCCTGCCTTGCTATTGGCCGTTCAGTTCTTTATTAGACCATCATGTGGTTTAGACAGGCAAAGTAAAACAGCTTCACAGAGTTAAACAAATGCAATGTAAACAAAAGTAACACAGCTTAAAATAATATTCCCCAACAGTGTGAATTTCAACTGTCTATACTAGGGAGCTGGGTGGCCTTGGGGTCCTCTGTCTTGGTCCAGCTGCTTCTATTGCACAGTGGGCAATCATGTTGAAAGAGGACAGACAGACTCCTCCTTGTCAGGCCTGTGTGTTTTCCCTACACCTGGTGGAATGATTGGCCCAAGTAGACGCCTTACTGTCAGGAGGCTTGACTTTCGTGCTTATCTGGCAGAGAGGACACTGCTATAGCTCAGATATACCAAAGTCCCAAGTGTGAAAGGCTTGACCTCCAGCCGCTGGGTATTTGAGAGGTGATGGACGATTTAGGAAGCATCACATGCCTACGATCCAGCACTCCATAGATGCAGCACCACCTGCATGTTCAAGGCTAGCTTGGCCTCACAGAAAGTCTTCATCTCAAGAAAAATAAAATAAAAGTAGGCTCGGTAGGAGG
Source organism: Peromyscus leucopus (assembly GCF_004664715.2). NCBI lineage: Eukaryota > Metazoa > Chordata > Mammalia > Rodentia > Cricetidae > Peromyscus > Peromyscus leucopus. Next base: position 58,194,293 of record NC_051080.1, on the reverse strand, counting down.
GAGTAGGTCAAAGGTGACATGCTTTTGAAGGGGATATAGGAACCCTGCGTGCGTTCTTTTCTCTCTTATTTATTGTGACAGCCATAGTTCTCTGGCATGTGCTCCCATCATAATATGCTGCGCTATGGCAACAGGGCCGAGAGACTATGATCGAAGCCCCCAAAGACATGACCCGCAATGAACCTGCCCTCCTAATAAGTCAATTACCTGTGGTATTCAGTCACAATAACGGCAAGCTGACCGACACAGCTTGGTCTTTGGTGGCTAATGAAGGACCCTGATTAGAGCTGATGAGGGCTCATGGCAGAATCTTTGTCTTAGGGTGTGTCTTGGTCTCACCGTCATTCAGCCCTGACTGAACCACGACGGTATTTCATCAAGACATGAAACTTTAGCTTGGATGACGTCGGTGCTTTGACTGAGTCACAGTAGTGGAAATGACATGGATACTTTTAGATGCAAATCTTCCCTGGCCTGTTTCCGTCTTCATCCGTGTGGAGGAAGGAAGACTCCCTTGGAACCATCCTGTGGGGAAAAGCCCAATCCATGTGCGGTGGCTTGGAGGAAGCAGGCACCAAATAAGAGGTCCGAGGTGTAGGAGGGGCAGACACCTTAGTGAAGGAGCCGTCTTGGAGAGATGGTACCACCACTATCAAGCCTTTAACTCACTCCAGCCGGAGGCTTCATCTGCACTGACGGCCCCAAGTTCAAAATTTCCAGTCAACACATACAACCACAAGAGAGAAGATAAGTAATTTAATTTAATTAATTAAAACGGATTGCATGCTCACGTGTGTGTGTGTGTGTGTATTCACCTGGGACCTGGGATCTGGAAATTGGGAATTAGGTACCCAAGCTTGTGTAGCAAGCAGTTTTTCCCACTGAGCCATCTTCCCAGGCCCCCTACCCTGTCATATTAAACACTAAGTTCTGGATGGCTGTGTGAACCAAGATACCTGAAATTCCCCTTCCCTCCCCCCACTTCCCCTCCCTTCCCCTCTTCTCTCCTCCCCTTCCCGACAAAACCAAACACTCCATGTTTTCCAGCTGAATGCTCTTTTGCCTCTTGCAACTTTATGACCGGGAACTGGAACCGTAGGGGAAACAGAAACTACAGAACACGATTTGAGCTTCATTAAAATGAGACCCTGGCCCACATTTCTCACCAGAAACTTGGATTCTGTTTCTTTACTTTATATTTTTACCTCTTCTACTCAAACACAAAGTGTATGGAAACACAAATGCCATTATTTAATCATGTGTTCAGTTGCTTAGTATGGCCGCCAGTGACTGACAGTCCAGAGTTTTGAGTCAAGGGGTGGGGGTGGGGGGTCAAAGACAGGACCTTCACATGGTGCCAAGTAAAGCATTTGGGGTAATGCTATGGGGACAATATCAGGTCCTCCAAAAGGAATGATTGATTTGTTGTTGTTTTTTCGAGACAGGGTTTCTCTGTGTAGTTTTGGTGCCTGTCCTTGATCTCAGTCTGTAGACCAGGCTGGCCTCAAACTCACAGAGATCCACCTGGCTCTGCCTCCCGAGTGCTGAGATTAAAGGCGTGCGCCACCGCCAACTGGCTAATGATACTTTTAATATCCATTTCCAAAGCTGTAAGCAGAAGAAATATCCAGAGGACCCACCTGGATGAGTCCACAGTGCCACACTCGGCAAGTGGCATGCTCATTGTGATTTTCACTATGGCCTCTGAAGATGGGGTGGAACATGAGATGGTACTTCAGTTGGATTCTGGCCACAGGAACAGCCATGGAAGCAAAACAGACCTAGTGAGGGATTGCCATTGGGAGCTGTGACGCCATTGTCTTCTCTCCACACGCTCACTTCCAGGCTCTTTCTGGATTATTCGCCTGTTCTTCACTGCCTTTCATTATTTGCTAGTAGTCCCTTTCATACCCCGTAGTCTCCTTAATTGGACTATGAATTTCTTGAGGGTCTTATTCTTCTCTTTTATTCCTCGTATGGGTTCAGCTGAGAACTCATGATCACTTAAGAGCTGATGAATATGGAGCTAAACTGGGTGGATAATAAAAACCTAGAAATGAAAACATCCAGATGTTGAGAAAAAGTCTTAGAGATATTTTGTCATTGGTAGAGCTATTTTAGTATGTGCCAGGCAAAGAATAAGCTTCTCTCTTTGTTTCTTTGTTTTTTCTTCTCTCTCTCTCTCTCTCTCTCTCTCTCTCTCTCTCTCTCTCTCTCTCTGCCTATCTCCATCCCTCTGTCCCTCCGTCCCTCCCTCCCTTCTTTTCTTTTTTGAACCAGGGTCCAGGTAGCCTTAGCTGGTCTCAAACTCACTATACATTCAAGGATGATCTTGAACTTCTGATCCTCCTGGTTTCCCTCCTGAATGCCAGGGTTATAACTAGGAGCTGTTATGCCTGGTTTATATGGTCCTAGGAATGAAACCCAGAGCTTTGTGCCTATTAGGCACCCACTGTGCTGACTGACCTGTATTCTCATTCCCATTTTCTTTTTTTGGAGGTGGGGGAGGGGAGGATTTAATATGTAGACTGGCTTCAAATTATAGATCCTCCTACTTTTGACTCCCAAGTTCTGAAATTTAAGACCTGTGCCCTTGTGTTCATCATAGGTGAAACATTCTAGTCTTTGGCTTACATAATTCCCACAGCTTGACAAGGTAGGGTAACATCATTCTTGTTTCATAGCTGGAAAAGCTGAGTTCTAAAGGGGAAATTATCCCGGCCATCATCATACAGCTACTGAAGTGGTAGGCTTAGGTTTTGAACCCGTGAGACTACGCTTCTGAGATTCACACTCCACTGTCTCATCTTTATAGTCACTCTGCTGATTTAATGGGGTCTGTCAGATATTGTGCATTTTTGTGTGTGTCTGTTTTCCCAGTTACCCCGTCTATCCCTATACATCCATGCTCGAAAGCTTATATTCATGGACTTCAAATCAGCCGTTTCTCCTATCTGGTCCCTAACTTAGCGTGGGTAACATATCCAAAAATGTGGAACCAATATGTGTGTCTCTTTCTGGTAGGAGTGAGAGGCACAAACCTGTCAGCCTCTCTCACTTACAAGAGCTCCATATTACATTACAATTTCGGATTGAAATTGGAAAAAGTCCGTTTCAGTACTTAGATTTTGATGTGGAAATGAGGGAAGGTGGGCAGTAACTGATACTCTACAGTTTTCTTCCATAGAAAATGATGTGTAAAAGCAGTCACATGGCCAGAGAAGGGGCCCTGTGCTGAAGTCTGTAAAGGAGACTGTTGAATTCTGTAGTCGAGCTAGCATCAGGGACTAGAATTATACATACCTTCTTAAAAATTAGACTATTTAAATCTCAAAATTCTACCTCCAGTACTGCTTCATTCATATTTCCATCTCCAGGCATTGTAGCAATCTGCCTCTACTTACTGCTTCTTCCATGGGTCATGGTTGGAAGAACCCAGTAGATGACAATGTCACACAGTCTTGTTTTCCAACCAGGGTCCATTAGTTAACTCATCTGTCCTAGTTAGCAATGACTGTCAACCTGATACAATCTAAAAGTCACCGGCAAAGAATTTCAACTGAGTGATTGTCTTTATAAGTTGGGTGGGCATGTCTGGGAGGGACTGTCTTGATTGTTAATTCATGCAGGAGGGTCCAGTCCATTGTGGGAGGCACCATCCTTAGGCAGTGGTCCTGGGATGTAGAAGAAAAGCAGCTAAACATGAGTCTGAAAAACAGCCAGTGAGGAAGCCAGCAAGCGGTGTTCCTTCATGGTTTCTGTCCCTTCTTGAAAAGTCAGGGCTTGTGCGCTGACTTCCCTCAGAGATGGAGTGTGACCTGCAACTGTAAGCTGAAACAAACCCTTCCATTCCCTGAGTTGCTTTGACCGCGGTGTCCATCACAGCAACAGAAAGAAAATAAGAACACCTTGTATCCTTTATTGGGAGAGGAAAACTCATACAGTAAGAAAAACTCTGCCTGGGTGGAGATGCAATATATGAACAGGGTGTGTTTGCTTGCTTGGGCTACCCCAGGGCAAGGAGATAGCATGGTAGGCTTCAATGTGAGGTCTCTTCCCTTCCATGAAGCCCCTGTTGGGTTGTGCTCTCAAGAGACTTCTTTTCTGAGAGTGAGGTAAAGCTCTTCTGATGTGTCTTCTTATAGAAGATGCTGGTCATATTGGGTTGGGAGCTCATACAAATTTAATGACTTCCCCGATTCCTTTCTGTTTCCTAAGGCAATCCCATTGGAGACCAGAGCTTCAGCAGAAGGAGTAGCATCATCAGAAACCAGGTATAATTGACATTGCGTTAGCAACATTAAGAACATTGGGGCTTATTGTCTCACAAACACCGTGCCAAGCACTAATGTCTGTTCACACCTGTAACCTACATTGAGGCAACTTCAGTTGTTATCCCATTTGCATAAGAAGGAGTCTGGTACCCAGAGAAGTCAGGAAACCTGGCCTGATTCACATAGTTAGGAAATGATAGTGCCCAAATCCAAGCTGGCCCCAAGGCTGTGATGCCAGGATCTCTCTAAGTGCTCAGAATTATTCATAGGTACATAAACAAAAAGTGACGCACTCACCTGCAGCTTTTGGGTTACTGAAAATTTAAAGTTCTCTCCCTCTCTCTCTCCCTTCTCTCCTCTTCCCTTCTCTCCATCTCTCCCTCTCTTTCCTAGTCTCTCTCCCTTTCTCTTCCATTCTCTTTCTCTCTCCCCTCCATTTACACACACACACACACACACACACACACACACACACACACGTTGCTGGCCATTTATTTGCATCTGAAAATTGCATTTTAGAGTACTTTTGATGGAAGTAGAACAAATTGAAGGGCAATTTGAAGCTGCTGAAATTATGTATGTGTGCATTTATACATACTGAGCCCACAATTCTGTTTGTGGGAATTCACTTTACAAAGCTGTAAAATTACCCCAAGACATCAGTGCAAAGATGTTTGTGGCAATATAATTTGAAATTGTCAAAAACTTGGAATAAATATAAATGTTAATTAGCAGGGCGGAGGTGAAAGAAAATGGCAATTTCTATGATGAAATGAGGCACATTCCTACGCACTGATACAGTTGTACTACAAATAAATACTAAGGAGTTGTATTAGCTAACTGCGGTGTCCCCTAGATTGGGTCGGGTCAGGATTCAACCACACAAGTTCATTTTATTACAGTTCTGAAGGCGGAAAGTGCAAGATCCAGGCGCCTTGGGTAGGACGGCTCCTCCAAGCCTCTCTTGGTTTGCAAATGGCTGCATTTCTGCTACTTTTGCCTATGCTGTCCCTGTGTGCATGTGCACCTTGGGGGCTTTGTGTGTCTTCTAAGGACACCGGTCAGATGGGATGAGAGCCTGCCCTCACTATCCTAGTTTCCTATATTCCCAAATGTAGCCATACTGCAGAATTCTGGGGGTCAAGACTTCCTCATAAGAATGTTAGGAGCAACACAGTTCAATCCATAACGTAGATGAAGACAAAACATGGGTTATCTGGAGACTAGCACCATCATTCATGGGTAGTTTAAAAAGATACATGAAGGCTAAGCTATGCATTGCAATACTTCTACAAGGCTCTCCAAGGGACTCTGAACATTTTTACTTTTAGAGAAACAAGGAGAAGTGTTGAGTATAGTTGGTGATATATTCCTATCATAGCCTGGAACATTCTGCACTTACTATTCGGCTCACATGGGTACGTTCCCTTTTCTTTCACTGTTTCAGTGTGAGCAAAGGCTGTCTGGGCAGTGTGGGTGATGGATCATTTTAATTTTTGCCGGATGGAACATTTCATAGACATTATTAAAGTGAAAATATATCTTAAGAAATAAATAAGAAGAAAATCGAGGGGTGGTGGTGGTGGTGGTAGGAAGCATGTATCTAGAGGAGATTTACTGGATGCAGTTAACTCTTTGTTAGTATTTTCACCGTGGTGTGGTTTATGGATGTCTTGGGGATGGTGCGGGGAAGAGGGCAGTGAGAAGTTCCACGGTCTTTGATATCATCCCATTTTTAGCATCATCTTATTTGTAAAGATTAACCTTGGCCAGGAAGGTGTCACATGTTCTCTTTATTGGAAAATAGCACAAAATGGGGGGGGGGACCCTCCAGTCGGTTCTGACTATCTGCAGTCCGTTGATCTGCCGTAGAGATTAAACATGTCAGGTTAGTAATCCCAGCCTGCCTCCTATTGAGGGTGGGCTTTCGGGTCACATTCTCAGGCCAACAGCTGTGTTCTCTCAGTGTCAAAGAACTTTTCACATCTGTTTAAAGGAAGCGTGATAAAGAAGTAGAGTCTACTTACTGAAGAGGGAAGCCACACACCTTTCTCCCAAGTGAAATCCTGGACTTCTCTTGTTGTTGTTTTTACATCCCTTGCTTCTCAGGATTGGCATGCTACTGCTTAACTCTAGCATTCCCTGGAAGAAACATTTGCAGGCTTTGACTTAAGGAGACAGCCAGGGAATCGGTGCGCCGACGGCTTGCCACGTACTGAAAGGATTGTGCACTCGCTTTTCGCGTAATCTTCAGCCCATGACGTGAGCATTGTTATTCCTTGCTATGGAGAGGTTAGGAGCAAGGTCAGAGTAAGACACTGCAGCAGGTGCAAGTAGGGCCCACCACTAGGTCTTTGAGTCTGGAAGCACATTCACCCCATCTTGGCTAACACTGTGCGGACAAAGCTCTGAAGGGCCCTCCAGCTGCCAGGCTCTGGAGCTCTGCAAGATGGGGGCAGGATGGCTTGCCAAATCTCTGGTTTCCTTTGGAAACAGGACCGACAAAGACCCTTGGCTGGGCCTGGGGGGAACCGGGTAGGCTAAGAGCTGTGTAGTTAGAGAACCTGCTGCCAGGCCTTGCTTTTATAAATGAGGATCATGATGCCCAGAAGAGAGCAGTGAATTGAGTTCTCAGTCTCTCTCTCTCTCTCCCTCTCCCCCTCTCTCCCTCTCCCCCCTCTCTTTTCCTCCTCCTCCTTTGTGTTAATTTAAAAATGAAGTAAGGAGTCTGCAGTGCAGGCAGCTCCCCTTTGGACTCTCTGTGGACAGTGTGGCTGAACCCTTGTTTGTCTGTTGACTTTAGTTTATCTCGTGGCTGTGTTTCAGGTTCTAAAATTTGACATTAAAAATCAAATTTATTATTATTATTATTATTATTACTACTACTACTATTATTATTTGTGAGGGGGGGTCTTATTCAAACTGGCATTGCTCATGGTATGTTGACAAGGATGACCTTGAACTTCTGATGTTCCCACCTCCACCTCCCGGGTACGGGACAGCAGGTGGGCATCACCATGCTTGTATTTCACCTGGTGCTTGGTTTCAGATTCAGGGACTCCTTCATGCTAGGCAAACACTCCACCAACTGAGCTTCATTCTCTCAACCACAAATTAACATTTTTTTTTTTACAAATACATACAAGCATAAGACTTGTACATATTATTTGGTACTGCGTCATGTTTGATATATATATATATATATATATATATATATATATATATATATATATATATATATATAATGTTGTATAATCGTTTAGTCAAGCTAAATATATTGCTTCCTGTGCTGGATAGTTTTATGTCAATTTGACAAAAGCTAAAGTCATCAGAGAGGAGAGAACCTAGATTAAGAAAAATGCCTCCATAAAATCAGGCTGTAGGGCATTTTCTTAATTAGTGGTTAATGGGGGAGGGCCCAGCTCACTGTGGGTGGTGCCATCCCTGGGCTAGTGGTCCTGGATTCTATAAAGAAGCAGGCTGAGCAAGCCATGAGGAGAAAGCCAGTAAGCAGCACCCCTCCATGCCTCTGCATCAGCTCCTGCCTCCAGGTTTCTGTCCTGTTGTGAATTCCTGTCCTGACTTCCTTCAATGATGGTACAGTGTGGACGTGTAAGCCAAATAAACCTTTTCCTCCCAAACTTGCTTTTGGTCATGGTGTTTTATTGCCCTGATAGAAATCCTATCAAAGTCACTTCCTTAGAAATATATCTTGAGCTGGAAAAATGGCCAGCCATTTAGAGCCCTGGCTGTTTTCCAGAGGAGCCAGGTTCCATTCCCAGTACCCATATCATGGCTGACAGCCTTCTAACTGCAGTTCCAAAGGCCCTGACTCCCTCTTCTGGCACCAGGGATGCACATAAGTATCAAATTAGCATATCTTTGTATTGTATTGTATTAGAATGTTTGATTTTTAAAAATTGCTCTTTGAGTTCTTGAAAGTAGTTTCATCAAAAGCAATTAGATGAAGTTTGGCTTGGGATTAGAACAGAATTTCCAATGATTTCTGAAATGGCCCTAAACATACTTTTGCCATTTTGTTTCATGTATTTATGCAAAGTAATGTTCTCAGTATAGGCAATTGGAAAGTAAAATATCAACCAACTCTGCAGAACACTCAAGACCATGCACCTTGCATCATCCCATATTCAGCCAAAATCTCTTTATTTTTATGTAAAAAGAAGCTCATTCATCTCATTAGTCTATAAACTTACTTTTGTCTTTGCAAAGGGGTGAAATAGTGTGTATGCCAAAGATTTCTTTAATAAGATATTCATTTATGGTTTATTATCAATAAATGTTTGATTTGGTATCTAGTTTCTGTACCTATATACTTTGGACTGTGCAAAAAATGTCTTAGTTTCAAACTAGTTGCAAGTAGAAAAGGGTAAGGGAGCCCTTCCCTAACTCACCACGAGCTTCTTTCTGCCTCTTCACATAGACTGTTCGATCACCCACATTTGTTTTCTTCTTACTATGTCAAAAGACTCTTTGCTGTCCTTGGATTTCTAATATAAATAGAATTAGCAAGTCAAAAAGCCAACCAACCAACCAACCAACCAACCAACCAACTATCCAACCAATCAAGCAAACAAACAAATAAACCACAAAGGTGTCTTCACAACACCCTGAGGACCTTCTCTAGCAACCTATTTCCTGGCCTGGCTCTAGCTTCTGTGTTTGTCTCGGCAGGCCCTTTGCCCATGGTGGCTTCTGCTTCTCCTGCCGATGCTCTTATTTTGAAGGTAACTTACTGGAGCCAGGAAGCTGGTTGCTGTGTATGCAGAGCAGGCCACCTCTTCCCAAACTCAGGGAAACATTTGGAGCACAGATTGCAAAGCACCTGAATTTGAAATGTTTATTTCTTGGCTGGCTTTTATTTTCTTCCAACTATCAAAGGAACTCTGGCTCAAGTTGATGCATTAATCACTTGTCTAATTTCATTTCTTAAATCCCAGTTATTTTTAAATGATAAGTAACATGATTTGCTGCCCTTTTGGAGTTTTAGAAACCTGTTCAGAATTTAGAGTGGTTCTACTTCTTTGTTAGCAGTCTTTAGATGCTTTTGCGTTTGCCTTTTGTGATGATTAAATGCTTGTGTTTCTTCTCTCTGAGACGAATGCCCCTAATTGCTGCAGCTCACACACTCTGGGCTGTTGAACTGGGGTGCTGCTTATTTGCAGTAAACTGCAATGCAGTTGGTGTTTCTATAGAAAAGTGAACTAAGAGGACCCTGGCCCATCCTGATTGTTATGCAATAGGCTTCCTTTCCATCCTGAGTCCCTAGGAAACCCGGCTGACATGGTCACTGACTCAACTCTTCGGTGCCAGTACTGAGCTGTGGGACACTGACCACAAGGGATGTATACACATATGCGCATGTATATATGAGCTACTGATTCAAGTCTTCATCATTTCCTGTGGTGTGAGCAATTACAAGCATAGGCAGGGCCAGGTCCCTTTAAGGGTTGGTGTGTATTCATTGTGGAGTGTGTGTGTGTGTGTGTGTGTGTGTGTGTGTGACATAGACTAGCTAGTGTCACTGTGTGAGTGTGACTGGTAAGTTAGGTGGCATGAACAGATGTTAATGTTTTAACCCTACAGTACCCCAGAATGTGAGTATACTTGGAGATAGGGCTTTTAAAAAGGTTTAAATAAAAAATGCAGTCATTACTGGTGAATCCAATCTTATAAAAATCTTATAAAAAGAAGAAAGCAGAGGATATGAGCTTGTGCATTTGAATGTACACAGCTCTTTGTCTCTGTCTCTCTCACACACACATACAAGAGAGAGACAAAGACAGATAGACAGAGACAGACAGAAATAGATGAGAGAGAGAGACAGATAGGTAGATGAGAGAACATTCATGTGCATAGGAAGAAATGGGGAGAAGGTGACCTTCTACAAGCTTAGGGTAGAGGCCTCAGATGAAACCAAAGTTGCTGAGCCCTTGTTTCCAGACTTTGGGCTCCAGACTATGGTCCTTGTTGATGTGGTCCTGATAAACTAATGTAGTGAAGGGCAAGGTCACCTTCTGAACATTTTTGTTGAGATGGCCAAGGGAGATATTGCACTAATTTTCTTATCCCGTAATTTCCCTCCCTGTAAATAGACTTTCTGTTTTTGATTCTTGATTGTTGTGACCCTCCATGTAATGACTCAGTAACTCTCTGCTTTATGTGCCAGATAGTTTTATACCAACTTGACACAAGCTAAAGTCATCTGAGAGGAGGGAACATCAATTAAGAAAATGCCTTTGTAAGATCAGGATGTAGGGCATTTTCTTGATTAGTGATTGATGGGTCAGACCCAACCCCATAGTGGGTGGTGCCATCCCTGGGATGGTGGTCCTGGATTCTATAAGAAAGCAAGCTGAGCAAGCCATGGGAACAAGTCAGTATGCAGCTCTTCCATGGCCTCCACATCAGCTCCTGTCAGCATAGCTTTTGAAGATGAACTGTTATATGAACTGTCAGTGAAATAAATCCTTTCCTCCCCAAGATACTTTTGGTCATGGTGTTTCATCACAACAATAGTAACCATAACAAAGACACTCTTCCAGCCTAAAGTAAGCATGGGTAGATGCCCCTCGACTTGCAATGGGGCTACAATATGCTAAGCCCAAGTTGAAAATATTGTAAGCTGAACACACCTAGGCCCCTGAACAGCCCATTTTAGCAGCACAGGCTGCTGTACTGTCAAAACTTCCTCTTCCGATGGTGGTGGGGATGACCGTAGCTGTAGCTACCACTCCCTTCCATCCCAAGAGAGGATGGCACTGTGAACTGCTACCTGGAAAGGGCTCAACATGCATGTATGGTTTCTTCTGATTGTCATTTCCTCACCATCAGAAAGCTGAACAATTGGAAGGCCACAAGTCAAGCCATTGTAAGCCAGGGACCAACTGCAGACTGAGGAGTGGGATGCGGAGTGTGGAGACCAGGAATCTGTTTTTCCTCTACACTGTACGAAGAGGAAGAGGACACCGCTGTCAGCAGCCAAGTGTTGTGCCGTGAGCTCTGCAACCATGGTTTCCTCTTTATCTTTACCACAAACGTGCATGATGTATTATATCAACCCTATCTCACAGATGGGAAAACTGAGGACCTGGAAATTACCTCAATTCCAGAAAGCTGGCTTGCCGGCAAATTTCCAACTTGCTAGCTCCAGTTGAGTGAGCCCTGTGTGCTAGTGTTCTGCTTGCCCTCTCCACTTTACACAGTCCAGGGTCCTTCCCAGTGAAGATGGGTTTTCTCCCATCAATTAACACAATCAAGATAGTCCCTCAAAGACATTTCAAAGGTTTGCTTCTTAGGTGTCACATTCACAGCATTATCACACTACTCTTTCTTTCTTCCTTCTTTTCCTTTCTTTTTTTTAAAATTGAAAATAGATTCTTCTCTCATACAATACATCCCAAATCAATGCCCTCTCTGGCTTGCATTGCAGTGTACGAACATGATGCACAGACAAAACACTCAGAAAAAAAAACAAGACATCCTGACCACAATTTCCCTTTCCTCCACTCCTCCCAGCTCCTCCTACCTCTCCTTTCCACTACATCCACTTCCCCTCCATTTCCCTTCAGATAACAGCCAAGCACAACAAAACAGGATCCAACACAAGGCAAAAGCCCTCATATCAAGGCTGGAGAAGGCAAACCCAATAGGAGAAAAGAGTCCCAAGAGCAGGCAAAAGAGTCAGAGACACACCGGCTCCCGCTGTTAGGAGTCCCACAAAAACACCAAGCTGACAGCCATCACATATATGTACAGGGCCTGGTGCAGACCCATGCAGGTCCCTTGTTTTCTCCTTCAGTCTCTGTGAGTCTGGATGAGCCCTGCTTTGTTGATTCAGTAGCTGTGTTTTCCTGGTGTCCTCCATCCCTTCTGACTCCTCCAATCTTTCCTCACCCTCTTGGGTGGAGTTCCCCAGTCTCCAAGGGAAGGGACCTGATGGAGACCTCCAATTTAGACTCTCTCTGCATAATGTCTAGCTGTGGGTCTCTGCACCTGCTCCTATTTGTTGCTGGAAGAAGCCCCTCTGATGATGACTGGACAAGGCGCTGATCTATGAATACAGTGTGTCATTAGGAATCATTTAATTAATTTTTCTTGCCAGTCATGTTTGGTTATACCCTAGGTCTCTGGGTTATCCGGTCTCTGGTTCTTGGATATCCAGGCAATGTCTAGCATGGACTCCCATTCATGGTATGGATTTATTTCATGGAGAGAATTTAACTTAAAAAGTTTTAGGCAACTAGATGTTCATTGCATTTTTTTTTTGAGACAGAATCACATGTATCCCAGTATCCATGTATAAATTCTCTATTTAGCCAACTAGAACTATTGATCTTCCTGCCTTCACTATGGTATACACTATGGCCAGTTCACGCAGTGCTGGGGATTGAACCTAAGTCTTCTTGCATGCTAGACAAACACTCAACTTACTGAGCTATAATCTCCAGCCCTCACTGCATTTTCATTCTTGATAGAGAAAATAAAAATGCCATCAAATTTAAAAACAGTTACCTGTAACAATGTTCTTCTTTCTCTAAATACTCAGTGTCTTACCAGTCACTGGTAGGGTGAAAACTGAAAAGACAGTTTTGATTTCAATTGACTAGGAAAAACGGAGGCAGAGGCCATCTGTAATTGAAAAATTGCCTACTATAGTGGAGTCAGCATCTCTGAGAGCGAAACATATTCTTTTTGTTCCTTTTGCTTGGGAAGCACACTGTGGTAACCATCAAGATGAGTTTCCTAACTCTAAAGAGCCTCTTTCCTGCTGGCCTTTGGAGCTTCTCTTGGTGGCATGAAAGTGGAAAAGGCTGAAGTCAAAGCATGGCACTCCTAACTGCTGCTGGGAAGCAGATGCTCTCCAGGAGAACTGGTGATGGTTTCATAAACACATCCGGTGATCTGTGTCTAGGGAGTGGCGTCAGACTGGCACAATAGCCTGGCTGCTTCTTACAAGCCATGGACTCCTTCTTCCTCTACTTCTTTGAAAATTTAACTTCTTTATTGATTCTTTGGGAGTTTCACATCATGCACCCCAATTCTGCTTATCTCCTGGTCCCTCCCTATCCTCCCCTTACCCCTACAGCACTCTCCATGAAAGAAAATTAAAAAAAAATTAAACACAAAGGAAAAAAAAAAGCAAGCAAGCAAACAAACAAAAACAAGAAACCAAACCAACCAAACAAACCAAAAAACAAAGCAAAGCGAAGCAACAAAAAAAAAAAAAAATCAAAACAAAACAAAAACCCAAAAAAACCCCAAAACAAACAAACAAACAAAAAAAAAAACAAGCCTATTCGCGTCTTATCTTTTTCACCTCTTCAACACCTCTTCATTCGTCCTGGTGGTATTGGGAGCCTCAGTATGTCATATAGTATACCCTTTTTGTGGACTCATTCTCAGTCTACCCTTTGTCCTCACAGGTGAGTGGTGGAGAGCCCAGGCCTCTTGGCTGGGGTCTGTTCCTTCCTCCTCAGTTCTTGACTGTTGTAGAATATTATTTTAAGATGTGTTATACTTGTTCATGCTCTGGATCATTTGTTTTAATGATGCAAAGATATGCTGCATTCTTTTATGTTGCATTTGTTTAACTCTGTGAAGCTGTGTTACTGTGCCTGTCTAAAACACCTGATTGGTCTCATAAAGAGCTGAACGGCCAATAGCAAGGCAGGAGAAAGGTTAGGCAGGGCTGGCAGGCAGAGAAAATAAATAGAAGGAGAAATCTGGGAGGAGAAGGAGGAAAAGAGTAAGACAGATCAAGGAGGGAGATGCAAGGGGCCAGCCACCCAGATACACAGTAAAAAAATGAAAGTAAGAATTACAAAAGTAAAAGAAAGGTCAAAACCCAGAGGCAAAAGGTAGACAGGATCATTTAAGTTAGGAAAAGCTGGCATGAAACAAACCAAGCTTGGTGTCTGTAAGTCTCCACGTGTGATTTATTTGGGATCTGGGTGGTGGGTCCCCCAAAACAGTAAAAAGCAACAACAACAACACTTGACTGAGCATAGGATATGGAGGGGGTTTCCAGTGCAAAGGTACTGAGAGGAATTTTTTGAGCGAAGGGACAGACAAGGAGTGGGCAGCCCTCCTGAGGTTCTGTTTGCAAACACTTCTAATTCAAGTCTTTTCAGCTAGTGAGATAGGAGCTTGTCACCAAGCCTGATGACCTGAGTTTTGTTCTCTGCAACCCACATGGTAGAAGGAGAGAAATAATTTCAATCAATTGTCTTCTGACTTCCACAAGCACAGGCACCCCAAAGCCCACACACATACACATTAACTATTTGAAAGAAAAACTGTTAGTTTGCTCTAGAAGAGGCTTGTCATCCACCAGCTACCTTCCCTCCTGAGCTACCTGGGAAAGCAACGCCATCAGTTTCACTCCTAAGAGCCTTGGAGAAGTCAGCCTAGCATCCTATCTGACGTATAAATTATCATACATCTCTCTATAAATATATATACACATATATATAAATACACATGTATATATATGAGAACATACATACAAATACATACATTTAGTGATGCTGAGGTGGAGCTGTAGGATGGTAAGTTCCTGGTTAACCTAGGCTGCATATCAATATCCTGTCTCAAAAAAAAAAGGGGATAAATCCACAAATAAATAAATGCAACATATTCATATAAGATTGCATATAAGTACAAATATATATTATATATAATATTTTAAAGTTCTCCCTGTACAAGTCACCAGTGGGAATAGATTTACTAAGAGAAATGGCAATAGAAACAGAAATCATAACAGTCAACACAATAATTAGAGGGTGGCCTTGGACACAATAACAACTCTTGCCCAATGCCTTTCACTGTCCTGGCTGGACTCCCTGGTTCCTGGCCTGAGGCCTGTGCCCATGACTACTGTGGTCCTTGCAGTAAGTGCCGGGCCTGCTCCCTGCTGCTGCCAAGGGCCTTGCCTGGAGTCCTGGGCACGCACCCCACAGTGGCAGCAGAGCTTTAAATAAACACAGCCGAGGGGAAGAGAGGGAAATAAGGAGCCTGTGTTCTCACACACACAACAAGGCTCCTTGTGGCTGCAGCCTGGGAGCTCCCTTTCCAGCTGTCCCAAACATTTTCTCTTCCAAGGAAGCACTTTACAGATGATACCTTGGACAACAGCAACGGTTCTGAGTCACCAACCACACAGCAAGAATTGGTTTGGGAAAGTCCCTGGGTGCTGGGTCACGGCAGGCAGCAAGTTGGAGGCTAGGACAGGATGTTCCTGTGGTCCCAAGGTGTGATCTGGGCACAGCCAACCTTTCTCTCAGAAAGTGCTGGTGTGGGTGGTGGGCCTTGGCTGCTGGCCAGCCCCGAGGACCCACAGATTCTGAGCTCCAATGGTTAGCTGTGCTTCTGGACTCTCTCCCTCTTCTTTCCTGTTCTTTTCTCTTTTCACACCACTGCTGAGTTTTGAATGTTTATGACGCACCAATACTCCACCGGAGGAATAAGAGGCTGCAAAGATGTAAAAAGAACTCTTCGGCTTTCTTTGGTGATCAAAGTCTGACTTAGTAACCTGGACTACAAGTAAAAGTTCTTGGTTCCCAATGTCCCTATCACAGATTAGGGGCAATGACCTTGGGCAAGTCATTGAACATTTTTTGAGTTTAGTTTCCTTATCTATAGCACAAAGATGGCCATGGAAGGGTGTGTTAGACTTTCCATGACAAGCTAGTGTCAGGTGAGTCGTTTGTTCACATGGTGGCAAAAACAAAACAAAACAAACCGCTGTGAGTTCCATGAGAATTCTTGTGGAGAGGGGGCGTTAGACTCAAGCTAAGGCTGAAATCTTGCACAGGGAACATTAACAAAGGGGGAAAAAAAACCTTGTGAATCCAACAGCCCAGATGTGACTGGCTGGAGGACGATGAGGCAGTTCTGGGTTAGCGAGTCCAGGAAGAACTGAGAGCTAAGGGCAGACGATGTTGCACAAGACAGATCTTAGGCATGGAAACCCGAGAGTCAAGAGAGGGTTCTCTTTGACAACAACACTGAGCATGACAAAGGGAACAGTGTCACAAGGGACATCGTGATGCAGGTGTGTGGGCTTTGAGATGAGAAGAGGGCATCCATTGGAAATGACTGGTGTTTGGCCAAGGAGAATACTGCCAAGTCCTGTGATGAGAAAGGTCATAAATGGCCTTTGATGTCAACTAGTTGCTAGGCTAGCAGTTCATGCTGAAGTCACAGGAGGTTTGACAAGTGTGAAGAGTGACAGCTAAGGACTAAGGCTTACACAGAAGGAATAAAAGACACAGAAGAGCGCTGGAGGTGGGAGTCGGCCTAGGAGATCAGGCTGGGGAAGTGGATGGGCAAAGGTTCTTGGTGCTACCTTAAGGGAAGGGTGACCTGGGATGGTCACGCAGTGTTCGGAAAACACATGCTCACCACACATTGCTGCTTGTGTTATTCACGCTTATGGAACTGTCTGATAGGGCATTTGGGAAAGTTTGGTCAAACTAGTTTGTTTTTTTAAGTGAGTTTTTGATTTTTCTTTTAGTATTTATTTCTTTTATTATTTATTATTGTATTTGGAGAAAATTAGAGAATTAAAAACCCATCCTCCCTCCCTCCCTCCTTCCCTCCCTCCTTTCTTTCTCTCTCTTTCTTTCTTTCTTTCTTTCTTTCTTTCTTTCTTTCTTTCTTTCTTTCTTTCTTTCTTTCTAAGCCTTTGCCAGATTTATAGTCAATTTAGTATCATGACTAGTCCATTCACTGAACACTACTAGGTTGAAATTCAATACATAAAATACCTAAACTGTTTGGACAGGAGATACCACAGGTCACTTTGGCAATCTGAATGAAAGATGATCTCAGAAAATACACACAAAAATAGCACACAAATTTAGGTGCTGGTGTGCTAATGCCCCTTGTGGGTTCAGGCACCCAAGAGAAGACCTTTTGAATACAATTCAAGCTCCCCATTTTATATAGCCTTTCTGGCCCATTTTTCTGACTTGTAAAATGAATGCAATCCCTTTGAAATGAATTTGAGCTAACACAAATGAAATGCTTAGAAGAAAACATCCAAGTAAGTACTCAGTAATTGGCATTTGCTATGGTTATAAGGGTTATGTTATTACATGACATTTCCTTAAGTAATAAAGGTTATTCCCGGGACAAAGGCTTCTTCTGCCCTAAGTGATGACTCAGTCCACATTCACATACTTCCTTTCTGTTTCATTTCCTGTTAAGTTCTTCTAGGTAATTTTCTAGGGATTCCTAGGAGACCAACACTCGAGGCATGACTGGACACTCAGCAAGTGGAGGCAGGATTGTTAGTTCAAAGCCAGCCTGGGCTATATAGTGAAACCATATCTCAAACAAACAACAAACCAGAAACAAACAAAAAATATAAAATCGACACAAAATCCATGTGACTTGTGTTGTCCTAGAAAGAATTAAGATAATATGAACTGTATCGAGCGACTCAAGCATTTTACTCATTTAAATGACCATGCCAATTAGATTGAATTAGCGTGATGTTAATAATTTCTTCTTTTAGGGGAGCTTTTGTTGCAGGGACAAATGGAAGAGAACTCCAAAACTTCACTTGCTTTGGCGACCTTAGCAGTTGAGAAGGGATTCCATCCCTTTAAAATTAAAATTTTTTGGAAATAATTTGATGTCCACCTGAGTCTGGCGATGCACTTTTTACATTAGGGCAGAACAAGCTTCTGGACATAGAACCAACTTGGGCTTTGTTTTTGGATGATATAAAGGGAAAAACAGATTAAAAAACAAAACAAAGCAATGCGATTCTATCTGGGTTAGTGGGAAAGTGAACCTTGAGGTAAACCATTTTTCATGAGCTCTGAGGACAAGGCCCTCCATTCTACTGAGCGGGGAAGAGTGGGGGTGTCTAGGACTCCAGCCAGACCGGCTCACTAATCACTTTTCCGTGCCTTGCTGACATGTGGTCCATTCCACTCAGATGCACTGATTTTTCAGATCCCCAAACTCATGCGCTCTCTAGACTGTTACCCCAGTTCCTCACAACACACCAAATACCTGCCCCTACTGAGTCTCACTCTGGGATACCACAGTCAGATAAAGCGCCCCACTCCTCCCTGTCTCCTCCAGAAGGATTCCTCCACCCCCACTTGTTTTTATTTTTATTTTTATTTTTTGAAACGGGGTTTCTCTGTGTAGCTTTGGAGCCTGTCCTGGAACTCACAGAGATCCGCCTGCCTCTGGCTCCTGAGTGCTGGGATTAAAGGCGTGCGCCACCACTGCCTGGCATCCACCTCCACTTCTTCACGACTCGTTATTGAGGAATGACTCAGGCCACTCAGGAAGCTAAGTGCTTTATAGGTGTTATCATAAGTAGTCTACATGGAGGTAATGCCATTAGTTTCCTTTTATAGGTAGAAAAACAGACTTTGAATGACGAATTAATTCTCTCAGTATCAGACGGCAAAGATTTGAATGTCAGAGCCAGGAAGTCAGCTCACCCCGCGACGGTGCCAAAGCAGAGTGCATGCGTCAAGCTCTTATCCACCATACTTTTCTGTTTTCTCTGTCCCACTGTAGCCCCTTCCTTTACTCCTTTGTTACTTACATACATGTCTTTTTAATTAAAAAGATTTTTTTTTTTTTTTTTTTTTTTAGTATTTTTAGAGTTTTCAACCCACAGTTTTGTCTAGTTTCCCATGGTGCTCTGCAGCCCTGCTTGAGGGCAAAACCCCTTCTGCGTCCCATTGGCTGTCAGAACAGCATCTTTCATGCTTTGGGTGCTTGACGAGTACTTCCTAAAGAAGACGTATTAAAATAGACTGCTCAGAACCAGATTGGCAAATTGATCCCCAAATCTAGGCAATCACAATTAGTCCACGTTATATTTTTTCTCTTTATGGATTATTATAGTATAGACGTTTTTTGTCTTCTTTCAGAAGAAGTCTTCATTTCTCGTGTGTGGAGATGGGAATTTTGAAAACCAATTTGGGTTTCCAGGTCTTCAATGTGAAGACTCCAGGAGAATTCTCTCGCTCTACCTCCTGACAGAAAGACACATCTGCTGTCTGTAAACCAGAATGAGTTTCTCACAGGAGGATGTTGGTCAGCATCTTGATTTTGAATTTCCAGCCTCCAAAATTGGAAGACAGTGAATGTGCGCTGTTTAAGCCACCTAGTCTGTGGCATTTTGTTACAGTAACCTGAGCTTGCAAAGGGACAGTCTCATATTGCATCATGATACTTTGGTTGACGGTGGACCACATATACATCAGTAGAGCCAAAGAATATATTATTGCCTAGTGATGTCATAGCTGTCTTGGTTGTGAGTATACCCTGATATTTGCACAATGATGCCATCACGTAAGGAAACATTTCTCATTAAGTAATGAATGACTATATATGAGAAATAAGCAGTCTTTGGAAAATTTATGGAGTGTTTAGGTGAAAGGAAAACATCATGTGGGGAGGGGACCCGGAGAGAGAAGGGCTTGTGGAAGCTCTCATCGCACACCTAGAGCCATAAAGCAAGTTTGCCTGGAGAGCTGGCTGAGCGTGCTGTGCCCCCAGAGCACACCCAGCTTTGATATCTGACACTGACAGGCAATTAAAATCTATTTCAGTCTCAGCTAATCAGTAAGGGGATCGCAGCGCAATCTTCTCACCCGCGCAGTTATTTCGAAGTCCCCCTGATTGGAGCACGAAGCCTCGCAAATGTTCTGCTCTCTTTTGCCTCTGTGGGTCCTTCTTGCTCCAGCCTTTGCTACAATGCATCCTCTTCTCGGGTGGACGTCTTGAGGACTGCTCGCCTAGTGTGTGAACACAGCGTCTCCCCCGGAAGACGGAAGTGCATTTAGGCAATCGCTGTTATAAGAGGGTAAAATGACTCTGGGAATTCTGAAAAAGGCTGCTGTTGAAGATGTGGGAGGGACCTTGGTTTTTAGGCTTTCTAAAGAATTGAAGGTTCCATGACACCCTAGATCAATGGTTCTCAACCTGCTGGTGGAGACCCCTTAGACAAATTTTTGTCTCCAAAAAAATTTACATTACGATTCATAAAGGTAGCAAAATTACAGTTATGAAGTGGCAACAAAAATCATTTTATGGTTGAGGAGGTCACCACAGCATGAGGAGCTGTATTAAAGGGTCACAACATTAGGAGGGTTGAGAACCACTTCCCTAGACGGACATGGAAAGACAAAACAATATGGGAACTGTGAAATGAGCTGCTACAAGGTATGCTGTGGTGGCAGTCTTGAGAAGTGACAGCATGTCATGCTGAACCTTTGCTACTGTTGTTGCAGTTGAAATAGTCCTGCCATCTAACCTAGGATATTCTCAGACTTGACTCATAGCTCAGGCTGACTTTGAACTCACGATCCTCCCACCTGTACTGTACCTCCCAAATGCTGGATTATGGGTGTGTTACTATGTCTGGCCTTCCCTCCAGGATTGGTAACATTACTGTAGTGACAGGAAATTCCCAAGCCCTTGCTGGGGACTGGTCCTCATTTACTCGATCTGACTCACCCGATTCCTCCATGTCGTAGATGAGGAGATTAAAGCCGCCATAACCCAAACTACATGTTCAAGGCTATAGAGAACAAAGGGAGGGGCTGGCCTTGAGTCCCCACCGACTGATCCTGGAGTGTGTGCTTTTATTTGTTCTTTCCTGAAGATGGGACGTGTGGGGGGATTTGATGCAAGCTCCTCCCTACCTTCCATGCTACCCTGGGTGAGGCCCAAACCATAAAACTTGCCAGTTACTGCAGAGTCACTATTTTATAGGAATGGCTATTTTTAAAAGCAGCAATTTTTGACTCAAGCACACATTTTGCATTTCCTTGATTGCCAAGCCCGTTTATATAGAAGGTACACCAATAATTTTGAGTGCAAGGGTGTTATGAGAGAAGGTTGCATGGTAAAATAAAAAGGAAATTGTAACATCAGCTTTCAGAGATCTGTGGTTTAGTTTATAGTGCAGGGGCAAAGATCCCTTCAGTTTTTTCTTATGTTGCATTTCTAGGAATGGCCAGTAGGGGGCGCTCTAGTCACTCAGGGGCTCAGAATAACAGTTCTAACTTAAAAGAATCTATACAGCCTTTGCCACAGGAAGCATCAGCGAGGGGAAACCCTGCATCAGCACCCAATTGTCACCTGGAAGTGGCTCATATCACTTCTGTTGACAGTTCATTGGATCTAGCAAGTCATTTGGGCAAGCCTTGTTTCAAAGATGTGGGGAGTCCTCAGCCTTGGAGAAGAGGCAGTGCCCGGACAGACTGAAAATGGATCCTCGTGCTGTTGATGGCCGACTTGACAGGATCTAGAGTCACCTAGGAGACAAGCTTTTAGGAACACCTGAAAGGGGTTGTCTAGATTAGGCTGTGCCTAGGAGGATTATCTTGATTAGGTTAACAGAGTGGGAAGATACGTCCTAAGCGTGGCTGGCACAATGCTCTGGGCTTGGGTCCCGGGCATCAGCGTTCATCTCCCTCTGCTTTCTGGCTGTGGTTACAACGCAACCTTGAGCTCCTGCCCTCATGACTTCACTGCCATGAGATACTGATCGGAAACCGAACCAACGCTTCCTGTCTTCTGTTCCTTCTGCCCCGGTACCACGGCACGGGGACAAACAAGTAATACGATCCCCATTTAGCAGTGGGTGACGAATGGTCAGTCATGCCGTTGGCAGCTGTGACAGACACCCGAGGAATGCTCGCTCACAAGCTTGCCCCACAAGATGACTCCCTTCAGTGGAGAAGACAGAGCTTGCATCAGAACCGCCCAGAGAAAACACCATTATTTTAAAATAGTGCCACTCAAATTACTATCTGCTCACCAGACCCTGCCAACCAAGGGCAGCTGTGTGGTTTCTCGAGCAGCAAACCCTCTTTCTGTTTCTGTCCAGGCTTGGCACAGACAAGCCTTATGACTATTTTCATGTCCAAAGAACGTCTATCTGCGAGAATATTCTATTCACAGTCCACAGTTCGTACAGTTTCATCAAGGGCCAACATTAAAACCAGTTTGTTTCTTTCCCCTGAAGTACCTGCCATCTTGTGTATAGCTTTCTCTCTTCCTAGTTTGGGTTAAGAGCTCTTTATATGGATAGCAAAGCTTGTATCTTACAGTTTGATTAGTAAGTGCTTCTCTAATTAGGCTTCTTTAGAATTGGAAGCAAAACGACTTTTATACAATTTCTGACCCTTCCTGGTTTGTCATAAAAGTAAGGACTCAATGGATTTGATGCCTTTCAAGTCTCTCCTCATTCATCCTGCTTCCTGTCCCGGTCCCTCCCCATTTCCTGCTGTCCTGTCTCTCCCATCTCATCTTCTCATCCCATTCTTCTAGTTTCTACCATTGCCTTTCCTCTTCATTCCCCTCTTCTTTCTCACATTCTTCTCTTGTGCCTCTCCCCCTCCTCTCCCTCCATCCCCGTCTCTATCATTACCACTTCACATGTCCCCAGCTCCACAGCCACCTTCTTTCTGACCAGCTCAACTGTCTCATTCCCAAGGTCAAAGTCAAATACCGTTATTTCTGGTCCCCCATAACAGCTGATGTCTTTAGTATAGGCTTCGATGGTAGCCAGCACTTTCTCTTCAGAGCTCCCAGGAAAACTCTTTCTGGGATCATTTGTGCCATAGCTTTCTCCAATAAAACTGTTGTCTCTGGGAAAGAATGTGTCGGGCATGCCTTGTTTTACCAGCGTGGCTACAGGTCCTCAGCTATGACAGGTGAGGACCTGTAGCCACTAATATAATATTTGGATATCTCTAGTCAGCACCACTTAATAATTTTTATTATTTTATGTATGTGGGTGTTTTGGCTGCATGTATGTATGTGTACCACATGTGTGCAGTGCCTGTGGAGGTCAGATGAGGTGTTGGATACTCTGGAACTGGAGTTACAGATGGTTGTGAGCCACCATGTGGATGCTGGGAATTGAACCTGGGTCCTCTGGAGGAGCAGCCAACGCTCTTAACCACTGAGCCATCTCTCCAGTCCAGTCAGCAATGTGTTTATCTTCCCTGTCCTTAGGTGATTCTTTGTGGGGCTGAGCGATGCAGGTTCAGTTATGTGGGAATCAACAGAAAAATTGAATAGAAGGAACAAACGTGTCTGCTTCTTCTAGAGGGGCCTGTGGAGGTCGGAATGCTTTGTGGATAGTGGTCGAGGGCCTAGGGAGGCCAATTTAAGTTTGATGTTTCCAGACTCTGAAGTTTGAAATTGATATTGATGGAGCGGTGCATGAAGTGCAAAGAGGAAGAAAAACCCATTTTTCTACCGGTTACGTATGGCCCCTTTCTGCTTGCCAACATGTCTGATATGATAGACTGAAAGTACCATTTTCTTGGTAAAACAAATACAGACCTCTTTCTAAAACCAGCTTTTGATACTTTATGAGTAGGGCTGGTGTATGTAACCGATCAAGACCAACATATGGTTTATTATGACATTTTGCTGATTAAAATAGTCTAGACATAAACTTGAGATTTCAGAAATGTTGAAGTTAAGTAAGAGCTACATTTTAATGTACAGTAGATGTGTACTTAGTGCTAGGCCACCTGTGTCCCTACAGGAATTACGGGGCAGGAAGTCCTTTTGACTCGAGAAGTGTGTCTGAAAATTAAGGTTGTAAATTAACAACAGCTTGTCTATTAGATTATTTCAGCCATAAAGGACTCAGTATGTTTCAAAACGCTCGTGATTTTCAATACATTTCTGTGGCTTGATTTAATAAAGAGTGATGCTGGGAATGCCTTTGGCTCGAAGCTTTGCAAAGGCCCATTTTTAGAAAATCCCAGAGAATAAATAGTAGCTGCTATTTAGGCTGCGGTAGAACACACCTGTGGTAAGTGGAAAAAAAAAACTTGAGCCGCCCCTTGGCTCAGCCGGGCCTCTGGGTGGACACCAGGGGGAGTGTGTGGCTTTGGTGCCAAGAGGCCTGGGCCCTCCTCGGCTTCAGAACCTGGAGTACAGCTGGTACTCCGTCTGGTATTGTTTTCCTGGTGTGTAACTCATGAATAATGAGGCCCTAATTAACACGAGGGGCGGCTGTGAGGATTAAATGGCTAATGTTTGGGACCAAGCACTTTGAAGTAGAGTCCATTATGAGGAGTTGTTGGGGCAATCCCGAGGCTCCTTTAGGTCTCCGTTTTGATTAGCTGTTCTTTCTGTCTGACCCTCTGAGGGACAGAAGAGGTGGGTGAAGCCAGGCAATGAGCTAGGAATCGGGAAGGGAGGAGGGTCAAGGGTCTCTGGTTGGCACACAGAGAAGCAGATGGGGAAAAAGTGGGGAAGGAAGGAGGCGTGGGGAGAGGGGACGGGGAGGGAAGAGGGGGTCGAGGAAGAGAAGGGAGCAAGGTAGAAGCTGAGAGGGACGAGAAAAGAGAAGAAGGAGAGGCCGGAGAACGGAGTTCTGAGGTCTCTGAGGGCCTTACTTCCGGGTGGTCTTCAGGCTGTGGAAGTCCTGGCATTGCCTGGGACTGGAGCAGGACCAAGGTGGGCAGAATGGGGTTTTTTGTTTCGTTGGTTTTTGCCTTTCTTCTGCGGCCAGGCTATTGAGTTGGCAGGACCCATGGGACCCATGGTGATCTGAAGCCTTTGATTCATTCTCTCTGTCTCTCTCTGTCTCTGTCTCTGTCTCTGTCTCTCTCTCTCTCTCTGTCTCTCTGTCTCTGTCTCTGTTTGTTTGTATATGTGTGTGAACTGAATTTACCATTTTTCCCCTGAACTCTTTACTCTTTCTTTCTTTTTCTTTCTTTCTTCCTTCCTTCCTTCCTTCCTTCCTTCCTTCCTTCCTTCCTTCCTTCCTTCCTTCCTTCCTTCCTTCCTTCCTTTCTTTCTTTCTTTCTTTCTTTCTTCCTTCCTTCCTTCCTTCCTTCCTTCCTTCCTTCCTTCCTTCCTCCCTCTTTTTCTTCCTTTCTTATTTCCTTGAACCGTTTTAAGACTAGAACACTGGTGGGGTGGTCAGGAGAAGCTGGTTTAGTTTCTTGTTTGGTGGCTTTACTGTTGGACTCTGAATGGGGAACTTCACTGCTTTGGTTTCCTCGTTTGAACAATAAAGAGACCTAGCCTCACCCAGGCCTTTATTGTCACCTTCTGCTGCCTGTGGACACACCATGAAACTGTGGCTTACAACCGAAAGCCTTTATTTCTCTCAGGGGTCTGTGGGTTGACATTTAGATCTGGACTCTCTTAGGTGGCTTTGCTGATGTAGACTGGGCTACAATGATCCCAGCTAGGTGGGGTAGGCGGGGTCAGTCCCGTCTGAAGATGGGATGGCTCTGCTTGTTCTCCAGCCAGGCAGTCTGGATACATGGAGTGCTCAAAGTTCCAAATGAGTGAGGATTGTAAGGTGCCTTGGGGCCTAGCTCTCAGGAGGCACCACCATCTTCTACACCAGCTCCAAATGTAGCAGTAGGAAAACAGGCTGAAGCTCTTGGTGGAGGTAGCTGCCAGAGATTGAGGCCAATGTTTTTTTCAAATTGCCACACCGAGGGACAGTTCAAACCCAATAGACAGTCAACAGAAACTAGAACCAGTGTGAGGCCACCTTCTGTTTTCTTTGGGTTCAGCGCCGAGAGTCTGAGGTTACAAATCCTAGCTATGGTTTTGGATTCATTATGTAACTTTAAATAAGATTCTCCACCTTTTGGTTGGTTCATCCTTGGGTGGGGCTTCTTTTGGTCAATATGACTAGGAAAACAATCAGTAAGTTAATATGAATTTTTACAGAGAACTTTGATGTATTGCAAGGCCTGGTAAAGAAGGGACATTTGATAAGGAATTATAAAACACAATAATGAATACACATATATAATATGCACTTAGGTCTCTTAAACTACTTTTGTAAGATAGAATTTTACTCACAGAAGAAGTTTAGAAAAGAGATATAAAGAGATGAATAGAGAAGTCCTGTTTTATTCCATCCCAAAGGTAATGATGTCTGACAGTAAATGTTTCAGTATGATTCTGTCAAGAATATTTTCTTTATTATCTCAGTGTGTGTGTGTGTGTGTGTGTGTGTGTATGGGTGGGTGTAATGACATCTAACACCAATTTTATAATGTGTTCTTTTATTTCAGTAAATACATTCTTATTGCCTATATTTGTCAACTGTGCAGTATTCTGTTGCACATATATGCACAGTTTATCGAACTAACCATTCATCAACAGTCTTTTAAGTATTTTTATGTTTCTAAATATTTTTTGTACTTTTTTTTTAGAACATATTTTCAAATATTTCCTTAGGATGTATTTTTTACTGATGATGTTACCATGACAAAGGGTAGGTGTGTTTTACAACTCTTTTTTTTTTATTACATTATTTATTTATTTGTGTGTGTGTGTGTGTGTGTGTGTGTGTGTGTGTCTATCAGTTAGGTACATGCATGTCACAGTACACATATGGAAGTCAGGAGATAACCAGTGGGAGTCTGTTTTCTAACATGAATCCTGGGGCGCAAACTGAGATTGTGAGGTTGAATGATGCGCGCCTTTACCCACAGACCCAACTCACTAGCCCTATTTCAACAACTCTTGACTCCTTCTATGAAACCTCAGTAAAAGTTCCACCCTTTGCTTGCATACTAGATAATAATGTCTACTTTCTTTGGTCCATTATGTTTAATACCCATTGAAAACCAGTCCTTAGTCCCTTTGTGATGGCTTCGTATCTGACTGAAAGTTTTAAAACTCTCACACTGGAAAAACTTGTTAATTCCAATTCCATAGGTAAAGCTAGATGCTAGCACCTTCTCACTGTGTCCACTTAAAAGTTCTGGTATTAAAGAAGTGCAGCAGACGTGGCATTAAATCCAACAGATCAATCCCTCTTAAAGCTATTAAGCAGAACTGGGGTTCTGCTCTTTCCAGGACCAGAGAGGGAGGGAGAGCCATGATTTCCCAAAAGGAGCAAGACTGCTCTTGCAGTAGCTCAGCCCATGGTCTTAACACACCATGCAAAATGAGTAGCGGAATCTTTGCTTAGTGCTGGAGTCGTGAAATGAACCACAGTAAATGTGGAGCCAGCTTCTATCAGCAGGAGAAATGGTGGAAGATCCATTAGAGGCATCTGGAAGAAGTATAACAAATATGTTAATTCTATTAGCATTTTTGTGACTAACTTCATCAATTTTTTAAGCTCAGACAAAGAGCGTTTCCTTCTGTGCTTGGAGTTCTCAAACTCTTTAGGTGGTAGACATCCCTTCAGCTTCACTTTCTCCTGGATCCTAATCCTTCTCCCGAAAAGGGGCTGGTTCTGAACTGATGCTGAATTTGATTGTACCCCTATTAAAGTAGAGGATTGCCAATTTCCTGATTATGCCCAGGAGACAGATCAGTATTTCATGATTTCATTTCTTCCAAGGTATTTTACAGGGCAACACTCGTCAGCCTGGCCTCATCCCTTTTTCTGTTACTGTCTAGAAGATTCACACTCAATCCATTATCCTGCTCAGTTTACCTCTTCAGACACAGCAGACACCCACTGAGTATAAACTGGGACAGGTGACGTGACTTTGGCTTGAGCTCAGCACTCCGATGGGTAATCTAAAATCACAACAGTTATCCAGTTGCCAGTGTTTGGGGCTCACTCTTATTTTCCCACAGAAACCTTCCAAAGTCGATGCTAGATGTTGTGTGCTCCTGAGACCTTTTGTTGCCCCTCACTTTGGGTTCTTATGGTTCCCCATGGAATTCACTGGGACACAGAGACTTGAGTTACCCAAGAGAGTCACCCTCTTTGCTAAGAATCTCTTTGTTTTTGTCCTTCTATGCTAGAGAATTTTTTAATGGAAAATGTAGAAGGACAGAACCACAGAGCTTCATCTTTCCAATCCTTTATTACTGTCCCTCCTATTTAGCAGAATTAAATTGCCATTACTTTTTTGTTTGTTTGTTTGTTTTCCTTGAATATGATGAAAAGGCTTTTTTTGTTTTCTTGGACATTGTTTCTAGGTATAGCTCGTCCTGGCTGTGTGCTCTGATTGTGATAATATAATCAGTAACAGCAATGCAAAACGATGTCAGTTTCAATGTTTACAGTGTCTTTATAGGTTCTTAACACAAAGATCAGTTCTGTCAGAGGACTATCAAAATTGAAAATGTCATGCAAGACTTGAATACAGACCTATATACAGGACATGGGAAGAAAACAGGGCAAAAGTCTGGTTAAAGTGTTTTCAAAGTAAGTGTTGTGGTTTGGGCATGTCCCCTATAACTTCATGGGATTAATTTCCAATTACATTGGCTTCTGGTGTTTGGAGGTGTTATCCTTGGAGGTAACTAGGACTCAATGAGGTCATGAGGGTGGGACTACCATAGTCAGTATCTTTAGAAGGAGGAGGAGGAGAATAAAAATAGAGATCAGTCTTTGCATGTTCTTGCATGACCTTGCTATGTGATGACATATGCCATGTTATAACACAGCCAGTGGCCCTCATCAGATACTTGCCTTCTCAGCTGCCAGAACCATGAACTGGATGAACTTCTATTGCTTATAAACTAACTAGTCTGTAGTGTTTTGTTATGATCACATGAAATTGAGTAATTTAGTAAGGGTAATTTTATTTATTAAAATAGCTAGGAAATAGATTTTTATTTTTGAGGAGAATTTAGAAACTATAGCTTTTTCCCAGAATCTTCCAATCAAGTCTTCTTCCAAATATTCTTTCCTCTGGCCTTTTACTGTAGATACTTTTTCTCTTCTCTACTACTCAATCTAAATCTATGGTATAACCTCTCTCTACTTTGTTTCATGTTATTTTTTCTTTTCTGAACATTCTTCTTGAAACTTTGACATATTGTTAGTTGTGTGAGGCAGGGATGAGTTTTGGCTCGTCCATGTTTTTACCCAAAACTCCCAATGTTGTGCCTGACCTGCAGGAGACACTTAATCAGACCTTGCTGAATGAACAAATGGTGCTGGGAAGGAAGGATTACTTTTAAGGAGAACTACTCTCCTTCTCTAAATCATAACTAGTTACATGTAGTGGGCAGAGTATATCATGAAAGAAATGTTAAGGCTCTCCTCAGTGTCAGGTGCGGGACATATCCTTATGAGCTATTAGCTAGGGAGGCCCCAGAGGCCCCCCCAACAATATACACACTTGCCATTCCTCTGTATTGTCCACCAGAGCTAGTTGATAAGACAATATTGCTGACACCTTGAGTGCACGATACAGAGACACCACACTGGAACTGAATTGGAAGTTTTATTCCTGGTGGCTAGCTTTCTTAGTACTGGAAGGTAATATGCAGGCTGGTGGGAGAGAAGAGAAATCAATGGTCTTACCCAGGTATGAACCTATTAATTACAATACAGACTTGCCACTGGTGCCATAGTGGTGTGGACATTATGGAGCGAACCAACTACTCTCCGATTAGATATAAATTTTGTTCCACCAGAGGGAATCCATGACTTGTAAACATTGCCAAAACTCAGTGAAACTTACTACTGTTGTTTAGCTTAAGTTTTCCTGGGGTCAAGCTGCCTTCTAACTAATTATGTTTATATCCATACACAAATGTAACTCTCATCCTTAATCAGAGATGCTTCCTTTTACAGTGAACAGGGGTGAATGCAGAAAAGTATGGCTGCTCAAGGTACTGAGAATGAGTGATGGCCCTAAATAGAACATTTGTACTAACTCCTCAAAGGCTCAAGCAATATCTCAGAAGAGAGAGAGAGAAAAAAAAAAGCTAAAATATACAGAAGAATGCTATCTTCTGGGCACGGCGCAACCAGGGCAACCGTGATCTCACAGCAACTGCAACTACCTTCAGTGAATCTGCATACCATTGGGCCAACCACCAGTCAATCACAGATGGAGGAGGGGCTCACAGTACCCTACCCCTTACTTCTGAACTACTAGCCACTGATAGATTCTTGGGGAAGAGAAGACACTGTCTTCAGTTACATACCCACTGATGAACCTCCCAGGCTCCAATAGTTAGTTCCAAATGCTTAGTCACACAGATGGCCCTGGTTAAACTCAGAGACTCAAAAACAAAACAAAAACCCAAAAGTGTGGAAAGAGACTTGTAGGGAGAAGGAGGGGTAAAAGGAGTTGGAGGGCTTTCTGAGAGTGTGGAGGATGATGGGTCATCAGAATGTACTCGTATGAAATTGCCAAAGAACAATTTTTAATAGCGTTAAAAAAAGAGAGAAAAGAAAGGCTCCTTGGAGAGCCTAGAGCTTGAAAATCTCAACCCCCTCTCTGGTTTTTTTTTTTTTTTTTGACCACTGCAGTTGATTCAATCCATGTCACACATGAAAATGAGGCATGATCTAGTGCTGTGTGAGGAACTCCCGGTAAAACAAAGCATTGGCTTTGTCCTAAAAAAGCCCACAGTCTAGCAGAGAGCCCAGGTGTTTGACAAAGTGCTGCTGGCCATCATGGTATGGCTGAGGCAAGATCTTTGAGGCTCAGAGGCAGAGCAGAGGAAGGCTTGGCTGAGGTGGTTAGAAAGGTGGTGGTAGTGGTTCTGGAGAATCCTACTTCTTGTATTTGTGGTGTTTTGTGGATGGATGAAGGACTAGAGGTCACATGGCCTGTGAAAAACTCTTTCCAGATAGTAAAGCAAAGGAAGGCATCACACATTACCGAATTTGGGGAAGTAAACATAGTTGCTGGGACACAGAATTCCAACTGAGGAGTATCAAATGATGAAGGCGAGGAGGGAGAGAAAAGCCAGGCATGAAGATTCATGTGTTAACTTCATTAAGAAATCTGGGTGGGAGTTTTTAAATCGTGTTTCCTTAAATTTAGAAATTTAACTCCTGCGCATGGACACAGTTCACTCCCTTCCCTCCATATTGCACTCTAAGAAATTGTTAGAGATCAGGTTGCTCACTTTTTCCAGGACCCAAAGTATTCTATTCTTGTAGCACATCTGACACATCATTTAGTGATTGTAGTGATCTGAATGAGAAATGTCCCTCCTTGGTCTGGAACATTTGAACACTTGGTCCTCAGTTGATGGAACTGTTTGGGGAGGCTTAGGAGGTGTGGTCTTCCTGAAGGAAGTATGCCACGAGGGGCAGGCTTTGAGAGCAAAAGGCCTCCCCCTACTTCCAATTTGCATGTTCTGCTCCCTGCTTAGGGTTCCAGATGTTGATTGGTGTCGGGCTAGAAAGGACATGGGCTCTGTCAGAACCATCACTTTCCTCTCTGGAACTGGTATGAACTTCAGTGTTTTACAAAGAAAAAAGTAAAAATTTCTCAAGCACAACAGCACTTGATCAGCTGATTATCTATTGCAGAGATAAAACACAGTATCCAAGGCAACTTACAGAAGAAAGGTTTTATCTGGACTTACATACAGTTCCAGAAGGGTGAAGGTCCAGCATGGTGGGGAAGCAGCAGGAATAGAGAATTTAAGTTTAGCCTCTTTGACGTCCATTTGTCACCAAAAATATCTATCATGAAAAAATTTTCAGTGTCAACATGAGTTTGGTGGAAGAGCTTACTTTCACCTAATTTATGACTACCTAATTTATGCAAAATATGCATATTTTAATTTTATTATAATGTGTAAAAGGAAAACGTACAAAATGTAAAAATACACATGGTTCTCAAAGGTTCCTGCAAACACATTCTATAACCTACAAGGAGCCAGGGGTTTGTACAAGAGACACTTTGGACAAAGCTGTTTAAAATTCCTCTTTTAATACTAAATATTACTTGTTTCTCCCTAAGGGATGGTGGGTGGTAGTGAAAGAAAGGACAAGAAGAAATCATGAAAAAGAGAAGGAACACAAGGAAGTGCATGCTCACTGTCTGGAGGGAGCAGCGGGAGTCCAGTGAGTGAAGTCTTTCGTGAATGTATATTGCTGACACAGGTACAGACAGGCCAAGGACTCCAAGGTCTTGGGTCCATGGGAAACTGGCAAAGCCATTATTACCCACACGCATCCGTCTCTGAAAGGTGAAGCCTTCCTGTGTCCAAGTACAAGTGTTTACAGATGATTTATCAGTGTGTACAAAAACTAGCAGCTGCAGCTTCCTCCTCCTTCTGGGTGTTTATGGCCTGAGACTACTTGCCTACAGACACCTCCGACCCAGACCAGCAAATCCCTCCTCCTGTGCTGTACATAATAAACACACTGAGGTTCCTGTTTGAGGTGGTAGTATGGTCTGCTCCATCACAGCGACACCTGATAAGATCCCAGCTCTTCTGTACATGTATCTGTGTGTACACATATAGGTTTCTTTGCTGTTCCTACTGAGGGATCTAGGACCCAAGCTGTGTGGGATGCAGTAATTGTCTTGCTAAGCTACTGAGACAATTAGTGATGACTCTGGTTTAACTGATTGTCTAACTTGCTTTATGAGAAAGCTAAAGAGCCTAAAATTCAGCACAGGAGTGTGGTTGATCTTCATATCCTTCTTTTGTTGCATGTGAGAAACGGTAATTTTTCTGTCTGTGGGGGTAAGCCTTATGACACAATTTAAAAAGCTCTCATTGGTTTCCCATTTTAGGAGTCAGAATATGAAATAAATTCTTTCACTAGAGATCTTCCAGTGCTGTGTACGGGATAGCTAGTCAACGAATGAGTATTGCTTGACTGTGGACAAGTGTGTGAATGGTGGAAACAGAGTAGCAAAACTAGAATTCTACATGACTCTTGGGTACAGCTCTGAGTCACCCAAGGCATAGCTAGTCGGAGCGAACCAGAGGGAAGAGAGCAAGCCTGTGTATAGAAGTCCTTTCCTTAGATGTCCTTCAGATATAATGTGAGTGCTCTGTCTAAGATTATTGATGATTCTTGAGCAAAAAGTCCCAAATAGTCAAGGACTCAACAAGAGACAATGTAGGACTTTCCCAGCAGTGTCACCTTTCATCTCTGGTCTGTTAATTTCATTCTCTTCCAAATCAATGTCTATTTTAAAATAAATTACCAGTTCAAGTATTTTGTGCTTCCCACATGCAAGCATGGCCCTAAGTTCTTTAGGCATCTGCTGAGGCTGGTATCATATTTAACCCATCTTACAGAGGTTAAATGAATTGTCCAGGGTGAGTTTGGGTTTAACTTTCAGCTCATTTGGCTCCAAAGCCCGTCTATCACTCAGGTTTAGCAAGCCTGGCTTCTAAGACAATTCCTACTTGTTCCTGTGCCCTGGGAGTCTGTCAATCTATTTACTACATGGTTATTATTTATCTCCTCATATTTCATGTTCTCAACCAGACCCCAAGAAACTGGTGACATTATCTTTTCTCTTCTAGTGGATTTTGTCCCCAGGATACACACTCAAATACAAAGGCAGTAAACAGTTTACAAAACTTATTGCTTTTGATTTCACTGATATCAAAGTCTATGTCCTCAAAAACCAGATAGCCTAAAGCATGAATACAATAACACCTTACCTTGATTTTAGGGAAGGAAAAAAAGAAGAAGTGATGGATTTCTCACGTTCTTTCTGGTCTGTTGTCATAGCAACAACATCCCTTTTTCCTTGACCACTCTTGTTCCTAATTGAATGATTTCTGCAAAGAATGTCCAATTGAAAAAGTCCTGTTTACAGGGCATCTTCTCAGGATCCAGTTGCTGAGGGACTGCTGGGTCTGTGAGCTACAATGGATAAGTTCACTGTCTGATGTTCTGTAATGTTTGCAGGTTGGGATCAGGAAACCGGCAGTTAAAAGATGTTTGCCTTTGAGACCCTGCTAGAGAATTAATAGTTGGTTTGGGATGTTATCTGCCAAATTTGAGTTCCCCAAGAGTTTTATACCTGAGGTAAGTCTCTGAAAACAGGAATTGGGTAATTGAAGCACTGGCCTGATGTTATCTATGAAGTAGGCAGACAGGCCTTGCTGTGGGAGCAGGAAAACTTCTAGGGCACAGAGAAGAAGACATGGAGTACTGGAATGGTGAAGAGTTTAAAGAAACATTTATCTGGTACTATCTGTGCACATACTCTTAATTGTATGACGTGGTTGTGTGGAGCAGTTTCCATTTTTTAAAAAATCATTTGGACTTCTTTTAAAAGTTTTCTTCTGAAAATTATACCATTCAAAAACAAAACTCAGAAATCTTTTTGCCAAAGCAGCCACACAAAACTGTGATTGATGAAGGACCCACAACCTATATTTAGGTCACAATATTTAATTCTAGAGCTTTATTTTTATTTTTTAATAAAGTGTTTTAACCTCTCTTCCTTTCTCATAGGTCAGTTTCCCCCCCTCACACCCTCCTTACTAAATTATATCTTAGGCTTTAAAATAGCTTCAAAGCTCAAGTCTCTTAAAAATAGCCCATCTGCTCTAAAGGTGGGCTGTTCAAGTTTATTTCAGGCTTTGAGGTGGGCCACACCTCTGTGACAAGGACAGATGTCCAACTGACTATGCAATGCCAGCCCTTCCTTTTGTCCTTTCACAGATGTCCACTAGGACCTTAGACTCTGCATCACTAGAGTAGAGAAGGAGATGCTCACTGCCAGGCAGAATGTGGTGTTCCCCACGTCTGCATATTTTTATAGTCCCAGTGTGTTTTGCTTCTTCAATGACATCTCTGTGACAGACACTTGCCTTTCTCCCCGGAGACTGTCAAGCAGGTTGGTTGTCTTCTGCCCTGCTTCTTGCCCCTAAGTGCTCCCATGTTGCTGGCCTTCCCAGTGCCCACTGGAACGTACTTTTTGAGCCAGGCTAGCAGAAGCTCCAGCCGCCACCTCAGGCCTGGCTGCTAGCCAGAGGGGCCGAAACAGAATGCTGCAGACACCAGGTTTCCTGGCAGCCACTTCACACAGAGGGATGGCTGGTAACCACCAGCCTCCAAATGAGACCATCCACACAAACAAACAAATAAAAAAAAAATGCCAAACACAAACACAAATGAAAGAAACCACACACACTCAGAGAGACACAAAGCACAAACTCAAGCATGCTGTTGCCTGAGCCTCTCATCAGCTGTGGGCTTGGTGTCCCACTCAAAGCTGATGTGCTGATGGGCGGTTTGGAGATTCCTGTGGTCTGGACACACACCCTCCTCATCACCAAGATGTGCCTGGAAAAAAGCAGTCATGGTCCAGGCTTCTGATTTATTCCTTGATAAACTAGTCGTTCCTTCCCCAGGCTGAACTTGCTCTCCCAGATCACAGGGAATCGGCCTTATTCCTATCCACTAACTCCTTTTGTGAATTAGGTCACTCCTTCTGTGGCCGTGGAGTCTCCCAGGGGCTCCTTGTCCCCATTGTTGTGCATGATAAGCTCTTTAAAATGCCTCCTCTTAATTGCCAATACCACAATGATTCCTTCTCAGACTTTCCTGGGCTATGCCAAGTGTCACCATGGGGAGGTGTGTGTCACAGGCAAATTGCAGAAGTCCTTAAACAACAGTTTTTATTTATTTTTTTATTTCATGAAAACACAAAAAACTGATGTAGAAAATAATAATGATATACCAACTCTCTTCAGTCCAGCTCCCCACCCATATGTATTTTTTTTTTCTTGCTTAACATTGCACATCTATTTGCAAGCCTGTCCTGAATTCTCTGGAAGCCTCTGGAGGCTGCCTCCATTGGCTAGACCTCATGATACATCCCCAGTCTCTGTCGCGTCAACACCCTTCTTTAAATTCATGCTACTTGCTTTCTCCTGGTAGGCGTAGTCCACATTTCATAGAGGGGGAGACGTGGAAACTTGAGTGAGTGAATAGCAACCCGAATAATGTCTTTCTTTGCTCTGTCCATCTCATTAAAGTAAGGAATCTTAAGAACTGCTATCATGCAAGATGCATGCTAAGCCCCGGCATGTTGGTGGTGCATAAGAAACTCTAAAAAATTGGCCCCTCCTGATTGCTTAGGCTATGGTTTGTTTGCCTGTCTATTATAGGAAAGAATGCTATTCATAATCTTCTAGGGCCTCCAGGAGAGGTGGATGTTGCTAATGGAGAGGTCCTTCTTTGCTGTTCGTGTTGTACTCATGGCTGAATATGTATACTTGGGTTCTGCCATATAGTTCTAAAAGGCAGGAAAGCCATCTAGGACCAGGATGGGTAACATTAGAACAGACAGACATGTATAGTGTGCTCTAACAGACAGACTTGGGAGAAGTGGCATGTTAAATGCATGAAGTTGTGAGTTTGGGAGTCTGAGCGATAACTCCCCTACTAAAACTCACATTCCCTCTCCTCCCATGAATATTGTAATAAAGTGGACACCTGCTCACATCCTTGGAGGGAGCAGGTTACTTGGCCAGATATGAAGGAGTTGAATGAGGGCATACCCGTTGGGGTCACCTGAGCAGAGCTGATTTTCTCCCATCCCTTGCCTCCTGCCTCTCACTCCTGTTCAGATCCCTCATAGCCCTGATCTTTTGTTTTCTTTGATGACTTGGAGATTCTGGGTCATTGCATTATGTGATCTTTGTATTATATGCTTTCTAAAGGGAATATAAGCTCCCTCCAGGGCATACGGGCTCAAGCATGGTGGGTAACTATAACTGTGCTTTTTCACTGGAGGATGTTGATCGGAAAGAGAGAAGAGGCAGGAGAGCAGAAATGCAGTAGGAGTGCTTGCTTTTAACTGCTTTGGAAGGTCTCTCACGGAAGACGGTCAAGTCCACAGCGATGGGCTAATTTGCCCTAAAATGAGGTTGGATTTAGGATGACGCGGCAGCTCAGGAGTGTGAAGCATTATTCATCGCAGAGGGGAAGTATTTCTGGCAAGCGGGAAGACGAGAGGGTGACCTTTTATGATCGTCCCAATACGTGTCTCTGGCTCCATTTCACTCTCCTTGGACAGGAGAGGTGTTTGCCTCAGGACTGAGTGCAAGCAATGGGATGGTGTTTGCCTGTGACTCTGTACAGTTCCAGAGAAGAACCAGCTATGTGCAAGCGAGGGACGAGGAAGCCCAAAGAAGGGCAGAAATGAAAGACGATCTCCAAATCTACTAATCCCGTCTCAGGCGTTAACCTTAGCCTTATCTCGGTGACTTCGCCACCACCTCCTCTGTCTGCTACCCAGATGGAGCCAGGACGCCATGAACGCTGGGCTGGCACCGAGGAAACGGGGGTCAAAACGGAGTCCCTCTTACCGAGAGCTGCGTTAGCTTGAGTTTGTCACTTCAGCTCTCAGACTTCAATAAAATAGTCTCCATGCAAATGTTTATGGCTCATAGATGAACATACCTGATACAGGCAATTTATTGCGGGTGGGGGGGGGAGGTCTATTTTGGCTCACAGTTTAAAGGCGTTAGTATCAGAAAAGTTAGGGTGACTCTGTATACGACAGCAGAAGCTTACAGATGGCTGCCTCCCCACTTCCCCCTCTCTGTCTCTCTGTCTCTCTGTCTCTCTGTCTCTGTCTCTGTCTCTCTGGTACCATCTAGGAAGCAGAGAGCTTGCTAGAACCATGATGCATTATGAAATCTCAGGGCCTGCCACTCCGCCCCATCATCTGCTTTCCCCATCTTCTAAACGTTTCACTGTCTCCCAAACAGTGCGACCAGCTCAGGGCTGAGTGTTCAAACACACAAGCCTTTTGGGGAGACATTTCACATGGAAGCCACCGCAAATATCACATAAGCCACAATAGAATTATAGGTTTTAGACTGTGTTGATATGAAAGATAAAAAAATTACTTTTATAACTTTGCCACTGAAAATATCAATAAATAATTTTCGGAGCTTGATTAAAGCTGGAAACCAATATAATCTTTCCCCTCCAAAAGAAAGAATTCTTGGTCAATGCTAGAAAATTGCTATCTTTGAATTTTTTAAAATAAAGTGTGTATTAAAGATCATGCTAATTACGATGGGCTGCAACTCAGAATAAAGCATACTTTGAATGAGCAAAATTGCTCAAATGCACTGCAGTCACAAACTCTCCTCCATGTAAACAACCCCTGGCTTCGGAGCAGCATTTTGGCGGAATCACAAAAAGCATCTTAATTTATTTTCTTTTACAGAGACACCATTAATGAGCATGTTGGAACTGAGTTTTATTCCACCTGGTCCAATGTTAACCCTATGTAGTGAATTTTGTATTTGATGGATCATTTCTTTGGGTTCAGAACCATAGGTGAAATGAAGTATCTCTTTTGGAGCCACAATTGGTGCTTTGAGAAAATTGGCCTGGGGAAGCGCAAATCTCCCCGTCCCTGTGCCCCCCCCCCCCATGGGGTAGCAGGAAGATGATACACATTTGAGAGCAGACAACTCTTTTACTGTTTGAGTTCACTTGTTGGCGCTAAACCAGGTCCTTCCTTTTCCAGGCTTGTTTGTATGTATTCCCTGTCTCAATTCATATTCTCTTCATAAGCCACCTCTCAGCTGCATACTCCACATTCAGCCTACACTACCACGGGCGTTCAAGGCCCACTGTGAATGCTACCTAACACATGTTCCTTTCCACACACCTGGGATTGACCTAGAGAGCCACAGTCCCCAACATTCCTCCATCAGCTTTCCCTTTGGAGAAAGTAATTTCTACTGTTACCTCCACTCCTTGGCTGAGTTCTCTGCTTGGGATGTCTATCTACTGTTTCATCCTTAAAATTCTCCTCATCATTTGGACCACAGCTACAATGCCATCACCTCCCCTGAACACTTCCCTGGGTCTACACTGAGGATTAAATACTTCTTTCTGGATTCTTGCTCTTTACATGTCACAGACCAACCAGAAGCTATTCCCCTCCTTATTCACGGTTACTTTATAGACTTCTTGGGGATCAGGATATGAAGCTTTTTGAGACCAAGGAAATCCACAAGACAACACTTCATTTTAAGGCACACAAATCTTATTCTGTCCCACCCCCATTCTTTATACATATTGAGAGTTTGTGTAGTGGGACAAGGATAAAGAAATGAAGCGGGACTTTCATTCTGAGACTTACACAGATATTATTAAGTGCTGTGGGATAATGCTTTTGTACACTAGTTTAATAAAATGTTAATTGGCTTGTAGCCAGGCAGGAAGTATAGGTGGGATAAGCAGACAAGGAGAATTCTGGGAAGAGGAAGGCTGAGTCAGGAGATGCCAGCCAGCTGTCCAGGGAGCAGCATGTAATGGCACACAGATAAAGCCACAAAAAAAAAAAAAAAAAAAAAAAAAAAAAAAAAAGTGCTGACATATAGACAAACAGAAATGAGCCAAGTTTAAGTGTAAGAGTTAGTCAGTAGTTAGCCTGAGCTAATGGCTGAGCAGTTTTAATTAATATAAGCCTCTGTGTGTTTGCTTGGGTCTGAACGGTTGCAGGACCAGGCAGGACACAAGACTTTTATAAGTGGCTGTGGGACCTTGGTGCAAGGTGAGCACAGGAAAACTTTCAACTACAATTAAATGTATAGCTTGATTAAATTTTATCTATATATGCACACATGTATATATAGGTAACCTATACACCCATTCATATTCTCAACACCCAAATCAAGATACACAAAACACTAGCAGATTCCCTTGAACTTTCCTTAGTAATTAGCCCACAAGTTCATACCTGGATGTCCAGCGTTTCAAGTTCTAGGTTAATTTCACCCATTTTTTTTTTAAAAAAAAGGATTTATTCATTTTTATTTTATATCTATGAGTATTTTTGCTTCTACGTATGTCTGTTCACTATGTTTGTGCCCGGTGCCTTCAGAGACTAGAAGAGGGTAATGGATTCCCTAGGACTGGTTATATGGGTGGTTGTGAGCCACCATATGAGGACTAGGAATCAAACATGGGTCCTCTGGAAGAGAGCCAGTGCTCTTAACCACTGAGCCGTCTCTCTAGTCCTGGCTTCAGCTCTTTTTAAACTTCACATAGCAGAATTGTATATTATACATTTTTGTGTTTTTAATGTTTTCCACTCAACAATTTGTCAGATTCTTTTCTTATGTTGATCAATGTATCAGTGGGCTTTATTTCATTTATTACTGAATATGACTATAACAGTTTATTTGTATTTTTGACTATTTGATGGACATTTGGGTTGTTGTGACTATGGATGCCCCGTACATGTATGTCTTTTGATGAACATGAAAGAGATAGATCCAGGGAACAGGGATTGGGTCAGGGCTCTTAAGTACATTTAGTTTTAGTATGTGTTATAAAACACTTTCCCAAGTGGTTGTTCCAATTCAGACACAAAACAAGATTCAGATCACAAAACAAGATTTCTGGCTTCTCCACATCTGTGCTGGCTCTTGCTGTGGTCAGTGTTTTACATCCTACACACTGTGCTCAACATGACATGGTATTTCATTGAGATTATTGTGGTTTGAATCAACTTCCCCTGGGATGACGAATGAAGCTGAACAT
Organism: Peromyscus leucopus; assembly: GCF_004664715.2. Lineage (NCBI taxonomy): Eukaryota > Metazoa > Chordata > Mammalia > Rodentia > Cricetidae > Peromyscus > Peromyscus leucopus. The sequence continues at coordinate 58,153,784 of NC_051080.1, read as the reverse complement.
CTTTCATGTGCATTTGGGCTATTTTGACATTCTTTTTGAATATCCTGTGCCTTTTTGAATATTAGATTCTGAGCTACAGTAGTCAGGTATATCTATCTGTCTAGTCCAAGATCTATTTACCATCATTCAGATGACATCTTCATTCAGATAACTTATTTAATAAAATGCATTATTCCATCTATAGAAAACATATTCGGTTTATTACATATAAACATCCTCAGGGATGATGAGGGCTAGGTACAAGCTTCTGATCATTTCTTATTGTGAATCCAGTGAAAGTTCTTAGCCAATAGACATTCTTCTAAGAGCTACATCTAGCCTGTTACAGGTTTAGAGTTCTTTTCTTTGGGAGTCCAGCTCTATAGACCTTCTCTGTATATTTTAAGGTATATAGACCAGGTTTACTTTTTTAATGGATATATTTATTGCTACTTTGTGGCAAGCCTTTAGTCTGCTGCTATTTTTTTCCCCAGAGCAGCCTTTCCATTGAGGCTTGCTGTTTATCGTTTCTCTTCTCCTATCATACTGTCTCTTTTGTTTTTCATATTTTGCCCAAACAAGAGCTATGGGAGAGGAACTTATTTTGCCAGAACATGTTTATGCTAAACTGAGTCATAGGTAATGATGTCATTTTTCTGTGAGATAGAAAGTTGAATTCTATAATTTTTTTTCTTGCAATATTTTTTTTAAAAAAACCACCAAACCTCCCTAGCTATAGCTGGTCAAAGATTTTTCTCCTCAGCTATTTGACTTTCAACATCATGTGAGCTATTGCCTTGTAAGTGCTATTGCTTAGTAAGCGATGATTTCCTCTGAGCTGGGGTATGAATAGCATGGGGCATTATCTGTAGTGGCATTTTCCTGGATGCTCTGAGAGAGTATCAGGGCCAGCCATGCACCACTGTGTTCACAATATAACAAAGCTCCTGTGCTCCAAATATGCAGGTTCTGCAGATTGTCATTGGCCTGGTAGTTCTCAATTGGAGCTAACTTGCAGTTAAGACATGTCTCTAGACAGCTTTTCTTAGATTCCTTCTATATTATCTAAAAGGAGGCATCTAGTCTTCACAGTCAAGGACATCCATGTGTATTACAGAAGGAGTTTTTTTTAACAGGTTCTGTGGGAGAATCTGAAAGGAGCCATCTACAAGGTCAATGACATACACATGTATTACAGTAGGGGTTTCTTATGGGATCTCTGAGAGAGGAGCTTGAAGAACAGGACTAGTGAGGTGATGTGGAAGGAAGAGTTCACATGCCCGAGAAATGCTGCTGTGAAAGGTGTTTGTAGCAATCAGCAGAGACACCCCAAGGAAGAAGGGACACTGTACAAGCCACAGTGAGCTGCTTTACTGTACAGTGTCAGCTAATTCACTTTTCTTCAACATAGCTTTCCTACATGTAAAATGGAATCTTTCTCTTTCTTTGTATTTATTCTTTGTGTCTTTCACATCATGCATCTCCATCCCACTCATTACCCCAGCTCCATCTCTTTGTATCCACCCTCTGCCCTTGGAACCTCCCCCCTCCAAAATAAAATAAAATAAGATTTAAGGGAAAAAAGGAGAAAAAAAAAAAAGAAAGGAAAAATCAGTCTTGTCATGGAAGCTGCAATGTGACACAGTGAGTCATGTAGTGAACCCTTTTGTCCATGTATCTTTACTTGCACGTGTTCATTGCAAAAAGTCATTGGCCTGGTTTCAGGCCTCTGGTTTCTGCTACACTGTGGATGCCGGGCCCTCACTGGAACTCCTCTTGGTGATCCTGTTGTTACCTTGTGTCATGGAGAGCCTGCAGCTTTGGGTTTGCGGACCAGTTCCTACACATGCCCCAGCAAATCACAGATGGGATGGATGTTGGGGTGGCCCAACTAATAAACCCTGGTTCTGGGTATAGGTAGTTGCAGGGTTGGTCAGTCTGGCAGCTCTCCCCTGTCTTCATCACCAGGATGAGTTCTCCGGCATTGCCCTGGCTAGTTCACCCCTTACAGCGATAAGCAAGGGACGGGACCAGTTCTCCTGCTTTCCATCCTCAGGGTCCTTTCTCCCACATCTACACCTTCGGGGCCAGCTCCATTGTGTTGCCCAGGTGTGGTGTTGTTGGGGCCACTCTCCCGAGTGCTGCTGCGGCTGATAAGGGGAAGGGAGAGGTCTCCTGCTCTTATGACCTCAGGGCCAACTCTCCTGCATGCCTCAGGGGTTGATAGGCAGAGATGGGGGGGGGGGGGGCTCCCACCTCCACCCCCGCCCCATGCCACTGCATGACTGACGAGTAATGGGGACAGCTTTCTCATGCTTACCATGTCAGGGCTGGCTCACCCACACACCTCCGCCAGTAGGGTTGCTCTATTGGGCTGCCCAGGTGAGGCAGCCGCTGGCGGGCAGGGGCAGCTCTCCTTCTCAGTTTGCCTCAGGCGTTGATCGTGGAGGTGGTGGTGGTGGGGGGAGGGCATCTCTCTTCTGACTATGCGGTCCTGACAGATGAGTAATGGGGACAGCTCAAAGTGGAGTCTCTCTAAAAAAATTTTTTCCATTTATTTGTTTGTTTGTTTTGTGTGACTGTACCTCGCACTCTTTGTCTCTTTGTGTGTGAGACATACATGCATGCGCATGCATGCACGCGAAGTTGCACACATACACACACACACACACACACACACACACACACACACACACACTCTTGTGTTCATTCCATGGCACGTGTGTGGAGGTCAAAGGGCAACTCAGGGAGCTGGTTATCTCCCTCCGCCATGTGGGGCTCGGGGATTGAACTCCTATCATCAGACTCGGCACAGGGCAGGGGCCTTTACTCACAGAGTCCGTCATCAGCTATCTGACCTCAGACAGTCTTTTCGCTTGCTTGAGACCCAAATAGAATGAGACATGAAAGTGCCTGAAATAATTTAACAGACTAAGCAGACATGTTCTAGTTGTTATAATAAGTATTGTTGGAGTGTGGTGGAAAGAACGTTTTAGAGACAAATTGTTCACTTTATAATTGCCTGGGGCCGTTGCTTGTAAAGGTGAAATCTGGCTGATGATCTTTGTTTGTAGAGGTCTATATTATTCTGCAAACAATGGCCAAGAGGTTCAGGTATTGTGCATATGATGGGACAAACGAGCCCTTTAGTGAGAGGTTATTTTTGTAAAATAATAATGACAATAATTTAATGAGGCTGGGGGAATATCTCAATCAGTAAAGTACATGTCCTGAAAGTACAAGTCTAAGACAAATTGCTAAACTGTCTTATTAATAAAAAACCTAGAGCCAGATATTGGGGTAAAAGCCAAGAGATCAGAGGAATAGGACAAGCCACAGCCAACCTCACCTCATCAACTCCCCAGCTTCCAAAGAGACCTACTTCGTGTATACCCATGTCTATACGCCTCCTTTCTGTCCTGCCATCTCTCTGCCCAGCTACATCACTTTCTCTTCCTGCCCAGCTATGTCACTTCCTGTCTTTCTGTACAGACCTCCAGACCTTTATGGTTAACTAGTGTTGGAATTTAAGGCGTGTGCCACCACACCTGGCTCTGTTCCCAGTGTGGTCTTGAACTCACAGAGATCTGGATGGATCCCTGCCTCCCAAATGCTAGGATAAAAGGTGTGTGCTACCAATGCCTGACTTCTATGTTTAATTTAGTGGCTGGCTTTTTCCTCTGATCCTCAGATAAGCTTAATAAGGATGCACAATATATTGGGGAACACAATATATCACCGCATACAAGAACTAGTTTGATCCTCAGAATGCACAAGGCTGGACACAGTGGCACAGGCTTATAATCCCCGCAATGGGGAGGTGGAGACAGGCAGATCACTAGAGCCCAACAGTCAGACAGCCTAGCCTACTATGTGAGTTCCAGGCCAGTGCTATATAAACTAACAGCAATTAAAGAGAAAGAGGCCATGAATTTGAAAGATAGCAAGGTGGGGGTACATTAGAAGCTTTGGGGGGAAGGAAGGAGATGGAGAAATTATTTAACTGTGATCATCTCAGAAATAAAACCAATTATTTAAATAAGACAATGACACCAGAGGATTGATGCCCAAGGGTTCCTTCTGACTTCCATTTGCACACACAAACACATGTGCATGTACATATGTATCTATGTATGCACAAACAAGCACACACATGCGTACACATATTCATACAAACGAATTTAATGAATAAAGTGGTTTTATATCTAAGATGCAAACCAAAACCAAACCAAAAGAAACAAAAAAAGTCCCAAATGATTTTAGGCCATTCTTTTCTCTTCCAGAATTAGCTAAGTTTCTAGTTTGGTGCCAGTAGACCCAGAACAAAGGACGTTGTTCACCAGGTTGACTGAGCCAGTTCAGAGTCCTGATCTGTAAATGATCAGAGTTAATACAATCCTTTGGTTCCTTTAACGTTTGTGATTGCTTATCTGTGACAGTGCTTCAGACCAGTTGTTACCAAGTGGACATGTGTAAACAAACGTTTCCAGTTTTGCTAATGTGTTTTAGTCTAAAGAATTAAGGAAGAGAGTGAACATTGCTTACAACTCTGTACTTGGTTAGCATTGCACACTTATCATGTGCAGTCTTGGTTCACAGGTCATCTCATCTGTAGCTGCTGCATCATGAAGGACAGTGGGAACTCCTCGGTGCAGATGCTAACAGTGGTGGCTAGGGGTCTGCTTCCGGGGCATTGATACATCGTATCAATTAGTTATATTTTGTAAATTTTATAAAGCCATACTCACATTTACTTCTTAAAAAGGATTTGTGTATATATATTTGTCAATCTTATATGTCATCTTGGCAATGCTATAGTGGTAGATATTTGGCCAAACACCAGTAGAGGTCTTCCCTATGAAGGTATTTTATTTTGTTGCTTTTATGTTTTGAGAAAGAGTCTCTGTATATAACTCAGGCTGACCTTGAACTTGGCGGTCCTCCTGCTTCCACCTCCCAAATGCTGGGTTTATAGGTGTATCACACCATGCCTACTCTGTGCTTTAGAAGTGATTACTATTTACACGATTAAACTCTGAGTAAAGCACATTGCCTTCTATCCTGTGGATAGGTGGATGGCTTTCATCAAATCAACTGAAGACCTCAAAGGCAAAGACTGAAAGAATGCTGATTTGAGATTGGCACAAAAATTCCATGAGAGTTTACAACTTTCTTCCTTGCAGAATTCACCCTGCACACTGCAGCGTCAACCTTTGCTGAAGTTTCGGGTTGCCGTTTGCTCTGTGTGTTTTAGACTTGCTAGCACACACATTGTACACAAAATTTAAGACTCTCCTCTTTCTCTCTCTGGTTTTACTTCTTTGGAAAATACAACAGGGATTTAGTATTTTTCACTGATGTGGTGACTGTCTGCATTTTGTACTGCATAGAATTTCAATTACAGTATTACAAATTTCTTAATTTATCAAACAAAGGTAACTTGCCTGCTTAAATTTTTATGTACTTCTGAGTACTCCAAGGTGATATGAAGTGACCTTCACTGAGGCACTATGTAAAAGACATGTGTTTTATGTGTCTTAGTCTGTTGCCTCTGCTTTAGCAGAACATTGGCTGAGAGATTTATAAAGAATAGAAATGTCCTACTTACCATTCTGTAAGTTGGAACCCAAGAGCAGAGAGCCACAGGGTTGACATCTGGTGAAGGTACTGCCTGTTTCCAAGATGATGTGACTTCCCATGATTGTAGCTGGAGTTATCTCCAGTCCCTCCCAAGCCCACAACCATTCAGACCCAAATAAACACACAGATGCTTATATTATTTAAACTGTTTGGTCTAATGTCTCAGGCTTCTTGCTATCTAGTTCTTATATCTTAAATTAACCAATTTCTATAAGTTGCCACGTGCCTTATGGCTTACCAGTACTTTACATCTTACTTTTCATGATGGTGGTGGCTGGCAGCATCTCCTGACTCAGCCTTCCACTTCCCAGAATTCTCCTCTCTCTTATCCCACCTATACTATACTTCCTGCCTGGCTACTGGCCAATCAGCATTTTACTTATCAATCAATCAGAGCAACACATTCACAGTATACAGAAAATCCCCAGCACTTAAGGCTGCTGCCAGCTGCCGCTGCCATGAGAAGTAAGATGTAAAGTACCAGTAAGCCACAAGGCACATGACAACTTATAGATTAATTAAAAATGGGTTACTTTAAGATGTAAGAACTAGAAAATAAAAAGCCTGAGCCACTCGGCCAAACAGTTTAAATAATATAAATGTCTGTGTGTTTATTTGGGTCTGAGTGGCTGTGCCTGGGTGGGACTGGAGAAAACTCCAGCTACACATGATCAAAGGCAGAAGGGCAAGAAAGAGCCATCTCTGAGTGTCTTTTGTAAAGCTGTAATAAGGAGAGAACCTCCATCGCAATCTTCCTCTAGAGCCCCACCTTTCAATGGCTCTACAGTGGAGGTTAAATTTCAATCTGATTTTAGTAATAAGTTAGTGCTATGATTTATGACTCATACCATAGCACTAGCTCATTATATAAATGTGAGGCATTGAACAGAAACAAAAAATAACATTATTTCAAAGTTAATTCTTGCTATGGCCTTGAATTCACCATGTAGCCAAAGCTGGTCTTGAACTCTGGGTCTTTGTGCCTTTACTTCCTAAGTGCTGGCATTATGATCATGTGCAACAACACCCGGCTGGATAAACAATTTTAAAAGTATGGGTTTAGAAATGAGATGGTGCTTTACATATTTCTCTCTCCAAAAATATGAATCAGTATGTCTTAGTTACTATTCTATTGCTGTGAGGAGACAGACACCATGATCAAAGCAACTTGTAACATAAAATGTTTAATTAGGGCTTTGCTTAAAGTTTCAGAGGGTTAGTCCATGACCATTATGTTGCAGAGGGTGGCCATAGGCAGGCAGGTAGGCATGGCACTGGAGCAGCAGCTGAGAGCACACATCTGATTTGAAAGCTACAGACAGTCATGGACCAAAAGCCTACCTGTAGTGATGCACCTCCTCCGTGAAGTCCACCTCTCATCCTTCCCTAAACAGTCTACCAACTGGGAACCAAAGATTCAAATATGTGAGTCTATGGGACCCATTCTCATTCAAACCACCACACTGTGCCTCCCATTCACAAAAACTTTTAACACCTTAAAACATATGGAGATAGAATTTCCTAACCTGCTGGGAAGTCCATTGAGAAAATTTAAGGTATACTATGTCCCAATTATTTTGCAACAAAAATGAATGGCAAAGAAAAGGTGGAAGGTATCAGCTAACCAGAACCTTTGCATAATTAAGACATAGCAAACAGGCAGGGCACTGTAAGTCCAGCTACTCTTGTGTTTCCTTGACTGGACAGTACACATCGGTGGGGGAACCCTTTAATTCTGAATGCAAATAAACAGAACCAGAAAATGCACTCAGTTGAATTAGGCTATGACTGAGACTCTTTCAAAGTCATGCTAGGTACTCATTACGTTTGCACTGACTAAGATATTTTTCACAACAGAGTTAAGTATTTTTCTCTGATTAATATACAATATGTTAAGATGATAGCTCTCGCTTGAATTTCTCTGTTTGGTCCTATTTTATGAAGCTGTGCACGAAGGGCATTGTGTGTAAATAAATGTGACTGTGTTGAGGGTGTGTGTTCAAAGGGCCTCAGAGCCGAGCTCAGTGGGAGAGAACCTGCCTCCTTTGCATGGAGCCATGAGTTCAATCCCCAGAACCGCAGAAAAGAAGACTCGGAGTAATTAGAAAGGTTTGGAGCTCACAATTAGATTCTTAAAGGTAAATGACTGAAGTGTGCCCCCATGTGGTGGGGGGAAAAGCCACAGCCACTAGCCACAATCTTCAGGGCAATACCAAAGAACAGGAAGTAAGGAAACAATCCAAGCACATTGGAAAACTTCTGGGGCATCGAGGGACGCTAGGGCAACTGTGCCAACTGGCGTCTGTCCAGGATGCTAATGCCCCTCTTCTTACAGAAATATCAAGGGACCGAGAGAGGAGGAGGGAAGGAGGCTAACTTGGAATCCTATCAGGAAATACAGGAAATTTAATTTTAAAATTAGAAAAAGTTTTCATTTAATGGGATTAAGGAGAGCATTGGGTAAGTACTGTTTAAAAATGTAAAACTGCACAGAATGGCAGCCTGCCAGCCATCTATAGCAAGCCCTCTCTCCTCCCCATTATCTGGAATGGTTCTTTGTGTTTAACTTTTCCTCTCTGAAATACTAAACTTGTTGGCTGGTTGGTCCATTTTAGCACATGCTTGCAAATGGAAGAGATACAACATGACGGTGTGTTTATTATTTTTTCCTTTAGACTGTAACTTGGTTGAAACTATTGTGGCCTGGCTTAGGGTTGGAGTAAAGGATTCCCCTTCTCAGTTGACCAGAGTGGTCCTTAAATTAAAAAAAGAACTAAGAGGCTCAAACCAGATAGGAACAGAACAAACACAAAAATTTCTATTGCCAGAATACTGCCCATAAACAGACTTGGTCAGGCAGGTGTGTGTGGTGTGGCATTTAGAGGCACACAGGGAGAGATGAGGCCTTCAAAGAGTACATTGTGTTTGGTTGCTCAGTTCTCCTTCCTCTTGGCAAAAGCTTGATTTATTATGCAGGGGTGGAGATGAGGGCTACAAAGAGATTAGGCAGGGAACACCCCACAGCAGGATTCACCTTCAGAACCTCTGTGGATTTAAACAAAATGGAAGCGGGAGAGGTGGCTTTGAATACGTGACTTACCACTTGGCACATGGGAGTTTTCAAGTCCAAGGTTTATTTTTCTCAACCTATCTTGGCTCTTCCCTTAGTGGGGACTGGGTAAGGGGCGGGTAAACTCTGAATCCCAGAAGAATATGGAAGTTGCTGTCCCTGACTGGAGGTTGAAGAAAATGTGTATCACATCTCTTTATGTCCCGGAGGAAAAGGAGTCTGTCTTTGAAATATAATAACCTCCAGAATACAGTCCATCGGTATCCTCCGCACGTTGTTTCCAGGACTCCTCCCTCCGGTACAGATCCTGTTTGCAGATACCAAACCCACTGGTGATACAAACGTCTCACGACTGTGTAGAATGTCCGGAGAGACTCTCATAGAGTGTATTATCTCTGCAATTACTTGCAATATCGTGCACAATGTGAATGCTGTGTGAATAGTTGTTAGGCTGTGATTTTAGAGAAAAGGAAAAGGAAAAAAGATAGTCACACTCAGGAGATTTGTGTTTTGGGGGTGGTTTATAAAATATTTTTCATTTGAGGCTGTTTGGATCCATGGATACAGAGGGCCAGTTACACCTGCAGAATCTGACCACTTCGCAAATATTTATTTTCTCTGTGTGGGAGCCGCCACCTCTGTTTCCTGGCCTTTTCTAGTGTTCTCTCTGCTCTCACCTTTATCCTGTCTGTTCTAAGCACACAGTCACAGCAACGATTTGCTAAGTTAGATCATGTCCCTCCATCTTCAGTGGCACATCATTTTACCCAGATGAAAAGTCCAAATCCCTCCAAAGACCCAAGGACTCCGCAATGCTGGCATTGTGCATGCACCCCATCTCCCTTGCTCACTTACACCTAGCTCTGCATCTCTTTGCGTTTCATCAAGACGCCCATGTGCAGGCTTTACTTCTTTTTCTACTTTCTTCGTCTGAAATATTCTTCCGTCAGAGAGCTTTATGGATTCCTTCATGTCTCTTGCCCTCTGCTGACCAGATTACCAGATGGAGTGTGGAAATATCATGCGGTCTTTCCCTTAGAAGACTTTTCACTACCTACCGCGTACAAGGGGTTATCTTTGTATCCTTTAGCGATGTGCATCGGAGACGCTGTCCCCACCTGCTGCGAGTGTACTGCTAGTTCTCAACAGCAGTTTGCTTTCTTCTAGCTTATGTAAAATGTACTTGAATTTCATAAAGTTAATTTTTCTTTAATTGGGGCAGTTATATCGAACCATTGAAGACTTTTTGGGTGGATTCTCAGAGTGGTTTTGGATGGTTAGGGTTTGGCTATTAGGATATTTGTGGTGGACTGAATTATAGTTTCCTGTGAACTCCTAGCTTGTAGACTTGATCCTCACTGTGACAGTATTTGGTGAGAGATATCTATCTATCTATCTATCTATCTATCTATCTATCTATCTATCTATCTATCTATCTATATATCGTGTTCATTGCCTGCATGTTTATCTGTATGAAGGTGTCAGAAACCCTGGAACTGGAGTTATAGACAGTTGTTGAGCTGCCATGTGGGTGCTGGGCATTGAACCTGGGTCCTCTGCAAGAGCAGTCAGTGCTCTTAACCGCTGAGCCAGAGGGAGATCTTGGTGATAGTTAAGACTGAATTAAGCCATGATTTAATCCAATAGGACTGATGGCCTTACAGGAGATGAAAGTCTTCTTTTTCTCTCTATGTATACACTGGAGAAAGGCCACATGGAATAGAGAAAGTGGATGTACTCAAGTCAAGAAGTGTCCTCGCCAGGAAATAAGTCTGTAGGTACCTTGGGCTTCCTGGCGTCCAGAACTACAAGAAATAAACCTCTCTTAAGCTCAGAAGTCTGCTGTGATATTTTGTTATGGCAACATGACTACCATACAGAGCAGCATAGTTATACAAAAAGATCATCTTGTCCCAAGAAAGTGTAGATGCTGTTTGGTCACCTGGTATTGTTTCTATACTGTCTTTATAAACATATTGTTTAATGGCTGGATAGAATTATCAAATGGATTTTTCAGAAATAAGTATTGAACCTAGGGCCTTCCATATGCTAACCTAACAACCACTTTGCCACTGAGCCTTCTAGTTCTTTATATATATATATATATATATATATATATATATATATATATGTGTGTGTGTGTGTGTGTGTGTGTGTATGTATATATACATATATGTGTATGTATGTATATGTATATATGTGTATACATACATACACATAAAAATAAATATATGTACACATATTGACAGAGGGTCTCACAGAAATGTCCAAGAAAACCTTGAACTTGCAATCTTGCCTCAGTCACCCCAGTGGCCATGACTGCATATGTGTGTTGTTATTGCTCATGGCTAGAATTGGAGCAGTCCCTAAAGAAAAGATTTTGAAGAGATGAGCTCCTTTGCCACCAATACATTAACTCACAGGTTCAAGAATAATCCTTTATTGAAGGTACTGGTGTGGGAATGCCATGTTCGTCAGCTTTCCATTACTGTAGCAAAATATCAAAGATAATTAACTTAAATAGAGGAATGGTTTATTTTGGCTGATGGTTTTGGAAGTTTCAGTGCATGTCTGGCTGTCCTTGTGACTTTCTGGCTGATGGCAAGGCAGTACATCCTATCTGGAATGTGTGATGGATGAAGCTTCTCACTTCATGGTATCTAGGAAACAACTGAGAGGAAGGAAGAGGGAGTAGGGGGTTGGCCAATATATCCCTTTTGAAGATAATGGTTTCAGTGACCTAACTTTGTTCCATTATGTCCAACCCTTTTAAAGGTTCCATCACCTTCCCATATTGTGGAGACCGAGCCTTCGACACAGAGACCATTGGTAGGCACTTGCTGACGCCACAGCGCTGTGTGGCCCACTTTGTGTTTCAGCCCGGGTAGAGGCCGTTAAGTTGAGTGATTAACAAAAGAGAAATGTTTCTCTTTGTGTTTTCAAATCCATGAGCTTTAAGAGAGGCTTCCCAAGCCACAGGTGGTGCCTGTGCTTCTCCTGACGTCCATCGTCTCTGAACACAGCCTGAGGTTATGTGCTGCTGCAAAGATAATTTTGACTTTCTAGATGATTGTAACTTGAAACCAAAACTATTTTCCAGTGGGAAGCATCCCATAACCAAAGCAGCTTCTTTGGCAGTCCAGGACTCAGATTTTGGTAGTCAGGGACTTTCTACCAAGGTCCGTGCAGGAACTTCCTATTTCCTACTAAAACTTGGTTGCACTGGGAGAGTGTTGTGAATGTCCATTCATATCATCATGGCTTCTCATTGCTGCTCTCTATCAACTTGATGAAATGCTTAAAACAACCAAGAGGTACTCTGTAGTCAGAAGTTTTAAAGGTCTGGAGGTCTGTACAGAAGTGACAGAGCTGGGAAGGAAGAGGAGGGTTATAGCTAGGTGGGAAGTTGAAGAGAGAGACAGGGAGAAGAAAGAAAGAGGAGAGAGATTCTGTGAGCCTCTGCCAGGAGAAGCAAGATGTGAAAGTACTGGTAAGCCACAAAGCCACGTGGCAACTTATAGATAAATAGAAATGGGTTAAGTTCTTAGAGCGGCTAGCGAGGAGCTTGGGCCATAGGCCACCCAGTTTGTAAATAATATAAGCCTCTGTGTGTTTACTTGGGACTAAGCAGTTTCTGGATGCAAGTGGGAGAGATTTAGGGACAGAGGAAAACTTCTGATTACAGTACTCAGGAGATGTTGTCCTGAGGAAGGATTGATCAGACAGTTGCAGTTTCTCCTGCTGGTTGAGAGAAATAATTTCTGTATCTGACTTCATACCATTGCACAACTTGGTAGAGCCTTAGCTTCTTAGATCAGCTCTCATTTGCTCTCCCAGTTTCTTTATAACACCTCCCCACCAAGGAACTGGGCATTAAAAGCCGTAAGAAAACATTAATGTTTGTGGCAGGGAATTCTTTCATTGAACAACTATAATAATTAGAAAATTCAGTGGTGGCACATGCCTTTAATCCCAGCACTCAGGAGACAGAGGTAGGCAGATGTCTGAGTTCGAGGCTAGCTTGGTCTACAAAGCAAGTTTCAGGATAGCTAGGGCTACACAGAGAAACCCTGTCTCAAACAAACAAAAACAAACAAACAAACAAACAAACAACATTCCCCCCCCCAAAAAAAAAGGAAAGAAAAAGAAAAGAAAATTCCTTACAATAGGCTGTTTTCCTATTCATTTTAATTTCTGGTTTGAAGCCACTGAATCCAGGCAACCTCTGGATTATGTAAAACACATACTATGTGCCTCTTTTTTTTTTTTTTTTTTTTTTTTTTTTTTTTTTTTTTTTTTTTTTAGGACTCCTCATATTTCTTTAAGTTCACCTGAGAAGATGATTCAGGGTGGGGCCATGTCTGTTGTCAAGGTTAGTGAAGCCAGTGAAGCCAGCCATGTTCGGGTCACCCAGAGACCAGTGACTAACATGATATAATTCAAAAGTCAAGACAGTTCATTAGGAAGGAGCTGCTGCCAGCAAGCTGCTATAGAAGCAGGCTGAAAGAGAAATATTTCATAGCCACTTAGGATGATAGCAAAGATTGGGAGTGAGTTAAATAAAAGAGAGAGAGAGAGAGAGAGAGAGAGAGAGAGAGAGAGAGAGAGAGAGAGAGAGAGAGAGAGAGAGACTGGTTGAAGACACAGAGTGAGAGTCAGACACTTTCGGAAACAGGGCAGAGGGGGATTTCTGTAGTCCTGGCAAAGCACACCAGCTAGAGAGAAGCTTCACCTTTGTTAGCTGCCTGGCCTGTTTTGTAATGGAAAACAGACATCATCTATGGTAATATGGAGAGACGCTGTGGTTCCCACTGTCCTGATCTCTGCCCAAAGAACAGCTTTGAGCCTAAGTCACTTGGAGTCACAACTAATACACAGCCTACAAAAAGGAAAACTTTGTCTTCTGCCAATAACTCATGCAAAATACTGTAACACAGACAGGCGTTTTATCGTTGCACAGCTAGATGGCCTTTTTATCGGCAGATTCCTGTTGGCTACCTCTTTCCATCCTTACCTACGTCATAAATAAAGGTCCTAGAGGGCTGTGGCCTGAGGAGATAAAGAACGATTACTTTTCCATTTTAAATGGAGTTTTCTCCTGGTTGAAGCTTCATGCCTTCAAGTTCAGTTCAGTTTTCTGCAGGCAGTGGCTGACAGGATAAGGCTAGGACTGGGCCTCCTCTCAGTATTCATTTGCTCGGGTCAGGAGCTAAGGAACAAGTTTGGAATTCTGCATTGTGGCACCTGATGCTATTCTGAGCAGGTGGGCGGCCCCGAACTCCAGCTCTGCCCGTTCGACTTCCTGCCAGTGGACTGGTGGTGGTGGGCAGATTTTCTAATCTCTCTAGGTCTGAGTTGACTTGTTTGTAGGACAGAGGCAGGCATGCCTTCCATGATTTAACTGAGATGGTATGTCTTCAGTGGGTTTGGGCTGAAATAGCACATCATCACAGGTTTTACGGCTTAAAGAGAAATTTATTGTTCACAGCTCCAGAGCATAGGAGCCCAAGATCAGGGAGCCTGCAGGATTGGGTTCTGGACGGGACCTTTGCTGTGCTACCAAGGGCCAGCTTCTCCCAGTACCCTTCCATGGTGTGAAGAGAGCATTTATAAGACAGTAATCCCATCCATGGGCTCCACCCTCATGACTTAATTACCTGCTGATAATGTGAAGGTTCCGTCTCCAGTGGAGTTCTGGGAAAGTGACCACAACATGAGGATACTGACAGAATCTACGACAGATTCTTTTTTTTTTTCTAAATACTTTATTTAAGTTTATCTTATGTACATTGGTGTGAAAGTGTCAGATCCCCTGGGAATTGGAGTCACAGACAGTTGTGAGCTGCTATGTGGGTGCTGGGACTTGAACTCAGGTCCTCAGGTCTGGAGGAGCCGTCAGTGCTCTTAACCTCTGAGACAGCTCTCCAGCCCCAACTGTGACGGCTTCTTATAACTGGACCACTGGAAGGCGGTGAAAGCTGGAAGGTGGGGCCCGACTGGAGGAAGAGGGCCGTTAAGCGCTGGCTTTTAAATGAGGTCTCTTGTCCTCAGCTTCTTCCTCTGTCCCCGCTCCTCTCATATGCCAGTTGTAACGAAGTCACCATCCTCTTCCATGACATATGACATGATATTTCTGCCTGGCTACCTAGAAGCAATGGCTTCAACATCCCACAGATCAGAACATCTAACACACAAGGAAAACCTTTTCCTTTTGAGGTAGCCTATGCTCCTGTATTTTGTCACAACGACAGAAAGCTATCTAACATACATAGACCTAATCTCCTAAAGCACTGCGGGTCGGGGCGGAGCCTAGGATTTCAATATGAATTTTGGGAAAGACATATTAAGTTTATTGTAGGCGCTTTCAGAATATTTGGCAGAGAGTCCATGCTTTATATTTCAACGTTTTATAAATTCTACCGCAGTCAGTTGTATTCAACAGGGGATGTTTGCTAGATATTCTCAGCGGCTGTGTTAGTCAGGGTTCTCCAGAGAAATAGAACTGATAGAAGGAATATATATTAGAGGGAGATTTATTAGACTGGCTTATATAGTACAGTCTGGGTAGTCTGACAATGATTGTTTCACACCAGAGAACACTGAGAACCCAGTAGTTACTCAGTCCATGGGACTGAGAGTCTCAGCAGTACCAATGGCACTAAAGGCCTGGAGAGTCACTGGTCTTCAGTCCACACGGGACATCTGAAGGAGCTGGCTTCTGATGTCAGCGAGAGAATGCAGAAGCAATCGTGGCAGGGACAGAGCATATGAGCCTGTCAACAAGAGTGGAAGCAAGCAGGCCAGTTTCCTTCTTCTCCTTCCTGTTATCTGGGCCGCCACAGGAAGGTGTTCCCGACGACGACGACGACGACGACGACGACGACATTGAGGGTGAGATTTCACACTTCAGACAACCTGATCAAGAAAGTCCCCCACAGTAATGCCCAGTGGCTTACCTTTTAGTTAATCACAGAACCAGTCAATTCAACAGTCAAGAGTAAACATTACAGTGGCCGCCAGCAGTGGAAAAAGCTGGCCATCTATTGGTCAAAGATGTTTTCCATTATGTTGTGAGGAGCATTTGTCAAGAAGCGGGACCAGGCAAACACATGGATTGATCTCTCTGTCTACTTTGCCTGTTAGTAGTGGCATCCTAAAAAATTCTAAATCACCTCAGGAAGTGGACTCAGTGTAGACAACCGATTTCTCTCTCTCTCTAATTCTCACAAAAATCTCCTAATGCTATTACTGTTATTCATTTCCCAGGAGAAGGAATCTCACTTAGTGAAGTTAACTCACTCAGAAGATTTGTAGGTAGAAACTTACTGAGTTTGCATGTAAAACCAAGTCTGTCTAAATTCCCTTAAACCCGGTAGAGAGGGCCTATGGAAAGGTTAACATTTGTGTTTTGCAGAAGCTTTTCCTTGGAAGGTAGAGATCCTTTGGGGAAAATCACAACTAATGCTGAGTCTCAAGGGAACCAGACAGTAAGGACCTAAGATGGGGATCCAAGATGATGCAAAGAGGCAGGCCAGGGCCAGCCTAGCCTGTCATCAAGGCAGCTTCAGAAGTGTGTGTGTGTGTGTGGGGGCGGAGCTTGAATGCTGTAGATGGCTGTCTGCTTCAACAGAGAGAACTAACAGACATGAGGTCTAGAATTGTGGCTGTCCTGGGGGACATGAATCCGTCACCTGCAAGAGCCTGCAAGTCTATAAATTAAACCCAGCCTACAGTGGGTGCCCAATAAACATTTGTCACAGGAATGCATGGATGGTTTAAAATATTTACTCTAATGTTTACCCAGCTTTGACTTGGAGCAGCTGTTGGCACTAGAGAAGGGTCCAGTGTGGACCACTCTCCTTATTAATACTGTTGAGAAGGATCAGCAGGGAGGCTGTCTTAGAAATGAATTGTGGGCAGGTTGTTCATTGTGGCTTTTAAGGTTAGGTTTGTAGAGTAGGCCCGAAGAATGTTATTTCTTTCTGTTGAATCCTTCTCCTGCACAGTAGAAAACCCAAAACCCAAACTGAAGGCAATCCTTAAACACAGTGTACAAATTTAAATCTCTAAATGGATCCAGAAGTTGCTTTCTTTTTAACCAAAACTGGAAATGATTTCATCAAATTGGAGAACAGAATACAGAAAACAGCAGAACATGCTGAGATGTGTTTCTCCACAGAGGGATTCCGCATTTGAACAAGCTATAGTTCAGAAACCCAGATATGTCTAATTACACAAAGAAGACTCAGATTCCATGTCCATGTCCAAGGCTCTCTTCCTCTAGGCTACTCAACGTTGGCCACCGTCTCCTACACAGCATTTGGTTTTCATGTCTCCTTGGCCTGTGAGCATTTCTTATTCATGCATCAGCCTTGTGGCTTTGGGGTGGGGTGGGTGGAGAGTGGGAGATGTGGGGGTAGGAAAGTTTGCTCATAGGGCAGGTGGGCAGGTTCGCATTTACCCCTCACAGGCAACTCTGAAGCTTGTCTTTAATCTTGTATGAAGGCGCTCTTTCATTGGGGGAACTTCGGCACCTTCCTGCGCTATGACAAATGCATGATTTTAGGACCTTTTATGATCCCTCTTCTTGGGTTTGTTAGTAACAAAAGCATTCTCTGTATTTTTCTTCTTCTTCTGTTCATTGAACAGACAATGTGAGAGCTTTTCAGAAGTTGTCCCAGGACATCATGAGGCGGGGCAGCCTGTCAGTGGTGTGGATTTAGCTAGAATATTAAGGAAGGGAAAAGCCTCAGCATTATTGCGGTCATTGCGGCGTTTTAAAACTTCACAGCTCAAGACAACGTGTTTTCCATTACTGTTTACCTCCTTGAAGGAAACGGTTGTTTCAGGGCGACATGGTGAGACCAGGCTCATTACGCACCACCGTGACAGCGCTCATATCTTGTAGAAATCTGAAATGCTTTAAACACACCCACATATTTCCATGGTGAGGGCTTCTCTGTGC
Source organism: Peromyscus leucopus (assembly GCF_004664715.2). Lineage (NCBI taxonomy): Eukaryota > Metazoa > Chordata > Mammalia > Rodentia > Cricetidae > Peromyscus > Peromyscus leucopus. The sequence goes on along the minus strand of NC_051080.1, from coordinate 58,136,130 downwards.
GGGGCTGCCAAGCTCTGCTGCACATATGATGTGAGACTGATGATGATTTACCAGTGTGCTCTGTTGATCACTGAGCCTAAGAATCGACCTTTCTTGGAGAGGTACGACAATATGTAAGTGGGGAGACTGGAACCTATCCATGTCAAGCATTTTAGAGGTTTCTTTATCCCCCTTTCTATAGGAGTTGGACAAGGACTTACACTTTGTTCCCTGTTACTGGCATCCTTGGTCCCTCTGCCCGATGCACTTCTTTTGCAGAAGTAGATGATGGGATTTGTGACTTGCTCTGCTCTCACCCTTTAGTATTTACCTGTGTGCTGAGGTTGTCCCCTGGGAACACCTAGGGCCTCTACACAAGTTCTCCCTGGACTTCAAAGATGCTCTCGATCAGTAGAAGAGTTGTGGTTTTGAGAAATTGATTCCCTATGATGGGGACTTGGAAAATGAGTACCATAGCATCCTTCCTAGGTGAGCTCGGAGGTAGAGAGAGTCCTTAGCCTCTCACTGAGTACCCAGAATGATGGCGCTCCAGGCAACAGCTGACCACACACATCCTTGGTATCCCTCCCCTCCTCTCCCCTCCCCTCCCCTCTCTAATTCTCTGCTGACGGTTTCTAGGACCCCGCCCCCAGCTCCCTCGGTGCTGCCAATTGCTGTACACACATTTGTACCTGATGACTGATTTCACAAGGAAATTCAGACAGGGCTTAAATTTCTCTTTTTGATTTATTTATTTTATTTTATCTGGACCAGTGTTTTTCCTGTATGCTATGTATTGGTACCGTATGCATGTCTGGTGCCTTCTGAAGAGGGCTTCAGATTTGATGGGACTGCAGTCCCCGATGGTTGGGAGACATCATGTGGGTGCTGAGAAACAAAGCCAGGTCCTCTGCAAGAACAAGGAAGGGGCTCTTAACTACTGGGCCATCTTTCCAGTCCCCAAGACAGGGTTTCTAACTAGTAGAATGTACCTGAGTTGTACTGAATGTGCCCTAGTACGCTATGAAGAAAACTTATTGCCTCCCTTTCTTTCTTTTTAAAATAGACTTTATGTTTCAAGCAGTTTAAGATTCTTAGCAAAATTAAGTAGAGGACAAGGAATTCCTGTATCCCTCCCACAGGAGTACCATCCCTCCCATGATCAGCATCTGGCAGGAGAAGAAGCTACAGGGACTTCTCTTTGTCACCCAATGTCCACAGCTTAAGAGTTTATTCTGGGAGGTGTGTCATTGTGGATTTTGACCAAAGCTGAATGACATGTTTCTACCCTCCACTTTGCTTTTCCATAAGGATGAATTCCAGGTTCGTTATTTTTTTTTTAAATCTAGGATGAATATTTAAATCTCGCCCCTTTAGCCTCCGATCCCAAGCCGAGCCACTCTGCAGCGCCTGGTGGTAATTCGCCGCATGTCATCTGCCCTGGTACCAAAGGGAAAGACATCCCTAGTCAAGTTGTCAGGGGCGGTTCTGCATACCTAACTTCGCAGCCTTTGTCGTCTGTCTCAGGAGCACTCGTGGAGGCAGGCTATGTAAATATTATCTATTATTATTACTGATAATTCCTGGCAGCTGTAACGGTGACAAAGCTAGCTTGCCCCATGTCCCAGATGGGAGCCTCCTCGGCCTCTGTTCTTCACGGCGGTGTGAACTGCAGTGAACTTGACTTGTCAAACTGCATCTCCCTGCCCAGGACTAAAATCCCTGTTGCCCAGAGATGCTGCACACTGTGCAAAGCAGTCCTCATTTGCACTTCCGAGAAGTGTCCCCCCCAACCCCCGGGCCACTCCATCCACCTTTTTTCTTTCTAAAAAATGCAGGGTGGAATGATCAGCCATAGTTCTCGGTGGGAGGTCCCCTGTGTTCTGCCCTAGATTTTCAAGCCGGCTGTCAGGCCAGGTGGGGGCTGTAGTGTTATTTTAGTGGTGTGGTTGTTGTTTTTAGTTAGCAATTTTCTTCCCTTTCTTTTTCTTCCTCCCCGCTTCCCTCTCTCCCTTTCTTGTTCCTCTTTTCTGTGCTCACAGCTGCGGAGCTTCAAAGACTTTACTTCCTCCCTGCTGGGCTGCAAGCAGAGAATTATCACCCTGGGAACAGTGAGGGTCTGAAACGCAGGAGCTGAGCTGGGCCCCCATGTAGCTGACGGGACCTTGCTGAATCTCTCTAAAAGTCATTTGTTCCTGTTCTGGAGATCGTCTGTCAGTATCGGGAATGTTACTGAGCCACAGACATCGCTTTCATTCCTTCATAAAGGTCCTAATTATTTTCTTATTAAATTAAATTAACGACTACATTTTGAGAAAGAGTCTTACGTAACCAGCCTTGCGTCAGACTCAGTACATAGCTGAGGATGATCTTGAACCTCCAAACTTTGTGTCTCCACCTCCCAAATGCTAGGGTTATAGGTTTATGCTTATAAATGTCTGGCTTATATGGTGCTGGGGATCAAAACCCAGGGTGTCCAGCATGCTAGACAAGCACTTCAATTGAACTGCACCCCTAGCCCTGATACCCCTAGCCCAGGTTTCTCTGCTGGATATATCACCATCACATTTTCCTATTGCTAACAAGGAGATGTCAGCTCCACCCCTAGTAGTATGCCAAGTACCAATGAGTGCTCCAGAAGCTTTTGTTAACTGAACAAGCAGAACCAAAGCTACAAGGAGTCCTAGCTATCTATCACACAGCCCGTGTGCTCTAGCCTTGAATGAGAAAATATCTAGGCAAAAACCCTTAGGGAAATAGTAACAAGCATGCCATCTCCCTTCTGGTGGGCAAGGGGTCAACATGCTGATAGATGAATGTCTTGGGGGAACCTAGACAAGTTACTTTCCTAATGTGGTGTCTCAGGTCCCAAGAGTCCTTACCCACGCTACCAGCTTCAGGGGATTTTAATGGGTTTGGTTTCAGGAGAGATACAGGACTCTCCCATGTGTATTTCGTTGCGATTTCTACTTAAGTTCTCACGATCTAGCTAAGCATTCCATCAACTGGCATCATGAATTTGCTGCTGATGGCTGGGAGTCCATTTTTTTTTTTTTTTTTTTTTTGGTTTTTCGAGACAGGGTTTTTCTATGTAGTTTTGTGCCTTTCCTGGAACTCACTTGGTAGCCCAGGCTGGCCTCGAACTCACAGAGATCCGCCTGGCTCTGCCTCCCGAGTGCTGGGATTAAAGGTGTGCACCACCACCGCCCGGCAAGGGAGTTCCATTTTTATTGCCTGCTGCCCCATCTGAACAGGGACCATGAGTTCTATGCAAATGCTGACTCTCATGGATTGCTCCATGATTAGAGAAGTGGTCAACAGGTAGGAGCTACGGGCACAAAGGGCTATTTAAAGGCGGCGTGGTGGTGCTGGATATGTAAAAACTGGAGATGTGGCTTCAGTAAGGCCACTTTATTGGATTGAGGTGGGTTTTGTGATTCATATTAAGGACCAGGTGCCAAGGCTTAGACTGCCACTTAGAGAAGAAAAATGCATTAGCTATTGCTCTAGTCTGTCAGGACAGACAGACAAGTAACAACAAGATTACCATTTCCTTAAGTCAGTCACATGCTGAGGATTTAGTTAAATTTTAGGACTTCATCCTACCCAGGTGTATTTATTTCTTCCCCTACATTGATTCCCTTTTATGAAATGCCGACGCAAGCTTTAAACATACTGTACTATCCAAGGTGGGTTGCCAAATTAGTTTTGGAAAGATTTCAACAAACTTGACCTGGTTAAGACGGACCTTTTCAGATCTTTACTCTGGTGACGCTTCGCAAATTTCCAAGCTCAATGATTCTCTGTTGAATAGTCCAAGCTCTGAGACCATGGAGTACTTTTTGGCAGAGCATTTAGGGGGATTCTTGTTCCGAGAAGCCTATCTTGGAAACAATCTTTTGATGTTCTCCCAGAGTTCGGCCATTTGTGATTTGAATGTCTCATTGGTTTCTCTAGCTGAAATGTTCCTGCCTGCAGAGTCGGATTCTCATGGAAACTTCTCTGTCATATTTGCCTTTTGCATTTTTCGGAATGAGCTGTTCTATCATAGTTATCACTTGGCACTCTAGTTTTATATCTATTCAAACACTATTTGGAAGTTGAAGAATTACAGACCCAAGTAGGTCAAATAACTTAATCATAATCAAATTATTATTTTATTATTGTTATGTTTTGACCTTGGTGAATACCAGAGTTATACTGTCTTCAATTTCTTCTCTGATGTCTCACAGAGCATCTTCCAGGGAAATGAATCTTCTCTTGTTGGGACAGAGCAGGAATGGCCCAGAGGCCTACGTGTGACAATTCAATGCCTGGGTGCTATTCCTATGAACTTTTTGATGCCTAAGCAATACAGAAATGAAAAGAAAATGCCAGAAAGGAAGAGGGAGATCTCAGAAATGCCAGGATTCTCAGAACGGGGCACCTTTTTTTTTTCCCCCACAGCCCAGCTGCTGGGATTTGTAGACCAGGAAAGATTTCACCCATGGTGGAAAATGCAAGGTTGAAACAGGAGTCCTGCTGCTCTCCAGCGCAGTGGGAGGTCCTCCCGGGTGCTCTTCTTTCCTGGCAGAAAGAGGAAGTGCTAGAGAAATGGCCTTTGAGTTCTGCTATCAGCTTTGGGGAGGCTGTGGTGAGTTTGAGTTTGGTTTTAAAAGGAGTGATTAGCATCTCTCTAAGAAGGTCAGAGAGAAAGCCGCTTGGGGGCTGTGGAGAGGGATGAGGGACAGATTTGACGTAGCTGTCATTACCTCCCAAGGAGGCCCAAAGGGCTTGGAAAATCATCAAAGCAGGAATTCCCAAAGTGCGCGGTCAGGAAATTCTTGAAAACAAAGTTTTGTTTGCAGAAGTAGGTTGCAGGACGCCATTGACTGAGCAGTAAAACTTGGGTTTCCAGGAGTTTGTTATAAGCAGGGTGGTACGGAACCAGAATGACGTATCAATAGAAGAGAAGGGACCCCCCCAGATGTGAGAAACACAACTGATACGCGGGCCTGTGTTGGTTGAATGTACCTTACACAGTTAGCCAGTTCCCTGGAAGAGCTCTAGAACTCACCACGTGCCTCATAGGAACTAGGGACACGATAAACGTCCGGTGAATGAGAACTTTTAAGTTTGATGTTGCAACTTCCTGGTAAGTTACCTAAAGCTTTCTAGCCCCGACTTTTCCCTCTTCACCTCTGTGTCTATTACTAGAAATTTGGTAATTCCCTAGAACACCCTATTTCTGTTCAAGACAAAAATCTGGCAACCGTAAGGGCTTTGCAATTTATAAAGACAAACTTGTTTTTTTTTTTTCAGGGCACTGAAAACAATGGTGAGACCACAATGGCCTCTTCTGTGTGGTGAGAAGCAACTCTAGGGAAGGACCCTGTTGGCTGAACTTACAGCATCTGTTTGATAAACCAGTTACTGGAGTCACCCCAGCCAGATGCCCGGCGGGAAAACACATCTCTGATGTGGTTTTGAGCACATTCTGTTTTTTTTTTTTTTCTCCCCTCATGGCGTTTCCTTCTCTGAGTTCTATGGCTCCTTCTTTGCACTCCTCTCACATCACTTCGATTGGGAAAGAAGAGCAAAGGGTTCAGAGCTGGAATTCCTAGGTTCAGGGTGGGTTGTTGCTGGCTTGCTGATGGGTGTCTGTCTGTCCAGTGTCGTTGGCTACACCAGTTTCAGGTTAGAGTTGATGAGGTGAGATGATAAACATCTTATCTCGCAGTGGTTTCCCAACAATGAAGCAAGATAATAAAGAAGAGAATACTTATCAAATCATAAGGCAACTTGCAAATATTGCTTATTATGGTGGTAGTAGTACCACATATTCCTATATTGTTCACACCTGGAAAGCAAAAAGTGATAGACGATCATTCTTTTCAGTCCCAGAGTCTAGCTAGGTGACTTACATTAACAACGCCATTGAATATAGTAATAGAGATAACAAATTAACCAGGAATAACCTCCCTTTCCTAGTTCAAAAAATATCATAGCAATAAGGAAGGGACCTTAGAGGAGTAGGAGGATGGGGGCTTGGAGGATGTAGGAGACGTCAGAGGTCTTAGTAAGGTCACTACCATTCCTTCCTGCAGGAATAACCAGGGAAGGCCTACTTACTGGCAGCTTTGTTGGCAGGACTCTGGAGAGGGCTGACTTCTGTGAGTGACCACGGTTTGCACGCAAACTGCTTTTGAAAACCAACCCTGGTTTCAGAAATCTTGTTCCTAGGTGCCAAATGAGAGGAATAACCCGAGCGATCGGAAGAATCAACATTTTTCTTTTCTTTTCTTTCTTTTTCTTTTTTTTTTTTTTTGCCATGGACTTATTTTGTTTTACCAAGATGGTCTTGATAGCCCAGACTAGGCTGAAACAGCTGTACAGCCAGTGCTGACCCTGAACCTTCCATCCTCCTGCTACTACGTTCCAAGGGCTGAGATGATAGATGTCCACCACCGTGCCTGGCTATGGGCATTTGAAAAGAAAATTACAGGTTCATTTCCTAAGGGCAGATGCTTTAATTCCACCCAGCAGCAATCAGGGTGGCACAGGGAGCATGGAGGCAGCCTTATTCATGTGGCTGAGTTCTAGATCTACTGCTGTAGGATCGAATATGCATTTGGGAAACCTGATTGTCTTAGGAATGCGTTGATACGCTGCGCGAGTTCCTTTTCCAGTTTTAATGAGGGTCAGTGTGATCGATGAAAGAATCAGTTGCTTAAGCGTTTCTCTTTCTGCTCTGCAAGACAACTCAGGGAGGGCTAATCTCTGATGACAGTCACTCCCAGAAGCTCTGCACTAGGCGTTACCAGGCCTCATTAAAGACTGCCCGGACTGTCTGCTGACCGGCTCCTTTTCTTTACCCGGAGTCTTGTTTCTGTATCTGCTGTATTATTCTTTGTGTCTGAGTTTGGCATGTCTTCCTGGGAGTTCTCTCGTTGTGGGTTTGGGTGTGGCGGGGAAGACAAAGATGAACATCCTCCTGGCTGCCTCCCAGCTGCCTGCTTTCTTCCAGGGCGGCCCCAGAACACCTGTGGGAAAGTCACCGGCAGACTAGACGGGAGGGGGAGGGAATCGGGTCTGTCTCAACACCTCGGGCATTTGCTGCCCTCTCCACGCTGCACCCAATTATCTCACAAGATAATAATACTCATTTATGGCTCTCGAAGTCTCCACCTTGCCTTGATATTATTTCACAGTATTGGCAAATGGCGTCTGCTTTCTTGAGCATGTTTGTCTAAGCTAACGTCTTCCACCTGCGGTGAGCGGTGAGCCCACAGCCACAGGGATTATCTCTGTGCTGACTGTTTTTATCCTAATGGGCACCTCGAGGACAATGAGGGAATTTATGTACGGGCACATCCATGGGCCCTAGCCCTACCTGCACAACTGCACGTGGTGGTTGCTCAATAAAGATTTGGGGCAACGGGAAATTGAATAATGCCAGGTTTATACGTATGCCAGGAAAGTACAAAATGGAGGTCATAAATCATGAGTGTGTTCATTAAAGACCCAGCTGGAAACTCGGAGTGATCACGTGAGTGTAGGCCTACCGACATCAGCTTTGACAAAGTCAATCATTTCGGCTTACATTTTGATTCCTTATCATTTCCATTGGTTGCAAGTGGAGGCTTGGGATTTGTAATGTCTATGGAAGGAGGGACCCGAGCAGCCTAACCCAGGTTGTGAAAAGCCATGTCTTTGGGAGACCCAGAAGGCTGCCCGAGAGTCATTGTGAAGCTGTGGAATTGAGTTGGGCAATCTTTTCCATAGTTTCTTTGCTGGCTCACTAATTCCCTCATCATCTGTGTATTTCCCTCTAATAAATCTTCTCATTATGTTGTGTACGCATAGTTCTTTTAATTTCAGACTAGCTCAATTACTCCTTAGAACATTGTATAATTTCTATTGTGAATTGTTATTGCTTTGAGAGGCAGACTGGAACTCATTTGCCTGCCTGTCTCCTCGAAGGTAATGCCACCCTGTCAACACACCAATAATTCATGACCTAAGGTTTTAAATTAGTATTTTTTTCTTTTTCACTAAATGAAGGTCATCATTCGGAGCCTCCCCCCCCCCTCTTTCTGTGGTCCTCTCCTTGACCATACTTTGTAGACTCTGCTCTTCTTACAAAAGAATGTAAGGACAGCTGTAGGAAAAGGAAAATCCTGCTAATTTCAAGTCTTCTCTATGTTTAGAGATGGCGCTGACCAGGTGAGTCAAAATGCCATGCTTACAGTGATGGCCAAAGATATTTCAGAAACAATGAACTATCTATACCAACTAATGCAAAAGAAACAATCATCAGATTATTATGCTAAGCTTTCGATCAGCGTGACATGTGATTTAGACCAGTTTGTGTTTGTATAACATACTATTTTATTCTTTGAGAATTTCATGTAATATATTTTGATCACCTCCACCTCCCACTCCCTTCTTAAACCCTCCCAGGTCCACCCCTACCTCCCCTCCTTCTTCAAACTTTGTGTTTTCTTCCTGTTTCCCTCTAAAACTAAGTGTGTCCAGCTGGAGTTGGCCATGAGCTCATAGGTATGGGGTTGTCTACTTTAAGACCACGCCCTTAAAAAACAAACTGACTTGCCCTCTCCTGGCAGCCATTAACTGGCAATATCTCCTTAGTAAGAGTGGGGGCTCCTGAGCCCTCGTCCCTCTGAACTAGAATCTTATTCCGGTCTTTCAGGCAACCACGGCTGCTGTGAGTTCCAGGGCAGTGGTCCTGCCTGCCATGTCTAGAAGAAACTGTTTTGCTTTGTTCTTCCACATCGTTGGGCTTTTCCATCTTTCCAGGCTTTTTTTTTGGCATGGTCTCTAAGCCCTGGGGTTGGTGGGTGGGTAGTACCAATTAGTGGCTGAGCACTCATAGACACTTAGCCTCTGTATTCTGACCACTTGTGGGGTTTTTGCCTACTGCACAAAGAAACTTCTCTGGTGAGGACTGAGGGCTGTGTTGACCTATGGTTATAAAGATACAAATTTAGACAGTAGCTTGATACTATGATCTTTTACTAAAATAATAATAGTAGGTCCGCCCATTGGGGCTTGTGAGCTACCCAACCTAGGATTCATGGTCAGGCCTGTGAAATGGGCCTTACATCCAATCAGAAAGCAGTGAGTTACTTCCATAGTATTTGTAGACTACTGTACCCCTGAGCACACCTTGCCATGATGTTGATGTGTTGATTTTAGCCTGTGCTAACTGAACATCTACTACAACGGCAGGGAGTTCACTTGGAACTAAGTACACAGAACCACATGATGTAGGCTCAGTGTCAAAAGAACTCATCAGAAGCCTGTCAAGTATGACGGTTTCTACATTCACCACTTAATGCAGACTGAAGAGAAGCCAGACTTCAGATCCAATGCATAGCACAGGCACACTATTTCCTCATACTGTTATTATTATTATTAGTGTCTACTTGTTCCATGTTTGTGTTCTGATAGTGCCATTAGTGCTCACCAAACCGTCTGCAAGAATTTAGTCAAATGTAGTCAACCTCAACTGAATTGTTCCTTTATCTAAAGTCTACTTCCTTCTGTGCAGGAATTCCTGAATAAAAACCATTTAAATCGTTTTCAGTTAGAGATAGAGAAAACAAAAAAAGAAAACATTTGAGCTCTAACTGTGCCGTTGTCAGATTCAACAAGAAATGTTTTTGCATTTGTTTGTTCTTATGAAGCTCCGTCTTTCTTCACCACTTGTGTGAGTTTCTTTTTTCTCAGCCTCAGCTCAAAGCTCCCTTATTTTCATTAGCCTTCGTTAACTGACCCAGGCTCTTTTCCAAACACCTAAAACACTGATTTGTCTGACCATATTTTGACATGTAGTTTGTCCTTTTTTAAATATCTCATCTGTGTTCAGAATGAGGCCATATTACCTAGCCTTTGGTGGCCTTTGAACATCTAACCCAGTACCTCTCCCATGGCAAGTACCTAATAAGGAGTTCCTATTTGCTAATGGCTGTTGCTTTACCCCACTTAGAAGTGTTAGCTGCTCGCATTAATTAACGCCCAAGGCAAGACATGTGAGAATTGCTTGTGCTGATCTAAGAAAAATAAAAACCAAAGCAAACCCTTGAAATCTGAGAGCCTGAAACCACATCTTGATAAGGAAAAGAACACTTTTATGAGCTCAGCCTTCATTCAGGGTTTTGGCTTCTTCTTCCTGAATTGGCTCTGCACCACACCACAGCAAAACTTGTTTACTTCCTAGGACCCTGGGCTGGGGGCAAGATGCCACCCGTGCCTGCCTTTGTCATTTTTCATGTTGGGCAATTGAACCTGCTCCAAATAAAATGTTATTTCCAAAGAAGTTAAAAACAAAATGACCACCAGAAAGAAATTCTGTTTTGAGTAGTGAATATCTCTCTATTTTTTTGTTTGGTTTTCACATCCAGATTGGCAAAATTGCTGCATTATTGGTACTTGGCTGTTCACTATGCAGCATCTAATTGGAACAATTAAAATGATTCAGAAAAGCTAGGGTTATGAAGTTGAAGCTTGGATTTTGCTGGGAACCATTGAAGATTCTTGGCAGTTTCTACGAAACAGGCCTAGGCCATATGTAGGCAAATAACCATGCATTAAACAAATTTCAAATCTCCATGTAATTTCTCTTGGCCATCTTTTTCCTTTTGTTTTCAAGGACAGAAAAAGAGATAGCACATGCCACCATGCATCAATCACATCCAGGGATGAGATAATGTGCATCAAAGTCCAGCACCCTGGATACGTGGAGTTTAAGGCAACATCCTCCCCAGTTTCCTCCCTGTCTCCCTGACTATCTGAGATACTTTTTTTCTGGTTCAGATAGATCACATGAATTTATAAGTGCTTTTCTAAATCCCTTATTTGACACAAAGAACCATTTGTTAGTGTGGTAGGTAGAGAAAACAAAAGGTAAGGATTGTTGTCCCTTATAGTACCAGATCTTGCGAGCATATACTGACTTACAGAACCCTTTGGAGTTCGGAATCAATAGAGAATTCTCATATTGTTCCCTTTCCAAGAGAGGAGAAAAGCTGTCATAGAATCAGAACCCTTGGAATTTGTTTGTAGCCGCAGAGATAATCCTTTTCATAGGAAGAATGAACTAATAAATATCTCCCAACTCAAAGCGTATTATCTCTTACTGAATTTCCCCCTTCTCCAGTTATGCATTCTAGTTATTGAGAAACCATTTGGCTTTTAGAGTGACTCTCTCTTGTGCCATTCATTGTGTTTCAGACTTTAAGGTTGTTAAACTGAATTAAGTCTGGCCTAATTTTTCAAAGTTTTTGTCTGAAGGAGACTTGGGTTAATTACCGAGCTCGTCGATGCTATGGAAGGAAGATCTCAGATCAGGTTAAACTGTGTATGTTTGCCCACAAATCCATATTTGCATTTGCATCTTAGCCAGTCTTCAGTTCTTGGAAAGCATTTTTCGCACATGCTGAGCCTTGGTGGGAAAATATAAACTCCTGGCTTTGAAGGGTGCCATGTATGCAAATGTAAAAATGTGGTAGGATAAAATATATTTCTCTACTGGGCCAACTTGGGCTTCACAAACCTCCCCTTTCAGTCGGCATCTACTGTTTTCACCATTTGGAAAACTGTAAGCAAAGGGCAGGGTGAGCTGTACCTGGATAATTTGTGTTGTGTAGACATTCGATTTGTGCCTTCCATACCGTTGATCGGTCACATGCCTTTTGTAAGGTCTTTGCAAAGTCAGTGCCATGTTCATTCTGCCTGTCAGGAAGCAGCTTGGGCGTTTCCAGTGAGATGCTTTCGTGGTGGTACCAGGCCTTAAGGGTTCTTCCAGGGGCAAATGACCAAATCTAAATTGAGCAGTGAAAGGTGGAAGTGGTTTGGGGTAACCTTATTTATGGAAAGCATGGAAAGTTGAAAATAACTGCTATTAATAGGTGGAACCTAGTCAGGCATTTTGTATGAAAAAAAAATCACACAGAAACTTTGAGTTTGGGCCAGTTCTCTTGGGAAGTCCACAAATGTCTGTAACTCATGGGTGTAACCATGGAAAATCCTAGTAAAATAATGAAATATCACAAACGTTCTTTTTTTTTTTTTTTTTTTTTTTTTTTTTTTTTTTTTTTTTAACAAAACTGTTAATGAAACTAGAGACCCAATTCGGAGATGATAGGGGAATGTTTTCATTTTAGCAGAACCTTTTGGGCCATTGACTTGGATACATCTTAAAGTGTCTGTTTATTAGGGCTTCCAGGGTTGTGTTTGAATTATCTTCAAAGCTGAGCAGTGAAGGCTGATCTAGGCACTAAAACCCAGAGAACCATGTTACCGGTTCATTTTGCCAGGTACCAATATGTGTCGGGTGGAGTTTATATTCCAGAGACAGAGCTCAGTGCCGGGGCCTAACATTGTGCCTGGCATGCAATAGGCACTCACTGTCACCTGCACAGTTAGAAGTCATCCTTGCCATCTCTGAGCATGGACTCTGAAAAGAAAACAGACATGAAGCTGCTGATAGCGACTCGGCAGCACACGGCTGCGACATTGTGTTTATAGTGAGTCAGACTAAGTTTTACTGGTCCAGAGAAGACAGGCATCAAGATGACTGAGGCCGTGGGAAGGCCTGGTGAAGCCGGGTGGACCTGAACTAGACAGAACAGAGGTTGGGGAGGACCTGGACAAAGAGAGGGAGAGTGAGGGGGCTGAGGTTAGAAATTTATGTGGCGTGATAAAGGGAACTAGTTGGAATGGCAGTAGCTGGAGTTGGAATGCCACCCACTTAAATCTGGCTTTTCTTGTGCTTAGTGGGAAACATCTGCCCACTTGAGCTCAACTGTGACAGAGTGAAATTGATTTTGGGGGGAACATTGCTCTGGCTAGTGGTCTACAGCATGCTGCAGCATGGATGGCCGGGGACAGACTAGGAACCTGGACTTTCTCCAGGTGCTGCAGGAACCCAGGAAGACGGAGAGCAGCAGACCCAGAAGGACACAGCTGGAAGCAGAAGTGAGGACTCAGGTGAGAGCATCCTTGGGAGGGAGAGCACACAGACTGGTGAGTAGCACATGGCTAGATGAAGATGCTGGGCACAAAGGAGATGTGGGGGATTTCTGGGTAGCAGTTAGGGAAGGGAGCTCTTGGGTTTGAAGGAAAGTCCACCAGTTCACGCAGGAGGGTGGCATTTCTGACCCAGCTGTTGTAAATATAGTTACTGAAACACTGTCCAATCACTCTTCCACAATTTTCTCTTGCTTTGAGCAATTGCTGGGTTTAGCCATTTACTCAGCAAGAAAAACAGCTGAGTCATTTTCTGAGGGAGCCATCTACCTAGATAATTACTTTGAGGATGGAAGCTATAAACAGAGCTCTCATGCATGCTGGTTAAGCTGCTGAAATATTTGCTACTCAGTGGTAGCGAAACATTCCTTTGCCTAGTGACAGCTTTGGTGGGGCCACCACACTTACAAAGGAGCCAGGTCTTCTCTGTGCTTTCCTGCCAATCCCTGAAGCTTAGCAGTTCGCTGTGTGTGTTGGAGATTCTTTAAGAACCACTTGCTATGGGCCATCTAGAACGTCGATTCTCAACCTGTGGGTTGCGTGCGACCCCTTTGTTGGTCGTACAACCCTTTCACAGGGGTCGCCATTGGAAAGCACAGACATTTACCTTGTGTTCATAACAGTAGCAAAGTTACAGTTATGAAGTAGCAACGAAAGTAATTTTATGGTTGGGGTCACCACAGCATGAGGAGCTGTGACAAAGGCTTGCAGCACTGGGAAGATAGAGAACCACTGCTCTAGAATCCTTTTCATTTCCACTGTAGAGTGACGAAGCTCTGCAACTAACAGGTCTGCCTGACGTTTGACATAGCTCTGTGTGTACTATAGTCTCTAAAGAATCAAGCTGTGTCTTTCGTGGTTAGTCACACAGCATATCTTTAGTCTCTGCCTAGGAAAGTGGGCTTTGTTTTTCCCTGGCACCGGTTTGCCCAAGAACAATGCTTTAAATGAATGACTTGGTGAGATATTGGGGGGGCGGTTTCTCTGTATATATGTCATATATCATCTGGCCATATAATTGATTTCCAAGTTCAATTTAAACTGTTTCTGTCCATGGACATAATGCTCATTCTTTAGGTAGCACTATTGCAAAATACTGGTTTCGGAGCACCAGTTCTCTGTTTTAATTTATAAGGGCATGTGCTATAGGCCCATAGTATACTGTAGGATATCATACCAGATTCCTGTTCAGAACTTAATTATTATACACAAGACTCCAGCAGAGCGATTTCAAAGTCTTTTTTGAAGGGCTGAATATTCAGGTTTTTTTTTTGTATCCACAGCTGCCAATTCTTATGTTTTTTAGTGGTCTTCCATTCTCCATTTGCTGAAGATATAAAACCACATCTCAGAACGCATGTAGAAATACTATAAAAAGCATCCATGATTAATAGAACATTTTCAACATTAACTGTCTTAACCAATTCTATTAAAAGAAAACTTAAAGAATATTCCCCCCTTTTTTCTTCTTCCAAGTTCTAGGGGTGTTCCAAATATGGAAGCCTTCTGTCAGATTCCCCATGAATCCATGGGAGACTGTGATTGTCACATAAAAAGACAGAGATTTCTCCTTCTTACCTCCCACATTGTTGTTTTAACCATTTTACAACTAAGCTATGGTGAAGGCCTTGGTCCACTTATGAAAACAGATCCGTCCCTCTCATCTAAGACTGTGTCCATTGCAAAAATGGCAGGTTCAAAGTGAGGACATCTTTGTTGCTCCGTTGACTTATTTTGGGGTTTCTCCCCTCTCTGTGACTCCTCAGTGTCTCACGAGTTCCTCCTCTCTCTGCCGATCCTTCACAGACTCCATCTCACTCACGACACACGGACATGGCATCTCTATGAAGGCGGCGATGATCAGGTTTCAAAGGACAATGCAGCACGCTGAGGAGAAACCATCTCCAGAAAGCAAGGACCCCTAAGACTCGCAAGATAAAAGGACCTTATTTTCTTGGCAAGCTCTGTAGATGTTCTGCAATGACGGATGATATGACTGTTATCTTGACACCGTACTCTCCCATGTTGAAACTGTTTATGAGAACCAAACATCATATGAAGAACAGATTGCCAGACGCTAAGTAAATCATTGTAAAGGGTGGTGAGTCAAGTATTGCCAGTTTTACCCACATTGTCATTGTTATGATGTAACACATTCCTTAAGACTGATATTGTCTCCAAATTTGGGCACAAAAGCCTCCTCTTGATCAGTTGGCTGAGAACCTCCGCCTCCTGATAATGTCCCACTCAGACACAGCTGCAGAGACCCACGCATTCAGATTTGGACAGACACCCAACCTGAGTTAAGCACAAAGAACAACCCAGAAAAGATAGAATATTTTAAAAGGTGTGCGGAGATTACACAAACTGTAAATTTCAACCCTTGCTCAAGCAATAAACCCTGTAATCCTCTAAGCTCTGCTAGCCATGATTAATAAACAGTGGGTGTGCTAAGCATATGGAAAAATCATCCCATCTGGACCATTTAAAACTAGGACATAGACTTTATCTTTGTTTATTTCATCCTTAGCTAAAAGGCTTATTATGAATTGCAATAATCCAAGAAGCCAACCATGGAGGACAGACAAACTCTTTAGATAAAACCAAAAAAGCAAGCTCTGTAACTGAGGACCAGATGTATTTTTGGGTTTAGCTCTTGTACATATTTAGCCGAGCTTTTCAAGTGGGGAAGATTTGCATGTTTGTTTTGCAATACTAATGAATATGTTTTTGATTTACATTTTAGAAAATGGAAACTTTTATCTTCTTGGGGCTTTGTAACTTAATGACTTCCAGAGGGTAGCTTCGTGTCCTCTTTTAACCCTTCACCATGAGAAACATATCTCATTCAGAGGCCCAGCACTGGGTCTTGCCGAATGAACCCCTCCTAAGATAATGTGATTCCGTCTTTGCTGCTGGGATGGTAAGGGTGAAAGAGCGTATGACTTTCAATCTAGTGAAAACATATGTAAATGGCAAATTATTTTTAAACTGGCTTTAATGTGAATCTTGGGGGTATAAAAATGACTCCACAGATGATCTTTATATTAGACAAGCAAGCAGAGCTCTTTGGGATGAACGTTTGCTTTGGGAGGTAGAATCTTCTTCAGTATTGCTTCAACTTCCTCAGAGATAAAGATTGTTGGAGGAGCAAAATGTCACAGTATTTTTAAAAATTACTCCAGAAGATATCCTTAGGGTCAGTTCTTCCTTCCTTTCAACTTCTTTGAAGATGTTACGTGGAAAAAAAATCAGTAAACACATTTTACCCTCAGGACTTCCTTTCTTTGTAATTTGGGTTGGACAAGGACTTTATCAGAAATGGAAAAATTTATCCTTGAGGGGCAAGAGTGTTTTAGAAGAAGATATAATGAGAGCTGTGAACTCTCATTATATGACAAATGGTCCAAAGAGATTGCCTTTCTTCTAAACTCTTCTAGTGGTTTTAAAAAAACAGCATTCGACAGACTAGAAAGACACCTTTAGAACCTATGTTGGGGCCATGAAATCTCTGAAATGCTTAGCTTTCTGGGACAAAAGGAGGTGTTATGTCACATGGAGCATGAAACCATGGGGAACATTTTACATTGGTTCCACAGTTGTGAGTTGTGCTGAGGCTCATTGAAAATGTACTGGTGAGGACCACGCAGTTCCCTGATAAGGAACCTAGTGGCATTTTTATGGTGTCACATCTGAGAGGCATCTGACCAGGAGACCCTAAGCCCACTTCTTCTCATGGGAAATCGTTTTACCCCTGGAGACTATTTCTCCCACTCAGCATCTGTTAATAACTAGTTTAAACTTTCCAGACAGTTTTATAGTGTTGTATTAAAATTAGATACATATTTGCTGAGAGTTCTTGGATAGCAAGCGTTTTCTAACACAATTTCTTCAAAGTAAGAAAGGTGGAAATGTGGTGTAATAATTCCTTATTTTCCCTTTGAAAGTCCTCCAAAGCTTTCAGTTCTAGTCTATTTTAAGGCTCTACAGAAAACTACCTATATGTCTTAAAAACTAGATACCTTTCTTATTTTCCTGAATTCCAGACTAGAAACATGCTTCTTTCAGTATGACCTTAATTTCTTATCTTAAATTATTTATTCATGATTTACTTGTTAATTTATTCTCCTATGTAACAAAGAGGAAGGGAACAGTTAACTAACTGATTCTCTAAACATTGCATGCCAGGAATTTAGTACTAGTTATTTGATTGTCTTAGAAGAAAGTACACACAGGTCTTATAGAGGAAAGCTGAAGTATTGAAAATTGCCCCAGCTTGTGGAAGAGCTAACATTCAAACTCCAGTCCATCTGCTTTCTCAAATAATTTTCTGTGTCCACTGTTTTCTAATCATCAATCTAAAGCCTTTTGGATGGAGCTCTAGGACTATTCCAGGTATCTGGAAATCCCTACGGGGCACGAAAATGTCATTTTGGGTAAGCCTGCTAGATGGATGTGTAGGAGCACTCGGTGAGAGGGTGGAGAACAGTAGAAGAATAGTGGCCTTGGCCTCTCCTTTCTAACTGGTGCACAGATTCTTTGGAAACTCTGAGGAGTGTTGAGGATGTTTACCTAGGAAACCACATGCACAGCTAACACTTGCTTTAATTTTTAGTAACTTGAATGTGTGATGAAGCTGATTAGGTTGACGGGTTCTGCTGTGAGTCTGTACCCAATCTCCAATGTTTGAAAGTGTGGTTCATGCATAGCAGCAGCAGCAGCAGCAGCAGCAGCAGCAGCAGCAGCAGCAGCAGCAGCAGCAGCAGTTTCTAAACGTTCTTAGAAGAGAGGAGAGTCTCTGGTCCCCACCAGATCTGGGACCTGAAATAAAATGGTAGACGTTAAGGATGTCCTTTGGGTCATCTAGGGCTATTCCTCAGACATTCTTGAATGACTGACTACTCGTTGCTTTTGGAACACCCCACGGGAAACAAAGTCTTCTGAAGTGAGTCCCCTGCTCTTGGTCAGACACCTAGTCAAGTTCTTTTATAAATGGAAATGAAATCTGCCTCCCTTCCTTGTCATGGCTCCCATTTCTGCCCTGTCAGCTGACCATTTGAAGCTTCTTCCCTGTTTGAGAGTCAGCCCTGAGTATTTCCTTGTTCTGTAGACATGGTGATTACAGTCGACAATGTAGAGTCAAACTTGGGCTAGTTACACATGTAGCAAATTCTTGAATATGTACATTAAAATCCTCCAATATCCCTGAAATATGGCTTTACATAAGCTCTCAGTCAATTATGACATTGTGAAGGGAAGAGGGGAGGTCAAATATTTGGCTGAAAGAGCTGACATTATTAAGATTATATTAAGGATTCAATTTTGTGCAAGCCTTCCTGTAAGTTTCCCTTTTCCATCCCCCTGTCTCATATCATGCCTCTCTCCTGCTAGCTTGAATTGTCAGCACACCTGTACCTTTTTAATGGTTATGGCTAAACCCCAGTGCCACCTGGAGAGAAAGGTCACGTTTCATGGTTGGTGTAACTGGAGAATAGTGTTTCTTAGGAGTAGAGGTGGCAGCGCCTTTTGGGAAAGTTTGAGAACATTGGCCTATTCAAAAGTGACATACCTTGGGTACTGAATCATCTTTGAAAAAAAATACTTGATCGGGCCTCAATTTTTATTGTGGCTCTCCCTCATATAGTCAGGGATTGAGTGAGTGGTCAGAACAAGATAGGTTGCCAAGCAGAGGTAGGATATGAATTGCAAGCAAAGGAAAGCTGCAGGTAATTGGATCTAGTATGTAATGTGAGGTTTATTACATGCTTTCACACCTCTTCTCTGTATGAATGGATGGATGGTTTCCCTTGTCTAGTGGCCACGAATCATCTTTCTTAATGGAAACCACATTTGCTGTTAGAGTAATTAAAAAGTAACTCCCATTTCTATAGTTTCTATAGCAAACCTGTTACCAAGTGACCTGGTGATGGAATGCAGACATTGGTGAGTACCCCCATAGTCTTTCAAACTTCAGAGTGCCTTTCAAGGGAAAGCCATGATGTATAGATCAACAGTGCTTAAGCTGTAGCATCACCCTGGCTTCAAAAGAGATAGGGAGACATCAGAAAGATGGAAAGTGCTTAGCACTTGAGTTTAAAAATTTTTTGTTTCATTTGTAGAAACACAAAAATATCCAAGATCTAATCTTAAACTAAAACTTGGCTCTAAGAGACATGTGCAATAAATTAACAGATTAAAGTTGTTTACACCTTTGGCACTCTAAATCTCATACTTCTGCTTTAAATAGCTTTCCTGGCAATTACATACTAGAATTTTTCAATATATAATAATTCTAAAAGTTGCATGGTGGATAACACTTTTGGGGGGTTGTCAATACCATTCCCTTCTCAGCCTCAGCCCCTAAAATGATTATTGATGATAATAACCATCATTCTTATTTATGCTTGACTTCATTTCATGTGAATAAATCCAGATTTTGGTCAAACCACTTCTCATGTCTTTTGAGGAACCTGTATTTGACACGACTTTGATGCTTTGAAATGACATCTATTGAAATGAAATCAACAGGTTAACACAGATACTTATGTAGGCCTCAGTGAGTTAGGTGCCTACTGCAGATGTAGAGTAAGATGTTCTGTGGACTTTTCTGGGGCATGGCAGCTAGTATTGCAGAAGGACATTGAGAGAGAGAGAGAGAGAGAGAGAGAGAGAGAGAGAGAGAGAGAGAGAGAGAGAGAGAGAGAGAGAGAGAGAGAGAGATGTGAATTCCAAGAACAGAAAAAAATGGCATTATGCACTAAATCTATGCATTTGAGGTGGAACAAAAGCCAAGGGCTTCATCTCTGTAGCCCAGAGGATCACATACAAGCTGCCAACTCCTGCTCTGGTTTCCTCCTCTGCTCCTTCTTGTCTCCCAGTTTTCCTACTTCAGGCTCACTCTGGGAACTGTCTGCGGATAGTCTGCTCCTCGCCACCCCATCTTTCTGTCCTGCTTGTTTTACAGACACTTCCCTTGATTCCTTCTCATCGTCGCTTAAAATATGACGTTAGTGAGGACGTGTCCTTCTTCCCGAGACAGTTTCACTCTGTAGCTCAGACTGGCCTAGAGCTCATGGTAATGCTCCTGCCCCACCCTCCCCGTTATTAGTATTAAGAGTGTGAGCTACTGTGCCTGACTTGTAAGTTATTTCAGAGCCACCTCATTCAGAAAGCTGACCTCTGGAATTTCTGTTTATCATTCATTTTTACTGCATCCCGTAGCATTTTGCTCATTTTAGTATAATAGATTTGCCTCAATTATTTTGTTTTTTTGGTTTCTCCGTCTCAGATGTGTGCCCCTTTGAAAGCAGTGATTTGTCTGTTTGATTCATTGCTATATCACTTGAATATTCTTAGATAATTCAGTGTTCAATTTCCCCCCCTAAATACGTGAATTCTACAAAACTTAGGTAAGATAAAGCCTACTGGGGCCCCACGAGGGTCTCATCACCTTGTCCATCCCTCCTTCAAAGGCAGGGTTTTCAAAGCGCACCTCCTTCTTTGAATTTCTCCTTTCCTTCGCTTCCCCTGGAGACAGTGCAAAGAAATGCACGGAAAACTAAATGATTGCTCTCCCTGAGTTAAGGGGGAAGATGGGAAGGCGAGAGGAGGGAGAAACCGGGTTAGAGCAGCCAAGAGGGACAGAGGTGGCGGAGAGAGGGCCCGACTGAAGAAAGACGATCACTTCTCTGGAAACTGGATTGCCTGTGAGCGCCTGTTAGAAGCTCACCCCAAGACCTCTCAGGACGAAGTCCACTTCTCTGTGAGCTGCAGGACTCTCCTGCTCTCACGAGGCTTTTCTGGCAATCGTGAACCGAGCTTCTTCATGAGTGCCGGGGGAAGGGGAGGAGGTGTAATTCATTTTGATAAAACACTCTGAGATTCTTGCCTGAGAGGTGCTAAATATGCAAACTGTTAGGTTTTATTTTTAAAGTGTGCAAGCTATATATTTTCCCCATTAAATGTGCACTTGCCTGCTATCCTCTCTTTGGCCTGAAAAAAAAAAAAAAAAAAACCCTAATCGTATATTACTCAATTACTAGGATATACTTGAAATATTAAAAAATCAATTTTCCTTTGTTAATACGAACAAGTGCCTCTGATCACTTAAAAGATAATGTTGGCTACAGTGACTTCCGTGTCTTCACAGGCAGTGTCAGTACCAACCAGTCTTTGGCCACCATACCTGAACCAATTGTGGAGATATGGAGTTATAGGCATGGGATTTCTGTCTGTCTGTCTGCCTGCCTGCCTGCCGCCGCCCCCCCCCCCCCCCCCCCCCCCCCCCCCCGGCTTAATCCTTCCTTCTTTGCTTGACCCCCAAAGTGCTTGGCATTTTCCAAAGTTATGAACGTTTATTTCTTTACTTTCCTTATATTATTTTAATAAAATAGTTCTTTATTGACAGGACAGTCAGTCCATCGTCAGAACCCTATTTCCTCCTCCCTATAGAGAGATCTCTCCCCTGTCTAATGCAGACCATTGTCTCGCTCAGTCTTCATTTGAATCATCTCTGTTCATGAGGAGGAAACTGTGGGCCTTAATGTTCTGACAATCCTCCTGCCTCCAACCTCCTGAGCGCTAAGGTGCGTTGAGTCTGAGCTTTTGTCTTGTGACATTTTCTATGTAGGGACCTTGGGTGAATTGTGTAATCAACTCGATTCCCTCTGCTGCTCCCTAGCAATACTATGACATGCTATACAGGCTTGCAGAGGAGCAAATGACTAAAGACCCCTGGGTAAACAAAGTACACCAGGCAATAAGGTATCTGGGCAACTGTGTGCATCTCAATAAGAAGTTGTTGTGCCGGGCAGTGGTGGCACGTGCCTTTAATACCAGCACTTAGGAGACAGAGCCAAGCGGATCTCTGTGAGTTTGAGGCCAGCCTGGGCTACAGAGTGAGTTCCAAGAAAGGTGCAAAGCTACACAGAGAAAGAAACCTGTCTCGAAAAAAACAAAACAAAACAAAACAACACAAAACAAAAAGTTGTTGTATAGATCCCAGCACCGAATTTGGGCTTTGAGAGTGTGGTTCATGGAAGGGGTTGCTCTCTATTAGATACTTTCAGAAAGCAGACACAATCTTCCGTGTAGAAACTCAGTAAATGGACACTGGCGTGGGTGGAAAGCTGGAGCCATTAAGTAGGCAGTTTCCATTCACTGTAGGCACCAGAAGGATGTGCTACAGCTTTAGAGTAGCACCATGGGTGATCTTACTCTTGTCTCGGCTTGGACAAAGTTATGACGTGGCTTGGCTTTGTCTCAGTCTATCATGGTTTCAGCCACCTGGCCTGAGGTTGGTGTTCTGTTAGATGGTGTACATCTTACAGAATACAGCAAGACTGTACCGTGAATGCCAGGCCAGCTTCAGAAGCTGGGGGATGATTTTTTTGTTTTCTCATTCTTTTTAAAAAACATAAATCCTTGGCACAACATCTAGGCCCCGAGGACTCAGTACATTGTGGTATTCTTTTTTTCATCATGAAAATCTAAATTACGCACTCAGTCATCTCAATTCCAGAATAAATAATACCAGTTTCTTCGGCTGAGCCTCTGGGTACTGGAGGGCAATAAAGACAAGCATGGTTCTTTCAACTTCATGCCAGCGCCTCGCTAAGCACTTTACACAGATGATATGTATAAAAATGATCTGATCAGGGAGGGGATTTTATGTTGGTAACCCACCTACAAGGGAACTGACTTCAGAGAGGTTAAGAAGGTCTCCTGTTACATACAGGAGAATCACTGAGGAGAGGGTGGAAACAGTCCAGGAGGTCCCTTCAGAGCCTAGCTCCTTCCTCATTCCATGGTGCTCCCTTGTTTCCTGCGGTATTGTGGGAACTCTAATCCAGAGTCTCTCCAGCATCCATTACACTTCTTATCCTTCTTCTGAATTGCACCTAATGTTGTATTCCTTGCATGTATTTTATAAAAACCCTTTTACAGTATCCATTAGCTGATAGTGGCAAAGCATGCAGCTTTAATTCAGCTAGATTGTGCCTTCAGCATTAACTGCAGGACAAGTCTGGTGTAGGTTTAAATTGCAAGTTTTAAAATCTTCTCCTTGGACTAGAGGAGAACAGTGATCCTAGAGTGTGAATTCCAAACACATTATGTTCCCGTGCTACTTTTAAAAACCGAATTTACAATGTTCAAGCATAATAGTTTTTGGAGAGTTAACAGGATGGTAATACAAAGCAATATGCACCAGCCTCAAACTGGCATTTGCTTGGACTTATAATAATGTTGCTGTATCAACATTCCGCTGATGAGAATTCAGGTTTCTGGCATCCACAGTTACATGCGTTGTGTCTGCCTTTTACAGCCTTTTGGGGGAAATGGAGATCTCGGCTGTGAACAGAGTTAGAAGAAGAGAATTAAAATAATTTGAGGATCGACTTGATGCCAGAGACTGTCCTAATTGCATATCTGTGAGCTCAGTGCATCATCGTAACAACCCAGGAAAGGAGAGTGTGAATTGTTCGTTGTTTACGCTGCCGTCAGTCCACCCTGGGTTATTGTGTTATTCTCTTTATAAGGTTCTTCTTGTTCTGAATTTTGCTGTTTTTATGGTAAGTCTGAAAGTGCACTTTTTTTTTTTTTTTTTTTTTGGATAGCAAAATGGCTCAGTGGGTAAAGGTGTCTGACTACGCGAGTTTGAGTCCTGTTACCTACATGGTGCAGGAACGAACTGACTCCTGCAGGCTGTCTTATGACATTCACATGCACTTTGTGGCATACATACATACATACACAAAAATAAATCTTTAAAAAGGACATTTTAAAAATCAGAGTCAAACCCCATCATCTCCCTGCTTAAAACTCACCTTGGCTTTCCATGCCAGTCACTCCAATGCACTTGGGAGGAAATCTCCATCCCTTAGTATGACCCGTGTGCCCATCAGATCTGGTCCTTTCTGGTCTCTGATGCCATCTTAGCCATTCTCCAGTGTGATCACCAAAAGCACATTTGTTATTTGTTTGTTTTTTTTTCTTTTCTTTCCATTTCAGATGTGTCCTCACCTCAATATTTTTATACTTGCCAATTTCTAGGCCTAGAAACTTCCACTGTCCGATTCTTTCTTCACCTGACTTATTGCTATTCAGCTTTGAACACCAATGCAGTTTTCTCTGGGAAATCTCCTTGGAACACAGAAATACCCGTAGTGGCCCTTCCCTACGGTAGCAGTCATTATCCAGTACATCGTGTTCTTCTGTATGACATTTTTCACCCTTTGAAATTGCACTGCTTGTTCCCATTTTCACATGGTAGAGAGCACGACTCCAGTTGTGGAAGAGTGGTCAATGATAAGATCTTGTCTGGGTGATGGTGATCCTTACGTCAACTTGACCAGCCCTGGAATCAGCTAAGTGATATGTGGCTGGCCACATCTGTGAGGGGTTTTCTTGATCAGGATACTTGAAGTGAGACAACCCACCCTAAAGGTGGGCAGCACCTTCTGGTGGTAGCCCAGATAAAAGGAGGTCAGAGAGGAAAAACACTTTGCTTATTGCCTTTCTGCCTTCTGCTGATAAGTCCACCTGCCCTGGTGCTGCTGCGGCAACTACTACAATGCTTGACTGATATTAGAGCACAGCTCCTTTGTTATTTCAATAGCTCCCGAAGAGCAGTGGCTCTCTAGGAATCCTCCAGGCCTTTAGCACCAGATTGGGACTGACAGGCAACTAGGCTGGTAAACTGGGAAGCAACTGGGTTCTTAGTTACTCCAACATGAAGACAGTCCAGACTGTATCATGCAAACTGATCTAACATGGTCCTTTTTAATACTCATTCAATGTATTCTTTGCTCTAGAACAGTTGTTTTCAACATTCCTGATGCTGTGACCCTTGGATATAGTTCTTCATGTTGTGGTGACCCTCCTCCCCAACCATAAAATTATTCCATTGGTACTTCATAACTATAATTTTGCTACTGTTATGGATCATGTAAATATCTAATATTTGGCCCCCATGAAAGGAGTCGTGACCCACAGATTGAGAACTGCCTCTCTAGAACATTCAAATAGATACTTTATCACCAAACCTAGTTCACTGTTACATTAGTGAATATGCATTTTTACAGTCGACAAAATGGCACAACCACAAGGATAACCATCATAATGGCAACTAACCACATTTTCTTTCTTTATTTTTGGGCATGACTATGTTTGTGCCTGTTTATCTGTGTGCCAATATACATGTATATATGTGAAGGTCAGAGGACACCTTGGATATTGTTTCCCAGGTACTGTCCACTTTTTTTTGAGACATCATTTTATTGGCCTAGAGCTTTCCTATAGACTGGCTGACTGGACAGCAAGCCCCAGGGATCCCCACCAGTTTGTCTTCTTAGTGTTGGGATTATAAGCATGCACCACCACACTCTATAACTATAGTTTATTAAGTGACTTCGGTGGGACAGGCACCAAGCAACAGACTTTAAAAACAGTCTCATTTTATTTCACCTTTGAAACATCTCCAAGGAACACCCCAGGTGTGTACAGCCTTCTTCTGAGAGAAGGATGTGGAAGGATAAGGCTGCCACATGGTGAAGTGCATTCATGGATCTATCCTATATATATCCTATCCCATTGTGCATGCGTGTGTGTGTGTGTGTGTGTGTGTGTGTGTGTGTGTGTGTGTTTGGGCATAAGTGTATATAGGGCTAACTTAGATTAGAAAAAGCAATAAAATTCTACTTTTGATATGATGGAAAGCCCAGGCAGGGCCCACACAGATGGTCCTGGTCACACAGATGAGCTGAGGCAGGATCGTGGTGCAACAAGGTTCTGCTCTAGGTAGTAGGCTGATAGCACTAGAAATCTGTCCACTGTTTTGCCAAAAGCCAGTGCCATCCTTGCTCATCATTTACTTTCAATTGACACACAATAATTATGTATGTATTTATGGAGTACAATGTAAAATTTCAAAGCACACACCTTTAGCGTGATGATAACTCAGGGTATTTAGCATACCCACCACTTCAAGCATTTGTCATCTCTTTGTGGGAAGAACACTGGAAGTTCCGCCTTCTGGTTGTTTTGAAACACATAGCACCATTGTGCTACTTACTCTACTATGCATCACAACACCAGAATTTACTCTTAGCTGTAATCTTGTGCCATTGGCCCATCTCTGCCTATCTCACCTCCTACGCTAACATCCCTATCTCCAGACGATGGCTATTTAGTTATCTACTTTATGATATCCATCTTTAAAGACTGAAAATGAGTAAGATCATGAAGTATCTGGGTTTCTTTTTGTATCTCCTTTATTTCAATTAACATGGTTTCCTCCAGCTTCACCCACGTTGCTGTAAATGACAGGACTTCATTTTTTTTTTTTTTTTTTTTTTTTTTTTTTAATGGTTGAACAGCATTTCCCAGTGTTTTCTTTAGTTTATCTGTGGAAAGACACTTGAGTTTGCTATGGTGAATACTATTGATACTCATGCAAGGGTGGGCACACTGGTTTCATTTTCTTTGCATAAACAGTGGTGGGGTTGCTGCATCAGACAATGAAGGGATATGCTAGATTTTCCTAGGATGACTGTCTCAGAAGTTCTTCCAAAAAAGGCACAGATACTCCAGCTTGTGTTTTTTTTGGGGAAAAGTGGAACTATTTCAAGGTTCCCAGGGGGAAAAAATTATTGCTGGTCAGTTCAGCCTGGTGCAGTCTGGTACACATAAAGTGCTTGTTTTTACCAGGGGCTGTAGACAGATTTTTCTTTGGGCCACCTGCTCATAAAAAATGACATGCAGACTTTAATTATGAAAGCTTGGCCTTATCTTAGGCTTGTCCCATTGTCTCTTACACCTTAAACTAACCCATATCTTTTAATCTATGTTCTTTACATGGCTCAGTTACCTTTACTCTGACTGCCCATCTTACTTCCTCAGCGTCTGGCTGGTGACTCCCTCTTTCTTCCTCCTAGAGCTCTCTGTCCCCAGAAATCTTGCCTAACCTCTTCCTGATTAGCTAATGGCCATTCAGCTCTTTATTAAACCAATCACAGTGGCACATCTTCACACAGTGTAAAGGAATATTCAGCAACATTTCCCCCTTTTTGTCTAAACAAAAAAAGAAAGGTTTTAACTCTAACACAGTAAAACTATATACAATAAAAAATTATCAGATAAAAATTACATTTACAATGTCCAGTCCATTTGTATTTGGTAAATTTGTATCAATATACAAAAATCTATACCAATGTAAAGTATTTGAGACTAGTAGCACCCTTTTATCTCATAATTTCTATACTATATGCCCCTTTTTCCTTGAGAAAGAGATACCCAAATCTAATCTCCTTTGTTCAGCTTTTCTTCCTGACTATGACCAATAACAACTTGTAACCAACCCACCCCAAATGACGACAAATGTCCATAAACTACCAAATGACCAAAAATCATCTACCCCACCTCTTGGGAATATGGGCGTTGTGTTCTCTAGATTACTTCCCGCTGTCTGGGGGTGACAACATCTTTAGGGGACACTGAGAAAATCTGGCTGATGGTCAAGTCCTGGGAGAGCTAGCCATAACATTTGTTGTCTTGTTTCTGTGCACTGGGAAAGTGCAAAGCTTATTCACTGTCCTGGCTAGATTAGTCTGTGAGTCTGGACCATCTCAGCCAGCAGCCTCGAGGCTGTTCTGGATGCAGAACTCTGGGAAAACTACAACAGAGGTACTCTGAGAGGCTGGATCACCCGGGCCACCCATTTTCATTGGTGTCTGGTCCCCTTGCTCTGAAAACAGACAAACTTTCAAAGTTAACACACATATCTGCAGTAACACAAGTATGGGCTGTGTATTGTACACAAGCTAGTCAAAGATAATTTTTTGTTTTATGCTTGAGCAGGTAAAATATTCATCACCTGCCTTGTAGTTTTTCTAGGTTTATTTCTTTTTTTTTTTTTTTTTTTTTTTGGTTTCTCGAGACAGGGTTTCTCTGTGTAGCTTTGCGCCTTTCCTGGGACTCACTTGGTAGCCCAGGCTGGCCTCGAACTCACAGAGATCTGCCTGCCTCTGCCTCCCAAGTGCTGGGATTAAAGGCATGCGCCACCACTGCCCGGCCTAGGTTTATTTCTTTATGTCTGTAGCCAGAATTTTCAGGGGGTCTCCCCAAATCAAATCTGATCCTCTTTAACCTTGAATGAATCCACAGGCTTTTGTTTTCTGTGGAAACAAAAGCATAAGCTCTTCCCCAAAGCAATATATTTTCTGACTTGCATTTTAAAGTTAAGGCATTCCTAAAGTATCTAGCCTGGTTTAATTCAGCAGTCCCCTTCACAATACAATGTCTTTCAGCAGTTGCCATTCTCTGTTCCTTAGTATTCAAAAAATTAAAAATTAACAAAGCATCACATAAGGCCCAAACTCCTTGTGTTATATTTTCCATCCTTATGTGGCTTATTTTGTATATTACTTTACTTTCTTTTAAACTTTTTAAAAATGACTGTTTATGCCCATTTTCTTTTCTCTTTTAAGCCTACACACATTTTAAAACATATTTTACCTTTTGAGAGGTTTTATGTGTCTGGACCTGGCTTTGCTAAGCATCTGAGTGTTCTCTGATCTTGTGAGACAAATCTTAAACCGATGTGTCAGCTGCCACCCTGGCTCAGCTTAGCGCACGGCACTGGCTGCTGGCTCCAGCCTGAAGGCAACATCCAGTAGCCATTTCTTTGTACGTAGCAATGTCCCTGTACCCAGCAATGTCCCTGTACCCAAGAGACTATAGTCACCAGGAAGCCGAGTTTGACTCTGTGTTCTCAACCTTTTTTTTTAAAGCTTTCTCAGACCTTGTGTGAATCTATGTGGCTAGATATTGGGTGCCACATGTAGATGGAGTTTTCTTTGGGCTTCCAGCTCACAAAAAAATGACACAAAGACTTATTATTAATTATGAAAGCTTGGCCTTAGCTTAGGCTTGTCCCATTAGCACTTATAACTTAAATTAATTCATATCTTTTTTAAAAAAACAATTTATTTAAGTTTATCTTATGTGCACTGGTGTGAAGGTATCAGACCCCCTGGAACTAGAGTTACAGGCAGGTGTGAGCCGCCATGTGGGTGCTGGGAATTGAACTCAGGTCCTCTGGATGAGCAGCCAGTGCTCTTAACCTCTGAGCCATCTTTCCCGCCCCATTAAATTAACCCATATCTTTTAATCTATGTTCTTTTACAAGGCTCAGTTACCTCTACTTTGTACTGCCAATCCTGTTTCCTTAATGTCTGGCTGGTGACTCCTCCTTTCTTCTTCCCAGAGCTCTCTGTCCCCAGAAATCATGTCTAATCTCTTCTTGCTTAGCTAAAGGCCATTCAGCTCTTTATTAAACCAATCACAGTGGCACATTCCTTCACACAGTGTGAAGGAATATTCCTCAACAAATGGCCTCTTTCTCAACCCCAAGACCTAATTGCATCCCACCTTGTGAGCTGAGACTGGCCTGGATTTGAACATAAGTGGAAAACTCTGCGCTTCTCCATGGGTGGCTTCAGAGCCACCTTTCTGATCTTCTGATGGTGCAGATGTCAAGAAAGGAAGTTGGATTCCTGGTCCAAAAAAAAAAAAAGAAATACCCTGGAAAGCATGGCCTGCTGGGAAGTGAAAGCCATAGGTGGGGGAGGTTGGGAGAAATTGCTTGCCTGAGAAGTGATTAGGTTCTCTGTGTGTCATGGTGTTGGCACACTTGTAAAATCAATGAAGCTAAGCTTCAGACCTGGTGGGCATATGTGCAGTCCCAGCACTTGGGGGCAATGGTAGGAGGACAGGCCCAAATCTAAAGCCAGCATGGTCTTCACAGTGAGTTTCAACCTAGTTAAGGCGACATACTGAGAACTATTTTTTAAAAAAATGTGGGTAAGAGGAATCTTATGACTTTATGAGAGGAATATTACCAGAAAAGACACAAAATCTACTAAGGAGTCGAAGTGGCTCAGCAGGAGGCTGGGGTTCTCTTCTGGGTTCATCTTGGGGTGCAACCATTCCTATAGCGATAAGCTGGGGACCATTCTATGACTTGTTATGTCATTAAGATAGTTAAAATATCAACATCATACTTAATCTAGCCCAAAAATTTTAGTCATATCATCATGACCTGTACCGTAGGAAAGTAAAACCTTCTCCCAAGGCAATTACCTCAGGAGCAGCAGGGACAAGGTATACACCTTCTCAATTGCCATTAGATTTCTATAAGGCCAATATACTTATAATAAGTCAAAAGTGACAGTAAAGAAAAAAACCCAAACAATAATAATAATAAAAAAAAAATCAAAGGACAGTTGTTCCCTAATTTGCATGATTAGTTAAGAGTAGATTAGTGTTTAATGCTTATTTGTCCAATTGCAAAGCTTCTGTTGTGGTCCCTGGACTTTGAAGCATCCCACTTTTAACCATTTTCTGGGATCCATCTGTTTTTCCTCTTATACCTGTATATAATTTAAATAGTTAATTATCGATTGATTGTTTTCTTCTGTGGGTTGTCTTATCTACACTTGTGTTTTCCAACATTGACTCTATAGTGACTATTTAGGTTGGATAATTCTGTTAGGGCTGGAGTCCTTTGAACTGAAGGATTCTTAGCACCATCCATGGACTTGACTTAGTAGCTACAACTATCATAATGCTCTAGTCATGAAAATGTTTTTCACACATCGCTGAATGTTTGTGAGCCAAATATGCTGTGGTACTGACTAGACATTTCCTGAATTCTCTAGCTGGGCTATTATATGTATTACAAATGTGACTTCAGTCTTGTAAATCGGAGATGGACTTTCATGTTCTCAAATGAGAAGTACAAACAATATTTCTGGAATACTGTGAAGGCAAGACTTAGGCTTAATTAACCAGCCAAGATGCCTGAGGTGTCAATCCAAGGGCCATAAGTCTGAAGCTTTGGATTAATCTGAAACAGGTTGAAAGTCAGGCACTTGCATTTACTCACTCAAGGACTTTGGCCTGTTGTGGAATGCTGTGGAATATTAATGTTGCAAAGATGTGTTGCATTCTTTTATGTTGCATTTGTCTAACTCTGTAAAGCTGTCTTCTGCTGCCTGTTTAAAACACCTGATTGGTCTAATAAAGAGCTGAATGGCCAATAGCTAGGCAGGAGAGAGAAATATGTGGGGCTGCTTGGCAGAGAGATTAAACAGGAAGAGAAATCTAGGCTCCAGAGAGAAGAGCAAGGAGCAAGGGAAAAGAGAAGAAGAGGAGAATATCAGGAACCAGCCATGCAGTCACACAGCCAGCCATGGAGTAAGAAGGAAAGAAAGATAAAAAGCCCAGAGGTAAAACATAGTAAAAGAGAAACGGGATAATTTAAGTTAGAAAATTTGGCTAGAAACAAGCTAAACTAAAGCCTGGCATTCATTAGTAAGAATAAGTGGTGATATTGTGTTCCTTAAAATATTGTGCACCCCAATAAACTTATCTGGGGTCAGAGAACAGAACAGCCACTAGATACAGAGGCCAGAAAATGGTGGCACACATGCCTTTAATCCTATCACTTGGGAGGCAGAGATCCATTCGGATCTCTGTGAGTTCAAGGCCACATTGGAAATAGCCAGGCATGGTGACTCATGCCTTTAATCCCAGGAAGTGATGGCAGAAAGCAGAAAGGTATATAAGGCATGAAAATCAGGAACAACCTGGTTAAGCTTTTAGGCTTTTGAGCAGCAGTTCAGCTGAGATTCATTTTGGATAAGGACTCAGAGGTTTCCAGTCTGAGGAAACAGGATCAGCTGAGAAATTGGCAAGGTGAGGTGGCTGTGGCTTGTTCTGCTTCTCTGATCTTCCAGCATTCACCCCAAGACCTGGCTCTGAGTTTTTATTAATATGACCTTTTAAGATTCATGCTACAAGAATAAGACTCCATGTATTTATTTGGGAGGTGGGAGGTAGGTCCCCAAAGAGAAAAAAAGCAGCTGCATTGGCTAATTCTCTCTCTCCCATAAAATACTCAATTAATATGGCTATTGAAAGAGTAGGGAAATGTAGCTAGAGTTTTCCTGCCTTGCCCACAGTCAGGACAAATCTTTGTCATCCGCCAGTCCCACAGCTGCTCAGACCCAACCAAATAAACACAGAGACTTATATTGCATACAAACTGTATGGCCGTGGCAGGCTTCTTGCTAACTGTTCTTATAGCTTAAATTAATCCATTTCCATAAATCTATACTTTGCCACGTGGCTGGTGGCTTACCGGCATCTTCACATGCTGCTGCTCATGGCGGTGGCTGGCAGTGTCTCTCTGCCTCAGCCTTCTGCTTCCCAGAATTCTCCTCTCTCCTTGTCCCACCTACATCCTGCCTGGCCACTGGCCAATCAGTGTTTTATTTATTGACCAATCAGAGCAACAGATTTGACATACAGACCATCCCACAGCACTTCCCTCTTTTTTTTTTTTTTTTTTTTTTTTTTTTTTTTTTTAAGGAAGGTTTTAACTTTTACACATCTCCAAAGCCAGCTTGGTATATTTGGGAATTTGGGAGTAGCTTCTCTTACTACTTCCTGCTGGAGGGGGGCGCTTTATCCTATGGGGCATGGAGTAGTCCACGAGGCTGTATTGTCTGAGCCGGTTGCCTTGAAACGATTTTGGATATTGGATCACCTGGGCCATGGTGTCATCAGAGACCTTTCAGGTGGTCTTGGCTGGTCAAACCTGATGTATCTTAATCTGGAACAAATTCATAGCCTCTGGCTTTCTGTAGAAGCAAAAACAGAGTCTCTTTTCCAAAGCAACATATCCTTACATCCAAATTTTGAAGTCAAGGTACCTTTAAAATATACATTTTGGCATAACTCAACAGCTTTTGCAATCAAATGTTTTCTTCAGTTACAAATATCAAAGAGAACATAATCCAGATTCTCTGTGTGGTAGCCATCTTTATGTGGTTTATTTTTTATATTACCTTGAGCCTATTGCTTTAAACTGTACCATTCTAAGACTGAAAAGGTGCTGTGGCTGCTGGTTCCTCCCACTTCAGCTTCCCAACATGGCGGTGGTACGTTTTCCGCCAGCTTTGGGAGCCATCAATTCTCAGAAATAGTGGGTTTATGCTTCTTATCAAAGCAGCGTGTAGCCCAGAAACCTCTTTTTGTTTTGTACTAGCAAAGGCTAAATCCACCATGTAGCTTAATGTGCCACTTGCAGAGGCCTCATTCCCGCCATACTGCAGGTCGAGCGCACATGCCAGAAACCCGCCATAGTAGCTCAAACACGCAGGCTGCTGCTAACTTGAGAGAAACAACTAGGAACTGTTTTTAGCTCCATTTTAGAATCTTTTTTCTCAGGTTTTAGGTGGAAACTCTTGCCCCACGTTGGGCGCCAGATATTGGAGAAATTATTTTGGCCACTCCACGTAGTTAAAAGAATATTTATTTAATGGCGTAACTCACAAATTAAGTGAAAGGTAGGTCGCAGGGTCTGGGGAAGGTATATCGCAGTCCAGCGGTGTTCTCCGGAGCTCTGCACAGTCCATCTTCACCATTCAGCGTCCCGGCACAGAGAGAGCACTGGCCCATCCAGCTCTCGGATCTCCAGGCACCTCCCTTGGCCCTGCCTCGTAGGCATGACAGTTGCCAGAGTCTCAATGGGGGTTGGAACTTCCAGATCCAAGCTGGAATGGCTACCCACTACAGGGAAATGTTGCACCAAATGTGTAGTTAGTACTCAAATAGTAGTACTACTCAATGTTGTGTCAAACAGGTTGTTCATACTCAAACAGTAGTGCTCAGTGTGGTACCCAGTACATTGTGAGCACTAAAGCAGTGATGAGTCTTACATAGTGATTTCATAAACATCAAACACAAATCTCTGTTATTCTGGATCTCGTTGTGCTGTCAACCACTTGAGAAAGTCAGATTTTCTGAATGTTTAAATCTTCCAAAGGGCCTTAGGATTTTGGTTGGTGACGGTAAGATTAATTAGGGACAGTGTGTTATATTGACCAGAAATAGTGTGTGTGAATGTGTGCCTGGTGGGGATATGGACTTGCCAATCTGACCTTTGAAGTTGGCAGAAAACTCATAAATTAGGGTTTGGTCATATACTGAATAAAGGATCTTGCTGCTAATAAGCACCTATTAAAACTACAAGATCATATAACTTTTATGCCTCTCACAGGTTTAAAATGTGAACAGTCATACACACACACACACACACACACACACACACACACACACACATATCCATGTGAAGGTAATGTTTGCTGAACATGTTTGGTGGCCACACTGGCCTAAGAACTCTTTACTGGAGTTTTTCATTTAATCTGCACAAAAACTTTAGCAGGTTCTGTTAAATTCAACAGGACTAAAGTTGGATGAGCTTAAGCCAGTTGTACAACATCACACAAATCGTAAGGAATTTCAGCCCAGATTTGCTAGACTTAAGGGTCTCGTTCTTCTTTTAACTAATTGTCCATCCATGGTTATATCACTTCTTCCTTTTTAAAATTCTAAGCATAAGCAACCATTTAAAAAGGATACACCATTTTTGTGGATTTCTGTGGGCCTCTTTAGCACTTTGTTTCTTCATTTACCATGGTCTCCTATTCCTTGTTCTCCCTCTCTGTTCTTGATCCAGGTGGGATCTCCCGCTCTCTTTCCCTCGACCCTTGCCGTTCATTGCTCCCACTCATGTCCAGATTGTTCATGTAGATCTCATCCATTTCTCCGTCATTGGGTGATCCCCATGTCTTTCTTGGGGTCCTGTTTTCCAGGTATCCTCACTGGTGATGTGAGTAGCAGTCCAGTCATCCTTGTTCCACATCTAGTATCCTCCCATGAGTGAGTATATACCATATTTGTCTTTCTGAGTCTGGGTTACCTCACTCAGGATGATTTTTTTCTAGATCAATCCATTTGCCTGCAAACCTCATGATGTCATTGTTTTTCTCTGCTGAGTAGTATTCCATTGTGTATATGTGCCACAATTTATTTATCCATTCTTCAGTTGAAGGGCATCTAGGTTGTTTCCAGGTTTTGGCTATTACAAACAATGCTGATATAAACATAGCTGAGCAAGTGCTCTTGTGGTATGATTGAGCATTTCTTGGGTATATGCCCAAGAGTGGTATAGCTGGGTCTTGGGGGACATTGATTCCCAATTTTCTAAGAAAGCACCATATTGATTTCCAAAGTGGTTGTACAAGCAAAGATACCCCCACAAAAGACTGCTGGCAATGGCCGAGAGACAGCCGGGACTGAACTACTCTGGTGATGGGATGGCCAAACACCCTAATAGTTGTGCCAGAAACCCCATCCAAGTACTGAGGAATCTGGATGCAGACATCCACAGCTAGGCCCCGGGTGGAGCGCTGGGAGTCTAATTAGCGAGAAAGAGGAGGGTTTATATGAGCGAGAATTGTTGAAACCAAGGTTGGATAAAGCACAGGGACAAATAGCCAAACGAATGGAAACACATGAACTATGAACCAAAGGCTGAGGGGCCCCCACCTGGATCAGGCCCTCTGATAGGTGAGACAGTTGATTGGCTTGATTTGTTTGGGAGGCATCTAGGCAGTGGTACCAGGTCCTGGGCTCATTGCATGAGTTGGCTGTTTGAAACCTGGGACTTACACAGGGACGCTTGGCTCAATCTGGGAGGAGGGGACTGGACCTGCCTGGACTGAGTCTATCAGGTCAATCTCAGTCCTCGGGGGTGGCCTTGATCTGGAGGTGGTGGGAATGGGGGTAGGCTGGGGGGAAGGGGAGGGGGGCAGGAAGGGGGAGAACAAGGGAATCTGTGGCTGTTATATAGAACTGAATAGTATTGTAAAATAAAATAAAAAAAAAAAGATACACCATTTTATATTCTAAACCTCACCCATCTTGACTATTTTGGTTTAACATTGAATTTTGTAACTGCTTATACCTGTTTAATTTGTATAGAAGCAATCCTGTATAATTTGTGTATATGTGTTTATCTTCATTTTCCAAAATAATGCAGTTACTTACCAAGTAGCCACAGAATGGGTGTTTTCAGTCTGGTATTGGGTAGTGTATTGAAAGCATGTTAACACTGAAACATGCCAGTTATATGGTAACATTTTTATGAACTTTTTCATGCCAAATTTAAAAGGTAAACTTCTGCATAGGAGCCAATATATAAAACCAGTGGGCTGGAAGTCACAGCAGAGTGAAAGTGAAATCAAGTTCTTGACGTCGCTGAGCTGTGAGACATGTATTTGCAGAACCCAAGGACAGTGAATAAGGTTTGAAGACTGGATCAGTGAAGTGGGGCTGCAGTACAGACATGGGGGGATGGAGAGTTCGAAGACAGCCTGGTCTACATGGAAGGGCTTGTCTTAAGACCAATGCAAGACATGAAAGAAAGAAGGGAAGAAGGAAGGTTGGAAAGAGAGAAAAAGAGAGAAGGAAGTAAAGAAGCTGGGAGAAAGGGAAGGAAGTGAGGGAAGAAGAAAAGAGGAGAAAGCCATGACCACACACCTAGAGTAAACTTCAGTGAGTGTTTCCTGTGTTATCACTTTCTCTTGGGTCTCTGCACACATGTCTGATGACAAGGACATACAGACAATGGTCATGTGCTGTCCCTTTCTCTGACAGACTTCTGACTCTGTAGCGGATACCTGTTCTACCTATGACCTTGAAGTACCAGCCCTAGAGATGTAGTGGGTACCTATTCTACTGACCTACAGATATGATAGGATCAAAGGGTAGATTATTGGATCTACTTTTAAAGAGCAACTTGTTTAAAATGTTTTACATTGCTATGGATTTTAGTTTATTGATACAAATTTAAAGTTTATTTTGTTATACTGTATATATATTTCTACTCCCAATTGAAGTATTATGTTTATGTAACTCATTTAAATTGTAATGGATAATTAAGAAATACAGATTAATAATTAGTCTTCTATGATAATCAAACTTATAGTCAAGTTAAGTTTTCTAGGTATACATAGATATAATTCAATTAGGTAGCTAATCTTCAAACACTTCAAAGACCTACAGAATATGGCATTTAAAATGTTTTAAAAATTTAGACTTTCTGGACAGTGAGACATGTCTGCTTCTGGCAGCACCGATTTACTTCAGAGAGGAGGATGGGCATCAAAGACACTCTATATGGAGTTTATCTTCTTTTTGGCAAAAATAGCCATTTGGGCAAGAAACTGTTCTTGCCTGGACTGCTTGATTGACTGGACATGTAGGGCCCATAGGAAGGTGACCACTGAACTTTGCTTGGCAAAATGGTCCTTCAGGTTCCTGTTTCACAGAGGAAACTGCCAGACATTCTACAGGACACAGAGAAAAGTGACTGAGAGACTCTAGGCCTGTGGACTGAAGACAGATGCCCCAACTTTACAGAGAAACTTTGGATAACTGTCCAGGCTGTCAGCTGTCTCTGTCTACTCTCACAAGACTCCTGAAAGTTGCTTGTGTCCTTCTCTCATTTCTCAGGTAATATTATATCCTTCTGAGGTCTTTGATGTAGATGAAGACTAGATATAATTTCCTTAGTTATGATAAAAGATAAGTTAGATAAGTTAAATACAAATAGACTAGATATTATAAATAGACTAGATATTTTTATAACTGTAATTCTTGCTTGATAATTGTTTTATTATATATAATTTTACTATGTGAAAGCTAAAACCTTCCTTTTTGAAAAAAAAAGAAAGGGGAAGTGCTGTGGGATGTTCTATATGTTCTGAATGTGTTGCTCTGATTGGTTAATAAATAAAGTGCTGATTGGCCAGTAGCCACACAGGAAGTATAGGCAAAGTATAGACAAAGAGAAAGGAGAATTCTGGGAACAGGAAGGCTGAGTCAGGAGATGCTGCCAGCCACTGCCATGAGAAACATGATGTAAGATACTGGTAAGCGACGAGCCATGTGGCAAGGCATAAATCTATAGAAATGGGTTAATTTAAGATAGAAGAACTACATAACTAGAAGCCTGCCTCGGCCATACAGTTTATAAGTAATATAGGTCTCTGTGTGTTTTCTTGGGTCCAAGTGGCTGTGGGACTGGTGGGTGAGAGAGATTTGTCCTGACCTTGGGCCAGTCAGGACCAGGAAAACTTCAACTAGAGTGACCTTGAAGTACCAGCCCCCCGAGGCATGGTCTGGGGGTTACCCTTAAGAACTGAGAGGCACATATTCCTGCTCTCTTCTTTCCCACATGGGCTTGGATGGTATGGATTGACTCAGGCAGCAGGAGCAGTGTGGGCAGGACCTCAGACTTCCAGGACCCTGTTTAGTGAATTGTCTTTTCAAATTTATGTCCTAATAAATCCCTTACACCCCTTAAGTACACTGCCTTGGATTTCTCACTATATGATCATGACTCTTTCTTTTTCTTTTTTTGGCTTTTCAAGACAAGGTTTCTCTGTGTAATAGCCCCGGCTGTCCTGGAACTCACTTTGTAGACCAGGCTGGCCTCGAACTCACTGGGATCCACCTGCCTCTGCTTCCCAAGGGCTGGGATTAAAGTCATGTGCCACCACCACCTGGCCAGACTCCTGGTTCTTACACAATAAAAATCAGTCATCTCCATGATCACACTGGTTTCCCGGTGTGTGCCATTTTTTTTTTTTTTTAATCCGGAGCTGAAGTCAATTTTGTGATTTTCTAAGATGTTTAAGGAACTCCCTTTGAAACTCTCTTTTCTAAGAAACTGTGCCTTTTTAGTTTATAGTCACACCTTAAATTAAAAACATTTTCTTAGCACTGGCTGTGTGCCACACTCGATGTATACTGACGTCAGTGTTCCTTTAAAGAAACAAAATTTCATGGCTGATTTTACTTCGCACGTGTGTGTGTGTGTGTGTGTGTGTGTGTGTGTGTGTGTGTGAGAGAGAGAGAGAGAGAGAGAGAGAGACCCAGACCTTGTACCTGTGTGGAACGTGGGTGTTACAAATGTAACACGGAACCCCACCAGACCCACTGGTGAGTGCAGGCTTTCATGGGTTGTGGATGCTTCCCTGTCATCTTGCCTCTTAGGAGGCTGATATGTGGCGGTGCCACAGTGTGTGTGTGTGTGTGTGTGTGTGTGTGTGTGTGTGTGTACACAATAGATCTTCTTAATGTACAGAAGGGCCAGTGCTTCAGTTTGGACACTGAATGTCCCTTAAAGGCTTGGCCCCCAGCGTCCCTAGGTCCCCACCCCGCTGTGGAGAGCTGATGGAACTCTTAGGAGGTGGGGGCATGCTGAGAAACCCTTACGTGACGGTGTGTGTTCTTGAGATGACAGTGGGACCCAAGCCTCTCTTCTGTGTGCTGATAGTGTGTCCTGACCTGTTCTGTCCGCTGCTGCCAGCTGAAATCCCCAAGAGACACCTTAGAACAGAGCTTCCCTATGATCACAAACGGGAGCCTCTAAAACTTTTTTGTTTATAAGTCAGTGTCACCAGGTGACTTGTTATAGACACAGTAAGTTCTCTAACCCACTTGGATAACAAGCTGATAATCAGGGGCATCAGTCCCTGGAAAGCTGGTTCTGAATGTTGTTCTTGTTTGTTCTATGGCTTTAGAAATAACCTAGAACTATCCAAAACATGTCAATGCATTTGATCCCTAGATGCATCCTTATACACCAGCCAAAGCCGCGATGATGGGTAAGTCAGGGGCAGTTGATTAACAACATCAAATTGCTTCTCACCATGCAGTTCCTTGAAATGAAATGATGCTTCTGTTGTCCCCAAACAACAAACACCAACAACAGCTCAATGCAAACAAAACTCCAGAAATTATTCCTTGCTCAGGGAGGCTTTGCTGGTATGCTGTTAAAGCTTCATCCTTTCATTAGGAACAGTTTTCTTCTTAGTACTTACTCCTAAGTACTTAGTGCTTGACATAGTGCTAAAGTACCATACAGTTGATTTTTTTTTTCCATCTTGTTTATTGGCCATGGCCCACAGTAGAGGTGAGAGTTTTGTCTCTTGATTTCTCCTATTTCTCTGCCATTTGAAAGAGTGCCTGGAACACGAATGTTTCTCAGTAGAGGATTGTCCAAAAACTGAGTAAGCAAGTTAGCTCCATGTAGGACTCAGCCACAATGCCGTTCAGCATAACCTCCCTTGCTGCGCAGATACATGGTGTGCCAAGGCACAGTGGCACAGCATGGTACAGACACACAAAACAGAGTCCCAAGAGCCAGATTCGGATTCTGCTTCTGCCCTTACACTGTGTGACCTGTGTAGGCTGTTGAATTCTCCATCCTGCTTCCACAACTGTGATGGGAAGATGATTCATAGCTGATTGTGATGGGAATGAAGTTATTAAAAACTCTGGCCAAAAGTATGTGCCTAATTAACATGAGCTGGATCTGAAGCAAAACCCTTACAAGAGTACTAAAAGCTTCTCTCTTTTAGAAAACATTGATTTTAGTGAGGGATAAAAGCTAAAGGCACTGTGACATTTTTATTTTCCTGAGGGGGCCCTAAAACATTTTAGCAATTTCCCTTCTGGCAAATGCCAGAATAAAAACCGTCTGCTTGGCACACCCAGCCATCCCCTTTTCTGAAGCCCACGTCAGTATGCAGAGCCCCAGGGAATCCAGGGCAGTTTCATAGATGCCTGGGGACTGCAGGTGCTTGCTTGGTGAGGGAGGGCTTTCACAACCTTCAGAGGCCAGGGAGATGTGAAACTGGATGTTGGGGGCACACGGACTGGGGTAGCCGAGAGTGGGTTCTGCAAAATTGTTCTTCAGCACGTGGAGGCTAACGCTACCCTTAACAGAGGGCCTTTAGTGCCTCCCAGTGTGTCTATTGCTAAGAACTGAAAATAGAAACCCAAGTGAAATCAGTCAGATGTTGAAGATGTTCAAGGTATGAAATATCGAGGCTCGTGGTGACCTGAATTTCAAAGGCATCGCTGCATTCGATTCTTTGTGGAATGCTATGGTTTGTTATAATTTATGGAACGTGATTAAGGAGGGTGGTACTTGGTGGTAGATGCCATGAAACAAAGCATGGCAATGGGGGAAGAGTGACCAGGGTGGAGGAGAAGCCAAGGGAGGGATTTTGTTTGTGTTTCAAGAGCCCTTCTCACCCCAACCCGAGCGAGGGTTCCCTCCACTCAGCGACATTTGCTTGGATTCTACGGAGTGGGTGGCTCTAAACCACTGTCTTTCGGGGCTGTTGTTAGCATCACTTTGAGGAAGAGCTTTCAAAGGACAGCGGTGACAGTGGCCGAAGCGGCCCCTGGAAGGGGACACCTGCACAGTCCTGCGAGCGCACACGCAGCGACACGCCAGAGATGCTCTATGTAAATGTGGCTCGAAGCAGAGCCAGAGCTTCAGATTGCAAGTGTACCAAGGTGAGTTTTCAGAGATCTCTCTGCTCCCTGGCCTCATGCCCCTCTCCTCCCGCTTTCTAATTATTGGGAGAAAAATGGCTGAGCAAGGAGGAAGGAGCTGTTCTGGAGCAACGTGAGGTTCCAATTGCCACAGAAGGAAGGGTTGATGATGACTTCTTTGGGGGGCTGTGGGCCTGCAAAGAGGGGGATTAGGATCGCATTAGGATCCAGAGAGCCTTCTTTCTGCTCTCTCCTCACCATCTCACCCTTCGTCCAGTTTCTTGAGTCTTTAACTTCTGTCTCTTCCATCATACATCTAGTAACACACGTCAAAAGCATTTCGTGAAATAAAATGGAAAAAAAAATCACCATCTATGAAAGACACCGAGGATAGCAGAGCGGGGGTGGGTGGGGGGTGGGGGGTGGGGGAGTGGGGAGTGGGTGGGGGAAGCGCAGTGGACAACACCACCCCAGACACCCTGTCTTTTTCGAAAACTCACAGAGATCTTTTATCCAAGTAAAATCACGGATGGGTCAGAGAGCTGGGGCATGGGTCTTTGAAGCTTCTGGGAAGGACACTGGAGCCTGGTTGGGACTGAGCTTCCAAGAAGAAAACAAGCAGTCTGCAGAGTAGGGCAACGCCCTGCCCCCCAGCTCCACAGTCCATGCTTACTCTGAGCATTTGTTGGTATCATCTGAAATACTTCTGCAGTGGTATATAATGAGTTTCTTTCTTCCTGTGACTTGGATGTGGTTTGCCCTCTAACTGGTAGCGTATTAGAAGCCTGGCCCCTGTTGGTGATGTTGAGGTGGTAGGATATTTAAGAGGTCATTAAGTTATGGGGTATCATACTGAGAAGGGGTTAGTACCCATCACACAGACTGTTAGTTATCCAAGAGGTATTGTTACAGAAAGAGCAAGCTTCACTCCCAAATCTCCCTGCCTCCTGCCATATCATATGATCTTTTCATCTTGTATGTATTCTTACCACCATGCCATGCCGTGATCTATGTGGAAACTCCTCATCAGAGCTCCACAGATCCTGGTGCCATGTGCTTGAACCTCCAGAATGTGAGCTAAAATAG
The DNA here is from genome assembly GCF_004664715.2 of Peromyscus leucopus. Classification (NCBI taxonomy): domain Eukaryota; kingdom Metazoa; phylum Chordata; class Mammalia; order Rodentia; family Cricetidae; genus Peromyscus; species Peromyscus leucopus. The sequence continues at coordinate 58,093,770 of NC_051080.1, read as the reverse complement.
TCTCTTTTTACACGCACCCCACCCACCTGAGGTATTTTGTTCTAGGAACAGAAGAAAGCATCAATACAGAGTTGTGATCTTTTTACATTGGATGGGTAAAGTTCGCACACATGGACATCTCTCTAGAGATACAATCTAAAAAAAAGGGAACAAGATTCAAAATGATATTGATTAAATGTTGCAACACCATGGACCTTCTGCAAAGTAATTGAAACCATTCAACTTGTATTCAAATAGCAGCTCCTGTATGAACTTTGGCCCCAATAACTGTTCATCACAGAGATGACAGTAAGTGATGAAGAAAAGAGCTGTAAAAGAAAATTCTGGCTCTTTTCATACCTCTGTCTTGTGATGTAGGACAAGAAGATTAGACAACCTACAGAGTAGCTGTTCTCTTTAGGCTGGCAACTTCTACCAGGGCCACATTTACCTTGACCAAACCTCACCGAGTATCATAAGGCAAAAAATGCGCATGTATCCTGCCATCAAGACGTGAATGTAACTGCTTTTTAAAGAGGTGTGAACAAGGCTACTGCTTAGATGTATGTGTGCAGGGCATTCATACTGCATACGCATAGGGTAAAACTAAAAGATCACGTTTTCCTTGCACAGGAGAGAGTGAGGGAAAGGAAAACACAGATACCCTGTTGTCAGTGATTTGATCTGTAGCTAGCTGGATAAATGTGTTTCATTACCTTATTAGCGTAATCCAGCAATAAAATAAAATGGACTAAGGTAGAACGGAGCCACACACTAAACTACGACGGCAAGAGTTGATTAACTGAGGATTAGTGCATCCCAGTTCTGCAGACCTGATCACTATAAATGTAAAGGATGAAATAAAGAAACAAACTCAAGGATAACCAATGGGATGAATGGCTTAATAGATGAATGGAGGGATGCAGCTAAGGTTGTCTCTTCCAGCACACAGGTTTCTTTTTTTTAACTTTCTGTATTGAAAACAATTCTTTTTTTTTTTTTACAATGTATTTTGATGACGTTTTTCCCTTCCACCAATTCCTTCGAGATCCTCCCCAGTTCCCTACCCACCCAACTTTATGTTCCTTTCCTCTTTAAAAACAACCCAAACCAGAACCAAACAAACAACTCCCCCCCCCCAAGAAGCACATATATCCCCCACTCCACCCCCACAAAAACCACAAATTTTTTTTATTCTAGTGAAGGATCTGATAACCTTTGATGATGTGTATCATTCATTTAGAGTGACTGAGATCTAATTTATGGCAATACAAGAATGAATTGCCACTAAATAATAGGGCAGTTTCAATTACTCTTTTTCATTATATATATTATATATAACATATATATAATATACATATATTGTGTGTGTGTGTGTGTGTGTGTGTGTGTGTGTGTGTGTGTGACTATCTGTCTGTCTGTCTGTGCATGTGAGTGCAGTGCTTAAGGAGGCCAGAAGAGAGGGCTAGATCCCCTGGACCTGGAGTTATAGGAGGATGCCCAATATGGGTGCTAGGAAATAAACTCTGGTACTCTGCAGTATATATGCTGTCAAGCACTGAGCCATCTCTCCAGCCCCCTCAACTACTCTATAAAAAAAAAAAACCCAAATGCTGGCCACTTCTCAGCTCACCTCCTAGAATCACAGGACTGCAGTTCCTAACAGCAGCGAGTGACAGCAGTGTGTCACACGGTCTGAAAACCCCAAGCAGCGGTGCTCTGTTTTCTTTGTGCATTAGCTTAGCACACTAGCTGCTTACTTAGCTCTTATAGACGGGCTTTTCAGAAAACTGATAGGGACTCAGATTTTATCTCTAGAGGTTTATAGTCTAGTTAGGGTGACACACCCAGGAGCAGCTCATTCCTGCTTTGAAGGGAAAACTATCAGAAGCCAGAAGAGAAGGTGGATGATGACAGCTTAAAGAAAAGGTGAGCAGCAAGGACAGGGAGGTGTTCACGGCGAATGTGGGAATGATACGGAAGATGCCTCAGTGTTCTGGGACTTACATCTGCTCCTATTGTCTCGGGTCAGGGTAACGACTTGGCATTCATTTCTTCCAATAAGGTTGGTGCCATGAAGACCAATTTTAGAAAGCCTAGAAAAGTCTGGTTCCTGATTTTTAAATATTGTTTGTTAGGAAGTCTTGCTATGTAGCTCAGGCTGGCCCGGGAGTCACAGTCTTCCACCTCAGCCTCCTCAGTGCTGGAACAACATGTGTGTAATCCCAGCTCTGCTTTCCTTTCCAGTTAGACTGATTCATTACTGCTGTTTCTTCTCCTTCTTTGGGAGACTTTTCTTCCATTTTCAGCTCAGTCCCTAAGCACTAAATAGATCTTCTGTGAGCTGAGATTGGCTCTTGATACTTTTGATGTTCTTAAGAAAGTGGATCAACTTTGCATGGAGTTTAAAAGATTTTTTTTTCTGGCAAAATTTGAAGTACTTGGCTGAATTTTCTAATTTTAATATTTTGACACATTACACAAGCAAATAAAGGTCTCATTTTCATATGCAGAGTCTCTCTGTGTAGAAGTCTATTTGTCTGAATATAGACACACATATGTGTCTATCTATAAATGTACGTGTAACAACCGAACTGCATTCTGGCAAGTGGTAGCATGCTTAATATACTATAAGAGCAGAGTCTCCATTGCCAGTTAGTGTTTATTCTTGAACAAATCTATACAAAAGGAATGGGTTTAGAGGTTAAAGAACACTGGGCGTGTGTGGGATGACCAGTGTAATCGTGGCTCAGAGAGAAAAGAGCCCAAAGAATAAATACAGCAGTGATGGACATGGTCACCTGACCTCCATTGTTTACAGTCGGGACTGCCCAGCAGGCTTTGGTTTATTAACTCCCAGAAAGCTGTGGAGGAGGTTGGCTATCTGATGGAGCATCACTGGAACTTCTCTACAAAGTGGAGAAGCTTCCATTTGCTCTAGTGCTCACTTCTTTGTTGATTTTACCGAACCTTCTATTTATCTAATCTCTGTAGAATAGTTTCCATTTAAACAGGAAAAATAATCTTGGAGGATTTTACTCTCTGTTTAATCTTTCTCCCTCTCTTCCTTTCTTGTGAATGTTTCCCTATTTAAAACTCACCATGAGTCACCTTCATCAACTGTTTCTGACAAAAGCCTCTTCTGTATTCCAGTGGATCTTAATAAAACAAGCATGACAGGAATTGTCCACCATGCCAAAACCTTAACTAGTGTGACTCCACTTTTGGTGATAAGTGGTGGTTTTGTTTTGACATCTTTATAACACAGCTCTTAAGGAACACAAATTGCAAATGGCATGGTACTTTGGTAACTCCGAAGGAAGTTATTTTTCTACTCGGGATAAACCACTATTTTTTTTTATTCTTTGAGGATGGAAAGATATACATTTATGTATATCTTGCTGATCTTTGTGAAAGGTTATTTTGAGGGAGGACTGTTCTAGAAACTTTGGTCTGTGAGCACTTATTGACTAAGCAATAAGGAAACTTCAGGGTCCAACTCCAATGTCAGTCAGTCATTTTCCAGACTTACAGTGACTTCCACAGTGATCTGGTTGTGTGTGTGTGTGTGTGTGTGTGTGTGTGTGTGTGTGTGTGAAGGTATGTACACTCATGTGTACATCTGTGGAGGCCAATGGTTGATGTTTGAAGTCTTTCTCTGTAATTCTTCATCTTAATTTTTTGAGACAATGTCTCTCACTGGATTGGAGCTTGAGTTTCAGCTAGGTGGGATCTACTTCTCTCCATCCACCCATCACTGGTACCCAGGCACATGCCCCATGCCCAGCTTCTATGAGAGTGTTAGGGATTCGAACTCAGGTCCTTATGCTTGCAGAGTAAGCACTTTACCCACTGAGCAGTCACTTCTTCTATTTAATGCATTAAAAAAAAAAACCCTCTACAACTGATGGGGCATTGTATGAAGTCAATGGATAATGGTGCCGATGAACAAATCAGATTGCCCTCCGTCATGGGACACACGGAGAACTAGTCATTCCAATGTCACCACGGGGTTATAGTGTGCAAGCCTAGAACTGCGGTGCAGACAGAAGTGGATGTGAGTCTGAGAAGGCTCACCACAACTTGAAGCTTGCTGATGATAGCTTCACAGAGAGTTCAAAGCTGGACATGAGTTCTAGCCGCAGCTGCCTGGCTTGGCTCCTGAGTCCCTGAGAGTGGAAACAGCTTAGCTACTGCTCTCTCACGTGGACGGATGGCTCAGGGTGAGGAAGGAGGCTTGACACCGGTGAGATGTACAAGGAGAAGGTGATGAAGAAAGAGGACCTCCGCATAGACTCGTGGGAGGGTGGGAAAAGATGACGACGAGGAGGAAAGGGGACAAATTGTCCGTGTGTTCACACAGCAGGCATTCATTGTGTTCTCCCTGAGGTACCAGGCTCAGGCAAACGCTGGGCCTTCAGAGGTAAAGGACACAGACAGAGCCCCGTGGGAGACTCAACTGTCGCTGCAGGTGGTAGAAATGAGGGAGCCCGGCAGTGTTAAAGATGACAACAGACTGTGGAGAGGGACTATGTCAGCACTCTTCAGGGTGGTATGGAAGATGAGAGTCAGTAAGTGGGTCAAGGCCGTTTTCCAAAAGAAACGATGTGTCAGCTGACTTTAGCCGGAGATAGACGAAAAATGATGATGGTTGTGTGAGGACAAGGATAAACAATGAAAGATCATTTCAGGAGGACTGGAGTGGAGCACATATCCAGGAGGGTATGGTGGGAGAAACGAAATGCTTGAAGCCTGTGACAGAAGAAGGGGCTATAGAGTGGAGATATGTGAGCGTGGAGATTCAAGAAAAGGGGAACAGGAAAGGAATAGTAAGTACTGGGCTGGAATTAGAGAACTGGACCGATTTTTAAATGGTGAGTGAATGAATCTATGGATTGTCTCACGAAACAAAAGCTGGAGCGTTGGTTCTCTTACCATTGGCCACGCACTGGAATTTCCTGGGGAGAGTCCAAAAGGCCTGCACACCCGGTCTGCTTCAGAGATCTCACCCATGTGACCTGGATACAGTCTGGCCATAAGGTTTTTAAAGGACATTTGACATCAAATCTATGGTTAAGATAGAGTTATGCTTTAGTTTTGTCATAAATAAAATGAGAAAAATGGCATTAAATTAAGATTAAGAGAAAAAAAAAACTTTAGAATAACAAGGTTGAAGTTGTGGCTCCTGAGTGGTTTTGCTCCTGGGGGATATCTGGCAAAGAATGGAGAGAGTTTTGATGGGAGGAGGAGGTATGTCTGGTACCTAGTATGAATGCAGCTATATACCCTGCAAAGCTTGGGCCATCACCGCAGCAAAGACTGGGCAGGTTCACGATGTCAATAGTGCTGAGGCTGAGAAATGCTCAAGTAGCAGGTAAACACAGGGCTCTGAGCCAGATACCCTGGGTTCAAATCCCAACTCCACCACACACCATAACCTTAAGGTATTTATAACCTTGTATGATGAAAGTTTCAATATCTTTGTACTTTAGTTTGGTAATAAATGAAATGGTAGCAATGAGCAGATAAATCCACATGGAAACAGAGCTGTCCTCGGCAAGCTCCTTACCCTCACTCAGGGGGTCAGGAACAACTGCCCCAAACTGAGATTTTGGGATTTCCCTTGCTTAGAGCGTTGGGTTTGTAGTATTTGAAGAAAAGACTAAGCAGAATTTGTAATAACCATGGTTTATTAGGAGCTCAGTGAATGACAGGCAATGTATTAAGTGATGTAAAGTGACATGTGAAGTGATTTTGTATATGATCTCACTGAGCCTTTGCAAGAAGCCAAACAGCATAGGTATTAGTAATCCATTTAAATATACACCTTCTACTTTTTGAGATAGGATCTTATATATAAGCCCAGACTGGCCTTGGACTACACCACCACTACTTTACCTTTGTTACTCTAAAGATTTTTTTTTCCTACTCTCAATTTAATGTCATTTTTCTCATTTTATTTATGATAAAACTAAAGCACAAAGTTTAGCCTTACTCTGTGTAGCCTAGGTTGGCTTTGAACTCCTGATCCTTCCACTTTTATCTCAAGAGTGCTGTGATTATAGGCATGCATCATCATGCCCACCTAATAATTCCATTTTACAGAAACAACTTGAGGATGGAGCCGTTGAGGGAGGACCTTGCTAAATTTTAAATAAGAGCTGTAGTGGTAGAGTCTGCCTGGTTGCAAAGCCTGCACACTCGATACAATAATCTAAAAAACAAAAAATATGTGCTAACAACAAAAACAGCAGGCAGGACATGATAGGTTCATCAGGGTCTTCTGGCGCCTTCTTCCCTGGATTTTCATCCTCTAACTTTATGAGTTTTTAACTGGATCCTAAGTTTCCATAGACATTGCCAATACACTGTCAGTCTTTGTGGGCAGTGGTCCCCAGACTCCTTTCATTGGATACTCATCAGTGAAACATTTTTGATCAAGTATCCTCACATATGGATATATATCTATATCTATATATCTATATATATGTAGATTTTATATATATTGTAAATTCTTATTAAAAGTTAAATGTCAGTCAAGAAGATAAGATTAGATAATTTTTTAAAGTGTTCTAATGTTTTCTTACTTTATGGTTTCCTGGCATGAGTGGAACGTTATGGAGACCAGAACTCTCAAGGTCTCTACTTTTAATGTAGGGACCGCTTCCATGGGCTTTGTCCATTTATTTTTACAAAGGGAGGGACACATTTATTTATTTATTTTTATTTCTTTAAAAAGAATGATCAGTTTGGAAACTAAGAATAAAAACTCTAAGATCTGTCATTTCTTAACCCTATTAAAACCCAGCTGGCTTGGCTGGGTTGGAAACAGGATGCCAGAACTCTGTTCCCTTTCTGTATTTTCTCAACAAAGAGGGTGGATGTCGGGGTGTAGGGGGGAGGTTGGGGGAATGACTACAGATGGCTGGCTCACCAGCTGCATCTTGGATAGATTTACTTCAAATCTGTCAGTTGTGTGTTCTGTGGATGTCTGGGGGGGCAAACTTTTTTTCTTTTCTTTTCTTTCTTTCTTTCTTTCTTTCTTTCTTTCTTTCTTTCTTTCTTTCTTTCTTTCTTTCTTTCTTACTAGTTTTCTTTATTTCTGCTTTCTGTAGTGATCCTTCCAGAAGACGTAGCACAGTTTCAATAATGAGCATGAATAAGACTTTCTTGTGTGGTCCTTGGTTAGGAAAGGATAGAAGGTCAGAGGAACCAGGAAGCCACTGTTCTTTTCTGGGCATTGAAAATTTTGGATAGTGAAGAATAGTCCCCAACAAAGTCAACTGGAATCATGGAGGAACCAGAAGTGCCAACACGACTTTCTCTCACAGGGTCTCACTGCTTTGTCAGAAATTCCCTCTGTCCTGATTTCTAGCTACATTCCAGACTTTCGAATCTCGCACCCTCACATTCCGTAAAGCAGCACAGGATAGAAATTTTGATTTCAGTTCTAAGAGAGCAGTTTTGTTGTTGTTGATGTTGCAACTGAAGAAATTTACTTGATAATTTTTCATTCTTGGGAAGTTAAGAATACATAAACAAAGCCTGAGGAGTAGCAAATTCTAAAGCAACTTATTAAAATGGAACTATACAAAGATGTTTATGTAATCAGCTGAGCAGTTAGAAAGAGCAGAATGATTAGTTCTCTGCATGTGCAGTCATCTTTTATATCTGAGGATGAAGAAACAGATGGTCTTGTTATCAGTTTGCATATTTGTCTGAAAAAAAAAGCAAACACCACAGGTGTAAGATCCACATTTGATTCCACATGGCACACGCATAAGAAAGAGCCTGGCTCTGGCTTTGTGATGATAGCTGTGTTAGAGCCTGACATCAATTCGCTACGCGCCAGGGTGCACTGAATCTTTGGGCAAGAACCCACCCCATATTCAGTAACCATATTCCAAATTCATTTGCCCTGGACCTTGTTGATGTTGAACTTGGAGCGTGTCTGTCATGATTCTTTGGCTATATTCAAAATTAATTATCAAATAATTGCCATTGCCAGACACCATGCAAAGCACCTGCTCAGTAAAAAATGTTTTGATCAGGCACCCTGATTGGGTTTCAGTTCCAAATCGAAACAACACAGCAATATTAGCATTGCTTATTTTGTAAGTGGTGTTGAGTATTCAATAACTGTTTTCTGCAAAATCTCAGCATTACATTTTGACGCCCAAAGGAAGCCCTCACAGAATTCATGCCCAAATAATTGTTACTTTTTGCCCATTGAGAACATGTGAAAGTTTGCTATAAGGATTGGAGAAATGGCTCAGTGGTTAAGAGTACTTGGTGCTCTTGCAGAGAACCAGGGTTTGGTTCCTAGCATCTATGAGGTAGCTCACAACTAGAGTCTATAACTCCAGTTTTAGGGGCTCTAATGCCCTCTTCTGGCCTCTGCAGATGCCAAGCATGCATATAGTGAACTTACATACTTGGAAGCAAACACTTATAAAAAGAAAGCTTGCTCCAGCACATAGGTTGAGTGAGTTGGGTCCTTTGATATTTACCACAAATTCCTGTGTTCCACATAGCAGGTTGACTTTCAGGACTGGTCCCATTGCCTTGATATATTGGAAACATCTTTGGCTTCTTTCAGTGGTACTGGCTCTCTTTTCTCAACCTTACGTTGCCCACATGGCCATGTTTTAGGCTCAGCAATGAACATTTTCATCTCTGGAACTCTCATCTCTTTTCATCCTTTCCTCCAGGTCCTTGTCCCTTTCTTCCCCGCAGCAATTCATTCCAAAGAGCTTTGCCCTGGTGCCAGCTTGCAGCCATTGACTGTCTGCTCCTTGCTGGATGGATGGCTTCATAACATTCTTCCTAGAGAGAAGAGGAAGAGGTAAGAGAGGTCCATATTGGCTATTCTCAGTCTGTGAAACTCTCATGACAATCATACTGGCTGGATTATAATCTCCTACATCTTCACAGTGCTATAGTGCTAAAAGACTGTTAATTTCTTTCAGTTTTTCTGTTTGATATTGGTAGTTATATGGAAGGAAATGGAAGAGAAAAAAACGAATCTAGTCTCAAAAGTTGTGTGGTTACCTCAGTGCTAGGACACGGCAAATGTTTGATGAGTTATGGCTACTGTTCTTTTATTAGTTTAGTAGGGAGGTCTTTATGAAGTACCACAGCCCTAAAGCTAAACAGTAGACATTCATTTCCACACAGTTTTGGAGGTTGAATTCTGAGGTCATGGTGTCAGTAGAGACTGGTTCTGAGATTTCTTTCCTGCGCTTCTAGGTTGCTATTTTCTTGACTCTCCCCTCTGTGCACCAGTGTTAAAATACCCTCTTTGTATAAAGACACAAGTCATATTAGATTCAAGTCTGGCCAGGAAAACAGCTCTGTGGTAGAACCCTTGCCCTAATTTGCTCCGGGACCCAGGTTCAATCTTTTTCATCTTGCTGTGGTAAAATACTGATGAGAGCAACTTCAGAGAGAAAGGGCTTATGTGAGTTCAGAGTTTAGAGAGTTTGAAGGTGGCAGGCCCTTAAAGGAGCTGGTCACAGCACACCCACACCAGGAAACACAGAGGGGTGGATGCCTGCTGCTGCTCAGTTCCCTCTCTCTATTTCCACTGCTCAGGATCACAGCCCGGGAATGGTGCCACCCACAGCAGATGAGTCTTCCAATCTCAGTGAATGAAATCACCATCATCCCCTACAGGCACATCCAGAGGCCTGCCTCCCAAAAGCGGTCAGATTCTGTCAGGTTGACAATTAACAGTAACCATCACAATCCCAACGCTGGAAAAATAATGTATTCTTAAATTAAACGATAACCTTAACGACATTATTTTCATTTATTAAACATTCTTCTTCAAATACAGCCACTTTCTAAAGTACTTCAACACATAAATTTTGAGGACACAGGATTCTGCCCCTGTGTTATTGTTGCCAAATGGTCTTGGTCTAATCTATTTAAAATATCACATTCAGGATGATGAGCACATGTAACTTGCCTTAAGGTAGCACATGTATTCTCTTTGCTGGTGGATACACACCAACTTTGTTCTGTATGGGATCTGATGAAAGTTGCTCAAGAGGCCTGCTCAAGAACAAAGTATGAGAACCGAAGTGGTGGTGCGCACTTGTAGTCTGGCACTCAGGAGGTGGAAGCAGGAAGATCGGAAGTTCAGGGTCAGCCTAGGTTGTATGACACACTGCTGGAGGAGGATTAGATAGAGGAGGAGGAAGAGGAGGAGGAGGAGGAAGAGGAGGAGGAGGAGGAAGAGGAGGAGGAAGAAGTCTGAAAGCTCCTGGCCTGATAGCTGTAAATTCATTGGAATTTCTACATTTATATTATATCTAATATCTATATTTAATATCCATCTCTATCTATCTATCTATCTATCTATCTATCTATCTATCTATCTATCTATCAATCAATCATCTATCAATCATCTATCTATCTATCTATCTATCTATCTATCTATCATCTATCCATCCATCTATATCTATCTATCTATCTATCTATCTATCTATCTATCTATCTATCTATCTATCTATCTAATCTCTCTCTCTCTCTCTCTCTATAAATCCTTTTGAGTTAAAGTCTCTCACTGTAGCCCAGGCTAACCTGAAGCTCACTGTATGACACCTCATGGTAATTAATCATCTTGCCTTAACCATTTGAAAGCTGGGATTATAGACATGAGCTATTCTGCCTTGCTAAAAACTCCTGTCTTAATTTTTGGTATGTAGAAGTAGAAGCTACTGATGAAAAACATAAAGTGACTTACCTAGCTCACATGACAGGCAAGGAAGTCTGCACCTCTACCATTTTGTTGGCATTCATTATGCACCTTACTTGTACACTGAGAATCAGGGAATGTTGATGGCTCACAGAACTGCCCTCCTGAGTTGCTGTGTAGCTGCCTGGTGTATACCAGTTTCTGGAAACATTCTTAGCTTTCTTTATCAGCTTTCTAAAATATGTATATCTGGGACAATCTTTGGCTATGTCTACAGCTTCTTTAGTAGAGAAAAGTAAACACATAAATCTTGATTATTGCATGCACACATCTGCAAAGTTGTTTCTTACATACCATGGGTAGATGTTTTCAGGAAAAATTTTATAGAAAATTGCTCATAATTACAACTCAAATTCAAGCATCAGAGCACAATAATATCTAAGACTTGGGAACCGTGACTGCCCGTAGATTTGTTGGAAGGCAGCTTTGCAAAATGGCTACCCATATCCAAGTTCAACTTACTGCACTATTTTACTTGGCAAATAAATTATATGTGTGCATTGTGCTTGGGGTGTTTGTAGATAAACATTGTCTAGTTTCCCACAATCTTTATCACTCCCTGTTATCTTATTCCAGCTAGATTTAAACATGCACCATTACTACATCTTCAGCTTTGTTGACTCTGATAGGCATGTGGGGAAAAAAGATGAAAAGGCAGCAGGAACACACAGAGAAAAGAGGCAAAACTGCAAAGTACTTGTTCATGGATCTGGCCTGGAGCAAAGGTCTACAAAGACACCAGGGGTGTGATGGGAAAGACAGAGTTAGGAGTCAGGAGACGGGCAGTACTGTGGTTAAGTATTATACCCTAGGTATTGTGCCTACAGAATCCCATTTAACAAACACACAAAGCTGACACCAAGCAGGACTTCTTACACCATTTGTAGTGTAGGAAAAACAAGTAGAGAGGTTAAAAAGTTAGCCAAAGATAGTGAGCAGTAGCAGGAGATCGAGGTCTACTGCCCAGGGCTGTGTTGGTCTAAAGCCGACACAATTTCTCATTTTCTCACCACACCTGTTACAACACGAGCGGTTCTGGGCATCAAATCTGTTCTTAGAGAAAATAAAAATATTTTTCAGTCACATCCATTTAAATCTAAACCGAAAGAAACCTTATCAGACACCATAGAAGAAAAAAAAATATTTTTTTTGTAAGTTAAAACTACCTCTCTCACTGAATAAAGGATTCCTGATGAGAAAGTTAGAGTTCTTTTTTGTTCATAAGAATATTAACTCATCAGATGCAGAAACATAGGTCAAAGGCGGATTTAGGTGAGTCTAAGGGAGTGTACCTCATACAAGTAACTGTAGCCATAGTAGGCCAAAATTATAGACAGAACAACTTGTCATGATCCTAAAGACAAGTTCTGCAAGGCACTACAGGAGAGTCATCTTCCTTCTAAAGCCACTGAACAGCAATCCGGAGTGGAAACAATAATCTATGACAGGTAGAACCTCAGTTATCATAGAGAGGGAGAGCGTGTAAGAGTTAAAGATGCATCGCTGTGATGTGTAGAATTTTATCTTAAAGTCAAGACAAGAGAAAGATGCTGAGGTAAGACTATTCTGATGATCGCGAGGAGATGGCTCACTTGGCAGAGTGCTTGCTATGGGAGCATGAGGACCCAAGTTCAATCCCCAGCACCCATGTAAAAAGCCCGGTGTAGTTGAGCACACCTAGGATTCTACCACTGGAGAGGTAGAGATAGGGGGACACTGGGGTCCATCCCAGTGGGCTTGTTGTTGGCTAGTCCATCGAGCTGAGTCAGTAAGCCCCAGGGGTATGGAGAGACCCTCTCTCAAAGAATAAGGTGTAGAGTGATAGAGCGAAGACTCAATGTGGAATTTTGTCCTCTACACACACATGTGCACAAATATACATGCACAGCTCCCCCTCCAAATACATACATACAATACAGAAGTAGAATTAAAAAAAAAAAAAAAAACCAGGTCCCAGTAATACAGCTATGGGGATGACAAAATGAACTCTGTCTGAAGTCATAAAGATAAGGGACTTCTTTTTATTGCGTGGTTAACAAGGCCCCATCCCGAAGGAAAATGTAAACAATTTGGACATAATTAAGAGCCTGTAAATGTAGTTCTTGGTAAAAGATAGTTAAAAGTCCACTTAGCATGTTTGGACATGTGCACTCCAGGAATGTGTGTTTCAAAGACATTGGTGACAACCGCAGTTAATGGTAATTGTTGGCCTCCAAGGACTCCTGTGAAAATCCATAAGAAGTGAAAAGTGGTAACAAATTGGTTTTACTGGAGGGATTTATAGTTGTATGGGAGCCCATGGGATGCCTGGTTTCCAT